>NW_023336552.1:0-649371 GCF_012971845.1 Lasiodiplodia theobromae
GGGGGTGGGGGGGGGGGGGGGGGGGGAATTTATCCTCCGCACATCCCTTTTTTTTTCTCCCTTCAGACTGAAAGTCTTCTAATGCGTAAACTTTCAAGCAGTTGTCGTTCCTTATCAACTTGAACTCTGTTAACAGTAGACGAATCCATCGCGCTATTCTGCTCACTACTAGGCTTGTCCTTAACAAGGCCACCTGTGTTATTCTGCCCTTTAGAATTACCGAGTCGCAACCTTTTAAAGGGAGCAGTACCCTTGTGGCCCACAACAGCCGAACTCTCTTCGTCCGTAATCGAAGACGCCACCAATGGCCGGTCTGGTCTTACAAACTTGTGATTGAAGTAGCTCAGCGTGGGGGCAGGTTTATCATGGTCTCTACTCAGAGCTGTCGAACTCTTAATTACGCGCCTCACGTCCGCGACAACAATAATGTGGTCGTTGACTTGCACGCACTGTTCTGGCCGCAACTCGGCGTCGAAAAAGCACAGGAAGGCACGACTCTTGATGTAAGGCGCAGGGTTCGGATCGATATTCTTCGCAGTAACCTTGCGTTGTACGGCTGATTCTGTCACCCGTAGCAGGCTGCCGGGCTGGTGCAAGGTGACGGAGCTACCACCCGCCAACACGAGGCGGTAGCCCTCCATGGCGTCGCCCTTGGAGAAGAGCTTGGCGATCTCGCTCCCTCGCTCCGTAGCTTTTAGCAGTGCTACGCGGAAGTGGCGCCTTGCGCGGATCGCGTCCCAGGTTGACGATGGAACTCGCACGTTGAAGCTGATGACGGGCGTCGGGTCGAGCGAGACAGTATTGAGCGACGATATGGTCATGGCCCGCATCGACTTGAGGGCATCTTCCCACTCGTCCCCCACCTGGGTTCCGCCGAACGAGCCATCCGACACGCCGATGCTGTCATCCGCGGTTTCGGGAGCGAGGGCCGTCACTATCGCAACCGGGTGCGCGACGGAGCGGAAGATGCTGCGGACGAGGGAGCAGACGCGCACTATGTGGCGCGGATCCGAATGATCTCCTGCAAACTCCTCTAAATCCTTATCGTCGTCGGCGATGGGCTCTTGAAGGGTTTCTTGGGTGGAGATTGGTTGTTGCGCGGTAGAGATGGGCTGGTGGGACGGTGTGGTTTCGTCATCGACGGTGGTTCTTCTCATAGTAGACGAAGAGAACAGACGTCGAGAGTTGCGTGCGACGTGATTTGAAGGGACTATGATTTCTATTTCGTATGTTAATAAAGTCAATGGTCATATAGAGAAAGAGCATGGTTGCCTACTGTTCCAACGGAAAAAAGCCCGATAGAAGCGCCTCTCGACGTTTGAAGCAAACATGATGCCGGGTAGATTCTCAGCAAAGACAGTGGATAGACGCTATAGCATGCTTGAAGCGCAGCGACCGGGCAAGGAGTGGTGAGAGGCAGCGTGCGGAGGTTGAAGATGCGCGCGGAGCTTCGCCGACGAAAATCGTCCTGGCGGGCTAGTCGTCGGCGATCCGCTACTTCCAATCAAAAAGTACCGCAGCACCACCGCAACACTACGCAACCCACACCATGCCGCCCGCGCTCACATCGCCAGCGCTTACAGCGCACCGTCTAGGCAGCAATGCCTCCGCCCTCCTCCCGAAGACCCAATGCCGACACGCGACGCTGCTGCGGCGGCCGAAGCGGCCGTACACCTTCACCCAGCTCATCACCCTCTCCGACGGCAGCACCTACATGCACCGCACGACCTCGCCCGCCCCCGTCTACCGCAGCACCAAGGACATCCGCAACCACCCGCTCTGGAATCCCAGCAGCCAGAAATTGCTGAACGTCGAGGAAGACGAGGCCGGGCGGCTACGTGCTTTCAGAGCCAAATTCGGGCGCGGTTGGGATGCTGAGGTTACTGAGGATCTTGAGCAGGTATGCAATCATACTCTGGTTATTTTTGAGACATTCACGGGCGGCCCCGGGTTCCTTTGGCAGGTGCTCGCGGATTATCGGACATGAAAGCTGACGGGCCTTTTCATCACATAGCCGGGCGAAGGCGAGAAACTATCTCGTGAACGGTCCGAAGAGAGTCTGTTAGATTTGATCAGCGGATACAGCAAAACAAGTGCCGCAGGCGAACAAGGAAAGCCTGTAAGCGGGAAGAATAAGAAAGGCTCGAAATAAATGTGGGACGTCAATTCAAAATGACGCATCAGGCAGCGGGCATGGAGAGGACTTCGAGGTACTATCTCCGCAAATTTTGTGGAACACGACACTCGACGGATAGGTGTGACTATATCTAGAAGATGCACCTCGGCGCTTCGGGAATCTGGAGCACCAAACACGCGGCTTATGTTCTCCAATTTCAGAGAGCATTTGCTATTTCTACAACAGAAAAGCACATTTTTCAAGGAAGCAAAATCTTTATCTTTGAATCTGTGGGTATTTTAAAGCTATGAAGCTTGGGACTGAGTAAACGCTGCATCAAGGGCGAGATACTGGACCGGTAATTTTCGAATGAAACAAGTCACCTGACAGTCTTTTTTCTTCGTTGCTGTCCATGAGTTCCTCCCAATTAAGTCTGTCTTGGGTGAGAGTTTCCTCCAAGTCCTGCGGCCGGAAGGTCCAGTTTTTCCATGCGTGTACAATTTCGTAGCTCATTTCCGGCGTCATGGAGCGGACTCTTACATCTTCAACATCGAGCGAGCCTCCGCGCCGTGGATCGTGGATCGCTCCTACCTGGGGAAGGATGACTTCAGCTGAACCAATGCGCAGATGATCCAAAGCTTTTCCAATTGGCCTAGAACTGCGCTCGAATAGCTTGTTGACAAAGCGCTGCCAATACTCAATATACTCCTCAGAAAATTCTTGTGGTGCAGGCTGGGGGTTGCTATCTAAAAGACATAAACTCTGTTGGGGATAAAACTCGTGCGGCTCGGTAGTGAGGGGTTCGAAAGGCCGATCATCCCACGCCAGAAGTGGTGGGTCCTGGTAAAAACCTCTGCGAGAATCGATGACGTTGAATAAGGCTTGTTGTATGTAAGTAGGACCCCGGCGTCCAGCTCCTTTAGATTCGGCATTGAGCTTTTCCCAGTGCTCTTTCGCTGCTAGGCGCTCTTGTGCGGGGCGACTCTCATCTACAACAATCATTTCCAATTGGCGCATCTCGTCGGCCGTGGCCCACAGCTCTTTGAGTCTGACGTGTTTCCACCGGAGGGTCTTCAGGTTTCTTTCTGTGTTGCTCTGCAAATGCTTCAGCCGCTGTAGCCATACGGCACGATTCGGTACTGGCGGAGCTTTGGACTTCAGACGAGTCTCAAGCTCTGCCATTTCTTCGAGAGGGGACTGTGCGGGAAGGATGTCTGCTCTCAACTTGGCTTGAACGTCCTCGACGTCCCTTTCTTTCAATAATGACAATGCGACCTGGTGCATGCGGTCTTGGCGATGGAGTGGTAGCTCAAAGCCAGCTGATCGCATCTTGTCAGCAACGCGGACGGCACTGGCTAGCTCTATCGTTGTATCTTCCCGCGGCAACTTTGGGCTGGGGTGTCCTGCTATTGTGTGCGTCCGTGTGCGAACTTGATGTGTAAAGCCATAGGAATCTAATTGGTTCAACTCCCTTGGCACAATCCGATCCTTAAAGTATTCTGGAACCCATAGTAAGGTCCGCACATGTCCGTATTGATTGAGGCCGGTGTGCATCCAAGCGCTGGCGGAGAGGAGATTCAGTATATCGCGGGTAAAAAAATAGGCAGTGCGTGAAGTGGCCGTTCTCATGCGACTGAGGTTTAGGAGCAGGAGCAACGAGGTATTCGGTTCGTTCAGACGGGAATCGCCTTTGGGGAGCGGGTGCTGGTCCGGCAGTAGACCCTGGTTTACAACGTTACCTAGGGTCGACAGTACACTGTCAGTGGCAGGGCCACGGATGTACTTGGAGCCAGGCGCATCGAGTAGAGGTTGCAGACAAGGCGTGTAAAAATCGTCGACTTCGAGCAACAGATGGCGTCTCGGTTTGAGAAAATCGTGAATCTTGGAGGACCAAAGGCCAGCGCCGGGATTCACATCGACGATGTCACAGTTCTTGTACTTTTCAAGCGACGGACCGATGTATGAGAGGATATCATCTGGCAGACTGTCAATTGGTGCACACCCAGACGCGCACCACCCATACGTACCGCAGAGAGCTGGGCTCACGATGTCAGCGCGCGTTGCAGTTGCGCCTTTGCGGCGGTCGCGCTGGGCCAGCTGGCGAGCGAGGGGCAGAATAGCCGCGCGCGAAGCACTTTGAGCTTTCGAGATGGCGCGAGTCGTGCTCATACCAGCAAGCAGGCCGAGTGAAGTGGCGACGCAGAAGAGTAGATGGCCGCGGCGGCAGATCGACGGCAGGGCCAAGCTCGGATCCTCACCGCCCGCCCCGCCGCCCGCCCACGGCTTCTGATGCGCCGTCAGTGACGCACGCCTTCAGGCACCGAAGAATACGCTGCGCTCATTACCATGAGGTCTGCTGAGTTTCACCCCCGACCGCACCCGCAACCCACGCGCTCCATTTCCCGCTAGACTTCGGCGCGCGCTTGTCCTTGCTTCACCCACACCCCCCCGCGCGAGCACGTCACCCCACAGCACAGCACCACTCATCAACATGGCTTCTTTCAGGATCTCTGAGCCACTGAGCGTCGAAGAGATTGTCCATCAAGCTGGCAACTTCGACTACAACCAAATGGTCCCGCTCCGCTACTGGCTGCGCAGCGCCGACACCATCCAGAAAGAGGTTTGCTGTCCCCGTCTTAGCCCTTTGCTCCGCTCACGACTCGCTGCAGGCCCGCATCTACGAGCGCGAAGGCAATGACCAACAGGCCTACCTCCTCCTCTTTCGCCATGCCACGCTCATCCTGGAGAAGCTTCAGAAGCACCCTGAAGCTAAAGACCCCGCCAACAAGCAAGCTCTACAGGAGGCGAGAAAGATAGTCAATCGGAATCTACCCAAGCTGGAGGAGCTGAAGCCAAGGATAAACAAGCGCCACCAAAGATTCCAGGAGATCAAGAAAGATGCCGAAAGGAAAAGGGCCGCTGCTCAGAGACAGACTGTGGCTAGCCCCACGCAGATGGCCCGTGATTTGGACCACCTCGTCCTGCACTCGAGAAAATCGTCAGACCCTGCTTTGTTTGGACGCAAGCAGGCTCTCGATGCTGGAGAGAACCGCGACCTTGCTGTCAAAATTGCCCAAAAGGAGATCCGCCGGAGAGACCTGGCTAAGAGGAAGGTCCGCCAGGCCGGCGTGTCCGACGAGGAGGAGGCAGAGCGCCGCACAGGTGGCATGTGGAACAACTGGGAGGATGACTTGGCCAGCGATGGCGCTAAAGAAGAGCCCGACGACCTCAGTCAATTGATCACCCAAGTCGGTCGCCGTGGACAAGAGGCCGTCGCACGGCGAAGAGGCTCTGTTGACCCAGAGCCCTCGTCGCCCCATACCGCCGCATACCACTATCCTCACGTGCCACAGAAAAGCAATTACGAGCCTTACGCCGACTCAGGCATGCGACCTTTGACGCCAACTTCTGTGCGCGCTCCACCACTACCAGAAAAGGCCCCTCTGCGCTCTCCCGTGTCGCCCCCGAGCATCCCACGCAAGATTGCGATAGACCAGGAAGGTGTTGCGCCTCCCCCACTCCCAGGAAAGTATCTGGACTCCGACGTGTCCAGTGCGCCGTCTCGTTCCGCATCTGCGACCCCACCACCGCCCCAAGAACTGGACTCGGGAGACTACACTTTCAAGCCGACGGCCTTTCTTGAGAATGGCACCCCTTTGCGGACCGTTTTCATTCCGCCAACACTCCGTACGGAATTTTTACGCGTGGCGTCGCCGAACACCAGGAAGAATCTGGAAACTTGCGGAATACTCTGCGGTACCCTGATTTCGAACGCCCTCTTCATCTCGAGGCTTCTTATTCCGGACCAGGAAAGCACATCAGATACCTGTGAAACGATAAATGAGTCGGCAATATTTGACTACTGCGACTCCGAGGACCTTATGGTTCTCGGCTGGATACACACTCACCCAACTCAGACTTGTTTCATGAGTAGTAGAGACCTGCATACCCATTGTGGCTACCAAGTTATGTTGCCTGAAAGCATAGCTATCGTCTGTGCGCCTAGCAAAGATCCTTCGTAAGTCATCCACTCGTCCCTTTTGGAGTGCCACCTGACATATATGTTAGATGGGGTATATTCCGTCTTACGGATCCACCGGGTCTGAAGGCTATTCTGAACTGCAACGCACCCGGCATCTTCCATCCTCACGCGGAAACGAACATTTACACCGACGCAAAGAGGCCTGGTCATGTATTTGAGGCACCGGGGCTGGACTTTCAGGTTGTGGACTTGAGACCGGGGCATTGAACCTGTTCAGTATCACTTCGACTGGCATTAGCGAAAGGCGTTTAGCGTCTCGGCATCATTGACAGAGGAAGCCCCTTTATTTCAGATCGACACGAGCCCCAAGTAAGCTTGGTGTGAGTAGTTCCATTCCAAAGATACCCACGGAAGATTCCATCTAGCTTTTATTCTTGCTCCTGCCACCTCTGCTGCTCACGCCAGTCTCTGCTTTTTCCTCATGTTTGACCCTAACGCTCAAGCATCCCCAGCTGCTACTTCTGCGTGACTTTTCTTCAACCCCAGCGCCGCCGCCTCAACATCGACATTCCTAGCAATGTCTTCCTCTAGTGGCAACATCACCGGCCGCCAGCCCAACTCCCGCCTCGCCCTGTTAGCCCTGCACCTACTGTTCTGGCCCCAATGCGGGCCCATGAGGTAGTTGCCGACCATCTTCTCCACGTCGTCCAGGGTAAGGTGGTCGATCTCAGCGCTCTTGACGAGCCCCTTCTTCGCGCACTCGGCCGCGATCAGGGCCGCAATGGCACCCCACTCGAACTCGCCGTTCTCGGCGAAGTAGTAGCCCTGCGGGCCCCAGGTCGCCTTGGTCGTTGTCGTTGTTGTCGACGAAGACGCCGCCTCGACGGCCGCAGCGGCATCGGCGACGAGGGCAAGGAAGACGGCCGACAGGTCCTGCACGTGCACCGAGCACCACCGCGCCTGGCCCTCGCCAATGGTGAATCCCTTGCCGCGCGACAGCGTGTGCCGCGTCAGCTCGGGGATCTGCACGCTGCGCGTGTTGCCGGGCCCGCGGCCGACGCCGTAGATGCAGGGCGGGCAGACGATGGCCGTCTTGAGCGGGTGCGCCGGCGCGTTCGCCGCGGCGAGCACGATCTTGTCGACGTCGCGGTGCCAGGCCGGGTCCGGCAGGCTGGTGAGCTCGCCGATGGAGGCGATGTCGTCATAGATCTTGGTGCTGGGCTGGCCCGAGACTTGCAGCTGTTGGTCTTGGATCATGAGGATGGCGGTGCCCGAGGTGTGCACATAGTAGCTAGGAAGCCCTTGGGAGCTACGCTGCGAGAGTCCGGAAACGATGGCGTTGGCGGCGCCGCCGTGGTCGCAGTTTGCCCAGTCTGGCGGGATTGGATGATGGTTAGTTGAATATCTCGTGCATTTGGAGGCTCAATATTTGTAGTCCGGCTCAATTGGGATGAAAGTAGGGCGCTCATTTCATAAATTTTCCGCGTATACCCTCTTCTAACGTGCTTTGAAATATTTGGGAATTGTGAAGCGGATGACGGATAGAGTCCATCAGTAAAACAAGGTAACGAGCAGGACTTACTGCACACAATGTCCGCCTTCGTAGCTTCTTCTGCGATTAGCTCGGAGCTGTCGAGGTCTCCATAGACAAGCCTAACTTTCGGGTACTGCTTCGCGACCAATGCACCCTTGTCGGAATTGCGGACCAAGCATGTCCATTCGTACTCTGGATGAGCTTTAGAAATTGCATGCAGGGCGTCACCGCCGATGTAGCCCGTTGCGCCGAGACTGTTGTTCTCGTCAGTTTGGAGATGTACACTTGTGGATGGAGGTATGATGTAATGTGCGGGAACTTGAGCTGGAGGACGGATTCGCGTTGCGGGAGAACTCACGCAAAGATCTTCGTCATTATGCCTATAGCGTCAAGTATCTTCTGTGGCCGTTGGTTCGAGGAATCTGAGGTTTAGGTTCAGTTGTGGAAGGAGACGTACAGTCGGTGGATTCGCACGACCCCGCACCTAAAAATGGAGTGTCGCAACAGGTCTGAGAAACAATGCACAACGTCACCGGGTGCTCCACATATCACTTCGCCATCCTCTAATGATACAAGGTTCATAGAATGGTGGATGAGCCACCATGCATCGAATATAAGTACGGTTCAAGCGAGTCTAAAACGCCGCAAGTTAATTCAGGAAGGCTCCAAAGCGCATTTAATCCCTTCGATCTCTTCACCGTATTATTTGGATTGAGTATTTCTTTCGATGCCAAACGAATAAGTGCTCGGACGGCTGTGTAAAATTCCAAAAGGCGTCCCAATAAAGTCAAGAACGTCCATTGTGGTCGAGTCGTCTACGCTTGACCAGTAAGATCCCCACTTGTACATCTGAAGCCACTACGAGTGACATAACATGCATTTCTTACACAAGAAACTAGCAATGCTGTCGGGTGTTTACCGCAAACATGAGCACTCTGAGTCCGGATCATGCTCATCCGAGCCTCATCATCTCATGGCCGGGCCCAAATGGCGATTTTATCGACCTATTCAAACCTCCAGATTCCAGCCCAGCACTTGATTGACCATGCTCCCACCCCCTCGTGCGTGCATGTATTTTGGGGGTCTAGTATATTCGTTGGTTGTCCGCCACCTCGAAGCGTTCGGTGTTCGTTGGGGAAAGTACGTCTGAGTCGACGGAAGCTGGAAATCTACACGCCGAATTTTGCTGGTAGGACGAGTAAGTGGAGCCGGCGATCAATGATGGATAAGGGCAAAGCTGTGGTTTCTGAGTTAATGCTGTGGCCACAGGTCTGTTTGTTACTGAGCAACCTCCAAGCACCCGCTCTCAATATCCAAGCCGGTGCGTCACAGTGGCGTAAATTCGCCGTCCAGCTTCTCGGAGTTTCTAATGAGGGAAAGCATTGACTGGCCTGTTACTGAGGCTTGATTTCTCCAGGAGCGAAGGAGACTTCTGGCGTGCCGTGTGGAAAGTTGGCGAGATAGGAAAGTAGGTCCAGGCAGACGCGATGTGGCAAACGCGTCTGCCTAAAACCCAACGCCGAGTGCATACAGCACCAGTGGACGTGACTACCTCCGTTCGTCAGCCAGTGGACCAGAAGCCACCTTGATGGGAGCGACAGCACTGCGTTAGTGCAGCTAGTCGCCCAGGCTTGACTACCTTTGCGTTGGCCCTCCACCAGCAGCTGCAGAATTGAGGACAGGCGACGCCTACGTAGTTGGTGCATCACTTCAGTCTCGGAATCCTCGGAAATGCTTGAGGCTTCTGCGCGACTTTGCGCTCACCAAATTCCCGCGTCTGGTATTGCCGTCTTCGGTGGCTGTTGCCTCCAAGGTGCTGAAATTCTCGCCGCTCACGAGCCCAACAAGCACCAGCGCCAACATCCTCGCGTCGCCGGCAAGATGGTCCATCATGCAGCGAGTCTCTCACGGCGAGAGCGCCTTAACGGTTTCGGTGAGCGGCCAGCGATAATGCCTACCTGAGGCCTCAGACCGCAACCTGGCACTCAAGTCAGTCGGGACTTATGCTGATGCAAGCACACTGTACCGTGCAAGACCACCAGATTCTCTTCCTCAAGATCCTGCTCAAGGCAAGAAACTCAACGAAAAGATCAAGGTGTCGCGTCAGCCCGAAACAGTGCGATACGGGCGACACTGTGGGAAGTGACATGAGCAAGCTCAGCGGCCACCACCCTGAATCCAAAAACAAGATTAATCTTGAAGCCCCCGTAGGGACGTTTCAGAGATTAAACTGAAAAGAACAGATACTACACTTGATCTAAGCCAAAAAGGCAAAGAGAGCTGAAGAGAAAAAAGAGGAGAGGGAGATGGGGACGGAGAGCTTAAGTACCCTGGGGACTGCCAAGACACTAGCAGCCAACTAGCGCGGGAAAAGAGGTTGCCTGCTGGCAAAGAAGTGGCCGGTCACAAAGAAGTGGCCGACTTGGAGCCTGAGTGCCTGGCTTGTCCGCGCTCTGCCACAATCCATTGTGACTCACCCAAGGACTGAATGCCAGAGTCGGCGGTGTCGCGATACAGTAAGCTTGTCTACAGTCGTTCCGCTTGCAAGCTAATCGGAATTTTTGTCAAGACATCTCTGCCTACAGCGGCAGCCGTGCTTCTACTTTGGCATCGCATTCATTGCCAGCGGCCTCGACTTGACCGTCTGAGATATACATACACGATAGTACTCGGTCGAAGAATCACACAACTCCGTTTCAGCAGCACTTAGGCCGGATCCAGCCCCGCCAACTGCACTGACCTTCAGTCCAAGATAGGTCAGGTACATCGTCTGTTGAGGGCAGCGTAACTACTGCACTCGGCTACTTTCACACATAAGAGGAACAGTACTCTAGATCAAAGTGACGTATCAATTTCGTTTATGCCTCTAATAATATAACCAGTTACAGAGGCTTGAAGGTATAACTGAAGAAGAAAATCAAATGAGAAGCCATCAGAAGACCGTAGTCTCCTAAGCAATCATCCTTTTGCAGAGAGGCTATTAGAAGCCAAACTTGCTCTTCACTGCACCCATCACCATTCCTCTCTTCTGCTTCGCCACAAATTTCTGCACATCCGACGCGAAGCCCGCCGAATTGCCTTGCAACCTCTCCATATTGTCCCCCATGATATTTAGCCTTTCTGTGCGCTCGTTCATCTGCCGCTGCAAATACGCCCAGTAGCCTTCGTCGCTGGCGCCTTCTACTGCACCGCCTGCCGCCGCTGCCGCTGACGATTCTGTCGCCTGCCTTTTAGCGGCACGCTCCTGCTCCAGACGCGCGCGCTCCTCGTCGCGGGCGGCCGCGATCTCGCGTTTTGACGGGGGCCGATCGGGTCCGCTAATGAGCAAGTCGATGTCTTCGGGCGTGACGTGCTGCGAGCCGCTAATCCACTGCATGTTGCTGATAGTCGGACGGGGCGGAATCACCATGTTGGGATTGAAGAGTGCGTCCTCATTCCTATGAACAAGGTTTTGGCCGATGCCCCAAACGTTGATGAGGGCAATCTCTGCAGGACCAACCCAGCCAAGGATATCACCAGAGGGTGTGATGGTTGCATCCGCGAAGCGACGCACATCCATGATGTGCGAGATATTGGCCGAACCAATCTCCTTGAGAGCTGGGAGACTGTAGGATCTAGCGCAGCCGTCTCCAAAGAGGCCGACAAGTGCGTAGCCTTGGTCTTCGTAGCGGGTGACAGCGGCGTTGTCGCAGAGGAACTCATCCCATGACTTGTGTGCGCCCTTGTTTGTTGCTGGCTTGAAGACGCGAGCACCAGACTGAGTGACGGCGACAAGTACGCCGTTGACTTTGAAGCCTTCACGCAAACCAGCGAAAGCTCGCTGCGTGGCAAGAGCAGGTGCACCGGATTCTGCTGAAATGGGAGCAATTCGAACAACCTTATCATCGAGCGTCACCGAGCCCATGAATTCGCACTTATAGCGCCCCTCGGCATCGGGGAGCATCTTGAACGTTGCGAGGTGGCCCAAGTTGGTACCAACATGTAGTAGCGCGCTGGAGAACTCTTCGCCTTCAAGCGTCATGACCTGCGCTGGTTAGCAAAGTTTCAACCTCGGGTGATGATCGTGACTTACACTGAACTCGATGGACGTAGGATACTCTGGCTTCGGTGTGGTTGTCGCACTACTTCTCCGGAAGCTCGACCGTTTGTCTGCTTTGATAAAATCCTGCATGTTTGCTTGGTAAATGAGCGCAGGACCCCTCAAATCTATCACGGCTAGGCTTCCACCCTCGAAACCAGCAGCAACAAATCCGATATCCGCTAGTTTCAGCGAAGTGACAGGTCCGTTTTGCTCATCCAGAAGAGTAAGAGGAAGAAGACCCTCCTTTAGGGCAGGATCACGTCGTGAAATGATATTGGTAAGTGCCTTCGGCGTGTTGGGCTCCGGGGGAGTTGGCTCTGTGCCAACCTTTGGATTTGTACCCCAGCGGAACACAACAACTTCGCCACTGCGGAGACCGACGGCTAATTCACCGGTAGCACCAGCCAAGGACATCTTTGTGACCTCAGTACCCCCTTGCTTTCCAACAGCCCGAGCGCAATCAGCCTGGAGGGCGGCCTCGTTTTCGATTTCATCTCCGTGGCCGGCATCCCATAGCCGAATGGTACCATCCGCATGTGCGGTCTGGACGACGTTGCGGTTCTCGAAACGTTTGAGGGGATGCTTAGCTGCCACACCACCTTGCACTATTGCCGGGCCGTGTGAGCGACTCTCGGTCATACCAAGCCACCTCGTCCGCTCGATGGGAGCAAGAGCGAAGTTATTGATGAAAGGGTGGATGAAGGTTAAAGAAGGGTGAAGCTGGTTCGTCGGCGTGATAGGCAAACCACTAGGGAAGCTTAGAGTGATAATCTCTCCTGAAGAGAGCAGAGCAAGAACGGCAATCGGGTCTTGTGCGCCTGCAAAGTGAGGCGAGCTGCGGGGTATCAAACAAAAATCAATAACTTCGGCATTGGGGGGCGTTGGGAGGATGCGCTGGCGCTTAGGGTTTTCAAAGTGGGCGGCAAGGACTGGCCAAGACGATGTCTGATAAACGGGTGTTCTGCCTAGCTCAAAGAAGTTCAGACCCTTCGTGGGCAGAGTTGTAGGAGCACCACCTGCGACCAGGATTCCAGTGTCGTCCGGATCCTGGTTTGCACACCAAGCAATACGGAAAATTGGCTCTTTTACAGCAAAGGAGCCAGGAGTGACACCGACAGTAGTAGCACCACCCCCCGGTAGGTTGACGTTCGTGTCGTGAAGGGTCCTGGCCATGATGATGCGGCTCTCTTTAGGATCCTTGCCATCTTTCGGGTCCCATATGACAAGACTGCTGTCCTCATGGCCGGTCAAGATGAAGGTTCCAGTGGGATGCCACACAGCTTGGGTCAGCCTGGGGCTCCGCGCCATGCTGACGGAGCTTGGGTCCGAGTCTCCGCCGGGAGCACCCTGTGGGAGATGATAGTGGAAGAACTTCTGAGGCATGTTCTGCTTGAACGAGTATACGACTGCGCCATCGTTATATCCAATCAACAGCTTCCCGATATCACGAGGGTGGAATGACAGCGTGATGACAGGCGAGATGCGAGCACGAGAGTCGTATTCCTTCCAGAAATACGGTATCCTGAAAGGTGCAAGGCATTCGCGGTCGAGGTCGTAGGCAAGGACGTCACCTAAATAACGATTAGCATTCCGCAAAGGTCGCATCAACGCAAGCGACTAACCGTTTTGCATTCCCAACATTGCATAGTCGATGGCCGGATCGGTATGCAAGGCAGTGACGGTGCCAGGCGGCGAAAAGCAACGGACCAGCTTCTTGGTCTCCAGCGAGAATATGGAGAGATCATGTTTGGAATCCAAGCAAACGAGCTTGTCGGCGCAGAACTGGAGCTGGACGACGGACGCCTTGGTGGACAGCTGGAACACGACGCTCACACGACCTTCGCCGAAAACATAAATCTGCCCGCGGCCGAATTGCGTGTCTTTCGTTCCGACGGCGAGAAGCGACTGAACGGGGTCGAATGCGAGCTTTGCGACTTGCGAGTTGATGCCGTAGCGGCGGATCTGCATGAGGCGTCAGTCAGGCACATAGGTACGCAACCAGGAAGAGGCAGCGCACGTCGTCTATCTGGAAGTGGTCGGGGGTGAGACCGGCGGAGAGGTCGTTCTGGATGCCCGCCTGCTTTCCGCGCAGGAGGTGAGCCATGGTGGGCGGCAGAGCATGGAGTAGTGCAGGAAGTTTGGGTTGCGAAGTCTGGCGCGCTGGAGACAAGAGCTGGAGCCCATGGCGCGTGCAAGGTGCACTTGGCGGGGCGCAGGGCGGCGCGGGGTCCCTGACACAGGAAACGTCATGCCCTCGCGTCGCCCAGGCGGTTGATCGGCATGCCGGAAAACACGGCCAAAAACATCGTGCATTTTCGCAGCGCGTCGGGTCATTGCACAAATTAGTATCTTATGCAACCGTGTATACCTCTGTAAAATTTCATATCTTTGATTTTGTCCCCATTCGCTATACTTAGCTGAATCACCGCCGCAGACGACCTTTTGCGTATTGAACTTCATAATCTATCAGTGCTAATTCGTACTCCATGGTCGAGGTATTTCATGCAGAACATCAACCTTCAAAGCGCCATGCAAGGCTGCACACGCTAACCGTTCGTCCTTTTTACTTCTTAACCCAAATCATACCGCTGCTAGCCAAGCCCTTGGACACTCCAGATCTAGTGGACCATGACATCGGCGTTGTGTGCGGGCATGTGTTGTTGCTTGGCCTTCGAATCGTCGTCCATCTCCATGTCGTCGTCGCCGCCTCCCTCCATCTCGTCGTCCTCGTCATCCTCGCTGCTCTCGCCCTCAATATCCTCAGAGCCAGCATCAGAGGCATCATCGTCGTCCTTGGCGGGGCCAGCAGTGTCGTCGGCTCCGCCCATCTCCTCATCCTCGCCGTCGGCCTTAACCTCCTCTTCTTCCTCGAGGTCCTCTCCGGCTTCGTCCGCAGCGTAGGCATCCTCGTCATCGTTGGCCAGGTCAGCGTCAGGCTGGTCGGGCGGGAATTCCGCTGGAGCACTCTCCTCCGAGTCCCTGGGGAGATGTTAGCAATGCGAATCCATTCAGGCGGCAAGCAGACATAACGCACCACTTGATAGCAAAGCGCGTGACCCTAGGCTTCTCGGCCAGGATGTTGCGGCGGACCTTCTCAATGACGGGCTTAGCCGGTGGCTCGGCGATCAAAGCCTCGTCCGTGTACTCGTTATTGACATAGTATCCCACGCGCACGAACTCTCTGCCGTCGTAGCTGCAGGTGAGGAGAATGACGGTAACGCCGAGGATTTCGTTGTTCGGGATGCGCGAGAGGTTCGGTGGGTCGGCTTCGAAAACAAACTTGTTCACGCCGACAGGAATGGGGCCGACGAGGAGGGAGTCAAGCTCTTGGTCATGTTCGGAGCTATGAGCCGTCAAATTAGCGGTCGCACTCCGGAGCAGGAGGGGCAGGCAACATACGAAGTCGCGGAGCCGACATAGGTGAGCTTCCACTCCAGGTCTGCCAAAATGTGAGCGCGAGCGTATGTTGAAGGGCTTTGGGTATGCGCATACCGGACTTCAGCTGCTCGACGCACTCAAAGGTGATTTCGAATTCGTAGGGCGCAGTGAAAGGCGCGGGATTGTTGCGGACGTCGACGTTCAGCAACGACACAACAGACATCTTGACGGATGTGAAACTTGGAGCAGAAAGAAATGGGTTTGAGGATTGTAGGAGCTGCTGGGCTTGAATATGTTGTGGATGCGGATGCGGTGGAATGCAGTGTTGTCGGGTGAGGAGGAGGACGTGGAGGACGAAGCGCGCGAATGTTTATGGCCGAAGAGCTGGCGGCGGCACTGGTGGTGGACGGAGCGATCCTGGCTATTCTGGGCGCGACGCGTCTCTGAGCTGGTCGCGTCTACTCGTGTAATCACGCGCCGCGGCAATTAATTGCTCCAGCTTGCAATCTCTCGCCGGCCTGCAAGAGAAGATACCGCGACGACGAAGCAGGCGGAAATAATTTTCGTTCTGATCAACGACCAATTGAAGCTCGAAACACACATTCCCCAGGACAATATCTTGAAAATAATCCCACGTGACTTCATGGTCAAAGCGGGATCAATCCAAGTCCATGCGTCGAGCCTCGCTCATAGCCAAGCTACTCTATTTCTCTCGCAAATACACGCTATTTGTATGAAATGAAGTCTCTTTCGAAGGATCCCAAAGAACTGGGCGCCACTATGCTAGTTGGGACGCATTTCAAGCATTCCAGCCTATTGATTTAGCACTCTTGGTTCGCTCGTGCCTGCTTTCGGCCTCGAGTTGTGGCGCCGCACCGTACCTTTTAAAGTGGGGCATGCCAACTACATAGTACCTACCGAGATAAACATGCAGTCACCCAAGCTGACCTTCGGAGATGTCGTGCCCACTATTTTCATAGTACCGAGAAGGGCCCACGTCAGGACGTAGCAGCACCCCGCTGCCGCTATCGTTCGTCTTGTCCAGACAGTCGCATACCCTGTCTTTGTAATGAACCAAGAATAGCCAGGCGATAGTTTCTTTTTTCCTTCTTTCCCTTGTCCCTTCTGCACACGGTAAATCAACTACCATCAAAACACAGCAGCCCCATTATCTTATCTCACCACGCTCGGTTACGAGTACCTAGTGGAAGGCGCTCAGATGATCGTGACACGACAGCACTATTATCGGTGCACAGCATAATTATTTTATAACAGGTGTGTAGGAGATGGCCAGCCGGCGAACACATTTCGAGCTCGCAAGACCAGAATATCCACATCCTTGCGTGCTGAAAGCATTGACCACCTTCCTCTTTCGTTTGCTCACGGCACAGGAGCCAGATCTGTGGCATGTTCATTGGAAATTTGGCTGCTTAAATATGGATACATCATGCATTGTTGCGACTGAAATGTCGCCCTGCTGCCGCAATTTTCTCGACTTAGGCTTGACTTTGGAATAACTATTGTTATTGCGCCTAAAAGATGTATTGGCAGCGGCCCGGCCCAAGTCCGCAGATCTATACTGCGCGGAGGGCAAAAGTGGTTGATAATAGCAGTCGGGTGGGAGCAAGTACTCAGATGGCGCCAGGTGGCGTAGGGTTATATTAAGTTGACGATATGACAGCATACCTAGCCGAAAGCCGATTACTGCCGGTGGAGAAGGCGGCAGTGCAGCGGGATCCAGTTTTGCTATCGGACGCGGGACGGGTGTAGATCGGGAGGCGCAGGTGTACGAAATGCTTTGTTGGGCGGCACAGGGTGCCTGAGCTGCCTTGCTGCGGCGTTCACGCGCGGGTGTTCGGCAGCGTAGGCTAGCTACGCGCCGTTGTGGTGTTGGTGTTGGTGATGAAGCCCCTTTACCTCAGGCGCCTCCCAATATTACAATAATTTGCCAATGAAAATTTTCGCCGGTGCAGGATATTGGACTCGAATATGCGGAGTCAGTTCGCGCAGCCCCAAGCCAGGTTATCGCACTCGTGTTGTGCTCGGGTTCAGGGTACACAGCCTCATCGGCGTCGCAGGCAGCTTGGGCAGCGGTGCTTGCCGGGGCCACCTTGTAGCACTGCACTTCTCGAAGCTCTGCAGCTGGATCGTCGACGTCGCCGGCGCGCGGACCAGTGACGGCGGCTAGCTCTGCGCGTGTCTTGCGGGCACGCCGACGGTGGCCTGCTCTGGCGGCCCAATTGTGCTGCGGCTCGCTGCGGGAGAAACAGGAAACAGGCGGCTGCGACCATGTGCAGTCTTACCTGAGCCGGGAACTAAGCGTGAAACAGAGAGCTTGACTGCGGCGAATGGGCGGCGCTTTGTGCTGCTCAGCCGCGCGCGGAACGATCAGCTCCCTACCGGGCAGCTGACGTTTGCTAATATATCGCCGCCGCCCGCGTCGGCGGACGTGCGCGCAGGCAGAGACAGTCAGCGGCGCGCTCCATATTATTGAGTTGTTCTGCACAGCGTGCCATTTTTGTCGCGCAGAGGCAGCCGCAGCGCTCTCGTCGTTGCCTTGCTCGTGGTAAGTTTGGAGGGGCTGCCCGCGCTAGAGTCGCCGGCCAGTCGACCTCACGCCCGCGCTTTTCTCACCCTCTTCCTATCTCCGCATCTTCATGCCTTTTTCACCACTGCAGTTCTTCCCACGCGCAAGGCCGGACCGCACGGGCTACCGCCACATACCCGCGACAGAGGCTGACTGCAACCCGAACCAGGATTTTGCGCCGGGCTGAGTACCAAGCACCTCCAAGCGCCGTTTCCCTCCACTTCCGGAGCATTGCGCCCCCCCAGCTGCCGCCCGCGTATAAGCCAGCATGAGCTACCAGCAACATCCCCACCCCAGTAACTTCGGCCTCGCTGCCACCTTCGTCCCCGGTGGCACCGACGACTACTACCTCCCTCCGCAGCCCGAAGTCGTCTCGCCTGCCCCGCAGCGTATCATGCAAGAGGACGTCGACCAGATCCAGAACCAGGTCGCCCACATGGAACTCGAAGCGAACGGCAGCGCCTTCCCGCCCCGCGGCAGCAGCGTTCTTTCGAACGGCTCCAACGGCTCGCACCACCGGCAAGGCGACTATTCGCAGTATGGAAAGCCGACCGCAGACCTCCCCAACTTCTCGCCCTTTCCTAAGCTCGTGAACCCGTCGCCCAACATCCCGCCGACCGACGATGAGAAGGAACAAATATTGGAAAATGCGCGGATGGGCGTGCTCAACTCCAACGATCCGGAGATGCAGCTGGCGTGGGCCCAGGATGCGCTTACCTGGGTCGATGCCTCCATGGTGCACGCCGAGCGCATCTTCGTCGACCAGGCGCGCCCGACCACGCCCGCTGTCGAGCATCAGCTGCGCGTGGATGCCATGAACATCGTCCAATTCCTGGCCGACCAGCACCACCCGCGCGCTGAGTTCATGCGCGGCATGTGGCTCGAGTTCGGCAAGTTTGGCATGCGCGTTGACAAGAAGGAGGCTTTCCGCTGCTACTCGCGCTCTGCCGACAAGGGTTACTGGCGTGCAGAGTACCGGATAGGCATGCTCTTCGAGCAGTCCAACGACCCGGTCAAGGCGCTCGTACACTACAAGCGGGGTGCCGATGCGGGGGATTCAGCCTCGAACTACGTATGTCCCTTTGCGCAGGTGGGGCAGCGTCTCGTATCGCTAACGGCCGTGTAGAGACTAGGCATGATGACCTTGCTTGGCCAGAACGGTCAGCCGCAGGATTACGCAAAGGGTCTGCAGCTCATCAAGCATGCAGCCAGCACCGCTGATGAAAACGCGCCGCAGGGCGCTTACGTAGGTGTCACAGACGTGGGGTTAAAGTCTGCAAGCTAACCTTCGGTAGGTTCTCGGAATGCTCCAGGCTCGCGAGCTCCCGCAGATCTCAGTTCCGGAGATCTATCTCCCCTATGACGAAAAATCGGCGAAGATCAACATCGAGAAGGCCGCTTTCCTCGGCTTCGCGAAGGCACAGCTGAAGATGGGGTCGGCGTATGAACTGTGCACCCTAGGCTGTGACTTCAACCCCGCGCTTTCACTGCACTACAACGCACTAGCAGCGAGGCAAGGTGAGCCAGAGGCAGACATGGCCATTAGCAAGTGGTTCCTCTGCGGTTATGACGGTGTTTTCCAAAAGAACGAGGAGTTGGCATACACCTATGCCGAACGCGCCGCACAATCCGGTCTCGCGACCGCTGAATTTGCTCTCGGGTATTTCAACGAGATCGGTGTCCATGCGCCTGTCAACCTTGAGAAGGCTATGGAGTGGTATGAGAAAGCCGCCAAATCCGGCAACAAAGACGCGATTTCTCGCCTGGAGAACATCCAAGTCAACAGGACTCTCTCGAAGAAGGACCATGAGAAGGTCGCTATTAACAAGATCAGGTCCCAGTATGGTTCAAAGAAGGGTCAAAGACCGGACAGGTTCAGGCAATCGCAGGCGGCTCCTATGCCCACCATCTCCGACTCGGTACCTCAGTCGCCTATCCAATCACCCACTAACGGCCGCCCACCGATCCGTTCCTCTTCTACCGCTCCTTATCCTCTCGAAGACAGGCCGCCAACCGTGGCTCCTTACGACCGGCCATCCTCTGCTGCGCCTTATCCAATGGACAACGGCCCTCCAAACTTTGGACCAAGTATGCCCAATGCTGCACGTCCAACCTCCGCTTTCAATATGATCCCGCCCGGACCTGGTGCTCCCGGTGCCCCTGCGGGTAGACTTCCGCCCCAAGGCCCCAACTACGGACCTCCTCGTCCTCACACTAGCGTCGACGCTATGAGTCCTACTGGACCACACCCAGGACGGAAACCTGTTGGCGGACCCGGCACACGTGTCTCTTCCGGTCCTCCTGGGCCCGGCGGCTACCGTCAGCCTGGCGGCCCGAGTGTCGACCATCCCGAACAGCATTACATGTCTCCACCCCCATCCTCTGGTCGCCCACCTTCCTACGGACCCGGACCCGGGCCCAATAAGCTGCAAAAGCAGCCTACGGTGCAAGACATCGGATTTCAGGCGCCTCTTGAGCAGAAGAAACCTATGCAACTGCCTGCTGGCTACGAGCGTGCTTCCACGGCATCTACAGTTCCTGCGGCTGGGCCTCCGATCATCCCCGCCGCCGCCGCTCCCCGGCCTGTCAGTGGTAGTAGGCCAGGCAGCTCGGGCAAACCAGCTCCGCAGAAGAGCGACTCTGCGCCGCCGAGGCAGAGTCAGCAGCCGCAGCCTCCCAAAGAAGCCACGCCTAAGCCGGCAGCAACGGCGCCGCCACCCGGCAAGGGTCCGAAGACGTTCGATGAAATGGGTGTGCCGAAGGTCAATAAGGACCAGGACTGCGTAAGTTTCCCTTTTCGCTTCTTTACATAGTTGACATGCTAATGACGCCGCAGATCGTCATGTAGATATTGAAACCGCAAAAATCCATCATACACTGCTGCATTGATACCACACACTACTCAAAGGATTCTTGGAGAATGGGGACACTACTTCTTGATGGCTTCTTCGATTTTTGGGACGCTTTGTTTCTTCTTTTTCCTTGCGCTTTGATTTTACCCTCCTTGCTTCTCGAGAGTGCTTGCATAGCGTTGCGAATGTAATTCAGAGAAAAGGTTTTTTTTGTTCGCTTATACTTGGAACTTCAGCTTGATTGCATTCTTTGTATAACTTGTTCTGGTGGAGAGAGGGGCTTCATTTTCTCATGTTTGATTTGCTTCTTGTATCACATCGAGTGTAGATGATTTTGTTCGTTGGCTGGACATGAATTGTACTTGGATCCAGAGCGGACCTTCAAGGCACCCAAGCTTTACGAATTTATGATTCATTGACGAAACATCGCCTCAACCTTTTTTTGTTTTCACATCAGACGACTCACCACAGGAGACCGAAACAGTCAGTGAAAGGGGAAAAGACAGTATAAAAGCAATACATGTTAGCTCGTTTCAGAAATGCGAGATTTTGGAGTGGCTTTCAATTTTGATCCAGAAAAAAAGGGTCACTTAGAATTTTATCTTAGGTCCTGCCGCATTGTTACGAGCGGATTGCACAGGCTAGGGCGTATGATGGACGATAAATATAACTGGCCTCTTTACTTTATTTGGACCGGAAGACGGAGAGCAAAGGAACTCGAATGCTACCCACATGCACAGCCCCGAGCATGACGTCATGCCGCCTGCATGCACTCGAGGCCGCGTCACTCCGTAAACCTACTTCCTCCTGAGCTGCCCTCCAAAGGAGCGCTTCTTTCAGTTCCCTGCACAGCCCTTCGGAAATTATCAAAGTTGCAATATAGCATTCCAAAGCACGACGAGGTGCGTCGCTCGGGACCCAGATCAACGACGAATTACCAAAGTTAACGGAAAGCTCTTGAAGACGCGATGTCAGCCAAGAACGAGAATCAAGAAGCGCCAGCATCGAACGAGTCTGGCATAGATGGAAATTACGAGCGTCGTAATGACGATTCGTCAACGCAGCAAACCGTCTCAAAGCCCGAAGATGCGGCTGCAGATCAGGAACCTCCCAAAGGACCCCACGGTCCGATTCTAAGGAGAAAAGTGTTGGGTGAGAGAGGCCATGGCCCAGTGGTGCACCCTAAACGGACACAAGAGTGACCGAAATAGAAAGAGATTCCAGAGGTTAAAAAGATAGGATGGTGAGAGCAGAAGAGGAAGAAAAGGAAGGGGGGAAAGGTAGTCTGAGAGTTACGACACCGTCCGCAATCTACCAACCCCTCATCCCGCTCAAGTGCAGAAACCGAAATACGATAATCAAACGAGGCTTGAATCGGTGCACTGATCCGAATGTTTTCAAGTATCCGACAGATCATAAGGCCTCGCAAGTTGGGTGCGGGGTGAGTCATGAGGCTGCCTACACCAAACGCTGGTATTCTGGGACATTTGCTTTCGCGCTATATATGATGCAGTCCTGCAAATGTCTACATATGACATGTTGAGGTTTTATGTAGAAGAATTGGATGCAACTTGTAGAGTCCGGGTTGTAAACTTTGCGTCTCCGACAATTAAACTGATGTGAATATACTGTGTCCCAGCTCGTTGTTTAGAGGTTAGTATCAATTCACCTGCAAGCATCTCCTCAATGTATTGCCGCCCACACGGCCCGTATTGGGAGGTAGGGAGAAAGAGATGAGAATAGCGGTAATAAGGCTCAAGTTGTATGAGGCCAAGATGCGCACACACCAAACCTGGAGAGGATGGAATGTTCTTTGTCGTACTGACACCGTCATCATAGCACAACTTCCCCCTCATTTGTTTCATTCTTATCGAAAGTCGCTTACTAGTGTCCCTGTAGTCGGTGCTACAACTTCAGCAACTGGCTGCTTTCCAGCCAGTCTCTACCCCGGTCGGGATGTCGGGAAGGCAACTCGGATGGAAAACTTGCATTTGCACTCGCTCTCTTTGGAAGGCGGAAATCATTTTCGAAATCCAGAGGCGTCAAATGATCGATGGGATTGTTGTGAGTGGAGACTCTGGGGATCTACGGCCCGGTGTGGCGCGATACGCATGGTAGTGGAGATGTTGGTGGAGTCGCCCAGAGGGCGTGGGGAGTGGTGCGCAGGGAAGTCCACTTTTCCCTTTGCTGGGGTTGGCATGGTATAACGCAGGGCGTTAATGGCATGATCCACGAAGACTGATCTTCCGACAAATAAGGTTTATCGCGAGCTTCGGGCCATTTATCGAACGACGCTTAGGGGATTTTGGCGGATTGCACAAGCGATGATGCACGAATGCGACCATTGGAGCAGGGGTCTCGCCGAAGGTTTTACCTACGATAAACTGATCCAGCGTTCGCGCCAGTGTCACATATAAAGCGTGATTAATCCCCTCCCATCATGTTGACAGTCTGTGACCAGAGCACCTCCCCCGCAATCTGTTCCAGTCTGTGCTCAGCCTTCCAGGGCCTTTTCACCCATGCTCGGTTTTCGCATCCCTGCCCCCGCGAACAGTGTCTCGATCGGGCCGCCAATTTGTCGATCCTTTTTCCCAATCTTGCTCCTGCGACGTCTCAACTCAGCCGGCAACCTTCCTGGCATTGACCTTCCGAGCGCTCCAGTCCCTAAACCACGACGCATTTCAAACTTTCCTTCCCAGCGCGGGAGCCTGCTAATTGTCGAACAAAATTCCGAACCCGTCAATTTCGGTGAAAAAAAGAGCATGTCTATCGTCTATGATCATACCTTATCCGAGCGGCCGTAATTGTGAATGGAAGAAAAAGGAAAGAGAAAAAAAAAAAGCAAGAACAGGAAGCTTATTTACAGTCGACGAAGGCATACCGCCAAACATACACATAAGATCCTCAACCCCCCGACAACAACAACACGAACGGAGAGCGGCCTTTCACTAACATTAGCAAATTAGGTGTTCCCGGTAGATTGATGTGCAGAAAGTGCAGAAAGGAAGAAGAAAACAAGAACTCAGAATATGGTCATGGTGGCGCAGTAACGTTTGAGAGGGTCGTCCTGGTCGTGGCCGGTGGTGCTTCCTTCGCCTCTCAAGCTGCGCACCATGGCACGGTACTCATCAAAGGTGGGCAGGCGCACGGTATGTGCGCCCTTCATCCGTTGGCGAATTGTCGCGAAAACCTCCTCGGCGCCAGCTCGCTCAATTTCGATCTGTTCCCGAGTCCGGATGTGCCAGGCGAGATTGATCTCGGCCCAGCCGGTGGGGCGCGAATCCTTCTTGCTGGCCTTCGATCGCTTTCTCTTACTGCTGTTTCCGGGCTTGGTGAAGTCTTCGAGGAGTAGCTGGCCGTCGGTGTTGGATCCGCCAGCGGCGGCGGCGCGAATGCTCTTGAGCCAGTAGTTGCGCCACCAGAAAGACGAGCCGGCGCGCAGGATGTACCAGTTAACCCACGAGTTGCCCCAGAAGACGTCGCGGCGGTCGGGCTTGCCCCAGTCGAACAGCGGCACACCGATGTTGAAATAGCGGTGGTGCTGGAAAGCCATGCGCAGCACCGTCCACATTGCATCAAAATCGGCAGCTTCGTCAGGCGTCAGGCGCTTGTCGATGAAGTTGCACTGCAGGGCGGTAATCAGGTCCTGGCGACGCTGCATGACGGCACGGCGCTTCTTCTCAGCGCTCTCCTGCGGGCGGCGCCACGACCACAGAGCGCGCTTGGTCTGACGGTAGACGCGGTTGGGCGTATACTTGCGCCAGCGCGGAGCGGGCGGGCCGCGTGACACGAGTTCTCTTGAGGAATTGAGTCAGGAACAGGAAAAGCGCGAAAAAAGATGCGGCGGGAGATCGGCTACTTACGGCGGCAACTTGGATTCGATCTTGGAATCGGGCGTGTCCTCGACATCCTGGGCGATTAGCGACAGCGTCTCGAGGATGCTGAAGCCGTGGGCGATGTGGGAGCGGATTTCGTCGCCAATCTCGTCATCGGCGGGGACGCCGTCCAGGGCGGGCAGCGGGGTGCCGCAGAAGCGGTGGCGGTCTACGACGATGGCAGCCAGGTGTTTCGGGATCAGACCGGTGAGCCAGTTCAGGTTGTAGGGGGATTCTACGCGGGCGTCAGAGTGATGTGCGGCAGGGAGGGTGGAATGGCGGGGTGGCGGGGTTACGCACTCAGCAGATCATGGTCTTCGGGCGGACGCAGAATGAGCTTGCAGCCGGGGAATGTGGTGCGGGCGACCTGCTGGACAATGGTGCTCTCGTAGGTGGCGATCAGGGAGCGAAAGGCGCGGCTTGTCAGGCGCAGCTGCAGCAGGGCGTCGATGTCGCAGCGCTCAATAATGAGAATCAGCACCTCGTCCGGGAGGCGCGACAGAGAGAGCTTTGCCGTCCAGGGCCATCCGACGGGACCGGGCCGACCCATGTGGCATGGATGGAGGAATGGTGTTCGTGGCGGGCTTGTCCTGGCGTGGCGTGCCTCGAGGAGAGCCCCCCTTCTTGCGGTTGGGAAAAGTGGCGGTGCGCGCAGAGGTGAGAGAGCAGCAGCAGCAGCGATCCATCGTGTCGCGTGCTTCCGGGGAGTAAGCGAATTGCGTACACAAGACTGCGCCTCGGCTGGCGCAATCCGTGCCCCAGGAATGCGCGATTATTGCTCACCGTGGTAGGGTGGGGAGCGGGCCAGGCCAACCTGCCGCTCTCTCCGCACCGCCTCCGCATCCGCTGCAGCGGCCTGTTGTTGCTCGCCAGCCCGCGCTAATCGTTGCAGTTTGACAGCGTCGGGGCCGCCCGCCAAGCCGCCAGCTCCGCCTGGGCTGCTCTGCGCCGCTGGTCGCGTCGCTGTCGCCAGCCGCTGCGACACTGAACGGCTTGGCCTCCGGCGCAGCTCCACTCTCGCGCTCCAGCTAGGGCGGTGGAGAAGCCGCGCCCTCACGTGATGCGCGCGGAGCTGCGCAGTCTGGAAGCAAAAAACTGGGTTCGCATCTTGCTAGGGCTTCCTATTGCGGCTTGGAGGCGGGGAGAGGTCGATGTTGAGCTTAAAAGCAGGGTTCAAGCCACCGGCCAGGGGGTCAGGCGCTCGGCAACGGGACTGATAAGCCCTGCAGCCGATCCAAAAGGCGGTGTTGCGCAGACTCGGGGGCCGTCGGCGCGCTGGTGATGATATCATGTACCTTGCATGACGTCGCGATGAAAAGCTGATCCGTGGGCGGTGGATCAAAAATAGCGTTCCAGAAGGGAATTTCCAGGTACAGTCCCGGCAATTCGGCCGCCCTGCACGCTAGGGCCACGGCCCGCCCGCTTCCCTAGCCCCGACACATCACCGACTCGCTCACCCCTCACCTCCATTTCAGCCTCGTCGCCTTCACCACATCTCACGCCATCAGCCTGTCGCCCCTCTCCATCGACCGCTCTAACGCTCGAACCCTTCAGCTCACCGAAAGCCCGTGACTGTCGAGTCCAGGGAGGCTGTTTTGGCTGCGCCTGCTGACTCGAGGCCATTATCGGCATCTGAGTGCCCAAATCGACCACGACGCTACAAGACTTCCTCAACAGCTTTGCCATCACCAAGTTGCCGATGATTGAAGAAGTTGTAATGAACGGTCTGCTCGGATGAGAAGGACACATGAGGACTTGCTTGCATTTTTTATATTCCACAGAGGTGGACGAACAATGGGCAGTCAAGGATCCATCACCGAGCCCATCGCTGTTCCGCATTGACAAGCGCAAGCTCTCTCCACTGAAGAGCAATCTCCCTCCATTCGGCCGAAGCAGTGCTGATGGAAATACCTGACGATGTTGCTGGTAGACAAACGTCGCCCGTTGCATTGCCCGAAGCTGCATGCGGTTAGCTTGGGAATGCTGTCGTGGGGCCCAAGCGTGCGTACCTCGCCGTTTGCAACGCCGACGAACCCGAACCAGGATCCCTCTGATCTGTGTGCGTAAGACGTAGCCCGTGCACGGCACGATTACCATCATGACCAGCGCGACGAGTGCAATGATTTCCTCATTGCTGAGAGATGAATTGTCCGATGGGTCAGACCGGCGAAACAAGACCGCCGGTGCCATTTTCTCCGATAAGCTTGTGTCGGAGATCGGAGAATTACTAACAGTTTAGTGTCTATTTACATGGACGTCGGAAGTAGTGGGCTTACACGTTGCGAGGAGATGGAAAGGGAATGGTCGCGTTCCAAGAGTAGTCTAGCGCCGAAGTGGACGCTATATAGCCCAGTGGAAACGTTGCTGAACCGTGGCATTGGGGCTATGCTGCCATGGGAGCCAATCGAGGGCGCTAACAACAGCACTGCCTCAATCTAAGCGACGTTGAGGCCCCGCCTTGAGCGGCGAATCACGCGGCTTCAACGCAGTGCAGCCGTCCAACCAATGAGCTTTGAAGCGGTGCTTTTCCTTAATAACGCTCATGAGAATAGTTTGGTCCACTATACTCTTATGATACTTGGAGGATGTGAGTTTTTTCGAGCCCCAGAAGAATTCTCCAGCAACAATTCAGGTCTAAGTATAGATTCGAAACTTGGTCAATTTTCTCTCTGAGACGATAACTTCAGCTCTGATCTCTACACTTGCGTGTCTGGGTTCGCAGAGAAACGGCGGAGAGAAACATAGAGAGAGTTACGAGTATGAAATAGCTACGGCCGATAGAGGCAACGCAGAGTTGGTAAAATACATGCGCAAAGTTGAGAGACCACATTTAGTCTCATGTGGAGGACAATGGGGGCCATAACATGGCGAATAGCGTTGCGAGAATGCGATAAAAGCAATTAATCGACGATAGAGCGCTCTGCAGAAGCAAAGTATAAGGAGCGAAGTGATTCTTTCGACTCCTAGATACAGCTAGCTAAATTGCAAGGTCAATATCGAAAACTTCAGGATGCTCTCGGGTCAAAGGGAAGTAGTAGGGTGGGCGGAGGGAAACGGTGAAAATTTTGTTGAGAAGCTCGAACTACTGCTGCTGAATCTGCGGTAGAGCACTACAGACTAAGTGCATGCAAGACACAGTAGGCCGAACCAAATCATTTTGTCAGCTTTCAATAAGTCCCGGCCGAGCTGAAGCGGGGGATCAACGTACGAGGAGACCCGTTGGCAGTGCCGACGCTAAGTCATTTTTCGCGAACGCCATCAAGCCACAGTCGTGATGTTCGGGACGCAGCTTTTGTTAGCCATGGTCGAAGCCATCAGCATGTTTCAGCCCTCCCGCGAGCCTCTCAATAGACACACTACGCAATACCAAACGTGCCTATCTCATATCCTTTTTACTCCTATCCAATTCGAGCTATCTGCGCTGTCACTAACGTCATACAGTTCAATTTTTCTCGCCCAGTATGGACTCATGTGTGTCTCTCTCGTTGACGGACGGGCTTAAAATAGAAACACGGAGTAGATCGGCAGCCACAACCGTGCCGTCGTCGGTACCCTACAAGCCACTACATAGAAGCCGGGTGCTTCTTGCGCCACACCATTCACCTCTTGGGTCTGACGGGGGAAGGCGCACAGCACGGCCTCAGATTAACGTAGTGGCGGCTCTTTCAGCTCTCCATCGAACTATTGACGACAAGGATGGCCTCTGCGGCTTCAGCGTCTGAAAATAAAGAGGCGGAAGGCTGAATATTCATAGCTATCTGTACAAATTTAGATTCCTCCCAGCACCAAGACATTCGCTCTGCACATCCTTCGTTCAATTCTCTTCAGTTCAGAACATGCGCGCTACTTTCCTTGCTGCCACTGCAGCATTTGCAGTTTCCGCTTTAGCCTACCCACACGCTCATACCAAGCAGGCAAACGTCACGGAGCAATGGGGATCCTGGATCGTTAGCAACCTCAGCTCCAGCTACCCTCCGTCTGGGAGCCACAAATCTCTTGACTTCCTCATTCAATACGAATCCCAGGCGGATAGCGTTCACTGCAGCGCCTACTTCCCGGGAACAGCACAGGGCATCGGACCCAACCAATCCTACACTCCGTGCGATGACGAGGCGGTATCGTTTACTTCGGATTTGTCAATCGGCAGTAAGCAATCTTGATTGACTGGCGCCCAAAGCACTGTGGCTGATTGAATCTCATTGCAGATATCTGGATATTTCAGAAGCTGTACCAGCGAAGTGCCATCGTCCTACTGAAGGGAAATGCTTCTCTGTCCCTGTACGGAGGCAACTGCACCACCAACGCAGTCGGTGGCGGCACGTGCTCTGGTGCTCCTTTCAAAGTACCCGTCACATCTGTCAGCTACCAGCTTGCGAATGGTACCATCATCGATGGCAACAACACCTCTTCGGCAGGCGACGACACTCACGGAGATTACGCGGAAGAGGACAATGACAAGCATGGCCAAGGCTACGACGATGATGGAGATTATGACAATTCTACAGACGACAGCAGTGACTCTGGAACCGCGACTTATACCGAAGACACTTATGTTCAAGAAGAGAGCACCGACTCGGGAGATGACGAACCATATGATGGGCAATATCACCTCCATAAATTTTTCATACTTACTCCAGAGTAGATTGGAAGTTCTTTCTGTCCGAGGCCTGCATCTTCCAACTCATGACACTCGTTTTCATGCTCTGGTATCATAAGTATACATAAGTTCTGATTTCTGGCGCATTGAGTAAGCAATTATTGTAAAGAATCACGTCTTTGCTAGATAAGAAAAGATATCAATGCGAACCAATCCAGCACTGTCTGTTCTAAGCTAGTATGGAGAGGAATACACACTCGTAGAGTTTCCAACGAGGCACATGACTATTGATCTACCACATTCATGGAGGTACTGACTAAACTCTTTTCTCGCGACGGATGGGGCTCGGAACAAGTGTTGACAGGTCAAGTTATCTATTGGGCAGCCGGCAGCTCTCTGAAACACAGAAAAACAAGTGCATGCTGTGTACGTTATCGCCACGAAGATGGTTTAATCTGTCGGGACGGTATTTGTGAAGCAAGTCCTCGACCCCCCTCTTTTTTCCGTAGTACTAATCCTTGCATAACTTTCCAATGCGGCGGGTGGAGTGGGGTAAATGAGCAAAATGGTGACAGTCCCCCCTCACACACACGAGAGAGTTGCAACGAGCAACAGGAAGCAATGGGCAGTAACGCTGAATTGGATATCCCGAACTTCGATGACCTACCCGAGGTTAAGGGCATGCCGCAGGGCTGTGCCTGGGGCGTCTTCGACAAAGACGGGAAGAAGGACGTCCACGGAACACTGAATCTGCTCACGCCCGACGTCATCAAAGCAGCAGCCGCCGAGGTAAAGGAAGGCGTTTCGATATCCTTGAAGTAAGTCAGTCTCTTATGAGGCAGTACTCCCCCCATCTGACAACCTATCTCCGAAAAAACAGCTGGCCGCTCGACAGCCTCAAATTCCCGCTGCCTGGCCGGCTCCGCCCCGTGCACAAGCACCAACACATACGGGAATCAGGCCTGGCGAGCGAGAGCTCCGACGAGCACGCAGCAGCAGCAGCAGTGGACGCCTGGGACGACATCGTCGAGTTCAACACGCAGTGCAGCAGCCAGTGGGACAGCCTGTGCCACTACTCGCACCAGCCCAGCCGCCTCTCGTACAACGGCGCGCGCTGCACCAAGGACTCGCTGGCTGCCGCCGCCGCCTCTGACCAACAACAGCAGCTCCTCCTCCCGACGCTCGACCACTGGCACTCCCGCGGCGGCCTCGTCGCGCGCGGCGTGCTGCTCGACGTGCGCGCCTACCTCGACGAGGTGAAAGGCGTGCCGGCGGTGCTGGCCTCGGCCTGCAGCGGGCGCCGCATCAGCGTCGACGAGCTCGAGGCCGTGGCTGCGCACCAGGGCGTGGAATTCAGGCGCGGCGATGTGCTGGTCGTGCGGACGGGCTTCACCGAGGAGATGGACGGCTGCGAGACGGCCGAGGAGCAGATGGCCATGCTGGCGCGCGGCGCGCTGAGCGGCGTCGAGAACTCGGTCGAGGTGGCGAGGTGGGTGTGGGACAGGCACTTTGCGGCTGTTGCGAGCGACAGCATGGCGTTTGAGGGCGTGGGCGCGGATCCCGAGAAGGAGACGGGGAAGCCGTGGAGCTTGAGGGATGATATGGGTGAGTTGTCCGCGGTGGCAGATGATGCTTGAAAAAAAGCTGACGTTGAGCTCTCAGTTCTGCACCAATATTTTCTCAGCATGTTTGGCTTGTCGATCGGGGAGATGTGGGATCTCAAGGCCCTCGCCGCGCATTGCAGGAAGACGGGCCGGTATAGCTTCATGCTGACCTCTGTCCCGCTTCGTATTCCCTGCCTCGTCGGCTCTCCTCCAAACGCTCTGGCAATTTTCTAGGAATATGAGAATCTCCGTCAAGAGGGCAATGTCCTCGCTTAAGGACACAACCAGCATTCAGCTGTATAAGCGAATGGGAAGTCATGGCGGTGCAGATCACGTCAAGACATGGGTTGCATTGGAGGAAGCCATCCGATTAAGCGCTCCGCCCCACAAGCCAGGTAGCAATAGATCGCGTCTATCGCGGAACTCCGCGAACTGCCCTCCCACTAGATAGCAACTTTAAGCGCCATCTCCGTCTTTGCTTTTCCCCATACCCGCATTTTCCGACCGTGGCTCCTCTATTCTCGTTGGACGACTCGGCCGTAGATGCGGTGAACACTCTGTCATGACCCCACTGTCCCACAGTGCCGGAATTCAGTCATCCTTCGCTCTCCTCCGAAGACACAAGGTGGAATAATCCTTGTAACTGGTGTGCTTGGAAGTTAACGCTGAAATCGGCATGCTATTTGGAAATAACGTGCGCTCCACAGAGTAATCGTGTCTGAACAATGGGTACAGCTACAGCTTAGTGCTATCTTTTGACAAATCTCCTCAAGCTGGGTCAAAATCGAATGTCGTGTCTCCACCAGTCACATCCAATCGCGCTGTGTTTCCTCGGGTTCCCACTATCATCATTATTATTTTCATCAACATCACCACTAAAATATTTAACATTATCAACATCACTGCCAACATATTTAACATTATCAACATCATTATTAAAATATTTAATATTATTAATATCATTATACAGATTTTAATTTTTATGTTGAGAAACTCTAGTCGGAGTTGTGCTCAAAGTCATCATCTAGACTAGGATGTAAGCGATAACATCTATGTTCAGATATTCGCGCTAAGCGCCAACGCGAAAGGAGACTTATCTTCGTGCTTCTAAATGCATGGATCCTAAGCCATGTACGTTGATGTATTTACAGTATATCCTCTACTTTGGCAAAGATAATCGGCTTCATCTATGCGAAGATTGAATCTAGCCTGTCTAGCCCTCAAAACCATCGAATCTACCTGTGCAAGCGAGGAACCTCACGCAGGATTTGTGTGGCTGCTTCAGCCATTGTCCAATTGGATGAGTTCCCGGCTCCGCTGTGAAAGCACAACGAAACATGCCTACGCCGCTCGATTTCTTGCCCAGGCGCGTCCACTTTCCCTTAAGGCGTTTCATATCATTTCAATTGATTTCGCCGACTTTTCCAATCCAATTACACATTCCGGTTGCACGTCCACGGATAGACGATCCCGCCATGTTCTGAGAAAAGCCTGCATGAAGAGGACTGTGCTCTTCTGCCACACGTATCTAGGCAACAGCGAACAATTCAGAGCTAAACCTATTCTTAAAGAGATTTTAAAAGGTTTATAGTTAATATTCGTTAAGAATTTCCATTTTCGGACCTCGCTTCTCCACAAAATGACAACGCAATCTAGTCAGGTGAGTAACCCCAGTCACTCTCTCGACTGTGCCGCAATGATGACGACAGGGGGCTGGTGGTAGATTTCATGCCAAGAATACGTAGATGATCGATCATCTACGTCTTGGCGGATTATTCGCGGCTAATGGTTTGGAAAAAGGTATAAATACTGCTACATCTCCCTCCTGTCACATAGCATTCTTTCACCAAAGACAAGCTGGCCCAGAATCTTTATCCAGTCAGTCCTCCATTCCCAGTGGCTATCGATTTGTGCTGGTTTACAGCCCCTCTTGGGACAGTCGTTTATCGTACCAACCATGCCTCCAAAAAGAAAAGCAGATCCTCCGTTCTATTCCGCGCATGCAAAAAAGCGAGAATATCAAACTTTTAAACAAGCACTGCTTGACAATGCCTGGATAGGGTATTGGGATCAAGAATGGAATACATACTGGGACCTGCCTAGGCCTGAGTCACGTTCCATCGAAATTCCGATCTGTAAAGCATTTGATGAAAAAATGCCGTCCTATGACAAGCTTAAAGCAACACGACACGACCGTGTGAGGACATTTGAGAGCAAAGAAGGCGAAACACCCAGTGCCAAGGAAGCGTTTTGGAAGCCCAAATATATGAAAACCACCAACCCCGACGAACTCGAAAAGGCGACGTTGATTCCAGTCCCCTTTCAGGAAAATCTCTGGGTAAGTACCTTTTTTGCTTCCGTCATGACCTTGCTGATCTGGCCACCAGTGCTGGGCATACAGATTTACAGGAAAGGTGAATGAGCAGGAAAAGGAGCTGTTTGCCCTGATCTCTCGGGAAAAAGGCAAAGTGAAGCTCATGAACTACTTCCATGAGAGGTACTCGTACCTCTTACGCCACGAGGTGCCGGGTCACAAAGGTTACTCGGAAAAAGATTTTCTTTTCATCAATACCAATAACCCTGTGCTAAGGAACACGAGCGCTGGGGGAAAGACGCCTCCGGGTCGCACAGGTGAAGGTCAGTCTGTTTTGTACGCAGCTCAAAATTACATCTGACGGCTACACAGTGCATGCTCAGAGCCCACATGGGCCAGCATTCAACGTTCCCCAAAATGACCACGCCGGCCAGACATCCGATGATGCAGACTTGGAAGAGATGGCCGATGACCTCGGATGTATGCCTGTACAAGAGCTGGAGTGTAACTCTCCAATCGACGCAGGTATCACCTCAAAAGCACGGGAATGCAACATCCCCCGTGGGTCATATATTCCACGACAAAGGTCTGAAACGCTACGACCAGACAGTACACTCCAAAATGCCCCGGTTATGAATAATCACTCTCCTGCATACCCTCCTGTACCATCAATTGATCAAGAGGAAGAGAGCATGTCAACCGCAGCAGCTCTTCTGGACAAGTTCCAGCCACATACTAGCTCAGCACGGCCTAATGGCGAGCGATCTCAGAACGGTCGGGTGGTTCCCAGTGGCGAACGGTCCATAAACAACCAGAAGCGCAGGAGAGAGAATGGTGACGACAGCGCCTACGATGCCCAAACGATGCCACCACCTCCTCCACCAAAGCAGCCCAAAACGACTCGATTTCAGGGCTGTGGTGTAGACGCATCGCCTAGAGAGAGCATGCAATGCCGCCCAAGCAGAGAAAGGTCTTCGGACAATGCACCAGCTCTGCCAGACAGAATTACAACAGAAGCGCTGCAGGCTTCGTCGTCTCGCATACGTTCGCCAAAAGACCGTCCAGGCTTAGTACGGTTCACGGTCTCAGATTCGGGTGCTCGGAGCACCAAGGCGATGCAGGATCAGCAGGCATCCAAAGAAGTGTCGCCTGCACGTTCGTCACACCAACGACAAGATTCACCGATGCAACGTTCCCCATCAGAGGCCACAGCGTTCTACGAAAGCGGAGAGCAGCTACGTGGAGAGATGCAAGCCAACGTAGCGCCTGAGAATCCCCCACTCCCAATCCGCACTTCTCCATCAGTAGCCCCGATGATTCCGAGTGTTTCACCGCAGAGTGGTGTCGGGTTCGATGTCAACCGAGCGCTCTTCAAGCTTGTTGTAGCGGATGGGAATAGTAGAGAGTACGGAATGAGGTTCCACGGCTGCGACACGGTGCAAGATCTGTTCGAGAAGGTGGCTGAACGAGTCGAGGACGAGTTGGGCCCCGGAGATGTTCTGAGAAAGCTGATCTTCTATGCTGACATGTTCGTTCCGGAGCGCTGTCGCCCGGAAATGGACGTCCCTAGAGATCATGAACCCAGCTTTAGCGGTGTAGTTAGCAGGATCAGAAAGATCTTGGAAGTTGTGGAGGACCAGATTGAGATGGTTGTGGAAGTGATCGTGAGGAGGAACAACTAGCGATGCCGACAGGGCGCTTTCTCCTTTTCTACATTGTTGTCACACCTGTGGGCCCCGGATTTAGCCTTGAGACCCACTCTGCACGCCTTTTCTTTTTAGTTACTTTGTCAATTTTTCTATCCATTTCCCCCCAAAGTACGTACAAAAATTAATTGAGTTCATTGATGACTCTGGATGAGAGATAGCGTCACAGTGGCAAGGGACGGCGTGAAGTAGAGACAGCTAAGGTATGGTTCGATCAAAGCATAGACTCAGCCTTTCTTCGCCTTCGCATCATATAGGCGTTGGTTCATTAACGTGTCCCGTAAGTTCTTGGAAGGCGTGATCTAAGCAAAGCAAACGACCACTCTGGAAGGCCACAGCCACGAACGGAGCAGAGTATCACGTAATTGAAAATGCTCGAGGTGTGGTGGGAGATGGTGTGGAAGCTTTGACCAGGCGGGCGACTAAAAGAGCAAGTGCCGGAATAAGTTGCCATACCCGCTGAACGCGGCGTGCGTGACGCCGGGCTCACAACGAGCCCCTGATGTGGATACTAATCTAGGGGAAGTGCTTCTGTTCGGGACAGCGGCAGGCCTAGCACCCCGCGTTGTCGCATGAAACCGTGGCTGCCCCGCTGGTAAGGCTCACTTCGTAGGACGCCGAGGCAGACTCACTGCTCTGTCGCCCCGCCGCTACTCTTCGCTCTCCACCCTCAAACTGAAAGAATGATGAGGTGCGTTTGGACGAGGAAGCCTGCATTGCGTTTATACCTTCATCCTGAGATAGCGAATTGTCCGACAGCTCTCCGGTTCTGCAAGTGCTGGTCAACGACGTCCAAGTCAGCCCTACAACCACGCCATCTGAGCCAAATTAGCCTTCGTATTTTCTCCGCGCCGCTGCAAGGCCAGCAGTGCCGGTCGATTCGTGTATGTGTGCTCAAGCGTTTCGAGAACACCGGTGACAGTCGATCACTACCTCTCGGGCTATTCGGCAAATGGGAACACTCCTTTCTAGTTGCCGTCCCCGCCGTAGAAACTGCGCTGTGCAGCGGCAGCAACATGTCCCCGAGCATATGCCTCCAGCACTGGACTCGATACGACCAAGTCTCTCTCTACGCATGAGCGCAGGATGACAGCTGTGAGGCGCTCGGCCTCATCAACAGCTATATAAGTATCCAGAGGTGACTTCCACAGAGTCTCCATCCACCAGCAAGCAAACAATCCTTACGATCCAATCCAAACCACTCGTTTCACGACACCAAAACCATCAACATGCGCTTCTTCGCCGCCGTCTCTGCCGCCACCGCCGTCTTCGGCGTCACTGCTCTCGCCGCCGAGACTGTCCAGCTCAAGGACTTCACCGTCCGCGTCACCGGCAACGACCCCGCCGCTGCCTCCTTCAAGGTGCAGCCCGACAACGTCTCCTGCTCGGCCACCTCGGTTGAGGAGCTGTCCGCCGACACGGCCGTCGTCTGCGGCGAGTCGGCCTACCGCTTCGAGCTCAAGAACGGCAGCAACGGCTTCTGGGCCCTGACTGTCCACAAGCAGACCGCTCCTGGGTAAGTCGGAACAAGGAGAATGTGGGGCTAGCGAGTTACTGACTGGGGGAACCAACAGCGCCGGTGTCTCTGGCACCAAGGAGGTCCAGCCCACCAGCTGCCACGCTGGCGGCAACGGCCCCGACGACAACGTCTGCGACCTCGCTGACACCGACATCACCCTTAACTAGACGATGGGACGTATTGAAGGACACCCCTTGTTGTAATGAGTAGCACTCGATAATGCATAATCTGCTTCATTGCAAAAACTCTTTCCCTGTTGCTTGAATGACTTCTGTGCCAAAACAAGTTTGAAAGCTGTGTTTTTACGTGAGAGGGGGTGCACTTCAAAAAAGAGGTGTGCAGCACTCAGTCTCCAATATCTGTCCACGAGACAGAAAACAAAGTAAGCGTAATCATCACATGCTTGATACCCTGGCCCGTTCGAAACGACGAGCTCAACGTGTGCCTTCTCCGGCAAAAGGCACGGGCATTCGGTGAAAGTGCGAAAGGATGGCCGAGAAGCGGTGGATGAAGAATGCTTGTTGGCTGCCAAGAATAGACCATGCTAAGCCCAGTCAAGTAACTGTGATTGAGCAAGATTTAAAACGGACAAAGCGGCGGCTAGGCATGCCACTAGGCAGAGTGCCAGGCTGACTTCGGGCCCAAAACTGCCTTAGGCGTGCTCATCGGTATATATAAATGCAAGCTTTTGTCAACTGACTGGATAACCGTGCATGGCAAGCAAAGGGCTATACACAGCAGAAACTGGGTACACAAGACGTGAAAGTCCAAAAACATCAACAACCCGTTCAGTGAATGGAAAATAATTCTCTGCTGAAAAACGAGGGGCTGAACTCAGCATCTCATAATATAGATCGGTAAAGTGACTCTAATCGACGTACGAGCTGCGTGTGTATACTCTTGTGACAACTAGCAGACCAAATATAACAATATCATGACACTTTTAGAAGGAGCACTTGATATACCTGCGGCCTTTCCCGGATGACCAAGCCTGATTTGAAATCCACCCCTCCACCAACCAATCCCTGACCAGCTCGCCAGCTCTCCCATCAACTTGCAGCCTTTCCCCTAAAATCGGCCACGACGCTCCTCCACAATTCGCCGAAAAATCCCGCAGTCTCAACAATGGGCAGCACGCACGAGATGGCGGTGCTGGCGAAGACCCAGATGAAGCTGATGACGACCCAGGCCGTGAAGAAAGGCTTGGAGAACTCGTACTCGGCGAAGAACATGGGCATGGGCACGAGGAAGTCCATGATGAAGGTGAGCACGAACGACGCCACGCAGGCGATGCGGAAGGCGCCTCGCAGCGACTTCGGGTCGTCGTCGTCCACCGGCGCGGGCGGCTCGCCGATGATGTGCACGTCGTCGACCTTGCCCGTGTCAGTGTCCACGGCAGGCGCGTCGTCGGCGGCGGTGGCGGCCTGCTTCGTGTCGACGTCCTTCTCGTTCCCCTCCTTCTCTTCTTTCGCCGCCGCCGTCGTCATGGGCGTTGTAGTGCCAGAGTCTCCCTCCACCGTATTCGTCGTCTCAGCAGCGCTGACACCGCCGTCGATAGCGGCAGCCGCAGCATTGATCCCCCTCGTCGCCTCCCAGTCGAACGGCCTCTCATCCGGCCACAGCAGACTCACGCCCACGCTCAGGACCAGCCCCATGCCCACCGCGCCCAAGTTCCCCGCCAACGTCGGATACTCCCTCCCCGTCGCCTCGACGCTCAGCCCACCATACAAGCCCTTCGCCGTACCCAACCACGCCGCCAACCCGACGGCCAACCCGCCTAGCGCGCCCGCCACAGCCCCATTCCGCGTCTGCCCGCGCCAGGTAACAGCAAAGGCGGCCGGGAAAACGGCGCCGCCGATCAGCAACCCCATGACGAGGAACAGCCAACCAAGATCGATACCCGCAGCGTTCCACACGCACGCGAAGACGGCCATTGTCGCGCCGAAGACGCAGATCATGGCGTGCGAGACGGCGATAAGGCGCTCCGGGGAAGCCTTGGGGGAAATGTACGTCTTGTACACGTCGAAGGTGAGGATGGACGACACGGCGATGAGCTCGGCCGACGCGCACGACGTCACGGCCATGAAGAGCACGACCAGCAGCGCCGCCGCGCCGCTCTTTCCTAGTAGTGCTGACGCGGAGAAGGCCGCTGCGAGCCCGGCGGAGATTTGCGATTCGCTGGGCACGTCTGGGTAGGTGGGGAAGTGCGGGTTCGAGGTTAGTGCGACGGCGGCGAGGCCGAGCGTCGTTGAGAAGCCGAAGGGGATGGCGAACCACGCGAGGCCGCCGAGGATGTAGGCTCGCACTGCCGTCGATGGCCGGGACGCGATGGCGCGTTGCCAGTAGGCTTTGGTTCATTTTTCAGTCAAGGGAATCTTTGGTTTGACTGGGTAATTGGCTGCTCACCTTGGTCGAGGAAGACGGTACCGGAGCCGCTGCAGAGCTGGATTACACCAAAGACCAGAGCAAAGTTGGATTTTAGGGTGAGATAACTGCCGTTCTTGTTGCCGTCTACCGGTCTCTCGATTGCTGCTTGCTTGAGCAGGTCATACATCTGAGAGGGCGATCCGATGAGGTCGCTCGTAGCGTACGCATGGAACATGAAGAAGAGAATGATGATCATCAAAATCAACGTGTGCGAGTAATCGCCTGCACCGCAAATCAGTATTTAGAGTCTCCTGAAGACTTGTCAAACTCACAGAGAAAGGTAGCTCTCAATCCTCCGAGGACGACATAAGCACACACTCCCGTCGGAATCAGGAAGATGGCCGCGTACACATTCATCCCTGTCAGGTTCGTTACGACCGCACTGCCGCCAAGCAACAGTTGGCTGCCAACCAGGATGTTGGTGACCAGAGCAAAGAAGACGAAAATCATGTGAGTGACTCTGCCGTAGCGCGTGTAGATGATTTCGAGAAACGTGTGGCAGCGCGGAGCATTCTGCTTGACTGCAAGAGGATCAGTATGATATTACACCAACATCATCAAAACGATGCTTACCTTTACATGCAAGAATCGAAAACATCAGAATCTGCACCGTAGCCCCGGCTGCATACCAAAAGGGCCCTGCGACGCCGTATGTGTATGCCACGGTGCTGCTTTGGAGCAGCGTCGCCGCCCACGTCCATGCCGACACGATACCACTCGCAATCAGGCCTGGCTTGACGCTCCGGCTGGCCGTGTTGAACTCTTCGCTCTGTTTGGTAGAGAATCTCGTGTAGCGGTTCTGCATGTACGAGATGCCCATCATGACGAAGGCGAAGAAAAACCCAACCCCGATGACGACTCCATATCCGGCCGCTTCGGGCAAGGTTGTTGCTGCTGAGTGAGACGACATGATGGCCGGGAAAGAAACTCAACGACGACAACCGTCCGAGCTGTCTGGACCTTCAAATATGTGAAACAGACAACCAAAAACATAACCTTGGCCCCGATAACGCACGGCGAATCTTTCCGATCTCATTCATCGACAGCTTCTGCTGCATGAATCTGGCTCAAGGAACCGCTCCACGGGAAAGCCAATGGCATCATCGTCTTTGGGTCGATGGAGCGATAGGGAGTTTATCAGTCTAGGCCGAAAGCCAGAAGCTTGATAAGGAGCGCGCGCCGCAGGCATCATCATGGGCCGTGCTAATCTTCCGCGGGGTGCAAGGGTCGCAGTGGTCAAAGGTGGAGTGTCGAGCTGATGTTATCCCCTCAACCATCATCCTGGAGCTGCAGATCCTTGCCGCGATGGGCGCTTCCCCCGGCGCGCACACTCGTTATCTCCACAGCGTGGTAGAGATAAGCATCAGCCATCGGACTTTTGATCGCGTCCTGACCAACTTCTCTTACAACCTCATTGCACCTGGGAGGTGAATAGCTCGACTTTTTTTTGCTCGCTTTGATTCGTGAACTTGATCTTCTTACGACGATCACAAGCATTTTCATTGAGCACCTCGGGCTTCGTAGATCGAAGGAACAGGGGTAGAATGGCTGTAACTGGCCGGTAGGTGATTGTGTGATCGTTCTTCGAGCAATGTCGAGTAAACGTGCCAGATGGCAAGGCTGGTAAAGACGTTTCTGTCACAAAAATGCCTGTCAGCCCGCCTTCCAAGGGGAGAAAAGTCTGAATAACATGGGAGTCGAACCTAGAATAGAACCTAGTAATCGAACTCACACCCTCAAGGCATAACGTACCGCCAGTCCGGTGCTTGTGTTAGTCCCAATGGCTATATCCTCAACCGTATTGCCTATGCCTATTTCGGGCTGGCTACACCGGGACATTCTTTAAGCGCCCAGGGGCTGTGTGCTAAACACTAGTATCGTGTTTCTCCGATGTATTATGAATAAATTTCAACCGAACCCCCAAACACCACCGATGCTTCCCACTAGAGCCCTATATACGACCGATCATCCTTGCCCGCAATAGACTGATCTTTTTTTTGTCACCTGGTCCTATGTCCGATCCATGAAACTCCTAAAGCAACCTATCGAATTATTGTTCTTCAACCCCGAGAAGAAAGTGCACTGCATCCAGATCTAATCATCAGGGTACTCGTCCCGGATGTTGCTCACGAACTTCGACTGAAGCGGATCCCAACGTCTGAAGTAGCGACCGGCTAGCTTGTTCGACAAGAAATCCGGAGGCGGATCCGATGTGACTTGGATGTTCTCCTCCGCGACGTATCTCGAGCTGGAATCTTCGCACCTATTGAAATAGAAGTCAGCCTTGAATTTGCAATTGTTGCCAGTAAGAAAAGTCACGTACAAAACATTATAGAAGGCCTGGTTTCTTCCATTTGGCAGGCCATCGATGTTCATAGCATGCATCCAATCATCCCCAGCATTGCAGTAGGGATCCCAGCCGACGATGACGCCATAGTAGTGGTACCGCTTGTGCTTGAAGCAATCCCCAACACGGAACTTGACGTTCTTGGTGTGATCGCCGCGCTTCTTTAGCGCCTTTTTGTTCCGGTCCGCCGTGTGCTCGCGCTGGATGATGTACAAGAAGTCACCCTCCTCTGGCAGGTCGTGGAAGAGCGATGCCATGTACCGCTCGACCAGCCAGATCTCCCACGGGTAGAACTCCAGGCACTGCTGCACCACCTTGCTAATCAGGATCCGGCGTCGGTGGAGGGCGATGCCACCAGCTTCCTCGCCACCGCGAATGGGATCGCCACGTTCAAGATATAGCCATGCCCACAATGCCGCATGGAGGGCGCTGTGGAGGTTCAGATGCGTGTGCGTGAATTGAATCCCTATCGTCGATGCAGCAGGGTCTACGAGACCATTTCCACTTTCCACAGCACGGCGGATGTTTCGGGCCGTTCGAATGACCATTTCGATTGGGTTGGCAGGCTCAAGATAGGTAGCAAAGCTCGCGGCTGTTGCCCCCATTGTCCGCAATTGTCCTTCGAGTTCCGAGCGTGACACTGGTTCGGCCGTCCGGAAGGGATCGAGGTACATAGTGTCAGGGGTCTCGAGGTTTGGGGCAGGAGCCCCTTCCAGCGTTGTCTGAGGAGGGGCCTGCACAATTGAGTAGATATGGTATGGATATCCGCATGGATTGGCGTCAATCTCGAGCCTGGAAGCCACCGAGCAGAAGATCACATTCGTGATCAAAGGCAACGCCTCGTGGTCCTTCTCCGACAGCGCCAGACCAATGAAGTTCTGTGCGATCTGCCCGTACCTCTCACCCGGCACCCCCCGGTATCCCGCTCTTCGCAGGAACGTCACCAACCAGCATGCCCTCCGCCTCGTCGACAGCTCCCTCCACTCCGGATGCGCCGTCTTGAACCGCTCCGCCAGCTCGTCCAGTTGCTCACCGATCATGTCGAGGTCGCCCAGCCCCTCGTCGCTGTCCAGCACGAACATGTCGTACGCGCCCAGCGCGCGCTCTAGCGATCGCGATTCGCCCTTGCGTAGCTTGCACCACTCCTCCATGGCGATGCTGCGGTGGATCGTGCTCAGGATCGCGCTGCTCCAGAACCTCCGCGCCAGCACGTCCTCCTTCCCCTCGTCCGCGTTCTTGTGCTTCAGCAGCACCGACTTGACGTCGTACCCCCGCTCTGCTATCCATTCGATGTGATTTGCGCGGTTCTGCTGGGTCGCGATTATCATGTCCATGCGTTTGTCGACTTCATGGTCTAGCTGTTTCCTGTTGAGGAACAATCGCCTCCATGGTACGTCGGCGATCGGCTGGCGGAGCTTGGCGGAAAAGCGGTGCGTCGGGTTCCAGAAGCGAAAGTGGACGCGGCAGAGGTGGCGCCAGAGGAGAGGCTCTTGGGCGAGGGAATGTAGGCGTTTTGTTGTGAGCTGGACCGCATTGAGATCGTAGGGGTCCAGGTAGGAGAGGATGTGCGTAAGAATCTCGTCTGGCAACGCCAGTAGGAAGGGTGGTTCCGTCGCCATGACGGGTATCATGCGCTGTGAGTTTGCCGCTGGGCGCGAGGTTGTCCAGGGCTGGCAAACGTCAGGCGCATTGAGAAATCGAAGCCGACGCCCCCGCGATGCAAGGACTATGACGATATCGGCAACCGGGGCAGGACTTACCGAGGATTTTCGCTTATGATTAGCCCGCAGGCGACTGTCATCACATGACTGCACATCAAGCTCCTGTCAAAGAGGCTTGAACCATGGAAAGGTTGAAAATGTGGGAAAGCTTGAATTAATTCCTCCCTTTATATAATGCAGTTGACTCCATCATCGTCCGACGTCTTTTCGTCCCTTTTCCGATTCCTGAGAAACCAAACCGAATAAGATAGAACCAATAAGGAAACCCAGTAACGCCATTTCTTCTCCGTCATTCGTGCGAGAACATACTATCCCCTCCTCGCGCTAAGCACGTCCAACAGCGACAAGCAATGTAGCAACAAAGCACAAGCCAGAGAATATTTACACTACGGAGAGCTCTCACGCTCATTTCGTTAGCTCGGAGGTGCGGTAAATCGTCACGTTTATGTCTTATTTGGCGCCGAACCTGAAGCGCTCAAGGTCAAGCCTCTGCTTCATGGCTTTCACCCGATCCTCGGTATCTGATAACGTCGCCTCACTTTCGCTATCGGGAACGATGTCAAGATCCTCGCTGCCCTTGGTCGCAGTGAGAGGCATGTCAGAAGACGAGTGCTTGGAGGCTTTTGGTGTCAAGTCATCCGCCGGCTCAGCCTGACTGCTCCGGGGAATGACAACCTCAGCATCGTTGGCAGTCCAGTCATCGTCATCGAAAACCTGGTCCGATGTGGCCACAATACCCGATTCCGCCTTGGAGAACTTTGATGTGGTGGAAATCGAGCCTGTAGATTGAGAGGCCTTCCTACCCCAGGAGAATTCTTCGGTCAGCTTCAATGATTGAGACTGCTTCTGGGAGTCAGGCTTGTGCTCGAAGGTTTTGGCCAGATCCTTGAAGTCGCTCATATCCTGGGTTCCAGACACTGAGGCTTGGCTCTCATAAGGAGTACTCTGGCTATCGCATGAAGTGACAGGAGTAGAAGAGCTGGTTGCATCTTGAGACTCTTGTCTTAGTGACGTGGAAAGGCTGCGCTTCAGTGAAGATGACTTGCTACTTTGAGACGCTTTGGACCCAGTTGTGGTCTGGCTCGGATCAGGCAGCTCTTTCATAGCTTCCTCAATAGAGTCATCTGACCAGAGGTCGAAGTCCTGGGCGTCTGTCTTTTTCGACTTTGAACGACGAGTAGACGGGCTTGGCTCGACGGCGGTTGCGAAGAAACGGCTGCTCCCACTTTCGACCTTGAAGCCGCCGTCGGCGTTCGGCAGGAGCATCGTGTCTGAGCAGAGTCTTTGTCGTTTGGACGGGCGCGTTGTTGAAGCTCGCCTTGTGATCCAAGGCTCTGAAGCGATTCTGCGGGATCCTTGAGGAGGTACGGAGGTGGGGGCTGCAGTAGGTCGAGCAGGCTGAGCCGGGATAGGCGAAGCGCTCCAGCTGCCGCGGTTCTGATTTTCTTGGAAAGCCTGCTGCTGACTCGGAGAAGGAGTAAATAGGTTCGGGTCGAGCTCTGCAAGGGGGATACGCTTTGGCTTGAAGAACGAATCGATAGACTTGCTCTTCTTCAAGTCGGGCGTCTGCATGGCTGAGACCCTCCGAGAAACTGGAGCGGGAAGCTTGACTGGGCGGAACGACTGCGGCAACTCGATAGGCCTCTTGGTACTGGGGTGCAGCTCTCCTAGCGCAACACCCGTCGCTATCTTCGGCTCGACATAACGGCCAATGTGCAGAAGCTGCTCGATTTCGACGTCCGGCCCGGGCTGTGTAAAGTGCACCAACCGCTTCGCTGAAGGACAGAAGACCCATTGGTATAGAAATGTCAGCTCGGCTTGAGCATATGCCTCTGGATAAGTAGCAGGCATTTTGAATTTTCCGTCGAATTGGATCTGCCGCAGGACCCTCTCGGCCGTCTTGTGTTTGCGAAGAAGACGATAGGCAGTTATGAGACCCATCTTGTTGATGCTCGGCAGGTAATCACAGCCACTAAGAATCGCCATCTGCCTGAACTGCGCATCTGTCCAGCCAACGAGGCTGACATCCTTACAGGCCGTGAAGTCCGCGCGGTTGATGACGACACATTCTCCGTAATTGTCAAGCTTAGTGATCAAGCATTTGGCACCAAAGACGAGGAGATCCGAGTCCTCAGAAACGATTCCCGAGATGATACCCTTCTTCTCGAGATACACCATCTGCGAGTCGGCTTCGTACGGCGCAACAACATAGTCGACACCATGCAGCTTCAGCTCCTCAATGAGCATGCGTGCCATTTCCGGGGTAACATCGACGGCCTTTTGCAGTTCCAAATGGGCTTGCGAGGTCTTCCCGAGCTTCAACAATTCCGTTCCGGCCCTCTTGCTCTCCTTGCGCTTGGCAGCTCTTTCCTTGTTGGTGACCTCTTTACCCGGAAGATGGTCACCATCGAACACAAGGTACGGCTTAATGCCGAAATGAATGAGCATACGAACGCGGTGCATGCAATAGTCGATATGCTTCCTGGTCGGCTTATCAAGAGCCAAATCAATGGCGCAAGCAACCGTGCCGCGGTGCAACCAGCCATAGGCGTCGACGCCCAGGGTCTGGCCGGCGAACTGCCGGAGATGACATTGCTTGTGAATTGACTTGAGCAGAGGAAGTAGGCCTGGAGACGGTTAAGATCTGCAAACAATGAGAGTGCGTGTCGCAGAAAACCTCGTACCGGAGATGCCCATCGTGATTCGAGCAAGCGGGCAAGCGTGCGCGACTAGCTTCTATATCAGCTACTGGCCGGCGCTGCTGAACATGCTGAAGTCCCTCGAATGTATGGACAACAGGAGGGAGTGCGGGCGTTGGTGGGACGCGTGTAGTGACGCGGTCGGAGAAAAGGAATGCAGCGGCGTCAGAGATTGGAGATCCCGTTCTCGACGCGCCTGCTTGAACGATAGACGCGTCGGGTCTGACTGCGGTCGCCACGGGACGAGCTGCTTGCAAGCCAAGCTTTCCGGACCCTTGTCACCGCCCTGGCACCCTCCAAAAATTATGCCATCTTTCTCCGCCGCGGCAGCCCTCTACGTTCCCACCGCTCTTACACGCTATACCGCCGTGGGTCTCTGAAAATCGCATTTTCCGAGTCGCAATTCATCTGCGTCCCAGACTCCGCAGCCAGATCGCCTCAAACCTCGCGACCGTTGCCCATCATGCCGAAATCCCTCTCCAAAGTCTCCAAGCAAATCTCCAAAAAGCGCGGTACCAAATCCACCGCCCTGCACGAGTACTCGCGCGACTCGCGACGTCTCCAGCGCGCTGGTCTGCGCGACGAGAAGCTTCTCCGGCTAGCGACTGAGCGCGGCAAGCAGAACCAGCCCCACCGTACGCACCGAACATCCTTTTTCCTACTGTGTAAATCCAAGCACTGACGGCAACACCAAACAGTCCAGCGTGTCCACCATTTCCAGCTCATCGCGCAATCTCCCGAAGCCCCCGACACGTTCGATGCCTCATCCTTGCAGTCCGCCATTCTCGCCTACGTCCACCGCGACGATGAGGAGCTTGCTGAGCTCAAGGCCGCACGGCGACCGGGCCGCCCGCCGGCAACGCGCGAGCAGCTTCTCGAGCAGCGCATCGCGACCGAAACGAAGGAGTTCGAGCTCAGCGGCTTCTATTGCCCTGATATGCGGGACGCGGCGACGGTCGATAAGCTGCGTAGTTGGGACGGCGAGTGGGTGAGCTGCAACGCTATGAAGTTTGTGCGCGTGATCAAGGCCGGCGAGGTGAGGGATAGTGTGTGGCCGCCGAAAGGGTTGAGCTGAAGAATGAGTAACGTGAAAGTGGGAGCCTGGCTTCAAGAGACTTGGTGTGACAATGGGGTGATTTTGAAGTACGAGGGTATTTTCATAACCTCAGGCATCGAAATCATGTCAAGATGGGCAAGCCACCTCGGATTTCGCGTTACTGAGTGTTGCAGGCGGAACGCGAGCTCAATTCGCACCCAACGCAAAGAAATCTAATGCTCGCTACACACGACGAGCTCACCACCGGAGAAGAGTAACAGAGCCAAAAAGCACAACCTTGGCGCAAGGGGGCGAATGAAACAGAGGTATCTGATTTGCGCTTTTCCTTATTGCAGAGTTTTATACTACACAGCTTGCAGACCTGCAGCTCTCCGGGTTCTCCATACCGAGCGCCGGATATTGTAAGAGTAGAGAAGAAACGAGAAAATGAAACGGCCAATGCCCCCCTGAGCATTTCATGCTGGTAGTCACACTTAAGCAGACACAAAGTTCTTAAGGTCTAGCAAGAAGTTAGTGATATGTGCGAATGATTCAACGGTGGGGATTCCACTTACTCTCCAGCCACTTCAGGTACTCCTTCTGCTCCTTGTAGTCAATGTAGTCAGGGATGAACAGGGCCATCCTGGTGTCGATGCCCCTCTCATCAAGGTACTCCTCCAGCAGAATCTGGAGGTCCTCATCCAACTGGCCGAAAAGCGGGCCGGGGTATGTCTTCCGAGTTGCCCACTCATGCTCTGCAGTCTTGGGGTCGGCGTGCGCAGCGTCGGCATAGTAGTGGACGTTGCTGATCTGGAAAGCGCTGTCCTGAGCAATGGCATCAATGGACATGGCGCCCTTCTGGCCATCCTTGGTGATGACGATAGACGCGCGAGCGGGGAAGCTGCTCTGCTCCTCCTCGGAGAACTCGTCGTCCAGCTCCTCGCGATCGGCGGCCGACACATTATCCTCGGGCGCGACCTTGATGTTGCCGCCAGGGGTGCGACCCTGGTTCACGGAGCCCTTGGTGTTGGCGCCACCGGACTGGCCATCGATTTCAACGTCCTCATCGGCAAAGGCGGGATCATCCAACTCCTCCTCAGGAAGCTGGGGCTCGTTGATGTCGGAAATGGTAAATGTGACGCGGATGCTAGATGGCTCTTAGTCGGGGAAAGTACATGGATTATTGCGGGACTGCACATACGTCTCGTTGTTGTACTTGCGGGTGAGGACAACCTCTTCCTCGCCCGTGACGTCCGTGACTTCGAATGGGCTGTTCTCAAGGTAGTCCTTGATGTTTTGCGAGTAAGATTCAGCCTCGCCGACATCGCCCTCCAAATTCAGTTCGCTTTCGAGCTTTGCAACGAGTGTGTCCTGGACTGCATTTATATTCAGCATAATGTCTGAGAACACGATTGGAGACAATCCAATGGGAACATACCCTCAAATCTAGGAGCAGAGGTGTGAAAAGCGGACGTGAGCCTCGGTGCGAGTGCGGGTCTCCATGCTGCTTGCAGGGTGGTCGGCTTGAACAGAACTGGGCGAGCGGCCTTGGTGCTCAGGCGCGCGAACGAGCGGGGCGCCGAGCGGGCAATGGACCTGAAAGACAGCATTTTGGGTGGTTAATGCACGCGAGTGTGGAGGCGCACAAGATGAAGGGCGGGTTGTAGGGCGGGAGGCGAACTTTTGCTGTGGTGAGAGGTTCGCGAGCTTCTGGAACTTCGCGCTGCGAAAGGTTTCGTTGCGATGAAGTCAGCACGGGCGTGCAGGGATCTGCTCCCCGCCAGGCAGAGACAGGCACCCATGCGCCCCGTCCAGCGCAAGCACGACAGCTCCGCGGCCGGAGAGTCTCCACCACCGCGCTCCTCCGACCAACGTTCGCCCTGCGGTGTGTCATAGGCATATATTGTATGCGCGCAGCCGCCGGAGTGCTCTTGACGCCTTTGACATACCTCAGCTGAAACCCTCCCGCGACGCGCATTTTTCGCAATGGCTTCCGACGAGCAGAAGAAGGCCAAGGTAAATCATTCCCGTCACTTCGCTCGCTCACCACCAAAAAAATATCCCACAGCCCACCCGACATCAGCACACCTCTTACGAGCCACGAACACAACATCCCAACCGCTCGCATCCGATAACATTGCAGAGCTAACATGCCTCCGCCCGCCATCAGCCCAGCGCCCTGCGCTCCATCATCGCTGGTAGCACCGCCGGCGCCGTCGAGATCGCCATCACCTACCCGGCCGAGTTCGCGAAGACCCGCTCACAGCTGAACCGGCGGCTGGCCGAGGGCAAGAAGCTGCCCTGGCCGCCGTTCGGTCCTCAGTGGTACGCGGGCTGCACCACCCTCATTATCGGCAACTCGCTCAAGGCCGGTATCCGCTTCGTCGCCTTCGATCAGTACAAGAGTATGCTGGCCGACTCCAACGGCAAGGTCTCTGGCCCGGCCAATGTCATCGCTGGCTTCGGTGCCGGTGTGACTGAGAGTGCGCTGGCTGTCACTCCATTTGAGAGCATCAAGACGCAACTGTGAGTAGCGTTGACAATTTCCGGGCCTGGTGGGAAAGACTGGTCCTGGAGGACTGGGAGGGAGGTGGCAGGCTGCGTGAGGGTGATAAGGTATGCTCGGAGACTTTGAACGGAATTGAGGGCCTCAGAATCCCTTCAGCTGTCCTCCGAGCATGCTCTATCATCTCCCAGACCTGCCCGATCCCCGGCGGTAGACCTATACACGGCCTTCGGGGGGTTTCGCCCATCACACCAGGCCTTTCTTAGCACCTCCCGCTCCTCTCTTTACACAAGATTAAACCGCTAATCATCACTTCCCGTTCCAGCATTGACGACCGCAAATCCGGCAAGCCGCGCATGCGCGGCTTTCTACACGGGACGGCCGTGATTGCGCGCGAGAGGGGCATCCGCGGCTTTTTCCAGGGCTTCGTTCCCACTACTGCCCGCCAGGCCGCCAACTCAGCCACGCGCTTCGGCGCGTACACCACCCTCAGGCAGCTGGCCCAGTCGTACGTAGCGCCGGGCGAGAAGCTCGGCACTGTCAGCACCTTCGGCATCGGTGCCCTGGCCGGAATCATCACCGTCTATGTGACCATGCCGCTGGACACTGTTAAAACCCGGTAAGTAACGCCGTTCTATTTTCTCCTTGTCTTCGCTAATGAGGAGTGATGTTTGTAGTATGCAATCGATAGAAGCGAGATCAGAGTATAGGAACAGCTTCGTCTGCGCCGCCCGCATCTTCAAGGAGGAAGGTTTTCTAACTTTCTGGTCTGGTGCTGTGCCGCGTCTGGCACGCCTGATTCTGAGCGGTGGTATTGTTTTTACCATGTGAGTAACCCCATGGTCCAGGTACCATCCGCACATGATGGCCGAAAACGCTGACGTCTGAGCAGGTATGAGAAGAGCATGGAAGCGATGGACAGGCTCGACCCAGACAGAAAGTACATCTGAGGCAGCAACGCCTTGTATTATTACTTGGTAACAAGAGTAGCCGGGGGGTCTACCACTGACTTGAGGCTGTTATGGCACTCCGACCTCTGGCTAGCAAGGTAGAAGATTTTCGACAAGGAACCTAAGGGTCTAATTGGCTCTTGCCTGACCTACACAACATCGCCGGAAGATCGGCCACTTCCCACAAATCTACCTTAATGGGGGGCTATAGGGGCGAGGTGAATATCGTTCAGTTCATAGAAGCACGGGGCGATAGCCCACTAAAAGGAATACCCAACCAGAGAAGAAAAGTTCAGAAACATTCATAAAGCGTGGGCATCTTGAATAGAGGGGAAAAAAGTGACATATAAAATAGGGAATCTAGATGATCTTACATGAACACATCAACGACAAGGTATATAAAGCTCCATGACGATCACCAATATCCCGTAGAGTGCTTGCGCCAGAAAAACTAAATGGCGACTGTGATATTTAAAAATGATCACTGTGGTCGTGTTGCCGAGCCCACATGGCCCCAAGGTAAGCCGCCCATGGAGTTACTAGGCGCAGACGCCGTCGGTACGCCATGGCCTGTTTGGTCGCTCACTGGCGGATAGCTGAAGTCCGGGATATACATGTCAGCAGGGTTGCCGTGCCCGAGTTGGTGCGGGAAAAGTTTGTCCCATTCGTTCTAAGAGGGTTGAGGTTAGTGCAAGTTTCATAATGCCTTCTGGCCATAACAGAGGAGTCAGAAGGAATATGACGTACCCAGTCAATCTCAAGCATGGCCTCGTCTCCAGGACTACCTCCAACACCACCTGAACCCATGCTGCCCGTGTCCCCTGGGCTCATGTTGAAAGGATTAGGCATGCCATATAGTGTCGGCGGAGCCATTGAGTGTGTAGCTTGCTGACCGTAAGCTTGATGACGCGAATGATCGTCAGCAGCGCCCATGTCGTATCTGGACGGTGGTGTTGTCGCATCTGCGTGAGGGTGTGGGGTATGCTGGATGTTGGGGCTGACATGCGCACTGCTTGAAGCGGAGCCAGCTTGGGTGTTGGGAGAGATCCCTTGGTTGCCCATTTGTACGTAGGCTGCTTGCATCGCTGGAGTTGTAGCAGCACTTGCGGATGGGTCACTAGTGCTCGGACTGCCTGTTCGAGCTCTTTGACTCTTTGCCATGGTAGGATACCAGAATCGTGCTGCATGGTTGATGGCCGTCGTATATGGACGCGGCCCCATCGGCTGATCCATGTCTGTTGGTGCGCGCATTCGCCGTATACTTTGATAGACCAGTGTGCGGTCTCTAATACCGCTGATAATGTACTTCGCCTTGTCGATGATGGACATGGAAGGAGGGAGCTCAAACACATAGTCGAGGCAACGCCAGACACGTTCCTCGTAGCTCGGATGAGGCTCTTTCGCGTACACCTCCGCCATCAAAAGGAGTCCAGTGTGCCATTGCTGGTGAGCACCTAGCGAAACGCGTTAGTATCTTCCCAATCACGGGGTGAAGTTTAAGGCATAATGAGTAAGAGAAGTATCCGAGAATACCCTTGAAAGATGGGTTTAAAAGGGAAAAAATATTACTCACCACCGTACCAGACCCAAGGTTTCAGATTTGGATGCGTGTCAAGTGCTATCGCATTCTCGATCAAGAGGGTGGCGGAATTCAACATTTGGGTCCTCAAGCGGTCCGGCATGACTCGGTGCATGTTACTGGCATAGCGATGCATAACCATCAAGATGAGGCGCAAACTCAAGATGTTGTACACCAACTGCCACATATGGTGTAGCGGATTCTTAACATCAAGCATGGGGCCATAGCGTTTCTCCATGGCACTACGGAAATTTTGGATTTTGCCGAGAACAGCTGTGAGCGTGGTCTGCTTCTTTTCGATTCTTGGGCGTTCGAACCAGACCAATCGGGCCATCTCAGTACATTCGAATCGCATCCGTACAATGGTCATATCCGTAAAATGATCAGCGTCTTTCGTTGGCGGATTGCTGGATTCGAAATCGGCATCGTCCACGTTGAGGGGGAACTTGGTATCAAAATCATCTTCTCGAATTTGTGGTCGAGGCCCGCTCGCTTCACAAACCCGGATGTCGAGGAAACATAATTGATACCACACCAGTCGCCGAACATGGGTTTCCACTGCGGGTATACCATAGCGGGCACCATCGCGGTGTAGACCCATGCACTCTGCGAGCCTTATCGCCATAGCAGTGAGCGCCGAATGAGCCCGCGAGACTTCAGTACGGCAAAGAGGTATCTAGAAAAGTCAGATATATGGACGAGGATGGGCCAAGAAAAAAAAAAGAAAATAGAAACCAACCAGATACATGACAAACGCTTGTAAAGTCTCAAGCTTTGTTGTCCTCACGACATTGGCTCGCGAAAGTGCTGCTTCGGTGGCTTCCTTGAAATTCTCGACCAACTCGGCTTTCGTTGTGCCATACTCGGTTGTCACCGTGTCTTCGGACAGACTGACTGCTGCTGAGAGCATTGCTGCAAGAACAAGAGCCTGCAAAGAAGCGCGAGGCTCCAGGCCATTAGAGATATCTTTCCAAAAGGAGGCATACTGTCTTTCGAATGACGGGCGATGAACCGCTGTGGCAACAGGATGCACAGCGAGCCAATACTGCTTGAGCAGCGTGTCAGCCATGGATTTGGCCGGAAGCGAGTGCAATAAGCCATGCTTCCGGCTTGAGGGCGCGAAGAAAAAGTTCGCAGATGGAGCAAGATAGTCGGGCCCAGGCATCAGATACGAGCTTGGATGAATTTGACGGGATGATGGATGAGGCTCGTTAGGATCTGGAAAGAGTTCTGGGACTTCCTTTAAGGCTTCGGTAAGCTACATGGTGGTAGTTAGCAATTAATTGTTTGTAGCAACAAGCGACCATGCGGGGAACAACTGACCTCCTGGGCGAGCTTCGGCCGTACGAATCCTCCAATGCGCTCTGTGATCCTCATTCGTCCAAACTGCACGCCGAGATCGACAAGGTTGTCATCGCACATGTTGTCATCATACGGGGCATCTTCAATGGCGAGTGGAGTGGGCTCGAGACCTCGCTCCTCTTCCAGCTCGCTTGCATCCTCTTCGCCTGAAACATCCTCCAGGCCGGGCAGCTTAGAGCCAGGCCGGGAGCTAGAACGCGCGCGGGATTCATTCTTCCTGGCAATGTCTTCTTCCAGCGTGCGCTCTAGGGATCCCATTTTCTCCTTGATCTCGGCAAGCCTCAGCTGCGAGGCGGCATCCAGCGCGGGAGCCAAGAAGACGCAGTCGCGCGAGAAGCGCGTGCAATTGGTGCATGGATGCAGCTTGTCGCATTTGAGCTTACGCCGTCTGGATGCGCGTTTCAGTGGTGGGGACTTTTGGATATGCTGAGTCGTTGGGAGCACTCACCTGCATTCGAGGCACGAGGTGATTAAGCGATTGCGGCGTCGGATCTTGGGCGGCACAGCATGGTGCTGCGAGCCGGCGTGCGACTTGCTCGAGCCGGCGGAGGACTGCCTGTCCGGCTGGGAGGAAGCGTCGCGCTGGGCGCGCTGGTTGTACGAATCTGGAGAAGCCATTGATGCAGTTCCGCTGGGCGGCAGGGGCCCGCCTTACGTCCGTAGCAAGGCGGTTGGCACGTCAGGTGCTCTCGAGTCGGCGGACGGTGGGCGATCGATCGTCTATAAAGCCAAAAAAGACCCCAAGCTCTTGCTGCAGGCGCGACGAGGCCTGCGACCCCCTTTCACGCGGTGGGCGGCGAGAAGGCAGCGCGCGAGCGGGCGCGTTCGACGTGGCGGTCCGAGCCTGCGCGAGCGAGTTCCGGAGGTGTCGCGCGGATGCGGCTGCACACCGGTGCGTTTGGACTGCTGGAGCTTGGAGAGCTTCTCGACGGCGGGCGCGAACAAGACCACGCGAACAAGGTTTTATGCATGTGATGATGGAGGGCTGGCAGGGCTGAGTCGGACTGTAAGACTCGACAGCAGCGTGCGACTCCCCACCCATGCGCACGGGCTTGGCGCTGCGAAGGGTCTTCGGCCTTTGCCTCTGCCCTGCTGGGCTGGCACGCCCCGAGCGCTGCCCGTGACAGCCCGTCGCAGGCAGCGCCAAAAATACCTGCCTCCTTCCGCCGCTCCCGAAGGCCCGACTGCGGCGCGTCAGAGGCGGCAGTGCCAAGTGTGCGCGTCAAACGACGCTCAAATTGCCGGCGTGTCCACCGTCCCGGTCAAGATCTGCAGGGCCGGGAGATCGTGGGTACGCTTCACCAGCTGCGCTGCGCTGCCTGCCGCCTCGTATAGCAGATGGCTTGGCTGATCCATCTCAGCATCCGGCGCTACGGGTCTGTCAATCTGCGAGAACTACAGACCCTTCTTGGCACCCTTCCGCCCGCGAGTCGACAAGTAATTGCCCCTGAGCTGTCGGCTGCAGTGCTGGCATGCTCGTCGGGAGCAAGTCTCCTGCTGGGCGATCCCACGTCCCGAAACGCTATTCATGGCTGATTGGCAGCTAGTTGACTCAAGATGACAAGGAAACGTTGATCAACCGCGCGCATCGCCGCCGCCGCGGTAACGCCTGCTGCGTTCGGCTGTTTCGAGACTTACTCGCGAGGAGTGCAGAGCTATTGCTGTCATGCCACCAATTCAGGAGCTACCTCCGTGTACATTGCATCCTGGAAGCCCTACAGTAATGACGGCGCGGGCCGCGCCAATTGGGGTGCTGTCGAAAAATTTGCAGTGGATACGTTGTTATGCCGAGCAATGTCTGGTGTTTTGCAGGGGTCGCAGCGCACCGCCTGCCGCTCAGTGCCCAGCCGCGGATCTGCGTCATCGCCTGGGGTTGCCTCTTGGCTTGCCCGACTGCAATCACTGCTGCGACTCGCCGTGGCGTCCCGCGAGAGACGTCACATAGCTCCACGCAACTTGGCCAACACCGCGCACCGACAGGTCGTCGCTCCACTCATCCCGGGCGTCGCTTTTGAGGCCTGAGCACCGGTTCAGCGCTCCCGTTACCCCGCCACAGGGCGGCCGGGAAGGCGCGGCAGCTTCCGGGCTTCCGGGGAACCGCCTCCATCGCGTCTTCAGCTTCTCCACACTTGGCGGCGCATCGCCGTCTACGACCCCGCTGTGGACGATCAACGCTCACTTCCTTCACCGTCACCTGGCGCGAGCTCTGTTGCCCGCCATGCCACTCCTCAACCTGCGCGAATTGCTCCCGTTCCCGGACGGCGACAACGCAACGGATACCGTAATCAATGGTGTACACTTCAACCTCAGTGCTCTTGAGTACTTCAACTATACCATGTACGATAATGGGACTATATCGAACTCGTCGCGATGCTACCTCATCTTCAACAAGTATCAGCCTGTCATGATGTCCAACGGCAGCTGGGTCAACGGCACGTCCTGTTATTTGCCCTACTACCGCATTCACACACGAGGCGGCATTGGCATCGGGTACGCTTGTCTCTTTGGAGCAAGCATCATGTTCACCCTCATCAATCTCCGAAAGCATGGGAAGTTGTTCTTGCGTGAAGACAAAAGGTTCAGGGTGATAGGAAGACGATGGCAGTGGTATTGGATGTGCTTTGTGGCTGCGTGCGGCATGATCAGCACCATTGCGGGCGTTGACGTCGATCGCTACTATCTGCAAAGCCTCCCAATCATCCTTCAGAGCTTCTTTTACACCCTGATGCTTCCCGGAACATTGGCCATCGTCTGGGAAGCCGTGAGACACTGGTCAGTGCGAACTAACCCCCCGCAATATACCGTTGCTGACGATAGTAGGGGCTCCTGGCAAGAGAGACAAATATACGACCGAGACCCGTTCCATCTGCCCCAGGATGACCGGCGCAGCAAGGTTGAATTCTATCTTCCCTTGGTCTTCTATCTCTTTGCCTGGCTGGTAGGTTGAAGCCTAAGGCTACCGTGTAATATTTACTGACGTAACCAGAGCTTCTTCATGGAGATCCCTCGTTCCTGGACGTACATTCAATTTCAACGCTCACCCTGGCAACAAACCCACTACGCGGAGCCTGTCGCAACCGATTCGCGTTTCAAAGCAGCTGCTATCCTCTCAGTGATAGCATGGATTGTCACAATCGTGTCACTTCATCATTCACTACACCACTATCGTCCGAAGCCTGACAGTGGTGGTATGATAGCCAGGATTGACAGTTTCTGTGCTTACTGTCCGACCAAGCTTTTCCTCGCCCTAATTATACTGGCCATTCGTCTCGCGTACGCTCTGGCTTCGGCTTGGGTTTGGGACATCAACCTGATGAAGTATGATGTGCATCCCGGATGGCCCTATGGCCTCGGCTATGGAACTACGGTGCTGTTGCTGATCTTGTTCAACGTTTTTGGATATATCGATGCCAATGAGGATACAATTATCATCGAGCAGAGGCGACAGCGCGGACAGGCAGCAGACGCCGAACTCGGCATCACGAAAAAGCCATCATGGTGGAGAAAGGCTCATGGAGACTTACACTTGACATCGGAACAACGCTTGCGTGCTCTCGCAACCGAAGGTCCCGGAGCAGGCCGGCAGCCACGCGACCAATCGCTTCCGAGTGCAAATGTGGAACTCGATGATATGAGTCGGAATCCTCCCTCGTACTACGACGCCCCAGGTGGCGGTCAGATACGCAACCGAAGCCGCCAGAGAGCGGAAAACGAACCGGAAAACCCATTCCGCGACCCCCATCCTGCCCAGGAAGATGACAGACGAGAGTTTCAAAGGACGGACAGTGACGATAACATAAGCACTGCGACCGGCACAACCGAGCGCACTGGCATGACCGGTGAAACCCTTGCGGAGAATTATCCTCCGCAAAGGGTCCGCAGCATGCTAGACGTCTAATTTAATCCTTCTTCCACCGTTGGACCAGCACCTTCTTGGATGCGGCTCCGGATTATTGGATGTTCTTCAACGGTAGTCGGATATTTCTATATGATACGAGATCACGACATGGTTTGCAACGGCGCTTTTACGGTCATTATTACTGCGGTATCTCGATCTAGAGTTGGGTTCTAACATGTGGTGCGATATCTCCACTGTTCGCCACTCTCCTTCTCTCTACCTCGCTCTATATTCTTGGCTATCACAAGTCTTAATCTCTTTTAGCACGGGGCTGTTTAATTTTGGAGGCGCAGCGCCGTGGCCATGAACCAGCGCGAGTCATATGAACGCAAGCGGCGCCTCAGGTTGAATTAGCTACGGTTTCTATCTACCCGAGCTATGCCGCAATGTCACGTTCCGATCGTTCCATGGCTTCGAGCTTCTATTAGTTTTATAAAGTGGCTGTTCGTCCTCGGAGCGAGCATATAGAGAAGCAAGTCACGATCGCTTTCTAAAAGAGCGCTATTGAAGCTTGATCATGGACATGACTAGATGATCCTAAGCGGCAACTTCGGCAGCTGCCGCGGCAAAGACCCTGGTTCCTGCCAATCGGATGCGTTCAAAATAGTGTTATGCTCGGCGTCGAAAACCGAATGAAAAAAAGAATAAAAGTAGCTAGCTAAATGAACTGAGATAACGCGACTGCCCCACGTACCCCTCGTGTCCTCCCAAGCCTTTCGTCTCAGCACTCAGCAGCCCCTCTTCAGCTCTCACATTTGCATCTAATAATTTTCTCTACTTGTCTCAACCTCTCATTGAGACATCACCGCCAATCCTGAACTATGTCTACGCCTTACGAAAAAGCCCTCGCCGCCATCGACGCCGCGCACGCGCTCGATCCGAAGAAGATCACGGTTGACGGCAACGAAGTGCCCTACGAGCTGCACTACGCCAACAAGATGACAGCGTATCTCGACAAGCACACCGCGGCCGCCCCCGCCGCGGCCTCGGAGACGCTCCGGCTGGCGGTGCGCGCGCAGCACCTGCGCCGCTGGGAGGTGCCGCGCGACAGCTACCCGATGACCAAGGTCGGGTACCACAGCTGGCGCAACGCGGCGAAGAAGCGGCAGGCGGAGCTGGTCAAGGCCATGTGCCTGGACGCGGGCTACGCCGAGGCCGACGCGGAGCGCGTCGCGGCGCTGGTGCGCAAGGAGGACCTCAAGAGCGACGGCGAGACGCAGGTGCTGGAGGACGTCGCGTGCCTGGTCTTCCTGGACGACCAGTTCGAGGAGTTTGAGAGGGGCTACGACGAGGATAAGATCATAGCGATTCTGCGGAAGACGTGGGGGAAGATGAGCGAGAGGGGCCACGAGCTCGCGCTGCAGATCCCGATGGGAGAGAGGCCGCTGGAGTTGGTGAAGAAGGCGCTGGCGGGGTGATTTGTGACGCGTGGCTTCAGCGGCTCGTGGTTGAGAGTATGCAGTGCTTTTTGTAGCTCTTGTGGCCACGATGGCTTCGAGCGTGCAGAATGCTCCGACTCTGGCGCCCGTGATGGCGGGATCTCGATGCCTCACATGCTGCTGTCAGGCCGCCCGCTTTTGCATCAGCAGCGGTTCCAGTGGAACACTCGGTTCTAAATTCTCCGCCTGGCCGCTATCTATTTGAGACGAATTTGGTTCTCAATGGTATGACACAAAGGATGATCGGTAAACGGAAGATGCTTTGGACAGCCATCTTGGATCCGACCTCAACGATATCGAAACTTCAAAAGGAGCCTGGCAGGACGACTTTGAGGGAAGAAGAAAGTTGGAACTTTCCAGACATAACTCACGGAGAGCTCCGAGAGTCTCAGGTACGAAAGATCGGTCACGCCAAGCTGCGGCTGAGATGTAGGCGCGTCGCATTCGCGGAAATGCGCCGGCCTGCATAAGATGGAACGACAAGCGGGGAAGAAGACGCAGGCTAAACGCTGTCTCAATCCTTCTACCGATTTAAGAGAGTGCCATGTCTTTTCAGCTAAAAACAATGTGAATCACTACTTTCGCACAAAACTCTATCTCTCATTCCAAGCCTCCAGATATAGCATCGTCGCTCACTAACAGCCCCCCCCATATTTACACGCATAAGAGCTCCGACATACAATGCTCTGGACACCCTTCTGGCGTCTTCCCTGGACGGCCTCATCCAGCAAACCCACACCACCTCCCCTCCCGCCCGGTGTCACCCGCACTTACATCCCCACGCCGCAAGGCGACCTCGAGCTCCTCTCCGCCGTGCCTCCCTCCTCCTTCCTCTCGCCAACCACATCCAGCACTCTCTCCACGCCGTCTCCAGTCCCGCACATCCTCTTCCTCCACGGCGGCTTCGGCTCGGCCGCCGTCTGGCTGCCCTACCTCACCTACCTTTCCACCAACCATGGCATCCCCTGCCACGCGCTGTCGCTGCGTGGCCACGGAGCGAGCTGGCAGCCGGGCTACCTGCGGATGGTGTGGGGCACGGGGATGGCGGCGATGACGGAAGACGTGGTTGCGGTGGTGGTGGAAGGGTTGAAGGTGTTTGGGGAAGGGTTGGAGGTGGTGCTGGTGGGGCACTCGAGCGGTGGGGGTTTGGCGCAGTGGGTCATTGAGACAGAGGGGGGTGGCTGTGGTGACGGCGGCAAGGGGAGGTTGAAGGGAATGGTGAGGGGCCTAGGATTATTGGCGGGGACGCCGTGTTTTGGGCAGTGAGTATTGCCTCTTTCCTTTATACTCCCTCCCGAGCTCCTTTGCTTCTTAAGTGGCGTCTGTTGGCTTTCACAATATCAGGTATGATGTTCAAAGATTGGAGCGTCGGAGAAATATCAAGCCAGGGGAGTGATCTGAGAACGGTTGCCTCTGACGATATTCACAGGATCGGAGTTTACTGGAATTGGCTCAAGCACGACCTATTTTTTCCAATCCGTGTTCTCTTCCATTTGTACCACCCGCTCTCGCCATTGTCAACTTTGGAGCTCGTTAAGGGCGCTTTCTTCAGCCCTGCCGTGTCGAACTCCGCCGTGGCGGAGTTTCGGAGGACCTGCATGATGGGGTACGAGAGCATGATCTGGCCGAACCAAATGATGCGGCGGTTGGTCTACCCGAGAAATGTTTTGCTCAATCTTGTTGGATGGGGAAGCAATGGGCAGAGGGTGCTGGTGGTGGCGGGGAAAGGGGATAAGTTGATGGGGACGAGGCTCATGAATGAGATGGCAGACGAATATCGGGCGGCATATAGGGGACTAGTGAGCAAGAAGAAGATAGATGGTGTCGAGGATGAAGTGCAAGCACTTACTAAGGGCGAAGGGACCACTGGGCAAGGCGTGAGATATGCTGAGTTGGACGCAGCGCATCACCTCCAGAACGATGTTGGTTGGGAAGAAGGCGCCGAAAGATTGGCAGAGTTTTGGGCGCAATTGTGAAGACTCAGTCACGAAACTACTCTTCGTCCTCGAGAAGGCGATGGCCTACAATAACTTGGATATCTTATAGTTTGCATGATGAAATACGCTTGACCTTTTGTTGCGCCTATGCTTATTAAAACTCCACAGCATGCAGAACATTTTAGAAGATCTTTGACAACACCCTCTTGACCTCTTCTGGCTGCTCGGGCACATTCCTTGTTTTCTTCGACTTGACCTCCGCCTGCTTGAACTGCCTCCTGACCTCCTTTGCATCAGGCGCAGGCGTCGCTGCACTCTCATTTCCTGCGCTTTTACTCTTCTTCTTTGCCGCCATGCCCTCCAGCATTTTCGCCCTCTCAACGTTCTGGATAAACTCCTTGTTCTCCCTTGTACTCCTCGAGATCTCCGCTCTCATCCTGCTCGCGCGTTCTGCGTTCTCGTTTGCAATCTGCTCCGTCAAATGGTGCCATTTGAAACCGGTCAAGTACCGCATATTCCATACATCATCGTAGTAATAGCCACCCTTCTTGCCACCTACGATCTTGGCATTGAGCAGCTGGACGCAGGTCTTGGCATCCTTCTTGTCCATGAACTCAACCCAACCGTCGACGTACGACTTCTTCTTGTTGCCACCGGCGGCCTTACGGCGACGGTACACGGCCGAGTCTTCGGGCGTCAGGAAGACGCGACCAATCTTGCCGTGCTGGCTCAGCAGCGACTTGACCGTGGCCGGCTTCATGAACGGCGGGATGCGCGACAGGTACACGACGCCCGTTTTCTTGACCGCCTTCTGAGCCTTCTCAAGCTTCTTCGCACTGAGTGGTTTCTTGGATGCCGGCGCAGGTTTCAGGGGGTCGTCGTTGCCATCGTCGTCATCTTTGTCGAAATCCGCTTCTTCGTCTTTGCGGTCGTTGGGCGCATTGTCCTCTTCGTCCGCGAGTCCGGTTGGTTTGGGGACACTCTTGGCGTCTGCTTTCCGTAGTAGGGAGGGGTCGAAGTCGTCATCGTCCTCGTCTTCGATAGATTCGTCGTCCGACTCGTCGACCTTGCGCCGCTTGGAAGCGCGGCCAGCGAGTGCTGCTGCGCGGCTCCGACCTTGCTCCTCGGCTTCGGAGTTGTAGCCAGCGTCATCGTCGTCGCTGACATCATCGGCTTCGAGCCATTCGTTTCTTTTGCGGGTGGACATGGTAGGCGATGTCTGGTTGAATGCTGGGAAGAGCTTCGGGGGAGACGATGCGGAATAGAAAATTGCCGGGGACGACATTATTTAGAGTTATCGATAAGGACACCCAATCAGGAAATAGATCGTCAATGCCGCATTCTATCTCGCCACTCTGATCAACTCAAGTTTAATGGAAAAGATGAACGCTCTCACGCATTCCGACTCGTTTGCCGATTTGTCTACACCCTAGATTGCAGACATCTAGTGTACGCTGTTTGTACAAGAATAATTTGCTCAGAGTTGTCCAAACGCATGTCTTCCCGACAAAGATCTTTGAGGAACACCTTTCCTTCTGGACATTCTCCTCCTCTCCTCCTCTTTTCCTAGTTCTCGCATGCAACGGTTCCAGATGCTCAGCCACTCGCCCTTCTTATTCCCACGTTCCCAAGCTTTATCGATCTCCGGGCTGATTACCAAGAGGCATCGCATCACAGCATCTCTCACGTCACCTTTCAATTCCACTTCCGGGATTTCTTGCTTCATGGTGGCGAGACAGTTGCGCAAAGCCTCTATACAGCCTTTTTGGCTGCCGGAGAAGGCTACGCCATTCAAAGCCACCGCGTACATGTACGCCGATCTTGAGTACATGGACAAAGCCGTGGAGCTCCAAACGTGCCACATGCCCTCCATGTCCCCCAGACGAGCATAACTTTGCAGCAGATGTGCAAAGGTTTCGTGCTTCAACGGTATGCCAAGGACATCTATTTGGTGGAGGAGTTTGTGGCGTACGGATCGGTTGTATTCTGCTCGTTTGATAACGGTGCTTTGCTCTGGATGTTGGGCTTCCAGGTCCTCAGTGAGTGTCGAGACGGAGTTGTGAAGCATCAAGATGATTTCGTCTGTTAGGACGGAATAGGACTGGCCTTGCATAGCCTGAAGAAAAGCAAAGACAATCTGATTTCGTCGCTGTGCAGTGCTTTCCTCGAACTCCTCCGGGTGCTCGACCGACAGATTGGAACGAAGAGTGTCAAGAAACATACGTTCCGGAACACGGATCCCTGCACTTATCATTTCCCAAAGGAGATCATTGATGAGGAAGACCGGGTAGCCTGGATGATTGATCGATCGAGCAACAAGGTAGAGCTGCATGATTGCTTCATAATGCACGACATCTGGGAACTCGGGGATGTAGCTGTTGAATTCTTTGAGAAAAGGCGTTGAAACACCATTCATCCTGGAGTTAAACCCGGTTCCCAAAGCTGCTTTTTTCTCCTCTTTAGACATCTGACGCAATTGCTCCAACTTTTTGGCGAGCCCCAGAGCTTCCCCATGTTGGCTTGGCCCGGCTGGCTCTTGGAAGCTGGAAGGGGTAAAACTTTTGAAAGAAGAGCGCCCTGCGTCCGAAGCGGTGCTCATTGACGCTCTCCAAGGCCTTGTCAAATTGTTAGCCAAAGTCTGTTTCCCAGCTCTTTCAGATACCAGTCTCGTACCAATTTCTTTCATCCTTGTAGTATACAAAGCCCGAGTCTGTAGCGGGGCCTGGGGGTTGGTGTGCTGGAACGCGCTCGAGCTCTTGGGGACATTGGACCCAGCGAATACAGCGCCGTTAGGGTTGTACATTTCATCCACAGGTGCATCATTCGTAGTCGATGCTTCTTTCCTCCTCCTATCAGTCTTCAACACTCCGTTCCACATGGTCTCGAGATCAAGTTCAGTCCTCTTTTCCTCCGTGAACAATTGCAGGACAATGTTCACACCCTTTGATACTCCACCAAACCCAACGAAGTTTTGTATCTTGGGTCCGTCTGTTGGCGTAGACTCGGCGGCCTTGACGGAGCCAACATTGACGCAGATCCAACTTGATTGAATACCGTCATCAGCAGCAAGACTGCTTTCGGACCCACCGGCATTTGAAAGCATCCTCGCTTTTCGCGCCTTCCGCCTCAATTTCAGTTTCAACTCATTTCTGCCCAGCAGACCATCAGCATAAGGGCTCAGCTTGTATTCGCTCCGAAGCCACCGGCAGAGCCTGTCGGCGGAGACGTGAAGATGTTTTTCACTGCGCGTAGTTCCAAAAAGCATCAGCAGGTTTGCGCCGAGTGCCGGTGGCGGATCGAGTTCCCGAAGGTCGAGGAGAGACACGTCGTCGATGCCGAGATCCACAGATACGTAGCGAAGGAGATGCTCGAGGATTGGCGGGGGATGTTCAGGGAGTGCGGGGATGCGCTGTCTGTCGGCTAACGGGTGCGCGGAGCCGTCGAGCGGCTGTTGAGGCGCATCGACTTGGAGGTACCAGGGCACCGATGCCTCCTGGGAATCTGCAGATGCAGGAGCCGATTCAGTATTGGATTCGGCACTATCCAGGCTCGGCTCGTTCTTCGTAAGATTATCCGAGAGGCGCAATGGTGCGGATGTGAAAGCCCTGGTTGTCGCGCGAGCTCTTCCCAAGGCGGGCGCGGAGTCGAAGCCAGCGAGCGGAACAAAGGTCCTAAGAAAACGTGAGCGACAGGCGCCGCATCGGACGCCAGACGCGATCACCCTGGAGGCAGCCATGGCGCTGTTCAGTGAGAAATGAGAGGTGGAGGCGAGAAGGACAGGTGCATGAAGCGTCCTGGCGCTAAGGCCGCGTGAGGCGCGGAGGCAACGGCAATTGCGCTATCGATAAGGCGCATCTTTTTACCACCGACCGCCCGCTGCTGACAATTCCCAAACTATTGCCAGAGCTCGTGGGGCAAATCTTGCGACCGCCCTACGCCCTCTTCTTCTCTCCTCGTCCGCTTCTATCCATTCTTCAACACTCGAGATACCCCTTCCTTGCGCCCACCATGTCCATGGATCTGGACAACGGCGCTGTGTCTTTCCAGCCCGCGGCGCACAATGCGGCAACTATTCTGTGCTGCAACTGCGGCGCCCCGATCGACGGCACCACTTCCGCTGGTGCGCTCTGCTACGACTGTATAAAGCTCACGGTCGATATCAGCGAGGGGATCCAGCGTGAGGCTGTTCTGCACTCGTGCAGAGACTGCGACAGGCAAGTCCCCAGGTGTTACATCATACGTCAAATCTTCTAACCTCGCGAGTAGATGGATGTCGCCACCCAGCCAGTGGATCGTTGCCCAGCCCGAGTCTCGCGAACTGCTTGCCCTGTGTCTCCGGAAGCTGCGCGGCTTGAACAAAGTGCGCATCATCGACGCTAGCTTCATCTGGACCGAGCCTCATTCGAGAAGAATTAAGGTCAAGATCACGATCCAGCAGGAGGCTTTCCAGAACACCATTCTGCAACAATCGTTTGAGGTCGAATATGTTCTTGCCAACCAACAATGCCCGGACTGCGCCAAGAGTTACACCCACAACACCTGGAGGGCTAGCGTTCAGGTGCGCCAGAAGGTCACCCACAAGCGCACCTTCCTTTACCTCGAACAGCTCATTTTGAAGCACATGGCCCATAGAGACACGATCAATATCAAGGAGACCCATGAAGGTATCGACTTTTTCTTTGCCCACCGAAACCAGGCCGAGAAGTTTGTCGATTTCCTGAAGTCTGTCGTGCCCGTCTTCAGCAAGAAGTCCCAGGAACTCATTTCCATGGATATCCACACGTCTGTCAAATCCTACAAGTTTACCTACTCGGTGGAGATTGTTCCGATCTGTAAGGATGACCTAGTTGTCCTACCTATCAAGCTGGCAAAGCAGCTTGGCAACATCCCACCCATGACTCTGTGCAACCGTATCGGAACTGCCGTCCAAGTACTGGATCCACAGACGCTCCAAACGGCAGATATTAGCCCCGAAGTCTTTTGGCGTACCCCCTTCACGCCTCTCGCGGACGTTACCGAGCTGGTCGAGTTCATGGTCCTCGATATTGAGCCTCTTGGCCCGGTGAAGGGTCGCTATGTTCTGGCGGAGGCGACCGTGGCTCGCGCATCGGACCTAGGATCGAACGATCAGACTTTCTACACAAGGACCCATTTGGGCGGTATTTTGAACGTGGGTGATTCTGTTCTGGGCTACCATCTGCAGGGCACCAACTTCAACAACGACCTGTTGGACGAGCTTGAGAACAATAAGCAGTACTCCTCGACCATCCCGGACGTGTTGCTGGTGAAGAAGCAGTACAGCCGCAGGCACAGGCGCAGGCGCACCTGGAAGGTCAAGCGCATGGCCAAGGAAGAGAGCGAGATGCTTCCTCGCAAGCAAGATCAGGAACGCCTCGAGCGCGACTTTGAAATGTTCTTGCGGGACGTTGAAGAGGATGAGGAGTACCGTGCAGGTATTGCGCTGTACAAGAGCCAACATGCACCGAAGCCATCAGATCCAGAGGAGATGGAGGAGGACGACGATGAGGATGACGAGGGTCTGCAGATTCCCATGGACCAGCTGCTGGAGGAAATGGAGGATCTCAACATGGACGATGGTGATGAAGCTTAAGGGTGCTATATTCTCTCGGGAAGCATGGGCGGCGAATTTCTAGGCGTTCTGGATGCACAAAATGGAGTTGCCCAAAGCTCAGTAGAGGGGCAGGCTGCAATTCTAAAATCAATTTCGTCTTTTCCACTTCACCCATGTCTAGAGTCATTGTTTGCTACGGCAATGCGGCGACTGAACTGGTGCAATACTCCCATCGAGTCGCTTCATGCCTCTATCTGATCCCAATTTTATAAATCAAGTGTTGGTGTTTCTGACTTCCGTCCCAGCAATCATGAGCTAAGATACCTACTCAAGAACGTTGGTTCATGACGCTATTTCGTCAGGGTCCAGGGATACTCTTCCACTGTGATTGGTTATTAGCTGTTCGTAGCTGGATGCTGCTGGAAAAGTAGTCGCCGCTCACGTGCTCAAGTTTGACCGCTCGCACGGGCCTCAGGCGCGGGAGCCGACGTCAGGGCACCTCGGCTTAGCATCTGTCGTCCGCCGACGGCCGCATAGTCATCCTCTGTCAATGAGCTGTCGCAACCCGCTTCAGATAGCGATGAGCATCAGGCACGATGGAGTATCTGTCGAGCCAACAAGATGGCTTCGATGAGCTGAAGCCGTCGCTGTTCGGTACGTATGACCCAGTTCCAGCTGCTCTCCTGCTTTACAGTTCATGAAGCATTGACTTCTAACGGCGCAACAGAGCTCCTCTCCGAACAGCAACTGTCCGCCTTGCTCCCGCCCTCTCTCCGATACCTACTCGCCGTCGCAACACATAGGCACCCACGATACCTGCTGCCTATCCTCAATTCGTTCGATGAAGTGTACGCGCTGCTGTCGCTGCTGGTCGAGCGGCATTTCCTGCGCACATACGGCGGTGGGTTCACCGAGAACTTCTACGGCCTGAAAAGGGAGCGCGTGTTACGCGTCAAGGGCGGAGAGGTGCATCGTGCGCAGCTGGGCGCCGCCGACCAGGTACGCGAGACGCTGAAGCTGCGCAATGCCGATGTCTGGCGCAACCTGGCGGTCATGGTCGGCCTACCGTGGCTAAAGCGAAAGCTGGACGAGGGCTGGGACATCCACGCCGCGCATCAAAGCGTGCTGCAGGGCGCGCCTGGCTTCGGACGAGAGCGGGACGGGTTGCCCGAGGGCGCAACCCTAAAGCAGCGCATCATCTTTTACTACAAATGGTTTTTACGGAAAGTGTATCCGAGCGTCAATGCGGCCTACTATTTCGCGCTGCTGGCCTGGAACTTGGCCTACCTTTTTGACGGATCCAAGTACCACAGCCCATTCATGTGGCTGGTGGGTACGCGCATCCGCCGTCTCAACGCCGCCGACCACCGCGCCATCGAGCTCGCCACGAACCCACCCGCCCGTACGCCCACCCCCGGCGCAAGGCCCGGCCAGCAAAACAGCATCCTCAACCCGCGGACTCTCGCACAGACCGTTTCCCAACGCGCGCTGAGCTCCCTCCGCATCCTTCTCCCTACCTCCATCTTCGCCCTCAAGTTCCTCGAGTGGTGGCACGCCTCCGACTTCGCGCGCCAACTGTCCCGCCAGACGGCTGCGGACCTCGAGCTACCGCCACCAATTGTCGGCGGGCTTCCCGTGCTCCCCAAACCCCAAGCTTCTTCTAAGACGCCTCCGGCTACGCCGTCCAAGCCCTCGGCGCTGAAGCAGGAGAAGCCGCCGCCGAAGCCGTCACCGCCCATTTCTTCCACCACCCTACTGCCCATACTCACCGTCCCTGCCCCGGAAAATTCCGCACTCTGCCCCATTTGCGTATCGCCCATCCAGACGCCGACAGCGAGCCCCTACGGTTTGGTGTATTGTTACGCCTGCATACACCGATGGGTTGAAGGGACGCACGAACGGCAAGCAGCCTTCATGGAGGGCAACAAGGCATTCACGAATAGTGATGGTGAGGAGGTGGGAGTCGTAGGGCAGGACGATGGCGCGTGGGTGGAGGAAGAAGGGAGTAGGGAAGGTCGGTGGGAGAATGGGAAGGGAAGAGATGCGGTGACAGGTAGAAGGGTCTTGGGTGGAACAGAGGGTTTGAGAAGGGTGGTTGTTTGAGTATGGTTCTATCACTGGGAGAGCAGGCGTCTGGTGCTTGAGGACTGCATGGGCTGGGTATTTGTTGATAGAGTGCATTTGCTACCACCGTATATCCCGCAAAATCTCATTTGTCTTGGAAGTGTTGCCATACGTCGTCAACCCAAGTCCAAGACACAACAACCGAACAAATGGGTTTTCTGAAAACATCACACTACTCGCGACGCCTAACGAACAACGAATAACTCATTGTTGAGCTTTGGTACAAAACTCGTTATTGCTGTGGTGCGATTGAGGGGAGAAGCCTGAGCAGATTAGTATCCCTATGCATATTTATGCCAGGCCATTTGCTAGCCAGTGAATAACAAAATTTCCTGTAGCGAATACGCTTTTATGACGTGGTACCACAGGATCACTCAAGTCGCCCAATTTTAACTTGTTTTCTATTTTGGAGGTGTCTAGAACCAGATCAACGGATTGGATAAATGGCGAAAAAGTATTGATTATGGTGGTCAAGCTACTCCGCAAAAGCTCATTCCCTACCCCTCTCTCCATTTTCGTGAAGCAAGGGTGTACGTTCACTGGCACCGTTTGCCTTTACGAATAGTGTTAGTGGTGAACCCTTGGGGGTAGCCGATAGATGGAGACTTACTTGACTCTGCAAGCCGGAAGACTGCGCCTTCTGTTCCTTCCTGTCCCTGAGCCAAAAGTAGATACCCATAGCGAGGAGAATACCCTGTAGACAGCCCGTCACAATATAAACCCCCCACGCGCTCCAGCCAGAAGCTCCAAGCCGCACTGCCAGACTGGCAGCGAACACAAAGCTACCAGGAGTTTGTATAAGCATCATCGGAATGCTCAGACTGTAGACATGCTGCAATTTCCAAGTCGTGTAGATCTGTGGGACGTATTGTATCGAGGCGAGGCAAGTGGCAGTAATGCCCAGGATATTGGCCCACAGCTGGAGGCTGTGCGGATAGCGGGCAAGGAGGACGACAGACACAAGGAAGACGACAAAGAAGTGGATGATGGAAAGGCCAACGACCAAAAGCGCCTGCTGGAAAGTGTATCGGCTATGGTGTTCTTCGCCTTGACCCTCCGGAGGAGTGATGTCTTCGCGTGGAAAGAAGACGAGAAAGAGCAGCATGCTACTGACGGTTAGCAACCTACATTCTCACAACGTTTCTTAGGGGACCAACATCAAGAAGAAACAGCTCCATTGCACTCCTACCTGAGCAATGCCGAGGAGTGCAGCTCCACAAGCGAAGCCATCGATTTCGTTGCAGCAGCCAATGTCTTCACGGCTCCGAGGTAGTACGAGAATGTTGGCGATGGCGCAGGTGCCCGACGTTGTTCCTAGGAGAACAAACCACGGCGAAAGGCCCTCGGATGAGCGTCGGAGTACGATTTTTGCATGCTGCGGGAGGTAGGAAACAAGAATCCCAACGAGGATGAAACTTGGGGAGCTGTTAGCAATAGCCGGAGGCGGGGCGAGCGGGAAGCGGCGCGTACATTGAGATGGAGAAGTTGCCGATGTCAGGCTTGGCAAGCTGCTCGCAGCGCTCACTCAGTGCGTCCATGGCTTGTGGTGGAGTTGGAGAAGAGTTAGCCGGGGTCCTCGACGGATGGCATTGCGTAGGGACAGGTTGTTAGCGGTCCAGGTGACTGCCATGTCCGAGCTCAAGCTGCCCCGGCCGCAGGTACGCGCGTGGCGCTGCATGATTCGTGCAGCACGTCATTCCCTCAAACCTGACTCAAAGCGCCGCGGGGGAACTGCGAAACTCCGCGAACCGCGGCCGCTGCATTTCGAATTTGACAGCGTCTGGCCTCGTCCAACCTGCACGCTCACAATGGCCTCCAACGACTCGCCCCAGCCTATCTTGACTGGTTGGCACGCCTTGACCCTTGAACAAACCGTTCTGCGCTAATTATTACTAGATTTGCTTTCGCTATGGCACAGTTCGCGCGTGCCGGTCCTGTTAACGGTCTGCGCGGTGATAGCGCTCACTCGTCTCTTCCAGCACCTGCGCCAGCCTCGCCAGAAGCTTTCCGCCTCCCCCATCCCCGGGTCGCCGACTTCTAAGGTAGACCAGATCGCCGCTCCATGGGCAAAAATCGAGGAAATCCCACCCGTCGATGAGAAAGCCGCGGAACTTGTGGACGTAGAGGAGATTACAATAGCGGAGCGGCCATTGGTGCGCCCAAAGCCAGGCCCCAAAAAGGTTACTGGAAGCAAGGTCCCGCGCCAGGCCAAGCGTACCTGCAGCTTCGATGCAGCACGCGATCAGGTCCAACCGTTGGTCTTCTTCTCGTCGCTTGGCGGTACCACTGAGGCTGCGGCGAAGAAGGTAGCGGAGGAGCTGAACCAATGGATATACGCTCTGGATTCCGACTCGATACCGCGACCTCTAAACCCGCAGGTCCTCGACCTTGCTGAGATCGACTACGACGATTATTTCATCTCTGCCCCCAAGGGGGAGAAAAACGTCAAATATGTTTATTTGGTCCTCTTGCCTACATACAATATCGATACTATGCTGGATAACTTTTTGGAGCATCTGCAAGAGACGCACCACGATTTCCGCATCGATACCGCGCCTCTCTCTGGAATCTTGGGATACTCGGTGTTTGGATTTGGCGATCAGGAAGGCTGGCCTACCGAGGATGAGGGATTCTGCTCGCAAGGGAAGGACGTGGACAAATGGATGGCCAAGCTCACTGGCAAGAAGAGGGCGTATCCCCTGGGCATCGGCGATGTCAAGAGCGATGCGCAGGAACGCCTCAAAGAGTGGCGTTTAGGTGTGCAGGATATTCTCCTCGACATCTGCGCCGGCAAAGGTCTCGGAGATGGCGTACCTGGAAGTGGAGATGCAATGGAGAGTGACGAGGAAGACATTGATGATGATGAGGTCGATTCGGAAACCACCCAGCCTCTGAAGCCAAGGAAGACCAAGGCTAAATCCAGTCTAGATGATGTGGAAGATCTGGGGAAAATGGTCAAGAGCGAGGTGGATCCTGACGAGCCCATGGAGGTGGATTTCACTACTTACAAAAGCCCCGTCAAGAATGCTGCTCCTGCGGCACCGAAAGAGATGGTCCCCAAAACATCGCCCACATACTCCTCCCTGACCAAGCAAGGATACACCATCGTCGGATCTCACTCTGGAGTTAAGATCTGTCGTTGGACCAAATCAGCTCTCCGTGGCCGTGGATCCTGTTACAAATTTTCTTTCTACGGCATCAGGTCTCACCTTTGCATGGAGACAACTCCCTCGTTGTCTTGCAGCAACAAATGCGTCTTCTGTTGGCGCCACGGGACCAATCCTGTGGGAACGACCTGGCGATGGGTTGTGGATCCACCGGAGAAGATTTTTGAGGGCGTCAAGGAAGGCCATTACAAGAAGATCAAGATGATGCGCGGTGTCCCTGGCGTCCGTGCCGAACGCTTTGCAGAAGCTATGCGCATCAGACATTGTGCTCTCAGCCTGGTCGGCGAACCCATCTTTTATCCTCACATCAACGAGTTCACGGGGATGCTTCACAAAGAGCACATTTCTTCCTTCCTAGTTTGCAATGCTCAACACCCCGCACAGTTGGCCACTCTGAAGCAGGTTACACAGCTGTACGTGTCGATCGATGCCTCCAACAAGGAGTCTCTCCGCAAGGTCGATCGCCCGCTCAACCGCGACTTCTGGGAGCGCTTCTGCGCATGCTTGGATATTCTACGCGAGAAGCGCTTCCAACAGCGAACGGTGTTCCGTCTGACTCTGGTCAAGGGCTTCAACATGGCAGATGAGATTGCCGGATACGCTGATCTGGTAGAGCGCGGTCTGCCTTGCTTCGTCGAGATCAAGGGTGTCACCTACTGTGGTACGGCGACCTCGGCAGCCGCGGGACTGACGATGCAGAACGTTCCGTTCTACGCGGAAGTGCAGGAGTTCGTCGAGGCTCTCAACAAGGAGCTCAATGATCGTGGTCTGGAGTACGGAATCGCGGCCGAGCATGCGCACAGCTGTTGCGTGCTGTTGGCGAGCACACGGTTCCGGAGGCAGGTCAACGGGGAGTGGAAGTGGTGCACGCTCATCGACTACGACCGCTTCTTCCAGCTGCTTGAGAGCGGGGAGGACTTTAAGCCGGAGGATTACATGGGTGAGCCGACTCCGGAATGGGCTCTCTGGGGTAATGGCGGATTCAATCCCGAGGATGAGAGGGTATACCGAAAGGGCAAAAACAAGGACAAGGTCGTGGAGGAAACCTCCAAGGCGATCCTTGAGATCTGATTCATGGCTTATGGATGTATTTTATTTGGAGTTTCCAACCCTGGGCGGACACTGTCTTTATCACAAAAGCATGTGCTGAGTTCTTGGAAAGGTTGATGACGGCGTTGTTTCCGAGGGTGAGAAAATCGATACATGTAAATCTAGTTGGAATTCACTGCCAGTATTGGGGTTTGCGAGCATGTCTATCATGCTAGTGGCTCGAGTGAAGCCCTAGGGCGAGGCTTATTGGGATGGCCAGGTGGCCAGGACCGTCTTACAGTCTGTTCTGCTATGTTTGAAGTTGGCCTTCCGGACGGACGGAAGCCTGCCTCTTCCGTGACCATGCAGGCCATCCTTCCAATGAGAGACTCGCTGGTAGTTGCCCAGACGACTTGCTAGGATGGCGGCCGCGGAGGTTGCACGGATCGAGGTGGAGGCAAGCTGGTGGCGCAATATTGGACAGGTCTGATTTGAGGAGAGTAGTATCGAGGGCCTTAGGGACGTGCGGGTCACCCAACCCGCCGTGACTATTCTTCCAACACTACGTGCGATCTTGGATAGATGTCCAATGTTGGAAGCAACTTGCCTATTCAGGAACAGTGCAGATTGGCGGAATAACCCCGGCTGCACTTTCCCCGCGTGCCCATCGGCGCGTCGCCCAAAGTTCAACACCAGCGCTGCACAGTCGATCGAGCTTCAATGCGCGAGGACACGACCCGGCGATTCGATGTGTCGCTATGAGCTCCTCAACACCCTGATCGCCTACATCAACAACCGCTTCTTCAACCCACCCATCCACTTCGACTTCTAGTAAGACACATTCCCGTCTCATGACCGTGCTACCCGACTTGTCTTCGCTCCGCCTGTCGCACATTCCTGCTGCTAACACGCCCGTTCCACGCAGTGAGCAGAACACCGAGCTTCCCCCCGCCCGACCATGCTCCACGAAATCCTCCTTTCTCTCTCGGGTCATCCATCCTCGCTCTTCGATGCCGAGAAACAGGACCCCGGCGCCCAGATAACCCCGGCCTCGTTCCCTCTGCTGTCGCCTCCGGAGGCTGAGCTGCTCTCTTCCGTCGCGCGCCTGTCACAGCTGCACCGCGAACTCCGGAACCATGCCCAGACCATCGCTTCGTCGCACCCTTCGACAGTATGCCGCGCCGTCGCTACCGCCATCACATCGTCGCATTTGGCCAAATTCCAGCAGAAGATTCTGGACGTTGAGGCGCGAATCCTGAAGCAAGATGCGAGCATCGTGGGCGCATACAACATCGTCCCGCTCGCGGGTGTTGTTGCCGAGTTTGACGAGTGGACAAGACGCATGGAATGGTATTGGGACATGGCGTGCTTCATGCTGCCCAAGGAAAACGGAGACGCCGGAGCCTGCACGGGTGCTGGATTGATTGATAGGCTTAGGCAAGAGGCACAGACAGGATACCCTGACGTGGAAGCAGCTGCTTTGGATTTGAGTAAAGTCGCCGAGACGGCGTGGCTGCGGCAGCTCTCGACTTGGGTGCTTTATGGCAGATTGCCGACACACGGAACAAATGACTTCTTCATTACCCGAGTCAAAGGCGATGATGAGCCTGTGGATTATGTCTCAACCAGCACACTTCTGCCGAAGTTTGTCTCCTCTCGCACAGCATCTTCCATCCTATTTATTGGCAGATCTCTTGACCAGATCCGCAATCGAGGGGCAGCAGGGATATCGTCAATCGCTCCCAAGACCTCCGAGCTTGAGCTTCTGCCTGTACACCTTCGCTACCTGTCCAGCTTACAGGTACCCATTTCCACTGCTTCTCTTTCGGAAGCAATCTCCGCAATTCGATTATCTTTGTCGAGAAACACTCTGCAGCAACTTCTGCCACTACCAAAAATTTTGCAGATTCTATCGTTGCTGCAGGAATTCTTCCTGCTTGGACGTGGCGAATTCGCTGTTGCGCTCATTGAGGAATCGGACGAACGCATACGCTCACGGCACCGAAGACCCGGCCAGAGCAAACCGAGTCGAGGTTTTCAGACTATGCTAGTCAAAGAGGGAGAAGTCACAGCCGTTCTCTCACGCAGCTGGGCTCGTCTTGCAGCCTTGATCAATGATGAAGAAATGAGCGACGAAAACTTGGATTTGGCACGTAGCTTGGTGCACCTCTCCATGTCTAATCCTACTTCAACGCGACCATCGACTCCTGGAAGGGCCAAAGAGGGCGTCGACGCTCTTCCCAAATTATCTAATGTTGTCTTCAACGACCTTCTCCTTTCGATACCCACTTCGTTAAAACTTGATGTCTCATCACCTCTGGACTTATTCCTGACGTCTTCCGAAGTCGACTGCTATTCCACCATTCATGCCTATCTTCTCGCTGTACGCCGCGCCCATCTACGCCTTACGGACCTATGGAGACAGAGTAGTATTAGAAGAGAGCATCCCACACCCTTCGGGCCCCCGGTAAGCAATTCTCCATGGGGAGCAAGCGAGTTGAGAAAGAGGAGACAGAGGGCAAACGCTCGCACCGTTAGCATGCGCAAGGTATGGGCGACAAGTGGCGCAGCCGTCTTTTTGCTGTCAGAGTTCGTTGGCTACTTTGAGGGTGAAGTGGTGCAAGAGTCCTGGAAACACTTTCGCCATTGGATCGTCGGAGCAGAATCAGACAACGAACGGCCATCCTCTCCAACCGATGCCGACAACGAGGACCCAGCGGAACTGTCAAGACCACCAACTCAGCAAAGCCTAAGGCAAAGCCAGCAAATCAGTCGACCCGCAACCGTAGCGTCTACACGCGAACCTCGCCGTACCCCACATGATCCGGAAGTGCTTGCGTCCGCACACCGTCTCTTCCTCCGTTCGCTGTCCTATGCGCTTTTGTTGACGGATCTACCGTACACGCACGCCCTTCGCTCCTTCTTAACCCATGTAGACGAGCTCATCGCCTTCATTGACCGCCTGCGCACCGTCCAAAGAAACCTCGACCTGGAGCGTGACGAGGGCGTGGTAGATGCTCTTGCCAACTATGAGCAAGAAGAAAAGGACGTGCTCCTGGAACTTGATCGCGCTAGGAAGCGAGTCGACAGCGATCTTCGCAGCTTGGTCACCAGATTACGAGAGTTGGACAAAGAGCGTGTTGGCACCGGTTTATTTGGCGATGGGGAATCGATCGGCGGTTTCGAACCATGGAGAGGTGGTGGGGTGGATCGTTTGTTGATGAAGCTAGACTTTGGCGCGAGTGCGAATGAGGAAGCGGATGACGACGATGAGGGGTTTGATCTAGTCTGAAGGACCAAAGATCTATACGTGTGGCGAGTTGGGTAGAGAGTCTTTCGGCGAAGGACGTGGATAATAATTGGGTAACGCGACATGACTTTGCATTGGCATCAGGGGCATTCAGAAGAGGCATTAGCGTCATTGATCGATCTATATTCAGTAATAATTCCTACAAATCTCTCCATGCACCGTTTTTGTTTGTTCCGCGGCCCTTTTGCGTCACTCCACCCCTCATATAAAAAGAGGTCTTGAGCTACTAAACTCTATCCGAAGTAAATACTTGCCATTGTCAAAGTGACTTTCCTAGCTTTCACACCGGACGACAACGCATCAGTTTGCTACTTTTAAAAGGCCTTCGCCTCTACAACCACCCCTCATGCCTGACCGTTTCCATCGTCCATTCGGTGGGCCGCCCCCACCACATCCTCCCGGTATCTTCTATCCCGACGACGACGACTACTTCGATCCCGGTTTTCTCCCTCCTCCTTTCGATCGCCATCCTCGCCTCGCTCATCCTCCTCCACGACTCATGGGCTTACCAAGAGGTCCTCTTCCTCCCCCTCACCATGGTCATCGCTTTCATCGCCCGCCTCACCCTCCGCATCACCACCCTGCTCTTGCCCATCCTCCCCATCATCCTCAGTTCCCTCGTCATGGCTTCGTCCCGCCGCGACGGGGCGCACGAATAGAGGGTATGGGCTTTGAGCACCTACGCTTCGAGGGGGGTGTTCCGCGACAGCTGCGCATGGGTATGGGCGGTGGAGGCTTTGGGCCATGGCCGGACGACGTGGTCGAGAGACGCGGCGGGCATGGGCACAGGCGACACGGCCATGAAGAGGAAGACGATGATGATGAAGGGAGGGTGGTGGGCGGGTGGGGCTGGGAGCACGTGAGGATGAGGGGTGGCGGCTGGGATAGCGATGAGGCAGAAAGGGGCAGTGAAGCCAGTAGCAGTAAGAGTGAGACCGGCAATAGTGGCGGCAGTGGCAGTGCCAAGAGCGAGAAAAGGAAGGGAAGAAGTGGAGGGAGGAAGGGAAGGGAAGGAAGAAGGGCAGGAGTATGACGGTGGGAGAGTTGGATAGAATCTTGGAGGAGGAAGACGCCGGGTACAGGGATGCAACTCTATGGGAGGAGTGGGCGCAGGGAGGGATACCGAAGAAAGAGGATAGTGACGATGAAGCGGAAAAAGGTGGCGCCAGTGGGAAGAAACGCTCGGATGAGTAAGGCGATGTGGACGTTATCAATGCAGTAGGTGCAGATGGCCATCTCGGCAGGTGGGTGGCGTAATACTAGTTTGGAATTTTCTCTTCATAGGAAGGAGCTTTCCACTCACAATGGACCCAAGTATCGCTTTCGCAACATCACCGCCGTGCTCACTTACTTCGGCTCATCGCACTCAAATCTACTCACATTGCTACTAAACACACCGATACATTCATCATTTTCACCACGCCCAGCTGCAATCAAGCACTGAGCTCGCACGCTGCGCCTTCCACCCACTTTCATCGAATCATATGCTTTACAGCGAACTTACCCGTCTATGGAAAGCTGCGTTGATCCCTCGACATACGCCGCCAAACTACAGATACGCGATTGGAAGACCGACTCCGAGCCATAGCACACATCTCTTCCTCACCCAGGTTCTCGATTATACCAGCAGCGAATACGCATCAGAAGGTTGCCTCTATATTGAAATTACCGACGAGGATCTTTCAGAAACTTCGCCACCACGCGAAGAAAGGAGCTGCACACAACCCGCCCCCACCTCAATCGAGGACTGGCTCGAAGACGACCAGCGGGTCTCTGTCCCAGTCATCATTCCAAGAACTCCCGTTCGACCGCTTTCGCCGCTGCTCAAAAAAGGGAATTTCACCCGTTCCGCCCCCATCAATATCAACAACTGGCTAGAAAACGTCTCCTTCCCATTCCTTGTTTCAAGTACTCCCTATTTTCGTCGGCCTGCCTCAGCAACTGCATCTCCACGGCTGGCACCTAGTTCTTTACGCGCGTGGTCAGATTTTCTTTGATAAGCGACAAAGCAAAATTGCGTTCAGCATGTGTCTTGCGGTCGGCTGCCTCGATATTCTTGGTTTCTGGAAAGATTCAAGGTCATCCGGAACAGAAAGCCTCGTGCCAGCGCAAGATGATCCAGCGCATCAAACCCAAGCACACCAAAACCAGACGTACCAGGGTCAAGCACAGCAGGATCAGGCGACCCAAGGCCAGGCAACGCGAGATCCACACCCCGGTGCGTGGAGTGGATATAATCAACGCACTTCCCTCTCTACAATAGCCGAGGAGCCTGATGATGACAAATATTGGCGGCTGGAAGACGAGCTTCAGATGTTTCCCTTGGAATCCTGAGTGGGATTGACGAAGTCCATGTCGGGGCTGGTTGGAACTGCGAAGCCTCGAGCGTATCCTCAGTAAGGATTCAGGAAGACTAGATTGATAGGATGTATCATATGCACCCATGAACTTGACGTTTTCGCTACTCTAGAGCCTACTGATACCGGGATAGCGAAATGTTAATTGGGTATTGGCTTAAGGCAAGATTGACTATTGGTGCCTTGTGATATTTGCCACACAACAATGTTTGCACAGAACAAAGAAAACGGCGATAGCTTTCAGAAAGCTGGGAGCCAGTGGTGCGTTACTTCGGACCAAAAGCCAAGATTAGCAAGCGGTGGGTGATGTCCAAAGGCTCTCTGTTTATATATTCCGGCCTTCGACCCTCACTTCATAGACCCGGCCAAGAATATCAGTAACGAGTGGGGAGTTGACGCAGACGCCCTCCCTGCTTAAGCTGTGACTTGGCCGCCACACGCGAGGGTGGGGTACGGTCGGAGGGTGTAACGGGAAAAAACAGGCGGTCCTCGAAGAGCCTGTTTCTGTGCCGCCAGGCATAGTTTTTTGTCTTTTTTTCTGTCCCTCCTCAAGGTATCTCTTGCCCAAGAATTTGGATGATCAGACCGGTTTTTTGGCGGCGTAGTGAGTGTGTGTGGTGCCTGGGCAAGTCTCAAACGAGAGTCGCGATGCGCGTGACTGCCGAATGCGGTAACCATAACAAACACTGCTGCGCTTCCACGCTCTTCCGCGACGAAAGCATTTTTCGTTCTCTAGTGAGTAAGAACTCAAACCACATTCTTAGTACATGTGCGTATTAGCGCGGCCTTTGTAGGCTTATTCTCAACGAGAATAGGGAAGTCCATAGTTTGCTGGTTGGCGGACTCTGATTCTGATACTCTTTGGAGAGTAGTGCTTCCAACAGCCACGTGTGAAAGATACGATCATGAGCGAAGTTTCTCGGCAACTAAGTTCCTTTCGACCGGTGTTCTGTGCGGCAAATCCTACTTCTGAGGTTGTTTCCCCCGCGCCAGGATCGTCATACACCTTCAGACCGAGCTTCCATGGCACTTTTCATCACAGCCGATCACTCAAGGCGCATCAGCTTACCTATTTTAGCGTTTTTCCATTATAGGAAATGCAATGCGCCCCCATCTTTGAGGCGTCAGAACATATATTACAGCATTTCCTACATTGAGCGCTCCCAAACTTGAGGAGTCGTGGCATTTCATATTCCAGTTGCACTTTCCGAGTTCCCTTCAGTATATCACCCTGTCAGCGATTCGAATTCCTCAAAGCATTATGGATCCCTTTTGGGCTATTTCGCTTGCTATCCTGCTATGCGCGTCCGTGTTGTTGAAGAAAATACTAGACAAGAGACCAGTGAGTTCGGATCCCCCACCCCATTTAAGATCCCCCATGAGAAAACAGCATCTGACTTCCCAGTCCTCGCCATTCAAGCGTTCGTCTCCACAGCATGTCAAAGCAAAGCCGACGCCAACACAAGGGAAAATCGAACCGCTCCCCGACTTTGACTGGCGAACAAAACAGCCCGTCCAATTCCGGCCGTTCAAGCCGAAGTACCACCTCACGATGGGTAAAGAAGCCTTCCCCATATCCTCACCACAGCTTTGGTTCCGAACATATCCACCCTTTCCCATACCCAAGAAAAATGCTAACCGGAGAACGAACCGCCGTTTTAATTATTTAGCCGTCGAGCGATCCTCGATCTCGGAGCTGATCGAGATGGACCGCAACTACCTCGACCGCATCACCTGGCGCCAGCGCATCATCCGCGACCACGCCGCGACCGTCGTCGGCGCCCACAGCGCCGCAGCGGGGCCCGCCATCCACGAGTTCTACGTCTGGCTGCTGGGCACGTATCTCCCGACGCGGTTCCCGCGCATGTTCGAGCTGGTGTACCCGTCGCCTCCGTCTCCAGCCACCGCGGAGAAGGGTGGTAGTGGTTCGACAGCGACAGTTCGGATCATGCGCAGTCTGGTCACGGGCGAGGAGTTCGGCGTTGAGCCGCCGCCCGCGGACCCGGTCGAGGCGCTCAAGGTCATCGGGAGGCTGGTCGACGACGACGTGCAGATCCTCACGCGCGAGGAGGATGGCGATGGCTATGCGATGCGCGGCTTCGTGACATGCTGCCCCAGCGGGTTCGACATGAGCAAGAAGCTGGGCCTGAAGCTGAGAGACATCCACACCGGGGTGCCCGGGTACAAGCAGAAGCTGGAGATGAGCATGGATCGGTTTTTCGACAGGTTGGAGGTGGGGACGGTTGTGAAGAGGGTGAATGTAAGTTGCCCTCGTTTGTACTGCTTCTGTTTGCTTTGAATTGGGAGGGCTGATCTGTTTTGTGCGTCTGGTTAATAGTGGGCGATGAACATGAACGATGATCCCTTCACGCCGGGGGGCACGAAGCTCTACGAGGGTGATGAGCAGCCCGAAATGGAAATCGATATAGACCAGGTAAGTCTTCGCTTGGGTGGAGGTAGTAGGGGCCGTCTTTGACACTCTATCCGCAGGTCCACCTCCGCAGCGAACGCCAAGTCGTTCACAGGCTTCCGAAATCCGGCGCGATCGTATTTTCCTTCAAGACGTATTTGTACCCCATCAAGGATATCAAGGCGGAGGGCTTGGGAGAGGAGCTGGCAACGGCAATCGACGGGTTGAAGCTTGGAACTGTGCCGCAGTTTCACTGGTACAAGAAAGCTCCTGTGTGGGGTGAGGCAGTGAAGGGATATCTCCGCAGCTGAATGGACGCACGTGTCCCCGCTTTACGAATAAGACATTGTTTCTGGATTAAATTCAACCAGTCCAAACCAGCCAGTCAACCATCATCAGCATCCATTTCCTCCCACAGCTTCTTCACATAGTCGATCATGGCATTCATCCGGTATGGCGGGACATGGGCATCCAGAGCACTCAGTCGGCTGGTGACGAGTCGCCTTGCTCGTAGGACTTCCATATCTGTGCTTGATAGCCCGAAGACTGAGCCCCGATGGTCGAAGACTCGCAGCTCGTTCGCCAGTGTGGTCAAAAGGAAGGGCTGCGCAAATCGTACGCCGGACTCAAGCGGAATGGACTCCAGAATACCAAGAGCACACTTGGCCAGATCTCGTAGGCTCTTGTCTACATCAAAGCTAGGTCCACGGCCCGGGATCCGCAATAAGACGGTAGATATTGAAGATGGGCTGGAGGCTTTCACGCTGTGATCAGAGCGGCACAGAAGATGTGGGAAGCCGCGGTACAGCCGAACAAGTCCACAGATCCGGTACACCTCTCCAACCTGGACCAGGTGTGACGTGGGCGTTCGCTCATCACGGGGATGCAAAATCAGGTCTTGATCAGGAAGCCGCAGGCGCAGGAGTTCGCACTCCAGTTGTGCTGCCTCCTGCAGGTGTTCTTGCAATGCCTTTCCAGTCGAGATGGGTATACCGTGGCTTCCTGAGGACTTGACCAGGTTGGAGACGCGGCCCAGGAGACGGATCGGAGCTTCGGACACACCAGTCCACGGATGAGGGGTGTTCCAGGTAACCATAGAATGTGCGTGCTGTCCAGCATTTGGTATTTCATCCAGAAACTCGTCTTTGGTGCACAAGGAGTTTGAGAGCCGCCAGTATGCCAGAGCGTTGCGGAAAAAGTGATGGTCCTCAGCCGAGATCTCCATGCATGCAGAGAGAGCTTGTAGGAGCTCCAGTGCTTGTGCCCAATACCGCTCGCCGTGGTCATTTGGATCATGCCATTCGGCCGAACAGCCGAGCATGATCAGAATGAGAACAGTCGTGGAATTCGGCTCCCCGCGCTCAATAATATCCCAGACGCCCAACTCAGCCTCCTGTTGCAGCTGCTTCGCCAAGGATCTGTGCTGGTGAGAGGTCTGGGCCAAGCACGCGGCAGCCATGCTTTGAGCCGTACATGCCAAAGGCTGGCTGGTATCCGAGAGGCCTAGGATGCTGCTCCGAAAAGGATTGAGCGGCCCGTCGAAACACGAGAGCGTGCCGGCGACTTCGTCAAGATAGAAGTCAATCAAGGCCTTACGTGTGTATTCTGGGACAGGAAGCTCAATGCTTGCTTCCGAGATGAATTCCAGCTCCTTTAGAGTGGTTTCTTCGGAACAGTGCCTGGTGTATTCCGGAGTGGAAGAGTTCTCGGCCGAAACAGGTGAAAGTGGTAGCTCCACGGGATCGTTCACCATGGGCAATGAATCGGAAAGTTCAAAGGGTATGAATTCGTGGTATGCGTGATCCCACAGCGGACCAAGGTCGGCATCACGGGGGTATAAATTGAAGAAAGGGAAATCGTCGAGGGTTGATGCACCATCGGGCTGCAGGACCGAGTCCTCAAGAAATGGCTCAGCTCGCCAGGCTTCGTCTAGACCAGCATCTGATTGGAGAGGTGAAGAGTGTGTGCGCATGAATTTGTAACGAGCATCGTTGCGCTCGGACTTGAGTGAGTCGATGGATGATGGGGTTTTTGGTGTGTGCACGGTTCTCCATCGGATTTTCTGGGCATAGCCTGGGCACACCAGGTTGCTATTGACGCAGCGAGAACAGGCTGGTTTCTTCTCATCACACTTGCGCTGATAACGGGTCAGTGGTGATCTAGACAGCCATGCGGAAGCCGAACCTTCTTCTCCTTGCAAGTGAGGCAACCGGTCCTGGACTTCTTGACGCCGCGCATTTCTGGAAAAAGAAGCAGTTGATGGTGGGGAGGTGGCCATTATCAGCGCCACGCACCAGAGGCGTTATATATCAGTGAGGTTTTGAGGGCGTCGCCACTATCGACATGCAGGATGAGTGAATGGGTCCACCAATTGGAGTAAGCGAAATGTGTAATGCTTCTCATTGTGTTGCCCCGCTGAGGAATAGCGCCGAGAGTCACAAGGCTGTTCACGGGCCGGACAGGAACGTGGAGAAAGAGTCGAGTAAGTTGGGCGGGCGAGGGCGGTTGCTTCTCATTCTATTGCCCGAATCAGGCTTAGCTCGGCGCGCAGCTGCCGCTTTGACCCCACCACCATCTCCGACTCATCGGCCTTCAACTCTGCCAGTCTGAACCATGTTTGTAAGACCATGACCGCTCTCCGCGCATGATGTCGGAATCGGAGAGGCGGAAGAGGAAGAAACAGCCAACACGCCCAAAGATACGCGGTCTGCTCCTCCTCCACTTTACATCATCGATCCTCTGGCTGACGTTGTTGAGCACAGGATGCTACAATTGCTCCCAGCGCCGCGTGAGCTGTGACAGGGCAACCCCGCAATGCCAGAAGTGCGTCAACGCCGGCCTGCCGTGCCCCGGGCTCGGCCCGCGCATCAGGTTCGTGCACGGCATTGCCTCGCGCGGCAAGTTCAAGAACAAGCCCGCGCCTTTAGCTGCCGGCATTCCAGACGATCCTCCCGTTGATCCCCAGCCTGAGAGCAGGGAAGAGCCCCGCCCTAGCCAAACACAGTGTAATCCAGAATCGCAGCTCGTGGTCCTTGCGCCTTGGAGGCCTCAATTGACCATATACTACCCCCTCGATCACATGAGTGGCTGCGAAAGATCTCTTCTTCATTACTGTAAGAGCTGCACGCCAGGCACGCCAATATCACCTCTTAACACTTGAAAAGATGCAGAAAAGGTCGCTCCCATCATGGTCCCAATCAACAAGCCCTTCAATGGCTATCGGGACGTGATCCTGCCTATGACTGAGACGTGCCCGACCATGCTCAACGCCGCCCTCGCCGCAGCCTCCCACCATCTGGCCGTCGTTCACCAGCCCACCTACCGCCAGTCCGCCGCCTCTTATTACACCGCTGCCATACGCGGCCTGCGCCTACAGCAACAGCAGTCGCTGATCGGAGGGGAAGAAGCGCTGGTCCCAAGTCGCCACACAGCAGTCGAGACCATCGGCACCATCCTCCTGCTCCTCGTTTGTGACATGGTCGCTGCGGGCAGCGACTTTCAAATCCTGTTCAGGATGCTTACCCGCCTGGTTGAAATGTCTGGTGGCAGCGACGCCCTGTGCGCTGATGGCGACCTAAACAACGTCTTCCTAATCCAACAAGTGAAGAAGTAAGTACTAAGAAGAGGGGAAAAAAACAGTTTCTAACGGGAGCGCTAGGCTATCCTTCTACGGCCAACCCTTCCTCCGCGAAGCCACTGAGACCTCCCTAGTCGTCACTGGCTTCGCCGGCGCCGTCGAGTCTTTCACCGCCCAGAGCCGCAACAACCCGGAGCATGCTCCCGTCTTCGCCCGGTTGATCGCGCTCATCGAGCAGGCTCATGACATCTACATCCATCGCGCCCTGGGCGACCTTCCCCCTCAAGCCATGAACGCGCTTGTCGAGCGCTTCCTTGACACCGCCGGCGACATCCCTGTAGCGTCACCTGGAGGCCACAGCCTCGTGTGGGCTTACTTCATTGTTGCCGCCGAGAGCTCCGACCCCCGGCATCGGCGCTTCTTTGTGGGCAAATTGAGGGAGCTTTTCAATGATACAGGCTTCGCGAACGCGCTGAGCGCTATCCAGGAACTGCAGAGGATTTGGTCGATTGCGGGCGAGGAGCGGTGGACGTACATGCTACCAACCTTGGCACGAACTTTGGTGATGTAAGACCCGAATGGGTAACTTTCTGTATGTACGCCCTACACATTCATGTTGATATTGAGAAAGCACTTTGTATTGTAGCCGAAATCCATCTATCAAGCCAGGTGTGAGAATCCTTCGAATGCTAAACTGAGGCCATCCAAATAACTCGATGGAGGACCAATTGTGAAAAAGAGGAGAGATCAAAAATCTCACCAAGGTCCAAGGGTCCGATCCGACCCCGTAGGTAACCAGAAACTCAAAAGAAAGAAAAGGAGCATAAGGAAAATCCCACCATTACCTTTCCGTTATGAGAGTCTCCAAGAAATTCCTTGCTCGTTGTCCTCGAAGCAGACGTCACCACAGTATGCTCTGCAGAGTTGGCCCCGACCCCTTCCAGATGGATCAAGTGTCCGAAATATTGAGCAACTCCTCCAGTTCTTCCTCCAGATCCTTCACGTGACGGAATCTCTGCCTTTTGCCGCAGCGGTCTAGCTTCACAATCGGATGGCTTGTCGAATTTTCCACCTCTTGGATTGCGGCTCTGGTAGCGCCGTTCTGCTCGCTCTCTTTGTCAATCTGGTTGACAGACCTGACACCCTCGAAGCCGCCTTTGATCCCCGAAGGCTTCTCGTTCCAAATGTCGAAGTATGGAAGACCGGCTTCCTCATATGTCTTGGCCGTGATAGGCGTTTCGGGAGGATCGATGCCAGTGATCTGCTTGAACACAGTGGAGTTGACGATATGGATATTGGCTGTAGTGGTGCGAGCGCCATCCCAAAATGTTGGGACTGTGGTGTCGCGGACGATAGATTGCTTGATGCGACCGCCGGCTGCAAGGCCCATCTTCTCTTGATCTCTAAGGGTTAGCTCTCCTCCGCCTCCTCCTCGCAACCGGAGCACCAAGTGCAGACTGCTGCCCTGAAGTTGGCTCAGTCAGTGACCTTCTCTGAACCCCACGCTTGTGAAAAGCTAGGCAAAGGGCTATCCTACCTTGATTATACCGTTTTCAGACATGGTTCTACAGCCCCCAAGTTGCCTGCCGCTATAGATCAAGCGTTGTTGATCTGGAGGAATCGCCGTCTTGTCCTCAATGAGGCTCTTCAGATCCTGTATTGTAGTAGTATCCAATGGTGTACGGATCGTACACATGCCGCTGGCGAGCGTTTTGACAAACACCTCGGGGAGATCGGCTTCACGCATGCCTGAAAGTATCGAAGGTCGGTGCTGTGGCGTCACTTGGATTTGGATACCACCCTTCATCTCCTCGCCAGTGATCTGCGCCTCCACGGAATATCCACTACCAAGAGGCATAGCAACAAATTGCCTCACGGTACCATTCCTGTCGGCGATTCCGTCCAGCCAAGGCTGCTGGGGGGAGACGACGTAGTCCTGGACGCATTGTCCGCTCTCGTACTTCTCTAGAAGTCGACGCTGGCATGCTTCGTCTTCATGCTGGGGCTCTCCAGAGACGGCATTTATGCCTCCAACGAAAATTTTGATGGCGAAGGCTCGGCTTGATTTGAACTTGATCCACATCGCCTCGCGTTCTTCTAAGTGTTAGCCACTGGTTTTCCATGGGCCATGTTCGAGGGAAGTTGTGTGACTCACGATACATCGGAAAAAAGAACCCTTCCTCAGTTGAGAAGCTCTCGGGATAGTCCTCGACACGGTGTAAGGGAAATTCATCGAAGCCGGGCGGAAGGTTAGAGACCGCGTCGTTGTCAGATACTCTCAGTGTCCGCTTGAAAGAGATTTCCAGACGGCCTTCTCCGTTGAAAAAGAGAGTACCAGCGCATCTTCCACAGCCAATATCGCAATGTAATGGCCTTTGGGCAGGCGGTGGCAAGGGCGGCTGAGCGCCATCATCAGAAGCGGGCCGCTTTGTTCCTGCCGTCATTGCGGGATCGGCTGCTCTAAAGCTACGCACGATGCTGGGAGGTGAGTTGTCGGAAAGAGAGTTTGAGGAAGAGGAGGGACGGTGAAGGGTTCGCGAAGGTATGCTTTTGTATCCGCGTTTGTGCCAAGAAGTTGAGGCAGGCAGGCGCGAAAAGAAACGCACCCGTCAAATGCGGAAGTCACGCCAGAAAGACCGTCGAGCCGGGCGTCAGGGAAACGGGCTAAAAACGGTTCACTGTTCTCCACAAACGCCATAGATTAATGGTTCTTTTTCCTGAAGCTCAACAAATACACAAACCTCTCTAGTGGAATCCATGTTTCAATCTACTGACAAAACGAATTGTGCAACTTTATTCACCTCTGTCGTTTGTAGCAAACCTTGAGGTGAAGGTGAAGGAAATAAAACTGTTGAAAGAACAAATTTTGAGAAATCAACAAGGGCTGACATCCAGGGTTTGAGTGGCTCAGGTGTAAAAACGTGAGATAGGGTTGAGTAATGACCGCGAAAAGTGAGCCTGGCTTGGGCCTATGGTAGATTTACTCTGCCAGAAATGAGCCAGGATTATGCGAGTTGTCTGCACGAGCGGAAAGTTGTACAAGGCATGCAACTGAGCTGGGTGATATCACACATGAAGAAGCTAGTGGTTCTGCCACTGTGTTGGATTCTTGGGGGCAGTGCAGAGGTAGACAGTTTTAATCTGGGAAGAAGTGCTTACTGGGCCACGTGCGCGTCGCCGCGGCGAGATTCGCTTCCTGGGCTGGGATCGAGGACGTTGTATATCTTAGACTGGGCTGCGGGCGCGGTGTTGAACAGACACAGAAGATCTTCATCTTGAGCTACAGTGACAAGAAAGACTTGTTGTGAGGTCATAGATGCAGAATATCTTGGCCTGCGCGCCGCCGTGGAAGAAAATTGCAGGCTCTAACGTGCACGAAACCGCTTCCCTACATCGTATTTGTAGGGGCGCTGTAGGCTGCCCAATCAAGACTACGATGTTTCGAATATGCATAACACGGATAGAATCAAGTAAAAATTGAGTCAATTTCTTCACAATCGGCCGCCGCATCCCGCAACAACAAACACCACGCATGCAGATCATCAGCCTGTAATGATGAGAGATCAAGGGATAATAGTGAGCACATGGCAGTGAAATAAGCCCTCAACAAGGTCTTCTAGGGTCAACGGGTTCTCATTGAGTGATACTGAGTGTTGGTGAACTAGTATGAGGTGAACCGTTACACAGCCTACCACCCCAACACAAACCCTCTACTTCCTTTTACACCCATACTCCTATCACCCAATTTGCTAAGCCGACCTCCACTCAAACAACTGCCGCACCCTCAATCCGCTCTCAGCCTATGTGCCGCTGGGCCCGTAATCACTTACCGACAAAAAACAAGAAGAAGCCAAGTGAGACATCTAAACGCCATTTGTGGCTCTATTCGTTAAAGCACGTACACACTTAGACCACATTCCTACATGTGGCTTTAGAAGACTCCTAAAAAGCGGGGTACGACAAAGAGAGGGGCGCCTTCGGGATGTGGTCCGCATCGCTTACCGAGGTCGTGCGTCCCCCTGTATCCATTCACAATGATGATCATGATGATCAGGACAATAGTTGCTTGTTGTAGTAAGAGGGGTTGGAATGGACTGGCCGAATAAATTCCAAAAGCGGAAAGACTAAAGTGTTCTGCTAACAAGGTAGCGCGTGCTGGTAGAATTCATCTGCACTCTGACAAAGCAAGGTGATTTCATAGGACAACTAGCTCGAGAAAGTAATGAATAACTTGCTTACTGACCTATACCAAGAGTTCAGCGATGGTACGGTTTGACGGAACGATGACTGCCGGAGTACGAGATGCAATTGTGTAGCACGAACCACGATGCGCGACTTGTCTGACCATGTTCCAATCGACTGGATCGTTAATACTCGTCGAAATACTGAATTATTTCTTTCATAGCCGATTTAGTATGGGCTAGCTCACCTTCAAACGTCGAAGAGCCACGGCCCCCCAAGATATGGGTCCCTCCAAGAAGCTAGTCGTAATCACTTTCCCAATTCGGCCACATGCAGACCGACCTTCCTAAACTCCAATGCCGCATCCATCTACGTGCGCCAACCCAAAGCTATGCATAATGCGCAACAAAAATTGAAACATCAAGACCCCACAGCTCCAGCCGCTTTGCCCAAATCTCGCATCAACTGCACCAAGTTCTCAACCAAAGGCGGCAACAGGCCCGTCGCGCCCGCTTCCTGCTGGTCCTCCATCACATCCCCACGCGGGCCCTTCGTGGTCGCGCTAAAGTTCTTCCGCAGCGTGTCCAAGACCACATTCATCGTCGCTTCCGGGTCGGATAGAGGGACGAGGCGCTGATCCCCGGATGATGCACCGATGCCTCGCGTGCTGCTACTGATGACGGGCCTTCCGCGACCTAGTGTAACAAACCGTTGAACATCCGGCGTCTCCGGGCCTTCGAGCCAGACCGTACTGCCGAGGTTAGGATCCAGTGTGCTGGCTGAGCTGCTGCTCGCAGCTGGTGGGAGTGCACTATTGTCCGTTTGAGCATGAAATTCATCTGATAAGCCTCCAGGCATGGATACGCACGTGCAGGTCGCCGAAACCGAGGCGCTAGCGGTGGCCTGTTTGATGATGCCGTACGTCCAAAGCCCCAGAGACGCGTGGTACAAGGCGATGGCCCAAAAGTTGCGCAGTTGCTTGCGTGGGAATGTCTTGGCCGCTCTAAGTACGCGCGCCGCTTGCCAAACGGCTGTGCGAGCGTATGTGTCGTGCATCCATTGTTGCAGTGCGGGGAGTACTCTACGAGCGTCATCCTGATCCTCTTTTCCCGCAAATAGTTGCACGTCTTCGATAGAGAGGTGAAGGTAGAGTAGTTGAAGCTCGAGCAGGAGCGTGATCTCTGGAGCCGGTGTTACGCGCCAGGAATTAACACTGATGCGAAGGTGATGAACCGTTTGACAGAGCTCCTGGTGGCGATGCTTCATAACCAACGAGCTGTTGTATTCCCCTGAGTTCGCCTTCAGTGTGAGTTGAAGTTGGTTGAACTCCCAAACCATGCCCCAGATGCCATGGAGCACGATAAGAGCAGAAAAATCATGGTCGATTGTTCCTGGGAATGCTGCAGCAAGCTTGGGATCCTTCAGGCAGTCGAGTAAGCAGAGCGAGCTTGCTGGAGAGTCGGCTTGATGGGAAAGGTATGCGGCCTTCCATTGCTCAGCAGTCTCGGCTGTCCAAAGGTCTCTCGCGGCGGGAAATGGAAGGCATAGCTCGCCATACGAGATGATTGGGTTTACTAGGAGAGACATAGAAGATTGCGCATCATAGCAAAAACCGCGAAAGACCAGCCGTCGGCTAGATTCTTGTTCGACCCAGTGGAGCCATTTTTGATGCAGCACATCACCCGTGTCTTCAGGCAGAGGCGCAATTGGCGGGCCCCTGGGTTTCTTAAACCTCCCCGCCCGCCGAAGCATCTAATTATTTGTCAGTACCGGGTATATCGGATTCCTTAGGGACCTCACCGTCCATAAAGGTTGTTGTTGGCTCTCTGCAATTTCCATCTTCCGCTTGTTGCCAGACCATAGGAATACATCGATGATCAGTAGAAACGATTGTATGGCCCAGAGTTCTCTCGTGATGGCGTTGCGCCTTTCAATGACGTCCACGATGGCAATGCGCACAGCCTCCTGAATCGCGTGTCCAAGCTTTTGCAAGGCTTTCATATCTGTAGAGACAGCTCCTGCAGCAACTACGGCCCCAAGTAGTTCCGATTTGATAGTGTTTGGGTTGAAGGTAGGTATATGGATGAACGAATCGAATCTAGGGCCTTCTCGAGCAAAGAAGCACTGAAGAAAATCGTCGAGGAGATCGGTAGAGGGAAAGGACGAAACCACGCGGCCTAGGTTTGTCGAATCACAAGTATTAAGGATTATTGCCAGCAATTTGTCTCGAGAGCTTTGTTCAAGCCGCTCGCTTAATATGCGCTGGTCAGGCTTGTATCGTGCATCCGGGGAAGCGACCTCCTCGTGGGGTGTGGATATGGTGCCCACTTCGAGATGGGCTCCTTCATGTGCAGGCTGCCAGCGAACAAAGGATGATCTTCGATACGCTTCTGCTCCAATTCCGGCTCGTCGGCGGTCACTCGGGGGGGCAGAGTCTGAAGGAGTAGAGGCGGCTGGGGCATTGACGCTTGGAGGGTTGATTGTGGGCGGAAATATGCCAAAGTCCTCGCTGGTATTGAAGGGTTTTCCGTTGAAGGCATCCAGAAGGCCGAAGTCGTTTGCATCGAACGAGAGGTCATCTTCAACATTGAAATCCAGAATGTTTCGGGGCTCGAAGTCCCAATGTGTTGGGCTGAGCGATCCTGGGTTGTTAGGAGTGAGGACGTTCCGCAGAAAGTCGTAGAAGTTGTTCTCATGCACGGTTAAAGACGATGATAGAGCACTGGGGTCCGGGGCGATGGAAGGGGTGAAGGTGGTTCCGGAGATTGAAGCCTCATCTCCACTGATCTCGAAGCCATTGAGCAAAGTATTTGGGGTAGGTATTTGGTTATTCACCTGATCAGGCTCGGCCATCACGGGAACGGGTGCGACGGGAGTAGGTTGGCTCTGGTCTACGGGACGGATGGGAGAGGGTGCTACCGAAAGATAAGCTGGCGGCACCGACTCTTCGAGGCTGCTCTCACCTGGTAGCTGGGTTGATGCGGAGGCGGAGGTGCGGCTGTCAGAGTTGGATTCGCAAGTGATGCCCTTGTTCTGGCAGCGCTTGCACGGCTTCTCATCCTCGCACTTTAGCTTGGCGTAGGCGCACGACTTGCAGGCTTGCGAAACCCTTGAGGACTGGGTCAGGGTCCGCTTCTGCCTTTTGGCGTTGGCGTCGGTGTCGTGACAGGTTGCATGGCGCTTCAGCAAGTCACTAGTGTGGCGAGTCATGAGCTGCTGAGACGGCGACGGGAAGAGACAACGTACGGTCTGCCAAAGCCTTTGTGACACACGTCGCACTGAAAGGGCTTCTCCTGCAGGTCTGTGGACGCAGTCAGCAAGGGGTGGGAGCGTGGCACGCAGGGGCACGAACGCGAGCGGACATGGCGGGCCAGGTGGTCGACGCGGGTATATGAACGTTTGCACTCAGTGCACTGGAAAAGACCGCGCGGTTTGTCGCTCTCGGCCGACGTTGAGTCCATGGTGTGCGGCGGGAAGGTGGGCGAGGAGAGGCCGCGGCGATGGGCGAATCGTGTGCATGGAGAAGACGGGGGCCTCTCACAAGCTTAAAGCAAAGCTGGGTGTCGATGTGCAGCTCCCCCGCAATGAGGCGCCGCTCTGGCCCGGAAGGCTAGGATGCAGTGATGAGAAATGGCTACGCAGCCTCCGGGTGCGACAACCGGTCGGCCCTTGTCCGGCGCTCACAGGCCCTGCACAGGCGCCTGTTTCCCCGCCTACATAGCCCGAGGCCGCGCAACATGAACACCCTCCCCGCCGCAGGACGCGTCGCGAAGGACACACCCTTGTGTTTTGCATCACACACACACACACACGAGAACACGCGTTACGTTTAAAAGTCTATTGATCTGCGACTGGAGCTTCTCAAACACTGCACCTTCCTAGTCCGACGCCCTGACGCCCGGAATGTTGCTGTCCTCGCCCAGCACCTTGTCGCCAATCTTAATAGGCTGCACCGGCAGCAGAATGTAAAGCATGCGCGCCCACTCCGTCTCGCTCATGTTCCGCCACGCGTGGTTCGTGCCGCGCTGGATGCTGATGTCGCCCCTCTTCATGACTCTCTTCTCGCCCGAGTCCAGAATCAGCTCGATTTCGCCCTCGAGCACGACGCCGTAGTCCAAGCTGACGGTGCGGTGCATGGGCGACGTCGCCCCAGGATGCATATCAACCATGCGCAGCACCGACCCGCCCGATATCGTGATGCCCGGCAGATTCGTCAGGTAGTTTTGGTACGTGGCGATGTCCTTGTTGTCCGACATGTCGATTGGGTAGCCCTTGGTCGCATAGCAGAGCGCGAAGTCGGCATCTCCAGGGAGCGAGTACATGGGCGCATCATCGGGCACCTCGTCGTGGAAGATTTCTCGGCCGTCCTTGTCGTGGCCGGTGATGAAGCGCTTGGTCGCGCGGATGTTCTTGCCGGTCGACATGGTCAATGGGATCGCGATTGTGGTATGGACGTCTGCCCAGAGTGTGTGAGACTGTGAAACGATATATTCTGCTGATTTCGAAGCTACATCGGCTTATATTTGACATATTGCGCTCGTTCGGATATGCATCCAGGCACTGCCGACACGTTCCGATGTGGAGGAAGCCAGACCTGCCACCCTTTGATTCGACTAGTCCCCCGCTTACCAAATGTGGATGGTGGGGCAACAGCTACGTAGTTGCTGCGGAACTGCGGGCATCCTGTCAATTATCTCCGTGCAGCTTCACCAATCCGATTTAGGAATTTCAACGCTTGATTACACTTCACGAATCGATCTATCTGTAAGCTAAACCTTCTGGACCAGCTCCTCCATGGGCTTCGCGCTTGACACATCGGGAACGCCCTCGGATTCAACCACTTTCGCGCCCACGATCTCAAACACGGGTACCTCCGCCAACCTGGAGATGATGTGATGGAGCGTGGGCAGCGCGTCCCAATCCAGGGCATCAAACTTAACGCTGCCCGTCTTTCCCCTCCACATACGCTTCACCGTCGTCGGTACCACCTTCGCCTCCTCGGCATGCGGAACGAACACGGTGTGCTCCGACGCTGCCTTACCGCGGTGGTAAACCTCAGGCATGTACCTGTACACGATGATGCCGTCGTCCGCCTCGCCGCCGATAGTTCCCTTCTCCTCGGCCGGGTCCACCTCCTCGAGCCCTTCGAGCGCGATCTCGCCAAAGGTGGCCCCCTCCCAGCCCGTTTGGAGCCGGTAGCTGCGGTGCCTGCGGTGGATGTCGATGGTGCAGTAGAGCTTGGGCATGCCGAGCTCCTCGCGCCCGCTGACGATCGGATCCGCCAAGCTCTCAAACAGAATGGGCATGTACGTCCCCGACACCGTCTCGCCGTTGGTCTTTGTATACTGCACCCCATGGATATACAGGCCGAAGTGACGGTATCCTCCGCCGCCCAGCCAGTCCATCTTGTTCAGCGTTGTCTGCGAGAAGCTGGCGTACGCTACGGTCCCGGGCTTCGCGAACCGGTATTGCGAGTTGGGGAACAGGCCCTGCAGCACCGTCGCCGACGTCTTGAACTTGATCGACGCCGTCGTCGCCGTGCTGTGCGTTGCCTTGCGCGGGCGGCCGAAGAAGTCCTGCCGCGGACCCGGCATGGGCCCGAAGACCACGGGCTGTCGCCAGTACAAGTGTGGGTTCTGCGCCCATTGCCATCGCCTAAACTTGTCCGACGCGCTGTCCCATTCGTCGTGACTGAAGTTGTAAGTCGAGTTGCCGTTCACTGCCTCAAAGTTAGCATGGCCACAGTAAGGACCAATCGAAGTTTCTTACTGTCGAGAGGTTCGTCCTGGATATCCCTTCCGGCCTGCTGCGAGAAGCGCTGGATCTTTGTGCAGCGCTCATAGCGGAAGTCAAAGTAGAGCTTAAGGCGCTGCGGAACATCTTCCGGCTTGGTCCCCTTGGGCAGGACAACAGCAAGAGCTGCTGCATCTTCCATGGCTTGACCGGCACCCTGGCCCTGGTCTATGAACATGTATCATCAGTTGCCGATCCCTCAGATACCGCAAATCAGAATACGATGACTTACGCGGTAGGTAAGGGTGTGCGGCGTCACCCAGCAGCGCGAGCTTCTCGTTGACCCAGGTCGGCAGCGGTTCCATATCAAGCAGCTCCCAGACCTTGAGCGTTTCCTCATCGACCTTGTCCAGTAGGGCCACAACATCTGGGTCGAACTTGCTGTAGACCTCAAGCAGTTTGCTCTTCTTGCCCGTCTTGTTCCAATCTAAAAATGGAGTCAGTGAATCTCATCAATCAACCCATCCTCCCCACTCTCCCAAGAAAGTAGTAGTATTTTCAGGGCATCCAGCTTCCTCCTATACGGTAAAAGAGCTACTCACCATCAGAAGAAGCATCGCTCTCCTCCTTGGGATGGATGCAGACAAAGTTGAGCATCGTGTTGTTCACACATGGGTAAATGACGACGCGTCGATCCGAACCGTAAATGATGTGCATCTCACCGTCCCTGGCAGCGTACTTTGCTGAGCGTGGATCTGCCAGCGCCGCCTCACGTGGGACTAGGAAGCGGAACGCGCTCTTGCTAGACGGCGAGGCGGTGACGTCGCCGCCGGGAACCTTGGGGCGGGCCTTGGACTGATGGGGGAAAAAACAGGCAAGTATGTCAGCGAGGGCTTTTTGCAATATGGGGAGAGAGTGTAAGATGGGGAAGAGTCAGTAAACTTACGTGAACGCCGTCTGCGCCAATGACTAGGTCTCCCTGCACCGTCTCCCCGTTCTCTAGCGTTACGGTAGCGGTCGCCGGGTCGACGTCGACAACTCGGCTTGATGTGCGCAGCTCGACAGGAACGCCTTGCCCCTCGGCTTCGGTGGCGCGCTTCTTGAGAGCCTCGTGCAGATGTACGCGGTACACCAAGAGCCATTTCTGCAATGAGGACGAATAAGCCATGGATCAAAAACTTTACATTCTCGATCCAAAACGTCAAAGACGAGATAGGAACAAGGAGGAGAGAAAGGAAAAGAAACGTACATGCTGGAACATCTTGCCCATCTCGCCCGTAGGCAATGAATGGATGACCTTGCCATCCATCTCGTACTCGGACAGGAACTCGGTCTCAACGGCGCCGAATGTCTCTGCGTCGATGCCGATACGCTTGAGCACGCCGTTGCTATTGGGCGCTAGATGCACCGCCGCGCCCAACTCGCATGCAAAGCGGGATTGTTCCAGAACCTGTATCGGTATCAGCATACCCGCCTGCTTTCATGCCGTGACTACAGGGGATTAGTGTGAAAACTCACGGTAACTCTGTGCCCTTGTTGCCGTAGGTAGATGGCAGCGGTCAAGCCGCCGATGCCAGCGCCGATGATGATGGCATTCAAAGGGGCGTCACCGGTATCTGCATGGTGGTGCGATCCATTGGTACCGTTGGTACCGTTGGTGTGTTGGCCGTTCAGGCCGTTGCCGTTAGTGACGGCCATCTTGTGTAAGTTATCTGTATTGCAGTTGCACGAAGTCGTCCGTAACAAGTAGGATTGGGGGGAACAAGGCTGTCAGATGAGCCCACAGAAAGTGGCAATATGAGGCGTTGCAGATAAGAATAGTATGATAGAGCAGCGACAAGTCTTCAGCGTGAGAGATGGTACGCAAAAATAAAATCAAGTGTCGAGGTCAAGGACGCTCTGCTTTCCTGAGAAAAGAAAACTGGAATTGGGGAGCACAAGCCGGCAGTAGTATCTGCAAGACGGCACTTTACGTGCACCTGGTGCAGCCCTCCCCTCCCTCCACATCGCGGGGCCGCCACATCTCCCAGCCCGCGCCGCCTGCCCACACGTCAAGCCTACGCGTTAGGCCAGCCCTTACCACCGAGGCGTTCCCGTGCGCTTCGGACCACATTCTCCTTTCTGGAAACGACTGATGATCACGCCTAAACAGGACTCTACGCTCCTTTCGCAAAGAGCGGGAGCGCGCGGGTCACTTCATTGAGCTGTATTACTGTTTTTCGGCCATGTTTTTCTTTTTAGCGTTTCGTCCAGATGATGCCAACAACGTGTCAGCGTGTCATGGTCACAAGTGCCGTTCTCGTTCGGATTCGGATGCGAGACTGCTCCAGCACTTTGCCCGAGCGTAACCCCCGGCACACAGCACGCGCGTGGGCAGACGCCCACTTCCGCCCGTCGTCGGATTCTTCGTCGGCGCCGTGCGGCCGTCCTATGGGATGCCTAAGAAGCAGGAAAAAAATGTCCGACACGGAACTTTGGCCTTGGCGGAGATGAGAAATCGCATTTCGGGACCACATGGGGGAGGCGTTGGCCCAGGAGGCAGAAGTGTTGTGGTGGTCCCGAGAGGTGGCGGCCCCGGCAGACAGAGAGGCACGGGCCTTGCGCTCGCTTGCGTGTGGGGAAACACATCGGTTTGCGGAGGCATCAAGGTTGTGGCGCATTGGGGAAAACAGGGGTCCAGCAAGATTTTAGCGCTGGACATGATTCAGAGTGGCTGGCAAGTGTCGGGAGTTGTGGGCGGGAGCAGGCTGGAGATGAATCCGAACTGGGAATGGCTGCAGTCCCTTTCGCTTTCCCTTTCCGCAGCTCTACCTCTGCTACTGGAAGGTTATTGTTGGACGCTTGCACTTCTGATGAGATTAATACAACTGTGATGCACGTCATCGCAGAAGCAACTGAGCAGATTGGGTTTTGTGGCAAAGGAAAGTAAATATTGACTTCTCCCAGTTCGAAGACAATTTTCAATCATCTCAGATCCTTCCAGGCTCTCTTTTCCGCCCCGATATGCAGGCTTCCGGCCCGGAAAAGAAAAAGGAGAGTATCAGGAGACATCAGCACCACCTGTACATACAAAGCTGCTCGTACGATCAAAACAAAAGTCATTGGACGTCAACTCATAAAAGACGCGTTCTCACAATTCCCCTTCATTCCCGCCTCTCAACAGACACCTCCCCGTCTCCCCCCTTCAGTCATGAGAGGAGTCATCCCCTACTCACCAACCTCGCGATCCTGATCCCAGTGAGCCATCTTCTTCACGAAACCCCATTGCCACGTTGCGTGTCGGATGCGCTTGCCGAACAGGTAGAAGGGGATCCAACCAAGCATAACGGCGCCTGAGATGCCGGCCATGGCGCCAAATGCGCGCTCGTACCCCGACTGGGCGATCCATGGGTTGGTGTAGAAGGAGAGGAGGAAGCCGAACGCAGCTAAAAAGGGGATTTAATGTCAGAATGATGGACCAATAAAGATAGTTGAGGAGAAGGGATTGTGGTGAGGGGTCTTATGGACAAGGGAGGGAATGAAAACGTACACTTGAAGGCGAGCTGTGTGACGGTAACTTCGCCGGCTACTGGACGGTAGGCGTCAATAGTGTAGACGAGGGTGACGTTCGTAGCCTGCACGATGGAGAAGTTGACTGCATAAAGGAAAATGATTAGCATTCCTACTCTTTGTACACTTCAGTACATTGGAGGATACTTACGCAGACCCAAGCCGACGGTAGCACACATCCAATGCAGTCTCAGCCCAATACCCTCGCCATAGAGTATCAGTGCCAGTGGTGCAGTGACGACGCTGACCATGATGGCGGGCAGACGCATCTCAGGCTCGCGCACGCCCCCATTGCGGCGAGTGAAGTAGTCGGCAATCCAATCGGAGAAGTGGCCACCGAAGAAGATACCAATGAGCGAGCCGAGGATGCTGGAGATGAAGCAGAGGCCGGCCTGGTAGGGCTCGAAGCCGTAGGCGGTACTAAAAGCAGAGGCGAAGTTGGAAGTGATGGCGACCAAGAAGCCGATGGTCACGGACATGACCAGCGTCGCCCACAGGATCGGCGGCAGCACCAGCATCACGCACGGTCGCCAGAACAGCTTCCACAGCGTCTCCCTGGTGTGGATTCCACTGAATAAGCGGAGGCTTTTGACGAACGAGCGCTTCGGTGCTGGCGTCTGGGTGTGCGCTGGGCTGACGGTCTCGATGCGCGCCTCAACCGAAATGCCGGTGCCACCGGAACCCTTGCGGTACTCCAGTTCTTTGAATGAGTCTGAATCAGAGGCTGACGCTGGTTGCCGCTCATACTCGGTCTCGGGGAAAGTGAGAATGATGAGAACGGTTGCTACACCGATGAGCGCGACAGCGATCCAGTAGCCATAGCGCCAGTCGAGGCTGATGCTGACAAGACCGCAGACCAAGATGCCTCCGCCGACTCCGGCTCCCAGGAAGCAGGTATAGATGCTGGTGATGATGTCAACACATGGAAATAGGGGGGATCACAGCGGTTCCACTTACGCCATGACAGTGCCACGCTCGTGCAAGAAGAAGATATCAGAAATAGTCAGCGGAGCGAGCGTTTCGGATGCACCAGCTCCCGCACCCATGAGGATGCGCGCGGTGAGTTCGCTGCCGTATGATGTGGCACCGCCCGCCCACGCTGCGCACGCCGTGTAAAGGACGAACGAGATGACATAGATGGGGCGACGACCGAACTTCACGATAAGGGGCATCCAGATCAAGTTGCTCATACCCTGCAAAAGAGCCGTGGTTGTGAAGAAATACGACGCTTTCGCGATGTGAGCCTCGAATGTCGGGCCTGGCGGTCCAAAGAAGTCCGTCGTGATGGCCACCATGGAGACTGTCGGGCCGGCAGCCAGGAAGTTGCTGAAAAAGATGGCAAGCGAGAGGAGGATGGCGAGATAGTATCTGTATGAGCGTGACCTGTCGATGCATTAGATGCCGTTCCAACGGCAGAGCTGGCGTTGCAGAGACGTACCAGTTGAGAGGGTCATTGGGACTGCAAAGTTGAGAGTCAGTTCGTAGTTTCCAGCGCTCATCCCAGGATTATTCGACTTACTCGTCCGATGGAGTTGGGATGAGGATGATTTCGTTCGTTTCATGATGGCGAAGACGGAGACTGCCAAGTGTCTGCTGCTTCTTCACCCCGTCTGCTGTCTCGACCGTCTTGATAGCCATGGCTAGCAGCGATGGATCTCGTCCTAGAAGCAAGAGCTGGGACAAGCGTGTTGAGGTCTGTCGTGCACCTCAGAGTGGCGATAAAAGGGTGTTTGTGATGCAGCGCAATATACAGCCCTGCATGCAGACGCGAAACTGTAGTTGTGTCATTGGACGATGAATCCCTGCACGGCTTGTCCCCCAGACGTACCTCACGGGGCACCAGCGGTATGATCCGGGTGTGAATCGGGCCCACTTCAATATTTGCGACGATTCAGAGGTGAGAGGAAAGGAGGTCTACGCGTCCAGTCTAGATCCTGGTAATCCAGCTTAGCCTCCCAAATTCATCAAGCCACAATGCGGGGCCCCAGACCCTCGTGTACTACCTACAACTTGCTCCACTAGGATGCTCGGATGTGCAACAAACAACGGTGAAGATGGGATTGCCGGTCGTGGGGGCCGGAGGTGTTTGCCGCTGATGCTTGTGGTGCCGCCTTCCTTGGTGAGGACGTGGTCCCGAGACTAAGCACTTTCGACCTTGCAGCGTTAGTAGCCTCGCTTGTCACCATCGGGATAGCCGACGCATGTACCGCATACAATTCGCCTAAAAGCCTAAAAGCCAGACCCCGTGCTTTAGCTTGCCTAGGCAATCAGAGAAAGAGCTCCAAAGCCTCCCAATTGCATCGCTTCGCTGATTTGACCAGATCCGGACCACGATAGACATGGCGGCTCTCTCAGTCACGTGGAAAGACGGCAGTGACGCCCACACCTACGAGAAGGCCCGGATCGGGCGGGTTTTCAACCATCGCAGGCCCAACAGATACCCGATCGCTGTCGTGGAAGCCACGGAAGAGTCGCATATCGCCCAGGCGGTCCGTCTCGCCAAGGAAAAGAATTGCAGGCTCTCGGTTCGATCGGGTGGCCATTCCTGGGCTGCGTGGAGTGTCAGAGACGATGCCATTCTCCTTGATCTTGGCCAGTACAAGCATATCGACCTCGACGAGACGACTGGAATCGTCAAAGTTTCCCCAAGTACAACTGGCCGTATTCTCAATGGCTTCCTCTCGACCAAAGGCCTCCTCTTTGCTGGGGGCCATTGCCCTGACGTCGGTCTTGGCGGATTCTTGCTTCAGGGAGGAATGGGTTGGAACTGCAAGGCAAGTCATCCTAAACCAATCTGCCCAGTGCATTTGCTCATTCCGACTAGAACTGGGGTTGGGCCTGCGAGCAGGTTGTTGGGGTCGATGTTGTAACAGCCGATGGCCAGCAGCTTCACTGCACCGAGACTGAGAACAGCGAACTGCTCTGGGCAGCCCGCGGTGCAGGCCCAGGATTTCCAGCCGTTGTTACGAAATTCCATCTCCAGACGCGGCCTTCATACAGCTGTATGCGGTCGTCAGCGTACAGCTACGCAAATGCCGACTTCAAGAAGGCGATGAACTGGATCCTCAGCGTGAGTTGCAAGCCCTCGAACTCCACCCCTTCGGATGGCTGCTAACTGCATTCCAGATTCATGAGGCTTATGATCCCGATACTGAGGTGGTCCTTGTTGCAAGTTATCCGCCTGGCTCTGACGTCATTGTCCACACTGTCCTCTTCGTCACCTTCAAGAACGACCCTGAGGAAGCTAGACAAGCGCTGCAGCCGGCCCACGACAGCCACCCATCCGGCACAGTCAACGAATGGTTCAACAAAGCGACTGATCTGCCCGACCAGTACAAAGATCAAGGTGCAGCCAATCCAGAAGGCCACCGCTACCGGGTTGACAATGCCTACATATCCAACGGCGCCGACGTCGCTACGGTTCTGGAGGAGGCCTTCACCACGCTTCCGACGAAGAAGACATTCTCGCTGTGGTACTCCATGGCACCAGGCACGCGGCGGCCGCTGAAGGACATGGCGCTGAGTATGCAGACGGATCACTACTTCGCAACCTACGCCATCTACGAAGATTCCAAAGAAGACGAGAAGGCAAGTAACTGGGTCAAGAGCGTCATGGCAGGCGTCGAGAAACACTCTGAAGGCGCATATCTCGGCGACTCAGACTTCCAGGTGCGGAGGACGAGGTTCTGGGGCAAGGAGCAAGGCACCAAGCTTATGCAACTGCGCAAGAAGTGGGATCCAGAAGGCAGGATATGCGGGTACCTCGACCAGGGGGACAGGTCGAGGCAGAATGGCCTGGAAAATGTGCACGAATGGTCTCCTAAGCTGTAGATGCGTAGCTCATAGTAATGGATTCGGTCCAATCATTGAACCCCATCGATCCGCTGTGAGGCGATTGGCTGATGCCCCTGAATTTGCTGTAAGAGGAGACCCTGGTGCTTCGGGAAGTCGCAAGGGTGTCTTCGGCGGGCATTCGGCTACGCAAAGAGCGGGTGCGGGGTTGCTACAGCCGATGCGGATGCGCCCGCGACCTAAAGGTTAAAGGAGGGGATAGTGCGGGCCGCGGCCCACTATCCGGAGCACGTCCGCGTCATCCTTCGGTGCAAGCGACTGAGCCGAAGCACTGAAGTGGAAGCATTCGGGACCAATAAAACAAGACTTAAGGCAATTGAATCAATATTCCCGCAAGAGCTGCAAAAGAAGACCAGAAAGGAACAGGGGCATCAACAAGCTTACCATATCTGCGCCTTTTTCAACCTCCCACAATGGTCGAGCAAACACTGGACGGCAAGGTCGCCATCATCTCAGGCTCCAGCTCAGGCATCGGCGCCGCAATCGCACGCGAGCTCTCCGCTCGTGGCGCAACCATTGTCATCAACTACCCTTTTCCCTCGCTCTCCAATGAAGCACAGGGCGTCGTCTCCAGCCTGGCCCTATCGGACCGCGCCATCGCTGTGGAAGCCGACATCTCGACGACAACGGGGCCAGGCACGCTGGTCGAAGCAGCTGTTGCTGCCTTTGGGCGTGTGGACATCGTTGTCAACAACGCAGCCCTAGCCATCAACCTGCCGTTCGAGGAGCAGACCTTAGCCCATTGGGACTCGCTGGTTAATCTCAACGCGCGCGGCACCTTCCTTCTGACGCAAGCAGCGCTGAAGCACATGTCCGGAAAAGGATCATCGCCCGCATACAGTCGCATCGTCAATGTCGTTTCCGTCTCAGCACGCGCAGCGCCGCCGCTCCAGACCATCTATGCGGGCACCAAAGGCATGGTCGACTCCTTTACGCGCTGCTGGGCCAAGGAGCTGCCACCAAAGTACCCGGGTCTGACCGTCAACGCCGTCAGCCCCGGTCCAACTGTAACGGAGGGCTTTCTAGCTGCTGGTGAGGAGGCAATGAAGGTGCTGCAGCCAACGATTGACGCCACGCCTGTGGCCAAGCGCATGGCTGATCCCAGCGAGATTGCGTACGCGGTTGCATTCCTGTGCGAGGAGAAGGCAAGGTGGATCAACGGGGAGCACCTGTTTGCCAATGGTGGTCTCTTCGTGGACTGATGCGAACTTTGGGCACGCAGCATTATGAATCTTCCGTTATCCAATGAAAACTTTTTTGATAAAAACCAATGAGCTTCTGGTGTGCCTATAGCAAGTTCCGTTAGCTCTCCACGGGTCGAAAACAAGTCGGCGCAGCCGTTTTCTTCGAATTACTGAGCTCCAGAAAGCGGCGGCGGCAATTGTGATACAATCGTGGTCCCCTGGAGCGAGAGCACCCTGGACAGAATCGCAAAACGTTAGTGACGATCGCAGGAGGAGAACCTGGCGTGCGACCGGGACAATGTAAGCCAAGGGATTCAAAAGCACTTGAGAATATGTGTCAGTAATGACAGAATGGGAGCCACAAAGCGCGACATGGAGGGCGGGATGAGGCAGGTGAGTGCGCAGAGGTCGCGTGGGCGGGGCCGGTCACGATTTTCTCATCTACAGCCACGTTAGCTCTTTCCACCTGTTACTTCAACCTTCTCCCTTCTTTCCTTTTCGCACCCCGCCTTGGAAGTGTAAATGCGTCAGTCTCTGTCTTCGAGCACCTACCTGTTCTATTTATAGTTGCCTGCAAGCTCCTTAGCTCAGGCTCAAAGTTAAATGATTTCTGAACTCAACCCAAACAGCACACATGAAAGCCGAACTCTTCTCCTGAACTGATTTTCTCGATCTCCAGCTAATTCGCTGTACTAATCATTATCTCAAAGCATTCAAAACATTATCTACAAGCCTCCTCCGATGAACTCCCTCGTTACCCTTGGGTATTTTAACGTTGAGCAAAGCAAACACGAAACCTCCCAGTAAAATCATCACAGAATCAGTGCCAACACAGCACACACAGCACTGACGAGCCCCGTCCCAACCACAGCCCCGTCCACCATCCTCGCTGCCGCACCCACACTACCGCTTGCACTCGCGCTGGCACTGGCGCTCGCCGTCGCCCAGTCCACGTCTCCTCCCAATCCACTCGATAGGCCTGACGCCGCCGCACTGCTTTCCGCCGCTGCCGTCGTGGTCCTCGAACTCCCCGTCGCCGAGCCCAAAGTCGACCGGCTCGAACGACCGGAACTACCGGAAGCAGAGGCAGAGGCGCCACTCGTCTCCTTGCCCAGCCCGGTCGGAATTGGAATCCGCGTGCCACCGCTCCCGGTGCCGCCAGCAACGACGATGGTCGTACCGCCCTCAGTCACCAGCCCGATACTCGGTCCGCCCGTCTTGAATGTGTACGTCTGCGTTCCGCCAACAACGAGCTCCGTCGTCAGGCCGGTAGTGATGAGCTGCACGCCTCCTCCCGCGAGGGTGGGCAACGCAGATGCCCTCGTCGGCGCAGCGACGGTGTAGGTCGTGCTGGCGTCGGCGACGACGATGGCGCTGCCCCCCGCCGAGTATGTCTGCAGGACGAGCTTGGTCGTCGAACTGCCCGAGCCCAGCGTTAGCGTCGAGCCCGGGTGCAGTGTTTGGCTGCCGAAGACGATGGCGTCCGGGTCGCCCTCAACCCCGGATATGGGTGCGGCCGTGGGAATAGCGGCCGTTGTGGTGCCGCCGACGACCACCTGCGTCGCGCCACTAGCATCGGTTTGCAGGACGACTGCGGTCGTGAACGAGCCGGAGCCGACGACAATGGAGGAGCCAGCGGCGCCACCGAGCGTTTGCGTGCCAATGACGATCTGGGAGGCGGAGTTGCGAGACACGGTGATGCCACCAACTTCAAAGGGGGCTGCTGCCTCCCCTGAACCCCCGGACGTAGGCTCGGCTGCTGGAACGGCGGCGGTGGCCGTGCCGACGACGATGCGCGTCGAACTGCCATCCGTCTGGAGGACGATGGCGGTCGTCGAGGAACCGGACCCGACGATGACCGACGAGCCGACTGCCAGCGTCTGGCTCCCGACGACGAGCTGCGTGTCCGAGTTCTGGGACACGGTGATGCCGCCGACCTCGAACGGTGTTCGTGATGTGGGTTCCTGAGGCGCGGCTGTCGTCACCACGGGTAGGCTGATCTTCGAAGACGTCGTCGCACCTGCTGGGACAGTGGTTGCGGGTTTGGTAGAGCTTGCTCCGACAGTCGCCAGCACGAACGATCCATCGATCATAGTGAGGACGAGACTTGGGGCGCCTGTCGGCCCCCCGAAGCCGAAATCGAAACCCTGCTCGCTTACAGACACATTGCCTGCGGCTGGGGTCCCAACCGGAGTCCCGACTGGCGTCCCTATCCTCGAGCTTGTTGCTGTTGGAGGGCCGAGGTCGATGCCGATCGTCAGAGGCGCAGATCTCGTGGACCTGGTGAAGCCCATGTCGATTCCGACCAAGACATCTTTGCTGCTGCTGCTACTGCTGCTGCTGCTGCTGCTGCTGGGAAATGCGAAAGAGATTCCCACAGACGTCTCGGGTGATGCAGCACCGGACGAAGCGGAATCTTTACTCGGGAATGCGAAGGAGAGGGCTGCAGACGTCTTTGACGGCGCAGCGCTTGAAGTGGGATCCTCGCCAGCGAAAACGAAAGAAAGACCTTCAGAGGACTGCGATGATGCAGCGCTTGAAGTGGGATTCTCGCCAGCGAAAACGAAAGAAAGACCTTCAGAGGACTGCGATGATGCAGCACTCGAGTGAGTGGCATTCTTGTACGTTGAACTAATTGCTGTATGAGGTTAGTATCATCATAAAATAGTGGCATGCTTTTTTGAACGTACTTCGGGGGATAACATTGGCATGCGCGCATGTCGCGAGTAGGAGGGGGATGAATGAAGTAGCGACCATTATGCTAACTTTTCACCAGGAGAGAGTATAAGAAGTATCTGGCCGCAAATACGAAAAAAGGCAAGCCGAACTGCACTGCAAGCTCAAGATTGCCAATGAGAGAAGTTTCGGAGAGCAGCCGCCACTTACTACGGGACCCTGCATATCGGGCGGCTTCCCGGTACTTTTATGTCGACTTCAACTCCTCAATGCTCAGAACAATATAGACATCGGAGTGAGGTACTGACTTCGCTTGCGGGCCGGAGCCGTTGTGGATCTCAAGCTCTTCATGCATCTTGCTTATACAGGCAAGCGGCCTTGCGGTGTACCGTTTCTGCCAATAGGAGCGATCGGAGCGTTCCTGCCGAGCGATGAAGATTTAAAGATAGGAAAAGTGCGAGGAAAAGAAGCGCGCGCGTGGGGTGGGTAGTGGGAGTTCGTCTGCTGCGCCGCACAGTGCAGCCAATCAGAGCAATGTGACGGGCTTCCAAAAAGGGTAACCGGGCGCGTAAGAATCGCGTTAGTCTGAATCCTTCTAAGATCGAACCATCATTGTCTACGCCGCAACTACGCCGCACGCCGACAAGGTTAACAGCCGCACTCGTCCTCGCTCTCGACCTCCTCTTCCTGGCCTGAATTTTTTTTTGTCTCTGAAAATTCGGTTCGGCTCCCGCGCCGCGACTCCGCAGCGGAGTGATTGTCGCTATTTCTCCACTGCTTTTCAATAACGCGGATCAACGGACTCCAGTATACCAACTCTGGGCTCTCTCCGTATTTTACGATCCTCGCTTTTCTCGTCTAATCCTGTCTCTTCGGATTTTACGACGTAATGCTCCTTCCTCTACAGCGACTTTCTCCGCCTTCAACCTTGTCAATTCTAGACACCTTGTGATCTAGCCCGGGGAAAAAAAAATCATATTCACTCTCATCTAAGTCGCGCAACGTCACGCTACCACTCTCTACCGATTGAGTACCCGATATCTCGACACGGCCTTCCAAAAGTCCAGTGTCACTTTACCATTTTGGGATCCCGACTTTCCGACAGGCACGGGCACAACACCAAAGCTGCCCCGCGCAGTACAACCAAGAGAGTCGTGACCCAACATCGGTCTCTCTGGCAATTTGCTTTAGCTGGCTCACTACAATCACTAGTTGATCATCATGTTCACATTGAATCCCTGACAGTTGACCAATCAAGCATGTACATTGATTTGGAAAGACTGGACAACCCTATGAAAAATTAAAAAGGAGTGCTGACTGTTTTCAGACGTGCCCTAGCGGAGAGGTTGATGACGGCAAACACGGTGCGGTTGTGTGTGTGTGAGGGAGCAAGGGTACGTAACATCATGCACGCCATTCAATGCGCGTGCTAGACAATTCTTCTACAGGACAGCAGACACCAGCTAACCTCAACCATTCCCATAGGAAAAGATTAAAGAGCCAGAGCTGGGGCGATATCCAGAACAATGTACATGAACAAGAAAAGTATTTGTATCGTGGAAGAACACCGGCATCCCTCCGCAAAGTCGTACATATTTGAACGTGCCGAACGTGGCAGTGGAGGGGCTTCTTTTTTCTTTTTTCACCCTCCCGGGCGCTTCGTCATTTAGATGCCCAGCTCAGCATCGGTGATGCAGCTGCCATCGGTGGCGTCGGAGCTAATCTCAGCGCAGAGCGGCTTGTGGGGGCTGTCAATGAAGAGAGGGACGTTGGTGCCGTACTCGTCAAGGATGTTACCTGGCGAGCTTGTCAGTAAGTTTATCAGAATGGACGCAAGGAAGCTGACATACCCCTAGAGCGGTAGTTGCAGAAGGTGATCATCTGCTGGTCGTTGCTGCACTTGGCGGTAGCGCAACCAACCGAGAACGAGTTCTTCCAGACCATCTGGGTGAAGTGGAGAATGTTGGGGCCCTCGGTAGGAACGCTGGCCGAACCCCAGTACGGGCCGAAGTCGTTGTACTCCTCGTAGTACATGTTGCTGAAGAAGGCAGGCGAGTTGTCCATGGTGGTGTCGTTGACGGTGCCGACGCTGGTGGTGTACTGGAACTGGCCCATGTTCTGGCCGAAGTTGTCGGTGCTATCAGGGAGGTCAGTATGGCCAATCATCAGGCGCATGGCATAAAGAGACTTACGAGGAGACGGTGTGCTCGTAGACGCAAGTGTTGGCAGACTCCTGAGCCTTGGCCTCGAGGTCGTAGTCCCAGTACATGGAGCAGCCGTCGGTGTGGTTAGCACGGTGAGCGTTGTGGTAGGCCAACCACTTCCTCTGGACGGTGCCGGTGGGCTGGGCAGTCAGGGAGGCCGTCGACACGACCGAGGTGGTCGGGCAGAAGGAGTAAGAGCTGAAGCCGCCAGCAACGGAAGAGGTGGTGGCAGCCTCAGTGGTCGACGGCGAGGGAGTGCTCGAGGACTCAGCGGCGTAGGTGGGCGAGGCCGTGGTGGTGACCGGGGCGGACGAGGGAGCAACGTAGATGCTGGTGGCAACGCTCTCGACGGCAGAGCTGATGCTCTCGACGACGGAAGTGAAGCCAGCAACGACGGAGCTGACGGGGGCAGGGACGACGACGGCCGGGGTCTCGGCGACACTGGTGTACGAAGTGACTTCAACCATGGAGCTCGTGACAGCTTCTTGGGTGACGGCAATGGTGTTGGTCACGCCGGTGGTGGGGCAGGGACCAGTAGCCGTAACATACTTGGTGACGGTCACGATGTCGAGATCAGTGACAACGACGCCGCGTTTGTTAAGCATGGGAACGGCCAGAGCGTTGGAGGCCAGCGAGGCCGCGATAAGAGCAGAGGAACGCATGGTTTCGAATGGTAGACTTGGACCGGGCAAGCGCGAGAGAGATCTTCAAGACCTGGATACGACCGAAGCGTACGGGGAGCGGAAAAGAGCGTGGGGTCCGAAGGGGACTGTAAAGAATGGCGTGGCCTGCGAGAGAGCCAAAAGAGCGTGCTGAATCGACCCGACTTGAAAGCGAGTTGAGAGCAAAACCAAAAGAGTGGTGAGCGGGCGGAGGCAGGGAATATGTACGGCGGAGAGTGGACAGCCACAGACGGGGCGCTACCGGACTGGCTGTTTCATAAACATGCGGAGAGCTTGGAGCACAAATGAGAAGGGATCTCCACCCTGTCCTACTACGTATGTTTAATTCGTCGGTGGGCCCAGTGCAATTAAGAAGTGGTGCGTCCGCGCGCCGGGCGCCGGCATGGGCAGCGCTCCGGAGATCGCAATTCGCAGACCATGGCAGTGCCGTCATGAGGCTCTGCAGCGGGAGCTGGCCGGTCTGGACGCCATGGCAGCGCAACTGGGCGTTGGCAGAGCAGCGATGCAGGCACTGGCAGGGGGATCATCTCGCACCCCGGCGTCGATCATACGCGTGGCTGGCCAGCAATTCGGGCGACAACGCGGCCTGGGCTCGGCGGCCTAATTTCTCGCGGTCGGGAGAGGGCGGCTGCATCCGCGCACTGCACGCCGGCGGGCTGCCGTTGGACGGCCGGCGGCCGGGAGATTTGTGCGTTGATTGAGGGGCCGCTCGGGGGCCTGAGAAGCCGTGGCCGGTGCAGGCGGTTGCGGGCGCCGAGCGGTGGCGCGCGCCGGCGCTGTCAATCTTGGCGCCAGAGCCTGAGGCAGCCGCGACGGCGTGGGTTTCGGTAGCCATGGTGAAGCAGCGAGGCGCTGCCGCTGCCGTTAGGCGCCGCTGCGAGTGATGCGTGGCTAGTGGGCGTGACAGGCGGCGCGCCAGGCACCGCGCAAGCCAGCGGCCAGGACATTGCGATCTCAGCCGCCTGAGATAAGCGGCTCGTGCGCCAGCCTGTCGGGTTCCTCCTGAGCCTTCCACCAACCGTCATCTTCCCGCCTTGCTGAGGTCTCGCTCTCGGTATTGGCATCGCCTTGGTCCAGCTCGCCGCCCACGCATCCCCGCGCTGCCTCGTGTTGCACCGGCGTCTGTTGCTGCTCACGACGCTCATCACTGAGCCCCGCACAACGGCAAGCGTTTCAGCCTTGCCCATCTACATCTTATGCTCCCACTCGCGTGCTGCACACCGTCCCTAGCTCCCCTATAGCCGCCCGCGCTTATTGTATTGCCATTGCAAAATCTTTCTCAGCATGTATTGACTTGGGCGGCTTCCCTTCTGCCTTCGGATCATGAAACGCTTGCGCCGGCGCGGGGGCCATCCAGCGGTGAACAACACCTGACCGCCGCCATTCAAACCAAGACACGGCCAACACGGAGGCTTGTCCGCTGAGCGGAACCTTGGCGCCACAACGTTCCGCTCAGCCCTAAACCTTACGAGGGCCGATCATTGTGCCTTTAGATTGCGAACCTGTTCACGCCTGTGTCCCAGCTCGTCTTCGATTATCGTATCGCCACCAACTCAAATCCAACTCTTCTTCCTACGCTTACCTGCTCCCCGCCTTCCTTGGCAAATTCTCCGTCTAGAACTTTTCCCCCTTTCCGGGGCTAAGGTCAGCCTGCTGTCTTGGATATATGACGGCCTAATCATCTCCGTAATGAGCATCATCCGTTGCCGCTGCAGAGTCAAGCTCTGGCCCGCGCCGGCCTTTGCCCTCTGCTTTGGGTTAGCCCAGGTGCTTTGAAGCCAGCATGAGCCCTGCGAAAATCCAAGACATCTGCCCTCTTTCGGCCCCAGGCCCACTGTCGAAGAAGCGGTCTCCCGCAACGAAGAAGGCGTCAGGCCTCACCATTGCCTTAGCTGATCTAAAGCATGCACGATGTGAGATCGGCTGGCCATCGTTGGTTGGCCTGGGCCTACAAATAGCATCAAACTGCTGAATAGCCTCCATCCAGACCCTCTCCGTCCAGCTTCTGGAACATGCCGCCTTGCGCAATATGCTCCTATTCTCCATTGTATTGTACATGGGTCTGGAAGGACTGTGGAGTAGCTGGTGGCTCGTGTCCACACCGACCAGATTCACCGGTCAAGCCCTCTGCTTCTGGAAGCCTTCCAATCCCTTCTGCTTTGCACCTACATCAATTCCCCGTCACGATAGCCAAGAACAACATGACGTCTCGCGCTGCCTTTTTTAATCCAGAGGCTGTGTGTGGTCCTCGTTTTATCTTCGTACGGCACAACGGAATTGTATTTAACCGCGTTGACCGCAGCCGCGTCATCCGGTTGCGAGCCGGGCCATTTACCAATTTTGAACACCCCTCAAACTGAACCTATCCTCGAGCCAGCTGCCCATCTTTTAACATGAAGCGTCGTGTCGACGAAGCGGCGACGCGTCCACCTCCACGATGATTGTAGGCTCGGATGGTCAACCTACCACTTTGCCAAGCACTCTCTCGAGCAATGGTCGCTTTCTTATCCAACCGCGACCTCATACGTCCAGCAGATGTCCACACATGGCTCAACAAGTGGTTTTTTGCTCTGCTTTGCTTGACGAACGTCCCTCTCATGTGCATTACATTTGATTGGCCACACCAAATCGGGAAGACATTGCCGCCGACATCGGCACAATCTCAGCGCCTCTTCTCGTGTGCCAAGTACGAATCCGTACACAATCTCGTACCCTCCGGCGAGATGAGTCGTGCTTCCGGGTTCGAGAATTTCTCCAATAGGCAAATCTCTTTCTTGCCTACGTTCAACCGCCAATCACGGCCACTGCCGAGCGATGCTCCTGGACAGACGAGAATAAGCGACCACGGGCACTTTGGCTGCATGCTGGCGTCACGGAGCGAGTCTTTCAGTGGAGTAGTATAGTGGACAGTAGAGCAGTGACGAGAAAGAAAATAAACAAAACAATAGAGACATAGGTAGAAACTACCACCGCACATTTTCTTCAGCTCCAATGAACTTTCCTGAGGCTACGTGAGGCCACGGGTTCCTACAGTCCTCCCAGTCTCTCACTTGTCTCACTCAGCGCCAGCGTACTCACCCAACCAGACATTGCTTTGATAACGTGTGCGCCAAACTACACCCTGCTTGGACGCTACACAATATTATTCCAAGTGTCTTGTTGATAGTGTTGAAACCATAATGGATTGACCTTCTAAGGGGCACGCGACTAGCGGAGACTATGTACAGTTCAGAGGTGGGACTAAACCTAAACAGGCCATCTATTCTGGGTAAATACTACGTGCGGCTCTTCGTACTTCAACAGATAGTTCTCTTACGATCACTCTTAAGATGCCTTCACCTTTTTACTTCCCAGCACCAGGCGGGTGTCCCAGCAGATTCTAGGTGGTTGTAGTAGATGGATGCCTTTTATTTCTCTTGATTCACTTACTTAGCAAACATATCCACCACAAAAGTCTCAACACCGCTTTGTGTTGATCAAAGACAATGTTTCAAGCAAGACACACTGAGAACCTGAGACATCTTTCTGCTTCTCCTGTCTGTGGAGGAGACTCAAAGGTAGTGGGGCTACAAAAAGGACCCTTCGTTCTTCGCAGAAGCAGCAGCAGAACTGTCACCACTACTCTTGTTCTCAATCGATCTCACTCTTACCTTGGCTTTCAGCATCAGCTCTGATACCTGCGGTACTATACACGCAACAATCTAGACCAAAGACAAACAGTGAGCCACTTAGAATTACCAAATATTAGCTTCAGACATAGAAGTTAATCGGATACAGACCCTACAAGCATCATGTGCGAGTGGAGGACGACGATCTACGGGAGGCGCGTCAAGATCTGGCAATGCGACAACCAAAGCTGCCGTTACTGGATCCTTCACTGGAAGCCTCCCTCGTGGATCAAGAAATCTTAGCTTCCCGAACCTCCTTCCCCATCCGACGGAGCTGGCTGGAACGACGGCACCGACACTGGAACAATGTACATTTGAACAAAGTTGGGTCGATCTGTTGCGCCGTCACAAACCTACGATACTAGTGTGCCTCTTCGCAGCCACACCACGGGCCTAGAAAATGTACAAGGACGCGCTTGTGCAGGTGCACACTACGAACCCTCATACGGCCACAGGAAGTCAACTTTAAACGCCCAAATGGTTCTCGCTCTCCTCTTTAGAATAAGCATTCTCGATTATGCTGAGGCTGAGTTGTCATGGAAATGTTCAGAAATAGTTCTTGGTTTTTAGATCCGGCGTTTTTTGGTACATACACTATTACAAATTGTTGACTAGGGGATTGAAGGTGTGAGTGTTCGACAGTACGGGTTATTGTCCTCTGCAAGTCTGGTTTCAGAAGATAAACATCTTAGGCAATGGGAAAAGGTTCTTGGATATGGTCGATAATCCCTCTTAACGCTGATAGTTTTGGTTGTATGGAAAAGCAGGCATAATCGTGTCTTGCAGCCCCGTGCTCGCTACCTTGCCTTTTCAAAGGAGGATTCTCTATAGTATTCCATGCTCCTAGGCTACTATCTTGACCATTTTATAGTACATCTCTAACGAAACAATCTGCTCAAGTCACCTCCCACAGCCCTTTCTCTTCCCCATGCTCATGACCCCCACGCCCCACGCGGATGATCTTAAGTGCACAGCCGCCCCGCCCGTGCCGTTCCGAACCGCCTCACATGCATGCATATCAATAAACATGTAACACGAACTCAAGAACACCTCGAACCCGCTATTTTCGGAGTGAATTACGCTTCTCCCCTGCCACTACCGGAACTATCCGACAACCCGGTCACAAAGTATAGACACACAGACGTAGTAACGCCTGATGTAAGCATGGTCCCTCCATATTTTTGTGTGACCATCCTCGCTGATAAGGTAAAGGAACGAGAAAGAGCATCGGGAAAACGAAAATGAGATTTCCTGTGCAACCGAGCTTGCAGAACAAATCGATATTTAATGCAGCTCAATGATTCTGCAATAAACAATAAAGCTGGTAGTCCGACTCAAAGCACGAGAGGGGGATCCTCTTGAACCTAGGGTCCGCGGTGGTGCTAAAGCAACAGCCGTCATGCGTAAGCCACCAATCGATATATGTCAGCGGATTGCCATGTGCAGACCGGCATTTCTCGATGCACGGCACCAAACCAATCCCAAAAAAAGAGAAAAAGGAAAAGGTGCAAAAGATAAGGCCTCGAAAGAATTCCAGTGGTGGCTCACGTGCATGCGAAGTTCACCAATAAAAGAAACTTTGTTATCTATTGGTTCCCTACAGCAAACCACACACCCTTTCCTTATCCCCATCGTCATGCCTGATCCTACACCCCAACAGATGTTCGTGCAACTTGTTGGCTGTGAGAGAGTGTCGCGATAATACGGCACTCAACCACATGCAACTTCCTCATCCAATCAGCATAGGGTGGAAATGACGTATGCAGCTGTTGTCGGCACGGAAGACGGGCGGTGGGAATGTCGGAGAATCTGAATTGGGGACGTGAAGCGGACGTGAAGCGGAACGATAAACTGTATGTTCTCTTTTTTTGGGAAAATAAGCAGCCACCAAGCCAGCCGAATCAAGCCATATGTAGCTGAAAGTATAAACGGAATGAAGAACTCGACGGTCAACAACGAAACGAGCACGGAAGACGGGTCGTAGACGTAGAAAGGGAAAAAAGAAAAGCAAGTTAGTTCACGCGTGCTCTCTCGTATCATCCGGCCCCCATGCCACGCCAGCCCATTCGTACATCCATGCTCACATCACACACACCACTCTCCCGATCGCGCGCCAGAAGGAGTGCCGGTCGCGGGGTCTTGCATCAACGTCACCAAACGAATGACCCAAGGTGACCCCACAAAACCACCCCATTTCTCCTTCGTCATCGCCAATTGGGCCTAGACCGCGCCAGCCCGGGCCATACACGTGTAGCAACACGAGCATTCGTGCCCCACCCCCACGGAACCCATGATGTATGAACACCGGTGGAACGGAGGACGAGAGCCAGAGCCAAACAACGCGCGTCTCCGCATGCACAGTACCGTACAGACGCTACAGCAGTAGCTAAAAAGTGAACCACTTGTATTCAACAGAAACATTAGGCATTCCACGACCAATCAAACATAGCAAAACAGAGTTTTGCAGCCCAACTGCAACAACGAACGACAATCATGGTATCTCTAATGTACGACGCAGTCCACCCAGCTGATCTTATCGCAACGCCTTTCTCACCCTGTATGTACAACGGCACCCCCTCACCGGCCCCATCCGTCACATACTACGGGTCCTGCTGCGAACCCTGCAAACCCTATCTACACCTATGAGCAATCCCGGCAGCATCCGAGGGAGTGGAAAGGCTGAACGAGGGTGAACGCAAGAAGATTTCTCGGCGTCTCAGCCAATCCTCAGGCATTCCTTCCCTCCCACCAATAACCTCGTGCGAAGATGACAGCAGAAGCGCCAGCGGCGCTCCTCATTCTAAGCACGCCATGAGCCACTCGCTCGACGTTTCTTCGAGCGTGAACAGGAGGAAAGGTAAGAGAAACTCTTGTGTCAATGGAATCCCGCACCTCTATGGTTCTGGAATCTCCTTCCCCCCTTGCACAAGTGCGTAAGCGGCAGTGGACTGACACACCGGATAAGCACTCTAAATCCTCCAAACGAGCGGCTGTTGGCTGAACCCTTGCGCGGGAGAAGGACGCTTGACCACCCGTCCGCCCCAAACGCCTCGCACCTGAAACACCTTGCAGGAAAAGTGGACAAACGAATACGCGCTTTGTGGTGGCAAAAAGACGACGGGAAGCCGTAAGCAGGAATTGTGGGGTCAACCAGAAATCTTTGAGACAGTCACCCGTGAGGGTCCGAGCAATCCGATCTTTGAGTAACGGCCTAGGCAATCAATCACTTGCTTCCAAATTCAATCTTTTCTCTTTCAACTAATCATCTCCTCCTCTTTGCGTTGTCTACGCTGGCTTAGTACGGGCCGTAGGTGGGCAATGGTAGCTTATCGATGACGAATTGCATCTGCAATTCGCGCGAGAAATGCTCTAGTAGACGGATGACTTCCTCCTCCGCCCGCTGAACGCGCCGCTGGTGGTGATCACGTCCTTTAAAGCTTCGTAAGCATTGTCTTCAGAGCGGTCGAGGAAGCCATTGAAGTAATGGGGGAGGAAACGGCGGGAGTCTGGAACTAGTTAGCAACAAAGGTCCAACCTCAATGGATGTAGCAGTACTCACTTGCGTGATCCTCCGCAAACTCCACGCCCTCACCACCGCGCTTGACAGTCTCCTTTACGGCTTCTTCGAGCAGTCCGGTGCCAACACCCTTGCCTCTGTAGCGGAGCTTCACCGTCCAAGCCTTGATTACGCCTCTACCCTTGCGCCGCCTCGCGGCCTTGTTCCCAGTGCTGCTGGGGCCAGCCCAACCAAGCACCAATGCGCCAATGACCTGCCCACCGAAGCGCGTGACGATAACGCTGTCGGCGCCCTCATCCAAGAAGCCCCAATTGATCGATTCGGCCTGGCGGATGTAGCCGCTCGTCAAGAGCCGGACGGCCACCAGGCAGGCCATGGTCACGCCGGCGCCGGTGGTGAACAGCAGCGGCACGTCGCCGGGCTGCTTGTACATGTACTTGTACAGCAGCGCGAGGACGAGCACGTAACCGCCGATCACTGCCGGATGCGAGAGCAGCGCCCACGAAGCCGCCTGGCGCTGCTGGGCCACGCTGTCGGCGACCAGCTTAAGCGCCGCTACCTTGTCCTCGTCGTCGGCCGCTGCCGCCGTCACCAGTTCCGGCACGCCTGCCAGTGGGTCTGCGGTGGCGGCGGGGGCCACCGGGGCCGGCAGCGATTGCTGTTGTTGCGGTTGCAGCAGCTGTTGCCCACGGACCTCCTGATGACGACGCTGCCGAACCTGAGACGCGTTTTGTTGTTGCTGCTGTTTCGACCCCAGCGCAGGCGAGAGAAGATCCGTCGGACCCGCCGCATCGCTGCCGTACTCGTCTGCGGACATGGGCACGGCCGACGCGAGCGGCGAGGGCGGCGGGAGGTGCGAGGCGTACGCCTCGTTGCCGGCGCGCATGGAAGACGGCGTCGAGATTGGCGACGGGAACGGCGAGTCGACGTCGGGAAGCGTCAAGTTCGCGGAGAGAGAGGTCAGAAACGCTGCGATAAGAAACATATGAGCGGTGTGATTTTATGCTTCGAGGTAGCGAGCAAGCGCAAGAAGAGGGCATTTTGGGCAGCGAGCTGGAGCGTCTCCTCGCGGCCATTGAGGGGCCAGATTCACTCACCAGCTGCGGTTCTGGAGCCTGGAATCGAGGAGCCTCGCCGGTGTTCGCCAAAAGCTGGCGGTTGAGGGAAAGAGGGATTCGAGGTCGGCGGGGCGGCGTGGGCGTGGTGGATGGAGTTCTTGATGGTGTTGATGGGCACTACATGGCGGACCATGATGGCAATATATTTTCCCTTCGGAGCTGAAAATTAATTACAGAAAGTGTTCGCTTGGGAGAGCGGTAGTGCTGGAGGACGGCGGGGAGGGCATGTTGAAGAGTAGTCGCAAGCCAATTATCGCCGCACGTTTTGCTGATAAGCCAAGACGGCGCAGCAGAAGGTCTGGCGCGCCCGGGGCGCTCGCGTGACCGGCCTGGCCATGGCCGCGTGCGCCGCCCGCGACGAAAACTCTGAAGGATTTGCAGATTTGCGGCGTGAAAGGCGCGGGTTGTTGGGGCGGTCTGGCGCAGCGCAGGAACTCGGGCACCGCGCGCTGTTTAATGAAGCCCGTGACGTCGCCCGTTTTACCCGCCCGGGCGCAATTGCACGCAACGCTCCGCTGCGACCTTGGCAGTCCATAGTAATTTCCGCCGCTGCGGAGACGAAATCTGTCGAATTTTGCCTGCTGCTTACTGCGAATGGAAGGACGAGCGATTACTGCCTCTAGTATCGCTCCCGCCTGAAAAAAAGCCTTCTGAGAGTCCCCTTCTACGCTGTGTAAAAAGCCCGCATGCAGTCCCCACCCCCATCCAACCTGCGCCGCTAACAACAATGCTCTGTACAACAACCAATAACTGTAAAAAAAAAAACCCCCACGCCCGCAAAGGCTTTTCTCGTGAATTAAACCGCCTTCTATGGAAATGAAATCGAACTGTCTCTCCACGCTCAAAACATCAAATCCAGCTCTTGCGCCGAGGTGTTGAAGAAGTAAAAAAACTGTCAAACTGCAAAAAGGTGAAAAGATAGTGTAGATTAGTAGTACGCTTGCTCACTTCTTGTGGCTCGGGGCGGGCGTGGCCGCGACGGCCGTCGCGCTGCCTGGCTCGAGCGTGTGCGTGTGGTTGTCCGCGGCGACGATTTTGCCGCCTTCAAGCTGCTGGCACACCGGAGTCGCCTTGACCCACTTATCGTCCATGATCTCCTCCAGTGTCGCCCGCTTCTTCGGGTCGATCTCCAGCATGCGTCCGATGATGTGACGGCTCTCGCGCGGGAGCAGGCGAAGCAGACGCCACGGCCCCTTGATCGTCTGCTGTGCTTGCGGCGCCGTCGACGTATCCTTGCCGTTCCTTGAGGGCGGTGCGTTCTGTGCATTCCCGCCAGCCGTGGTAGGGCGATCACCCTGGCCATCGCCGTTGGCATGGTGGTGGTTGTTCTGACTTGTGTCTTTGGGATCAACCTGGCTGGGCATCCGACTTGCTGGCGCACTTTCGATAGCACGCCTAGATCCATGATCGTGGCCATGCTCCTTGACATCAAGCGCGCTGTGAGACGGTCCATGCATTTCGGAAGATTTTCTTGACGTGTGCTGCGGCCAATCATTGGTGTTTGGAGGCGAAACAAACAGCTTGAAGGAATTATCCGATGTGCGGGGTGCTTTCCAAGGGAATCGACGCAGAGTCATACAGCAGAAGATGATGGCAATCGACCAGATATCAGTGGGCTGCGGATCATACTTCTGCAAGTCATAAACCTCAGGAGCGAGATACGGATCGGATCCAACGATACCTGCAACAGACTTCGTGTTAGTCTGATCGCGGCGTGTCCACTCTCAATCGACAGACGATAACTTACCACTAGCGAGGACGATGTCGTTCTCAAAGGGATATCTGAAGACAGCAGCACTGCCAAAATCGATGATCTTCATGATCCCGTGCTCGTTGACGACCACGTTGTCCAACTTCAGATCCCGATGTGCCAATCCCATGCTGTGCAGATACGAGACTCCGTTCAAAATCTGGAGCGTGCAGCAAGCGACTTCTTCTCTGCTCATCTTGCCCGTCATGACGATCGCAAATAGATCGAAGGGTGCGTATTCCATCACGACATACCAATTACTCTTCTCTTGGACCAGGTCCATGGTTTCAATGATGTTGCCGTGATGCAACGTCGAGCCAATGCAGAACTCGCCAGTGAGCTTCTTGGTGTACTCCTTGTCGCTCTCGTACGAGTGCTTGGCTCGGAATTGCTTGACAGCGAACACCGTGCCATCACTCGCTCTTTTTACAATGCGAACTGAACCTCCCGCACCCGAACCGAGCACTTTTCCAAACTTGCCATACCTGGCCTCGAGCCCGTGATCATCAGCGAATGGTATTGCGACAGTGTTACTTCTGGAAGGAGGAGTACGCGTGCCGGATTTGCTGTTCTTCGCCGACAGGACGCCGGATGACTCGGATGGAGACACAGGTCTGCTCTTGCTCTTGTCCCGCTTGTGGCCCCCAATCTTAAAGAACCTCTTCAGTTCCGACATTGACCCGTGCTTTTCCTTCAAATGATCAGCAGTTTCCTCACGATGGTCATCGTACTCGTGCTTGTCATGCTTCTTGTGGTGATGGTGGTGGCCGTGGAAGAGCGTGTGGCGTTTCCCTTCCTTTTCCGAGCCGTTGCCTCTGGAGCGGGGGAGCGGTGTGGTCGCAGACTTGGCTTTCGCGTCGCGGTCGCGGCCGAATATAAACCTAGGATCTAGCGAGGTCCTGTCGCGGTTCTGCGGCATCCGTTTGGCGCGCGAGTAGGGATCATCGATTTCGCCTCTTGGCGACAAGGTCGGGCGCATGTATGGCGACTGTGGGGCAGGGGTGCTGGGGCCAGTCCCGGCATCCCCAGGAGTACTTGTGCCCGAAGCAGAGGGGCTAACATCCTTTGATCCAGGCAGAGAATCACCGGAGGGCCCAACTGTGAACCTGGGAGGCTCCCTGGGATGGCTGGTGATACCGGTAGTGTCGGAGCCATGCTTGGCATATGGCGCGGCGGGAACGTTTATGTGTGGCGGCTTTTTCCTCTCCTCTTCCGAGGCCGACAACGACGTGGGCGGAGTATCGTGGGGTGGAGACACCTCGGGGGTCATGATGGTCGAGTCCTGCGAGAGCCGGCTCGCAGGCGCGGAGCTCTGCTTGCTGTCCCTGGACTGGGTTGCGGCGGGGGTGAGTGGAGGGGAGTGCATCGTGGAGGTCGGCGGAGAGGGTCTGGGCGACGGCGCGCCAGAAAATGCCATGGGCGTTCGCGAACCCGACGAAGGAGAGGGCGCCTACAAGTACGGATCAACATGCGGAACGAAGACCGAGTCAGTGGCCAAGTCGCTTACTCTAGAGGCCGGCAACGACACGGGCTCGTAGGAGAAGTTCTCTAATCTCTTTGACTGGAGGCGCGAGTGCTGCAGCGTCGAGGCAAGGTTGCGGAGTTCTTGTTGCGTTTCCGGGCCAAGATCTCCTCTTGGCCTTTCTTCCGCTCCCGTCATCGTTTCGACTTGCTGGAGCACCTGGTCGGGCTCGATCTCTTCGTTGTGCGAGGCGAAGCGCACACCCTGTTGGAGGGCTTCGTCGCCCTGCTCAAATTTAGACATATTCGGAAAGAGCCTAGTAAAGTCTCAGTCAGAGGATCCTGGGCGGCTGCTGCATCGAAGCGGGCGCCACGGACTACGCCGCAGAGGGGTGCACTGACGCACGGGCAATTTTTAAGCTTACTTTGTCGTGGGCGCGGGAGGCTATCGATCTCAAGCTGGAATCAGGGCAGCGTGTGCTGTGGTGAGTGCTGGTGTGGACAGAGACAAGGGCAGCGAGGGAGCATCCGCGGTGCGCGAGCGGGAGTGCCGACGGGTGAAAGGCGCGCAGGTGGACCAATGGCGGGGAACACGCGGGCGGGTCTGCCTGTTCCTGAGAACCAGGGTTCGATGCAGCGCAACCGGGCGTGGATTGAAGAGTCGTCACAGCGATTGAGATGGCGCCCGCGTCATAGGGCGCGCGAGGGGAGAGGGCTGGGCGCGGCCGGGAATTGGCCGAGGCAGAGGGCGAGCAAAAGCCGGCTGGGCGCGCGCTGGTAGTCTCGGCGGCGAGACTGGGGTGCGGGCTGCAGCGGAAGCGCTGGGGGCGGCGATCGTCTGCGCGCAAGTGGACCTGCGTGGTGAGGAGAAGGGAGAGGGACGAAATTGCTGGAGACGTGCGATGTGCGGCGGCGGCCTTGTCAGCGGGGCCCGGGTGGATGAGGATTCTAGCCAGCAGACTCTGAGCGACCTCGCCGTCATAGCGCATCGCCCACCGCGGCCCTGGAGCGCAGAAGCCGTGACACCAGCCAGGCCACCAATCACTGCCGGCCTCGGCTTGCCCCGATTCGGCACAAGACCCGCCAAGGCACGCCCGCCGCTTCCGCCCAGTGACACCTTCCGCGCGCCGCGCGCGTGCCTCGCCTTTCCTGCCTTCTAGACGCGCCGAACTTTCGCAGCCTGCCGCCTTGCCGCCCGAACCGTCACCCCCACCCCGATACATCCGTACAACCCAGCCAAGCAAACCGCACTTCCATCCACCATGTTCAACTGGGCCAAGCAGCAGTCAGTTACCTTTCCCCGCGCACCTGCGCCCCAGATGCTCACCGCGCAGGCTCGCCAACGTCGCCGGCACCCAGGAGCCCATCTATGGCCCCGAAGCCATCCAGCCAGTCACCAAGCAGGCCGCCGAGACGCCCTACACCGAGCTCCAGAAAGATGACTTGAAGTGGGTTGCCATGGAATCGACCTGCGTCGAGACGCAGACGTTCTACCTCACTGCCGACAGCGGCCACCTCGCCATGGTCCAGGTCATCTACAGCAATGTAGCGTGAGCAACTTCCTGCCCACCTGCAATTAGCAATGACCTAATGACCCTGCTTCCCAGAGGCATCCGCACCACGTGCCAGTTTAACTGCAAGGTCTTCTACCAGGACGGCGGTAAGACGCCGCACCTGTGGTCGTCGGACCCGCTGAGCAACCACCGCTTTGACGAGGCCAAGCACAGCTTCTACGCCGACAACTGCTCCGTCGAGCTCGCCGCCGATGGCTCCTCGTACACGATCAAGTCCTCGACCAACAAGCAGAGCATTGTGACGTTGAAGTTCACCAGGACCGCCCCCGGTTTCGTCGTTGGCAAGAATGGCACAAGCTACTTCGGTACCGACCCCGCCAACCCTTGGGGCTCGATGAGACACGCTTTCTGGCCCCGGTGCAAGGTCGAAGGCAGCATCCTGACCAAGGCTGGCGAGATTGATTTCGCCGGCAGAGGCTTCTTCGTGCACGCTCTCCAGGGCATGAAGCCACATCACGCAGGTGAGAGAATATCCCGCATCGGCGCACCTTCGGCCGTCTCAAGACTAACCAACCCAAACTACAGCCGCTAGCTGGAACTTCGTCAACTTCCAGTCACCCACCTACTCCGCCGTTATGATGGAGTACGTCACCCCTCCCTCGTACGGCTCGACCGTGGTCAGCGTTGGCGGCATCGCAACCGAGGGCGCGCTTATTTTTGCCGGAGCACACAACACTGCAAAGCACACGGAGAAGAAGCAGGACACGGACAACGACTGGCCCGAGCCTGTCTCTGCATCGTATGTCTGGAACGGCAAGACTGCGGACGGAAAGGATGTGCACGCGGACCTGACCGGTTCCCTTGGCCCGCGTGTGGATCGTGTTGACGTCATGGCCGAAGTCCCGGGATTCGTCAAGGCTATTGTTGCCAGCGCCGCCGGCACCAAGCCTTACATCTACCAGTACACGCCCAAGCTGACGATCAAGGTCAAGGTCGGTGATGAGGAGAAGACGGAGGAGGGTCTTCTGTTCACCGAGGCCACCTTCATTTCGTGAGCTACCTGAGGAGCGCTCGATGTTTCAGTGTGGCGCCTTGCCCCTCTACTAATGTCTCTGGAGGCGGCTTGACGATGAACTCCACTCATTCATCTTTCAGTTCATTTTCCGAAGTTGGAAAGGACAGGGTACACTAGACGCGTGTGACTGTTGCATACTCACTCGCTCCTTGCATATCCCTCTCGGTTGGATTAGTGCCGTGGAAGGCACAAGCATATCATATTTAATCGATTAGATTCGTACGAAGCGGCACGCTTGCTGTGAGCTTACCAGCATTCATGAATGGAAATGACCCTTAACACAAGCTTGCTGTTCCCAAGTTCCCCCGGTTCCAGAGTCGCTGACCACTCCAAGCATACTCGTATCCTGTGACTAAGAAGTGCCCTCAGCGTCTTATGCCGAGCTTCGCCATGACTTGGCATCAACTGGACACGGGCAGTGCCAATCCAGCCACTAGCTGGACAATCCTTTGGCTCCGGGCAATCCATTTCCTCAACGCCGTCTCTTTCACCTGTTGAATGAGTCACTGGACCCCAAAGAAGTTCGTTGAGGACAGTCATACGTTTGGCCTCTTCATGTCAGCCGAGGAAAGGAGGGGATGTCACGAGTTATTCTATGGATTCTCATGTCCTAAATCGGACGATAGAATCGCGCCATGTGCTGATATGCGCTGAGTATAGCGCTATCGCCTCCACCGCTCCTCATTTTCCTAATTTCTGCATTTCTCTGAATAAGAAGGCTCGGTATTGCACAAATCTGAAGCGCGATCCAGCAGTGGTCTTTGTGTGTTCGTTCGTTTTGGCTCTGGTGCTGTTAGATTCGTCAGGCCCCCCACTATCGGCGGCCCCAGTGATCCCCATGATAGGGTCTTGGGCGCCGGTCTTGGTGTGGGGAAGGAAAAGCGAAAGGGCCATGAGTCGCAACAACACGTGGCAGGGGGGTTGAATCGCACAGATGACGTCGGGGGCGCAAATGCGGTAAGGGAGAAAGAGGGGAAAGAAAGAAATCGTACTGACCCCTGTGAAAGTATGGAACTGTGCACGGATACTCTACCACTTTGTGGTTGAGAACAAGCTGTGTCATTGGCTGGTCCGCCTTGCCGCCGGTCAACTGAGACTGCGACCTAAAGTAGTAGCAGGACGGGAATCGGGAATTAAAAGGGTCAGTTTCCCGGTGGCTTGAGTATACCTACAGTCCCCTCTCGCAGCCGATGGCTAGCGTGGCTTTATTTTTTGCTCATGTCATGGGCAGCTGGAGCTCTCGTCCGGACGAGAATGTCGGATTAAAAATTCTACATACACGTCCGGACGATAGCCTCAACTACCCAAGTATGTTAATTTTTCTAAAACAGAGCTGGGGCACAATTACACTATATTCTAGAGCCCTGTTATTCTTTACGCTAGCCATCGGCTGCAGCACCCCTCTATACTTTGAGCAAATAATTTGAATTTCCAATCCGAAAGAGCCATAGAAATAAGGCATTAATCAGAAGTGCGGCCTTAGGTGAGACTGGACGGACATGACCACTGTCTATAACCACCCACTTTCTAGTTATTCTACCAGCTGTCACCAGTTGATGGAAAGGTGATCTTTTTTTTTTTTTTTGATATATCAAGAGAGGTCTTGTGGTTCGGATGAGAGCTAGTTGAGGGTCCATCTGTATCATCACAGCGGCAGTGCACGGAATCTTCATTGATTGTCCATCTGTACGTCTACCACTCACTCACGGACCCTTGACCCATCAGAGCAGAGTTTGGTTGAGGGAAAGAGCCCATCGACCTACTCAAGTACCTCTAGCAGCCCCTGATCATTTACACATCAGCCACAGCCAACAACCCCACCCACGGCTTCAACTTGATCTTCCCTTCGGTCGCCAGACCCTCGGGCTTCTCCTTGTCATAGTTCCAAGCGGCCCAGCTCTTCACCTTGGCCTCGTGCGGAATCTCCCACTCGACCTCATCGCCAGAGAAGTTCAGGATGGTGACGAACGCCTCCTTGTCGCTCCAGCGCTTGTAGGCGAAGACGGCCGGGTGCGGGTCGCCCAGGGCCTTGAAGTCGCCGTACACGAAGACGTCCTTGTGGCGCTTGCGGTTCTCGAGGGCGCGGCGCCAGAACTGGTGCACCGACAGCTGCCCGTCCGAGGCCGGGTCGTGCGCGAGCTGGCGCTCGGCGTTGACGGTGGCGTAGTCGTCGTTGACGCGCATCCACGGCTGCGCGCCCGCCTTCAGGTTCGGCGAGAAGCCGCCGTTTGGCCCGCCAGTCCACTGCACCGGCGTGCGTGCGTGGTCGCGTGCTTTGCGCTGCATGACGTGCCGCGCTTCTTTGAGCTTGGCTGCGTCGTTGGGGTACATGGTGTTCATCCTGGTTGACGCGTGTCAGCGACTGTGGACGAATGGACTCCAAGGGAGACCGTAGAGGAGGATGGATGGGAGGGGGGAAACTCACTTTTTCCAGTAGTTGATTGTCTCGATGTCCTTGTACTCGGCCGGCTCCCACTCCGGCGGCACGTTCCTCATGCCGAGTTCCTCGCCCTGATAGACGTAGAGAGTGCCGGAGAGTGTCGTCTGCATCAAGCAGAGCAACTTCGCGCCGTAGTCTCTCCATTGGTCGCTGTCGTCAGTGTAGCGTGAAACACTGCGGGGCTGGTCGTGGTTCTCGATGAAAACAGAGTTCCACCCATCCCGCTCGATCATGAGCCGCTGGAGACGGTTCACGATGCGGCGGAGATCGCGGGCGTCCCACGGGTGGAGGGCCAGTTTGAAGCCAAGATTGGGGACGTTGTCAATGTCGACGATGTCGAAGGAGAAGATCATTCTCAGTTCATTCTCCTTTGCGCCTACGCCCCTGATAATTTCATCTTCGTCCCGCACGAAGGGCATCTCACCAACGGTGATGGTGTCGTAGTGCGAGAGAACCTTCTGGTGAATCTCCTTCAAAAACTCATGCATGCGCGGGCCGTTGGCAAAGAATTGGTCTCCTGGCTGAAACTGATGACCTGGCGTCTTGTAGGGGGCATCCGGAAATGTCTGTACTTTGGAAATGTGGTTGATGACATCCATCCGGAAGCCGCAAGCCCCCTTGTCCAGCCAAAAGCGAAGCACGTCATGCACAGCCTCACGAACAGCCTCACATTCCCAGTTGAGATCTGGCTGCTCAGGGGTGAAAAGAGAGAGATAGTACTCCTGGGTCTTCTCGTCCCAGGTCCATGCGGAGTTACCCTCACCAAGAAGTTGAGCCCAGTTGTTAGGAGGCTGCCGGTTACCATTCTCATCGAACCTCGGGGCCTTCCAGATGTACCAGTCACGGTATGGGTCAGTTTTAGAAGAGCGAGACTTCAAAAACCAGGGGTGCTGATAGGATGATTAGCAGTTGTGCTGGACTCTTTGGATATGGCGAACTGGAAAAGAGAAAGCAACGTGCCAAAGTCTACTTCAAAAATTTATTCGAAATCAACTTACCTGATCAGAAGTATGGTTGACAACCAAGTCAACCATGAGCTTCATGTCGCGCTTTTTCAGCTCAGCAATGAGTTCATCAACATCACCCAAAGTGCCGTAGCTGGGATCAATGTCCTTATAGTCGGACTAACAAATCTGTCAGTTTCAAGCGGAATATACTGTAGTTTTCGGGTCAAATTTACAATATCTAAGATTCTAAAATCAGTATAGGGCTCTGGAATTACAATTCAATCCAATCAAAAAAGGGCTACACACCATATCCCATATCGGCCTGGGGGGATTTGAAGACTAAAACGAATTAGCTGTTGCACAAGCCATAGTCTACTGGAAGCTCGTTACACACATGGAGATGACCAGACAATGTCAACTGGATGCCAGATTCAATCAGCTTTGTTCTCATCAAAAAGGGTAATCTTTGTTATCCAACCTCCCAAATCCTTCAAGTAGTCGAGCTTCGCAGTGATTCCCTTGATGTCGCCCCAGCCATCGCCGTTCAGATCGTAGAATGAAGCCGGGTAGATCTTGCTTCATTAGTATTGAAGAGGGGTGAGTCTTTTTGAGGAAACGTACTTGATAGATTACGGCCTCCTTCCACCAGGCATGCTTATCCGTTCCGGCAGCCATCTTGATACAGAGTTGTGCGGAAGCTTCCGATTCTCAAATCTGGAATTGAGAAGGCAGGGAGTCGGCCGGCTGCGCGCGGGGGGAGCGATCAGACGGTTGCAAGAAGAGGGGAGTTCTGACAGCAGACTGTTGCTATGGAGGGGTCGAGTACCCTGATCTGCGCAGATGATTTTTCGAACGTGTCAAGACGAAGGTTGCGCAACGTCTCCACCGGTTAACAGCTCATGCAGCTAGGCGACCGGGTATGAGGTCATCGAAGCGCTGCCGTCCTTTACGGTCCGCAAAACCTTCTTCACACAACGATGCGCTGCCATAGGTGGCCATGTCCTGACTGGACGACTTGAGCTGCTCGATCCGACATTGATCCAATGAGAGCAGATGAGCGCGTCGAAAAGCACTGCGCGATGGCTATCCTCCGCATGGATTGGGGGACAGACAGCCCCACTTCGTACCTACGTGGGGCAACGGCGGGAGGCCTTTCCGCCTTGCGCCCGCTCTGCCGTCGACACCGGTCTGCTACAACACACAACCATAGTCAGCTCAGCTCAGCTTCACGGAACCGTGGTTGAGAAAGGTTTCTTGTTGCATCGTAAGATAGACCGCCTTGACTTGAGTGCATGCTCTTCCAATTACGACCCAGCTCCAATTGTTGCATCTCCCTAAGGAGAACGCAACAGTCTTCAATCTCTAGCACATTTGTGGAATCGCTAATGCCGTGGGCGGACAAAGGAGAGTGTCTTTCTAGTGTGTTGCGATATCGGGCTCTGATTATAAAGTTGTGTAGAATTGGACAGGGTTCGTGTCGAACTTCGACCGCAAGTACCCAGAGGTTCGTGGAATAGATAAGTAGTTTTCGATGAGTGTGCACAAGGGAGACCGAGATGGCAACCAACGAATGTAGAAATATTTCTGATGGGATTTATGTGCCGAACACTGCTGGTGATCAGAATGTCGCTCAGTCGCGTTCCAGCTCCAATGCTCTTGATCGCGAGGAATTAATGATGGCGGAATGAGAGACAGGCGGACAGCGGCGACAGCATGAGACTTCCTCTTCGAGTGACGTACAGTGACAGCATTGCGGAGGTGAAGCAAAGGCCATATTGAACGCGAGCATTTCGGCCGATATCGACACATATATTGCGTATGCGCGCGAACGGCTGCTCTAGACCTGCGCAAATAAACGATCGGGGCTGGACACATGACTGCGTGGCCCCATGTTCTCGCAGGCGGCATTTTCTGGGAGGGGGGAGGCAGGCCACAACACGCGAGATCGGCATCTCACCACATCCGTGCCCATCAGCCATCGCATCTCGCTCTACAGAGACAATGTGGGGGCCTGATGAGGCAGAACACGCGGTGGCTTGCTTCATCTTCAAGTCGTGACATCTGCGCGCCCCTTGTCGCCCACAGCTCCGGCATGCAGCCGACACCGGCAATCCAGCTTCGCGGAATGCCACCTCAGCTCAGCTATCGTCACTCAATTAGCTCCAATTGACCGAGAAAAGAGCGGCCGCAGAGTCGCATGTCCTAAACTCACTCCCCGAATCGGGACCGGGCGGGCCATCACGGTACCACTTGGATTCCTACGCAGAGCTGTTCACCACTGTCGTCATCGGCCTCAGCCCCCTCCTTCCGCGAGGGCCGAATAGCCGCACCATGGGGAACGGTAGACCATTAACACGACACCATGCACGCCCCAGAACAGCTAGGCGCCGTAATGCAGCCGGTGCCTGATGAAGCAGCCGCGCGAGAGGTGTCGTGTGAGAGCTCCGCAACGGCGGCCCCCGTCTGCTTCCATTGCCCGCCCGGGTCCCAGTGACGCATCATACGGGACCATGCAAGTTTCGGCACGCGGGCAGGGAAAGCTCGTGTGAGGGGCTATTCGATCAGCATGTAGTTAGCTAGGCCCCTAGCAACGACAATCGGTCGAAAGAGGTGCTGGAAGAGAAAGATTGCGGGGGTTGATGCTGCATTAGCGCCCCTTACTTCCGCTGGTTGCGTAGTCAGTATGCTGTAGCGTGCATGGCGAGCGTTCGGGTGCCACATTTCCGCTGTCTGAATGCGTGCGTCCGGCCCGCCAAAGCATGTACACCATGGAGGTCGAACAGCACGAGCAGCGTGTCGAAAAACGGCCAATGGGCAGAGAGCAGGTCGGCAGGTTGCATAGAGTTGACGGATGACAGCATAGGCCGTGACAGCATAGGCCGTGACGGCAGGGCGCAGCGCAGGGGAAACGGCAGAGCCAACGAGCGCTGGCAGGAGCAGCCCAAGAGCTTTCCCCGCATTCCGGACTCGCGACCACAGCGCCACCCCAGCTTTTCTGGCAACAAAGAACGCCGGCACCCGGCCAATGACGGCTGGGCATGGCGCGCTGCCCGTGGCCCAAGCTTCGCCTACACGATCGACGCTGATTCGCTGGATGTTGCGCACTGGCGCCGTTGCGTTGTGTGGTGTGAGCGGCAGCGTGAGCATCACGTCGAACGCCCGCCCCAGCCTGCCCGCGTCGGGGCACCGCCCTGGGGTGAGCCCGGGGGCGGCACCAGCGCCATGGGGAGAGGAGCTGATCTCGAGAGTGGCATGGATGGACAACGCGGGTCAGGTGCTCGTCTCCTCATCCCAAGACCTTGTTGCACCAAAGAAAGCCCGCAGCCTGCCAGACCCCGCGCCGCGCCTATATTGAGCCTGCCTCGCCCTGCCTTCTGCCTCCTTCTCTCATCACACAACTCCCTTTGTGTACTCGACTGCCATCATCATTGACTTGCCTTCCTCTGCAACCACCAATCCGGTTCAGATCATCACCAACCATGTCTGCCGATACCGCACCACTCCACAAGGTCGACTCGGCCGTCGAAGAGGGCGGCACTCTCGACGACACCAAGCCCAAGCACAGGAGAAAGAGCTCCTCAGCACCCGGCGTTTACAACATCCTCGATCTTGGTAAGTTCCGCCGACCATCTTCGAACAAACGAGCGCAGCGCTCACAGCCTACCGCAGAGAAGGAAGGAGCAGAGCTGCAAATAGCACCCGAGACACAGAAGCTGAACTGGTATGCCGAGAAGAGCAATCCGCAGCCATCCGACCCCGCACGAGATACTGACGCATTGAAACAGGAAGCTCAACACGTCACCCGCAACCCTAGAAGAGTGGAAAGATGCGTTGAAGAAGCCGCTCGTCGTCCCAATGGTCAAGAAGATCGACCTGCACTTCCCGCTTGGCCTTGAGGTCACCGCACGGAACCTGAAGGGCGTGACGATCAAGGACGCGTTAGATGCAATCTACAAGCAGTTCAAGAAGAAGGTAAGCCCATCTCAACCCCACATTCGGCCCACTGCGGATAAGGCATCAGAGCTAACGTTAGCCTTCCACCCACCCAGGCTGACGACGAACTCGACAACCCCATCCTCGCTGGCTTCGAGTGGGATCGCGAAGAGTGCTACACGCGCTTCATCGTGCACCAGAAGAAGGAAGGCGCCCCGCCGCCCAAGAAGTCCAAGAAGAAGGACAAGGCCGGCGAAGCCGCCTAAGGGAAAGCGAACATCCCCCCGCTTCTCCTACGTATACACCTGTCGTCGGATCGATGAAAGGGGAGGGGAGACACTATTACTGTATTACTTCGGATAATTTTCGCTCATTCGCAATTGCTCAAAGGCGTGATGGAATCGGGTTTGACGGACGGGAAACGGGAATGAAGGACGCTGGCTACGAGACTTCTCTGACCACGGTCAGCACAATCTTCCATTCATTATTCTACTCATGCTTCTCTTCTTCGTTGTCGTGTTGTCCGTGTGGAGTGTTCGTGGTGTGATGTCTTCCCTTTAGCTCTCAACCCTTGCTCGAGACCCACATCGCGTCCTTCCTCCCCGTCCCGGCTGACGCCAAGCTTTTTTCTGGTCACGGCACCGTTCATCCTTCTTTGCGCACACTGACCACATTTGATCAACAACGCTTTCTCGAAGTCTTCGCAGAACTCAGCATTTCTTCATCGAACAAGGAGTTTAGGGGGCGCTAATCTCGCAAACGACGCGAGAAAATGAGGACTGACCGCTGATGAACGACGATGCACAGGGAGCACGTTACGCGACGACGCATACATTTGGTGCACGAAAATCTCAATGCTGGAAACGAAATCGATTCATTGCTGGGCTGCTAATGAAGACGCAAATCTCGTCCTGGAATCTCAAGAAATATCGTCCATTTCCCTCCGCAGAGGAGCGACACCACTGACCAAAGCGCGAGGTCAAATATCCACCCAGATCGATCGAGTTCTCGCGTACTCGGGGAACCTAATCTGCACGAAATTAGCATACGGCCAGACTGATAACTGGGAATGCGAAAGTGCGAAGAGTGTGTTTGAATCAGGCAAGGATATCGTATAAAGAAACCTTGCGGCATGCTAATCCGCAGCAAAAAGAGTACAAGTCTTTCTCGGACTGGTGCCAGCGCGTGTCTCATCAGGTAACACAACATTAGGGGATGGTGAACAGGGGATCTATTGGTCGCTTACCTTTTGTCGTGAAGAGTGGAGATAGTCGGACTCTGAAGAGCGCGAATGCCAATTTTCTCCCCAGAAACGTCCGTAATCTGTCTACGAGTGATACGAGTTAGCAAATATGCTCTGAACACTCGAGTATGTATGTTCTTGCGAAGAAGAGTTGTATAGATCAGAAGGAAGGCAACGGAAATATCCACACGGTTTTGCGCTCTCGGTGGTATACTGATAGATTTACATCCGAAATGCTTCATCATAGAAGTTTTAGGTTGATGCGGGGAAGAGATTCGAGATGATAGGAACAGGTTAAGCTTACCTTTCAGTTTGAGGAGATCAAGACTTCGCTGCCCGACTTGTTCCCAAGTCACTCGGTGCCCTTGATTCGCTCTGATATCATGCCACCGCGCTCTGGGCGATGCCCCTCTTTCCCTCCCTGAATGCTCCGAGAGATCCCGTTGCCCGCGCATTGCGCCACTTTTGAGGCTGTTGGCGGCCGGTAATGCTTTCCGATCTGAAGGCGAGATGGCGCTTCTTCGAAGATTGCTCGCGTCCGGTTGCCGAAGTCGTTCGTTGGTCCATATGCTCGGATATCGACGTCGCGCCTTCATGGTTCCTGTACGATTGTGGTAAAAAAAGGCTCCGTGGTGCAAGAAAACGACTATTTGTTAGTTCAACTAACCTCGAACAAGAGTCAATGCGAAAGGACGCTGGTCAGTCAGTATCGAATAAACACCCCTATACTCCCTAAATACCTATCCGCCCAATGCACAGGGGGTCAGAGAAAAGAAGAAATTTTTCAGCATTTCTTGAAGTGCTATTAGGTTTCTTGGACCTATTTTCCCCTCATAATGCCGTGATGCCGTTTTCGCTGAAAAATGGCGCCAACCCCCATGAAGAACCCCGCTCGTCAAATCGAGTTTACTCCTCAATGATGTTGCCCTTCTCTGAGACGTACAGACCATCCAAGAACTACACCACACGTCAGCGGTGCGACCACCCAAGACCGCGGGCGGGCCGCTACTTACCTTACGGATATCCTTGTTCCTCACACGGCAGATCTGCTGGATGTCTGCGGCGCTCTGGGAAACGTTCTCGAGGTCGCTGCCGGTGAGCTGGAGCTCATCCTTGACGTTCTTCGACGCCTCGACGTCGACACCAGGGTGCATAACGACCCTGCGGACGTACTTCTCGCCCAAGAAGTTGCTGCAGCCCATGTCAGCCCACACAGCCCATGCCCAATTTGTCCCGCATCTTGCGCCTTCAGCCGCTTGGTTCCAACATACCGGATCTCAACCTCGAACAGGCCAGTCTCCTTGTTCTTCTCGATGTTGACGTTGATGGGGAAATGGGCGTAGACGTAGCGCATCTTGTACTTGAAGCCCTTGGTAACACCGATGATCAGGTTGTTGATGATGGTGCGGACGGTGCGGAGAGTGGCGACGCTCTTGCGGCTGCCATGGTGGAGCTCAATGTTGATGAGGTCCTTCTTCGGGTGGGTGAAGGAAACCGCGAGGTGGCCGAGGTCCTTGGTGAGCTTGCCTGGAGGCCATCGTCAATCTTCTTTGCTCGAGTCGCTACTGGGCGCGGATGGTGCGTACCGCGGGGACCCTCAACGGTGACAACCCTCGTCTTGATGGAGACCTTCACTGCGATTCGCGACAGTTCGTTAGCCCGGCGTCATGCCTTTCGGGTTGTCGCTCGCGCGCGAAAGTGGTCGTGGGTACTCACCACCCTCGGGGATGGTCAGCGACTCGGAGCTGTGGATGTACTTCATTTTGAGTCGATTGGCGGCCTGTACTGGGGGTCGTCGTCGTCGGTCGTCGTCGCTACCTGCCCGTCACGATCTTTCGTGGAATTTCTGGTGGGTGAGGCCGATCCACCATAAGCGAGCCGACCTGTTTTTCCGCGCCGTTTCCGCTCGCGCCCGCCCTGCACACGTGATGCACAATTTCAATTCTGCCACTTGCGCGTCCGTCACGATGTTGCCACCCGCCTTGTTCACGGTTGATCTTGGCTTTTGTGCTGCAGCTCACGTTGAAGTGCATCCACGTCCGAACGTTCTTCGCTAGGCAGTCCACAGAACACCCAAAATTCCAGGAAATGTTGCAAGGGCCACCAACACTTCAACATGTAACGATTACGCCTCAGGCAGAATACAAGGACTCGGAATTTCACATCTTAAGTTTAAACTACGGACCGTACATATTCGCGTATCGATAGAACTAACAATTTCCCACTTCGCCGATCCATGCCCACGGCCAAACCTCGCTAAAATCAGCTCCAACAGTTCACGCTCAGACGGCATTCAGACGACCGTAGTTCTCGTATGGGTCATCGTTGTACTTCTCATGCTCCTTGGCGTCTGATCCAGTGGCTGACATGCGGCCTGCACTGGTCTTCAGAAGACCCTTGCGGGCATCCACGATGGGGTAGTAATGCGCTTTCTCGCCGGCCTTGACGCCCAGCTCTTCGTTGTCCTTCTCAAGCGTAAGCGGGACCGTTGTTGCGGCTGTCCAGAGTGTCAGCATGTCTGAAGTCAAGAGCCAATAGCTGCAATAAACCCACCAAGACCGCGAGGGTGCGAGTTGACATAGATGCCCTCCCAGTTGCCGGCCGGGCAGCGGAAAACCTCATGCCAGATGCTGATATGCTTCAAGCTGTTCACTTTACGGTTCCACCAGTTCCAGGCTTCGCGGTGCAAAGGATCGTGGGCAAACTTTTGGAGTCCCCTGGAACAGGAGTCAGCATAAGCACTCAATCGCGGTCCGAAGCTGGCTTACTCAAAGTTCTCGAAGAACATGACCGTCATAATCTCATTATTAGTTGCTGTCTCATTGGCAGCCGTATAGGAGGTAATCCCCATAAGTCCGTACTCCTCGGAACGTTCTGGTGGAGGTGTTAATAACAGAGCCTAAGCCAAACAAAGTCAACTATTGGCTTACTCTCAATATCTTTGGCCATATTATCGAAATAATCGCCAAGCTCCTTAAAACCGGGCGCAAACATGCCGAGAGGACTTCTCATGGTTAGCCGGCCGATGTCTCGTGTTGACTGTCCTGCAAATACTCACTGATTATTTCTGGCACCAATGTGGAAAACGACAATGTCCTTGTTGGCAGGTTTGCCTCCGAACTTGCCCTCGGAGTCAGGGTAGTGCACAGCAAACTTGTTGAAGATCACATCATTCAAAGCCGGATTCGGCTTCAGGCCCTTGGTCATCAGGGCAGCGTCGACGATACGATAAAAGATGAGTAGAAAAGCGGGCACAAACGCGATGCGACCACCGACAAGGAAAAGCAGGCACTGGAGACAGCCGCCCAGAGCAAGCCATGAGGAAATCGTAAGTTGGTTGCGGATCAACTGCAGTTGCATTGTTAGAAATACATTTTTGGAACAGAAGAATGCTTTTCGGCGGCAACGGATACAAGACAAGGAGAAATCATACCCCAATCAAGCCAACCGGCAAACCCCATTCTGTTCTCTTGGTACCAGAGACATGCGATGACTCCGGCCTCTGACGCAGCGGTTTCCTTAGTGGGACGTATTGGGCCATTTTCGTTTTCACACGGTCTGATGGCAAGTTTTGGGAAAGAGACAGTCAACAGAACGCTGCTGTTGTTGAATGTGGAACAAGGAGCCCCGCAAAGTTTAAATATTCGATACAACTTTCAGCCAACTCTACGGCATGGCGTCTTATAAGGACAAGAATGCTGGAGCCTATGCTGAAGCCTGAGCGATCCTTCACCGGGGTAAGAGAGCAACGGTGGAATTTGTGCCGTTACAATTGCTCCGCTGTATTGTTGGCGGTGCGCCAGCTTAGATCAGGCGGTCGCTGATTCGCGCCGTGGCTTCCGCAGCATTGCGCCTATGGCCCACTTGCGGTTGTGGCATTAGCCAGATTGCGGAAAACGGGGAAGGTGGTGAGGCTTCACCATGATCCTAAAACAGATACAAGATGCGCGCGCGGTGCAACGTTATTCGCCGCTGCTGCGCCGCGTGGCTGGCAACAGCGGGAGGAAGCGCGTTCTGATACGCGAGTTGCACGGAGCAAATCACGAATCGTGGCCGAGTGAGATTTTAGTCTGGCGAAGGATGAGTGTTGGGCGTGGTGCTGACGGCCGAAAGACACGCCGCTCGCTTCCGACGGTAGAGAGACCGCCAGACCGGATGCATTCCGGATATGGTAACCAGTCGTTTATTCTTGCCGCCCCGATGCGTTATTAGCTGTATCATTCCAGTCGATTGTGAGTCAAAGTAGGCTCCATTACAAAGAAATGAATGGGCCGATTGCCGCTTGCTCTGATATGCGCCTGGGATCATGTTCGTTAAGGCCGATACGGAGAGATGGTCTCCCCGACTGGCTTAGCTCCGAGAGCCTTCCAGATAATAGAGTCCCTATACAACAGCCACATTTCACAAGTAGCTGTGATTCATCGAATAGTATGTAGACCTCATAGTTTTTTTTTTCCCTTAGGTCTCTAATACAGCTTGTTTGTACATACATGTTATTATTCAACTGAGTGGTATGGTTTACAAGATACAACTAAGGAAGAGAGGAGAATAAGGCGCTATTCCAAAACACAAAGAAAAGAATAAAAAGGTAGCTTTATCAGGCAGCATTACCAAGGAATAAACATCGCCATGTCAGTAAACCAATCATTCCATCTGACTTCAACTCTCCACGTTCTCAATTTCCCGTCACTCTTCACTCAGCGCTCACCTCTGAACCGATACCGCCGTCCTTCACCCTCTCTCCATTCTTCCTCATTTCCATCAAGAACGTAAACCGCTGTTTCAAGTGTGCCACGCCTCCGCGGTCGAAGCGGCTGCGCAAGCTATCCCACGTCATCTGCTGGATCTTCTCCGCGCGGGGGAACATCTTCTTCTCGTACGACCAAGCCGCGGCGTCCAGATCCGAGCGGCTTGCAATGATGGCCTCGGCCAGGTCCATCGCATCCCACATGGCGGCGTTGACGCCCTCGCCGGCAAAGGGCGTCATCAAGTGGGCCGAGTCGCCCAGCAGCGTGAAGCCCTTCTGGTGCGGCCACCTGAGGCCGACGGGCAGCATGTACAGCGGACGGGGGATGATGGCGCCCTCCTCCCACGCGCCGATGACGTCTGTCAGCTTCTGCGGCCACGTCGCGAACTCGCTTTCCAGGAGGAACTTCTTCGCCGCGTCGCGGTCCTGCCAATCGACGCCGCAGTCGCGGATCCACGACTCGGGCTTGCGCAGGAAGGCGTAGGTGCGCACGCTGCGGTCGCCCTGGCGCTGGCTGCCCAGGCACCGGCCCTCCTCGTCGCCGAAGGCAAAGTACGACCCGTCGCCCAGCGCGGCCGACAGCTGCGGGTGCGTGCGGTCCGGCTCGTGCAGCCACCACTCCAGCCCCGTGATGCCCGAGTAGAAGGGCGGGATGGTGCTGAGCAGCTGCCGCACCTTGGACCACGCGCCGTCGGCGCCCACCACGAGGTCGAAGCCGCGCTCCGTCGTGTGCTCGAAGTGCAGCGTGCCGTCGGCCTCGACGCGCTTGAGGCTGTGGCCCCAGCGGACGTAGTCTTCTGGCAGCGAGTCGAGCAGCATTTGCCTGAGGACGGGGCGGTCGATCTCGGGGCGGCCCGTGTCGATGCCTTTGACGTTGACGTGCTCTTTGCCGAACCTGTCCGTCAGGATGAGAGCCTCGCCGTCGTAGCGAGCGTGCTTTTGGAACTCTTCGAACAGGTTCGCTTCACGGAGGGCCTTTTGGCCCGAGTGCTCATGGAGGTCGAGGCAACCTCCTGCCGTGTGGCGGAATTTGCGATCAGGGTCCTTCTCGAATATTGTTGTGGGAATGCCATTGACGTGAAGAATACGTGCCAGAGTGAGGCCACCGGGACCAGCACCGATAATGGCAATCTTGGGCGAAGACATAATGTGGCCGCGAATTGGATTAAAGTAAGTGATTTCTGGAAGAGAAAGTTGTAAGTGTTGAGAAGGTATTTGAGGTGAAGGAGATATTGCTGTTCGATGCTGCTCATGGAAAGGGGAGTTGCAAGCTTATTTATGGACGCCCTCACCGGAGCAGTAGGAAGGATGCTCGCAGCCATTTCCCGAAAGCCTACCATCGGATGTAGGCATGCATGGGAATAAGCCTCGTCATCCTACTGGGGCAAGAGGATCGATGATAGCCGGACAAAGCTTGATTTTTCTTGTTGCCTAAATTTAGCTAGTCGGCCGGGCATTTTTACTGGAGCATATGAAGAACGATTGCGTATTTTGTGGCGGCACGGCGCCGTTGTTTGTCGTTGCCTTGGATCCCGGGGCGCGAAGGAGGACGAAGAGGCCGAGGGCGAGGCACAACCCGTGCATAAAATGTGCACAACGCTGCACAACCAAACTCAGCTTCGGCGTCGCTGTTTCGGCACCGCTGCAACGCCCCGTCTTATTGTGGCTCGAGAAGCACTACAATTTACAGACGATCAAATTTGTAACTGTGGCTGGACTGAGAGTGTTCGGTTGGACACTGTTCAGTGACAGCAGTCGGGCCTGCTCGGTTGACGGCAAGCTAGCGACGTAAACCTTTCCCAAACCGGCCTGCCCATCTATCACGAGGTTCTCTTTTAATCACTCACTTTAAGACGAGCTCCTCTTTCTGAAATACAGTGCTAATAGACTCCTATCCACTTGTAGCCGAGAAATAATTCGCAAACAGTTTCATAATGTACTGGATTGACTGGAAGCCAAGACTTTGTGTCTGTCTGATAAACAATCTGTCGAGGGGCCTTTCATTGATACCATATGCCTCTTTCAAGTTGATACTTTCATAACATGATATGCGTTGCTTTTTATACCGTTCCCATTCCCTCCGCAGACTCCAACGGAATGCTTTCCACAGAACCTAAACATTGGCCACCCCTCCAAATATCCTTTTGTACTACGTGCACTAAAACCAATACCATATAACATGCAAACAATCACGGTGAGCTCCAGGCGGCTAAAACAATGCTGGCAGTCCCCCTAGTCGTCCCAAATTGCCTTCTTTGCCTCTTCTTCCTTCTGCTTCGCAGATGCCGCCTCCTCCCTCTCCTTCTCTCGCCTCTTTCGCTCCTTCTCCCGCATGACGCGGTCGTACTCTCTCTCCTCCTCGGTTCGCTTCGGCGCCCTCATCCCCAGCCCAGCCGCAATCATGCGCGATGCCGCAGACGTTGTTTTCTCCGGCCTGCGCGCCGGGCCACCTGAGCCTGCCGCTGCCGTCGCCTGCTGATGCTGCCTCTGTTGCGCCGCGGCGAAGCGAGCGTCGATGGTGCTGTCGTGCCCGCCGTCGAACTGCGGCGACGCAGGCGTCGGTGGCGGCGCCAGCGGCCCTTCAGAGGTGTGTTTGTGCAGGACGTTGACAGGGGAGGTGGTGCTGTCGAGCTCCGTCTCGGTCCCCGACCCGTCCGAGTCGGACGCGTCGTCCTCCCACGAGTCAGCGACGGCCTTCGTCACGGGCTTCTTTGATGGCTTTGTGGTCCTGGGAGCGGGCGATTGCGAAGGAGATGGGCTGGCTGAGGAGGTGGAGATCTTGAGGTTGTTGAGGGAAGCTTCGAGCTCTGCGGAGGTGGGTGTCAATCGTGCTGCTGATGGTGATGCAGCCATTGGAGAGGATGCAGCATACCTGCGGATGGGATGGCTGACGACATTCTGACGACTGGGATAGGAGGAGGATCGGAAGCGCCTTGTAGTGTTGGTGGCCTGAGAAAGTAGTACAGCAGAAGACGTGTTGAGCGGGGAAAAGCGAGCGTAGCAAAGGCTGAATGAACGGAAGCTGGCGGGTGAATTTGTACAGGAGAAAGCTTTAATCAGTGACTTCTGAAAGCAGAAGAAGGTGAACCGGTAAGGCGAGCTTCCAGACTTTAAGGCGGCGAGCGCTACTGAAAGATGTCACTTCCCGGTGAGTCCAGCAGCTTGCGCAGCTTCCGCGACCACGCGGCGATCACCGCGATTTCTCCGCGTGGGGGAGCCCTGTCGCATGCCCACCAGCAGCAAGGCACATGCAGGGCCGAGGCCCGCCATTGCGCAACAAAAGGGGGCACCGGCCACCACTTCTCATGGCTGGCGGGGTACCTTCTTGCTGCTCCTGCATTGCGTGAGACCCGAGGCCCGATGTCGCTGTGGGCGGCTCTCCAGCTTATTCCCACGCCGTATTCCCGTCTGGCTTCACGTCTTATAGATCATAGACTTCGTTTCTCCGCTTCCCCACAAGAGAGTGCCCCCGCGTTTCGTTGTTTCTAATTCTTCGTTTTTTGGCGTCGTTAGAACTAGAAGAGCAGGGACCACAAGACCCCGGAGAAGTCCACAATGCTGTCTCATCGCCTCTCGTCCATGACGTCGTGTGCCTCCACGACTTCGCGGGCCGCACGTCTGCCGCGCAGCTCTTCCCTGCGCGCTCCGTTCTCAACTACTCCATCGAGGCACTCTTACGAAGATACGATCCAAAACTTGAAAATTGGCCGGCACACGCGAGTCATCTTCCAGGGTTTTACCGGCCGCCAGGCCACGGCCAACGCAAAAGAGTCGCTCACGTGGGGTACTAATATCGTGGGTGGTGTTAAGCCAGGAAGCGAAGGGGAGCACTTGGGGCTCCCGGTTTTCCCAAGCGTACGGGCAGCGCAGGAGAAGTTGAAGCCGGATGCCACCGGCATCTATGTCGCGGCGCACCAGGCAGCGCCGGCCATTGAAGAGGCCATTGAGGCTGAGATTCCTCTGATCGTTGCTGTTGCCGAGCATATCCCTTTGCATGACATCTTGAGAGTATGGATACGGGTTGTGTTGAAACCCCTGAGAAGTCACTGACGATCCCAGATACACTCCATGCTCAACACTCAGTCGAAATCTCGACTTGTAGGTGCCAATGCTCCAGGCATCATTTCAGCCATCGGGCGGTGCCGAATTGGATTCCAGCCACTGCCCTGCTTTTCTCCTGGTAATGTCGGTGTAGTTGCCAAATCAGGGACTCTGAGCTACGAGACGGTTGCCTCTCTCACGCGTGCCGGACTTGGCCAGAGTCTCTGCATTTCCATGGGCGGTGACGTCATCGCCGGCACCAATTTCGTTGACGCGCTCAAAGTATTCGAGCATGACTCGGATACCGAGGGCATCATCGTGGTCGGCGAAGTTGGTGGCCGTGCCGAAGAGGAGGCGGCAGAGTGGATTAGAGAGTACAGAAAACGCACCGCCAAGCCAAAGTAGACCAACTGCATCCTGCAACATCGTAATATTTGCTAACATGAAGCTAGGCCAATCGCTGCCCTCGTTGGCGGCAAGCTTGCTCCGGTTGATCGGGTGATGGGACATGCAGGTGCCTGGCCCGCTCCCGGTGAGAATCTAGCGGAGGTCAAGGCTCGACTTCTTGAGAATGCTGGTGCGGTGCTGGTAGATCATCCAGCCAAATTCGGTAATGTGATGAAGGGACTTCTCGCCGAGAGCAACAGGAATGGAAAAATTGTAAGACCTCAAATGAAGGAGAATAGCCGGATCCAAAACATACTTACAGGTCATCGCAGCAATCTTCAGCATCCAGCGCAGCCAGTCAACGCCGCGGGTACCACACCTCCCACCGCCCACACCTGCCATCAACCACTCAACCTTTTGCCTCTGGCAAGTCTCAGAGACGCAGTCTCCATCTCAACGCACCCCAAGCTTCCTCCCTCCTCTCTGAACATGGCATCAAAACCACTCGCGAGCCGAACTCCAATGAAGACTCCCGCTACGTCAGCATAACCATCGACCGCTCCACACGCTCCCCCGCCTTTGTCGTCTCTCCCTCAACCCACCCTCGAGACATCTACGCCCGCGCACGCTACATCCCCTTCGACTACCGGGCGGGTCCTACACAAGAAACCCTCACTCGCGCCCTGGAGCAGCTCCACATGGATGCGGCGCCACCCGGCGCGAAAGCCGCTACGCACCAGCTCCTGAAGACGCTCTGGACGCTCTTCCACACCTACGAAGGCGTCAGTCTCTCCACGCACCTCGCCGTCGCCGCCGACGCCGACTCCCTCCTGGTATACAACCCGGACTTCACCTTCGACGACGCCGCCTTCCGCTCCTGCAAGCGCCACGCCGCGCTGCACGCCCAACGTGACACCACCCCCTCGGCCATCGATCCATCCGAGCTCAGCGCCGAGAGCGACGGCATCGTGTACGTCAAGCTGGGCCTGTCGTCGTCGTCCGCGGACGACCCGTCCAGCCACAACATCGGCACGCTGGTCAACGGCGCGGGGCTGGCCATGAACACGGTCGACGCCCTGGCGCTGCCGCCGCACCACGGCCGCGCCGCAAACTTCCTCGATACGGGCGGCAAGGCCACGTCCGCCACCGTCAAGCGCAGCTTCGAGCTGCTGCTCGCCGACGACCGCGTCCGCGTCATCTTCGTCAACATCTTCGGCGGCCTGACCCTCTGCGACATGATCGCCGAGGGCATCCTGCTGGCCTTCCGCGAGCTCGGCCTCGAGGAGAAGGGCATCCCCGTCGTCGTGCGCCTGCGCGGCACGAACGAGGCCGAGGGCCAGAAGATTGTGGCCGAGAGCGGGCTGAAGGTCTATGCGTACGATGGTTTCGATGAGGCCGCGGCCAAGTGCGTTGAGTTGGCGAGGGAGAGGAGCTGAGGCTGTCGCGAAGGTGCTCGAAATTGTCGGTCTGCCCGTGAATTACGTCGTCGATGAACCCTTGGACATGCTTCTAAACGTGTCGCATTTAGTAAAGATAGCGAGAATCAGAATTGTTGAATTTTGGAAACACCAAAGTCCTGGTCACCCATAATTCAGGTGAACTGGCTGCAAACGATGCCCGAAGTTAGTCTTCACACACGTGACACACCATCTGTGATGTGCCCAGCCAAGCTGTGCCTCAGATTGATCGCCTAATTACCATTGACTGTCTAGTGTATATGTGCAGGAGGGAACACGGTAGCGGGTGTACTGCCAGAATAGTCAATGGAGCGGCAAAAGGGGTTTCAGAGTGAACTTGCAATTAGAGAGGATCTTGCATGGTCGTATCTGTAGCTGTCGGCCGAGCAAAGGGTCGCCATCTATGATACACGAGAACTCTCCAAGCATTGAATAAGGAAAAAGAAGAGGAAAACCCGGTTTGACGCCCAGCGCGCCCAAGAGATGCTCTTGTCCTTGCCTGAAACTCGCCGAAAGTTTGTGTGGTATCCATCGTTTCCGCCCATCGCTTCGCGTCATGTACTCGTGAACACCGCTTTGGTTGTCGTAAAGGACGCGTAAAAGTGAGATGTTGAGCTGTCGTCCCACAACGTCCGTGCCGTGGAGTGTCGATCAGCAGGCACCTCCGATCTGCTCTTGGTGCACCTCGAGAGTGTCACCATCTTGCATCTCGAGCTGTACAGAGAGAATGGGAGTTAGCGTGAAGAGCGTCTACAAATTGCGCCGCCATTGGTGGTGGAGTGTTGTGTGGACGCGCAACAGAAGCTCGGAGCCGGCGTGGCCGTGTGTACTTCTGTAATCGCGCCACACCACTTCCGCCGGGCGGCGGGTCATGTGTCAAATCGGCCGCCACTCACCGTGTCCGGGTTGTCCGTCGCGCTGACGCGCTGACCATCGAAGAGGAAGCGGACGCTGGCCGGCGACTTTCCCTGGCGCTCGCAGAAAGCGTCCATGAGCTTCTTGAGCTGGGTCGTCCTCTTGATCTTGAAGAAGACCTCGTTGTTGTTGTCTGTCACCTTGATGTTCAGGTGCTCAGACTGGGGATTATCCTGCTTCGGAGAGCCGTTGTCCGACATTTTGACTATCGAGATCGGGAACCGCTAATAGACGCGTATAAAGGAGTTGCAGAGTCTGAGTCGCGTGCGTTAGCAGGCTGCGTATGGTTGTAATAGAGCGGTGGCGTGAGGCGCGCAGGTGAGGAGAAGATCTTGGTTCAGCGGACGAGGCGATTGAGCGCAAGACACATCGCCGGCGGCGGTGAGGCAAGCGGAGTGGCTGCATAAGCGACGGTGATTGTTTGGGCCCAAACTCACCGGGTGTTGGGTGCGCAAGAGCGACGCAGTGGGGAGCAGGCAGAGGCTGTCTGGTGGAAAGGGAGGAAGGGCTGTCGGAAGAGGAAGATGAAGGTGTAGGGTTTGGTGGGGTTGCTTCTGGAAAGCCGAGCCGATGGCGCAAAGAAGTCGTGGAAGCCTCGTCTTGCGTCACGTAGGGCAAGAGGCAAAGGCGGCAGCTCACAGTCCAGCTACCAGCGGCTCCAGCGTCCTCCATTTACTGAGCCTCATTGTGCCTAGACTATCTGCAATCACGTCCCGTCCTCCCGCGCACCGCCCTTGGCCCGTACCCGACACATTCAAGACAATGGTACGCTGGCATATTGACCGACTCAACGCCTTTGCTGAAGTGCTGGCAGGCCAACCTAGAAAAGGACCTCAAGACGAATCCGCCGTGCCATCCCCGAGCATGCGCCATACAAGGTGCATCGCCAAGCCTCACGTAGCAATGGTCCGTCGCTGATGCAGGAACAGATTGCCTGCAGAAGTCGGGCTACAAGGAAGAGAAGTGCCAGCAACAGGTACACGGTCCCGTGACACTCTCGTGTACAGATCTACTGATCGTGCTTGCAGATTGACGCGCTGTACGAGTGCTGCAACGCGTTCTACCAGAGAAACGGCGATGACGCAAGCTGCGTGAGCTGCCCGAAAGCTTCTCTTCTAAGGTATGCGCCGCGCGCTCGCCGATCACGAGGATCCCTTCGGCTGACGACTCCAAGGTTGAAGATGAAGCAACGTAGCGAAGGCAGGTAGACAGAGCCCAAGAGATAGAGCAATTAGACATGTCGCGCCGTAATTCCTAAATCCACTCCCATACCCCCACAAGGAGGGGAGAGCAATAGGCGGACAAGGGGCGTTACTCTCAGAAGATCTGAAGCACGGTACTGACACTGAGCCGTCTTGCACCGCAACTCTAATGATCTCCTTTGTTAAAAGACATTGATGGGCTTCAAAATTTTGAGCGGCCGCAGAGAATTTAAGCGGGTTGGACGCGGTTCGCGCTAGCCCTAATCCGGCGCTAGCGCACGTAGCTCACGTCGTCGCGTTTCGCAGCTAAGGTTGTCGCTCTGGCTGCGCATGTTTTGCTGCTGAGCGTCACCATCGCCGGGCCATCTTCCGCGCCCTTCGCACCCGCGCCGCCCTCCGCGTCCCGTTTTCATCCTCCCACTCGCTTCCTTGACGGCGCAAACGACATCCACAATGGCTCCGATTCCACGCCCATCGTCCGCGCCCCGGCGGAGGTCGCGACGCGGGTCGCACTCTAGTGCTGCTTCAGACCACACCGCCCTCCGTTTGACCTACCGCGCGCACGACGAAGACCTCCATCCGCTGCGATCAATGGCCGAGCGTGTTGGAAAGGAGGTGGAGAAGTTTGCTGAGAACGTTGACAGCTGGCTGAAAGACATCAACGACAAGAACGTCACCCCGGTCCAGAAGCACCATGCAACCCTGAACCTCGTGCAGAGGCTCAAGAAGGAAGCCGATACCAACGTGCGCACGCTGCGGAGGAAATTGACCCAGGAGAACCGTGGAGCGCCTAACAAGCGTCTTGACCGCGTGCGCGACTCTGAGATCTTCCAGTCCATTGAAGACGAGGACCCTGTCCCTGCTACGGGCACTCAGGGCGCGTTGAAGCAATGGCAGTCGGAAGTTGCTACTTGGGAACTGCTTCGGACCCTTCTGGAGCATGACCAGCAAGAACCGGGGACGGATCGGCATGGTAACAAGCGGAAGGCGTTGGCAGGAATGCCTGCGCTCCACAAATTCACCCCCGAGTCTGACGTCTGGGATCGTTTCATCTTCGAGGATGATAGCGCTCGGGAGAGGGAGCTCATCCTCCGTTGGCTCGAAGAGACGGCGGATGAGGCAGGAGAGGATATTGCTACTATAATGGAGGAGAAGTCGGGCCGCGGCAGTGGAACTTGGTCACAGGGCTGGCTTGATACGAAATTGAAGCTCAAGCATGAGAAACGACTTCGCCCGTTCGAGAAGTCCGCGGAAAAGGCTTTCGCCAACGTCCGACGTGATGACACGGGCGAGCCGATTGCGTACCACCTGGATCCGGATGCCCCCACGCGCCAGGCCCGTGTTCTGGAGAAGTCAGATGAGGACTACGAGAAGGCTGTCTGGATGGCCATGTGGGAGATGATGAGACGCGGCAAGCCTTGGCAAGAGATCAGGGACTGGTGCAACGAGCACAACGAGCAATGGCGGGCAGTCGCATTGGGCAAGTCCTATGATAACCAGGACCGCCGAACCTCGTTGCGTGGGTCCAATCTGGGCGCTCTCTGGCGCCGTGTGTGCTACGCCGCTGCGCAGGCTGGACAGAACGAGTTCGAGAGCGCCGTCTATGGTCTCCTTGCTGGAGACATCGCATCAGTCGAGCCAATTTGCAAGAACTGGGACGATTTCCTCTACGTGCGACTTAACAATGTCTTGTTAGCTCAGTGGGACCAGTTCCTGCACCAGAGGCTCCCTTCTGCCGTCCCCCAGCTCCCGTCACGACTCGCTCCCCCACCCAACACCCTTCAGTTGGTGGGTGCTTCGCCCAACGCAAACCGATTCGTCGTCGACTATCTCGCGGAGTTTGGCCCTACCCGACACGAGAGCAAGGAGCCTATGAAAATGATTCAAGGAGCTTTGATTGGAAAGTCGTTCCAAGATCTCGCGTACAACATGGGAATCGCTTTATCAAGGAAAGCCAATGAGGCATCTCGGTCAGCGTTGCTCCCCGTGGTGAACCAGGAGACAAATGACAAGTTCCTTCGTCTTGCCGACAACTACGACGCCATCCGAGTTGTTTCCCACATGCTCCTCATAAACAAGGCCTTTGGTTTCGATATCGACGAGTCGCCCGATCGTCACATCTACGAAAACGTCTTGGTCAGCTACATCGACTTCCTGCGAATGGCAGGCAAGATCGAGCTTGTACCGCTTTACGCTTCGCAGCTCTCCGAAAAACGCTCGTGGGTCGTCCTCGGAGTTGCTTCTACAGACATCCGCAATTTCGAGGAGCAGAAGCTTCAAGTCCGACTCATGGAAAGCTACAACATCAATCTCAATGAAGTCCTTGAGCACCAATTTGAATACGCAATGTTGGCGGCAAACTTCCGGGAGATCAGCGAGGACTATATCCGTAAATACGAATTCCTCGAGCCTGCAAAGCACCAGCAATGGCCTGGTCAGCGTATTCGCAAAGCATTCCTGCCAGACGCTGTCAGGCCAGAAGACGAAATGCTCATCCGCAGCTGTGAGTGGTGGATGCATCTCCCGGAGAGGTGGCACAAGACGTTTGTTGCCTTGACGGAGTCCCTCAAGTCGTTCTTGCTCTATGGTCACATGGGTGCTGCCGTTAGGCTTATCGAGCGGTTGCCGTATCGACATGTCTCGAAACTGAAGACGGCTGAAATGCCGATCCTCGGTCGCGGCATCGACGTAATGGAAGACGAGGACGATACGTTTGTTACTGTGGAAGGGGACGGGAACCATCGCCGTTCGTCGCGCAGTATGCGTCCCACAGTCCAGCAACGCCGCTCGCTCTCGCCAGAGACGATCGAAATCACAAGGAGAATCAAGGCGGAATTGAAGGACGACAGCAGACTCTACTTTGAGCTTCAGCAACTCGTACAAGCAATCAAGATGCTCGACGAGTGGCGAATCGAAGAAGCCGAACTTATCAAGTATGAACTCCAACCATTATCTCTCTTGGATTACGACAGTATTGACGACTTCTTCAGCCTGAAATCGACCGGTGGAGCCATGCCTCCCAAGAACAAAATTCGCAATCTGCTTGAGAGCGTCTGCGAAGCCGCTAACCCCCTCCTTGGCGACACTCTCACACTCGCCTGTGATGGTAAACTATATCCTAGGATTATATCTTCCTTTCTTTAGATATGGTGAGGCTGACTATTTGCACAGACGGCGAAGCCGAGCAACTGATCCACCTCCGCCGCGCGTATCTTCCGGAGGTGATTCTCGGCTACCACAGCGTGCTCCACAGCGCAGCGCATATGGTTGGTCGCGACAACATCACCCGATGCATGGACCTCGCCACAGCTCTCGCGGCGCCAGACAACGCCGAATTGACTAACGTCTTCTTGGAGACGGGCCGCATGCAGGAGCTCGTCACGGCATTTGCGCACTCCAGCTTGGCGATGGTCAGATTGACAGAGGGTACTAGCGGAAAGAAGGAGCCGAGCAAGAAGCGCGCGAGGGACGGACAGACGATGAGACTATGGGAAGTCAACACAGGAAATGCGGGGAACGGAGCGCAGGGTTGAGGTCGTGAGCCGTAAGGAGATTGGAAGGAACGTTTATGTGGAACGGGTGAATGAAGATGGATGGAAACATGGCGTTCATGTGCGGAGTGTTCCAAAAAGGCATTACGCTTACAGCGAGGCGTCTGGGTTTGACGACAAGATGAACAGAGCTTGGAGCTCCCGTATGTAGATAACAATACAAGCAGTCCTGGAATGCGAGGCTAAAGTTGTCAGAACACCAGAGTGAGTTACGAGCCAGCCCGGCGGCGTCGTGTGCATGTCGGACCCCGAAGTAATCGAGGACGCTATCACGACCTTCGTCGAAGCGAAGGCGCGCATGACGCGTCGGACGCGTTGAGTAACGAGCTCGCTGAAACCAACACCGCTGCCGCCGGTCTTCCATCCAGCCCCACTGCTCCTGTCCCAACTTGCAGTGAAGGAGACATGGGGAAATAAGAAGAGCAAAAACACTGGGACAAGACAGTCAACAATATGGCAGGGTCACGACGAAGACGGTTGATCACTGGCGATCTAGAAAAGACAAGTCATTTGGATCATCAAACTATCTCTAAACTATCTCTGAACTAAAGCTCAAAGCCTTCTTTCACCCACTCAGCCGAAGCCGAGCTCCCTCCAGCAAACCCGGTTTCCCATCGGCTGAAAGGACCACTGACCACGCAATATTTTACGAGGGTAGCGTCCGTTACCTCGAGTTTGGCTTTTGGTTTCTTTTTTTTTCTTTTCTTTTATCCCGGATCTTCATTTCTTTCCCACGGGCTCTTTTCTTTCTGATTCCCACCCTCCTCCCAAAGTTTTTTTTCTGTTTTTTTTCTGGTATCCCACCCACCCCCCAAAAGAATACGTTCAAGTGCGTTTTTTGTTTTTGCCACTTGATCTAAGCCAAAAGGCAAAGAGAGCTAAGGAAGAAAAGAGGGGAGGGTGGTCGACAGAAGAGCTGGTTATATACCCCAAGGTGGTCTGTGCGCGCGGTTCCATCACGTTCACACCCTTCTGCCCCGGTGATGCTGTTGCCCAGGTAATGGGGCAGGCTGAAGGTGATGGAACGGGTTCTGGGGCTTTCCATGTCGGCCGTGGTCTTGCTGTTCGTCCCAGTGGCATTGTACAGCGAACAGTGAGGTCGGTATCCGAGCCTTCGACTCCTCATGCCGCGAGATATTGCCAACGCTGAGCGCCTTTGCTCTATCGCGTCGACGCCATATTCCCGCCTCTCTACCAGCTCTTGAAATGTCAGCTTAGTATCCGTTCGTCTGGGCGTCCACTCAATCACGAATAATGCGGCAGTGCCTCGTCGGCATCTGTTGCTCAGCTGAATTTCAACACACCTGGCGCGGTGATATCGCCCACCGCAGATGAGCTTATCTTCAATGCAGCAAACATTCAGTGTTATTAATTGTAGTACATGCGCAGATCAACCACTTCATGGCTTTGAGCCACCACCAGACGGACGTCACACCTTCTCACCTGCCACCACGTCGTCTTTCTCCTCGATGCTACCCTCTCCCCTCTGCCCGGGCTCGCTGCCAGTGCCATCGACGACGCGGTTCTTGTCCACACGCACGGTCCACAGAAGCAAGACGGTCGTCCACACGGCGAGTGCGATCGAACAGCCGATCATGGCCCACATACCTCTCTGTCAAACAGTCAGCGACGACACATCCCTCAAGAACAAAAAAGGCTGATGGGGGAAAAAGGAAGCCGGCTTACCGTAAACTTGGGCGCAAAGTCTGCCGAGTAAAAGACGATGGACCACCAGGCGTTGAAGACGTTGCTGCCCATGTTCATCGAGGCGACGACGACGGCGCGCAGCATGTCCTCCTCGTAGCGCAGGGCGTCGTTGGCCCAGGCGAAGAAGGTGGCCTGGCAGGCGTAGACGCTGCCGGCCCAGTAGTAGGCGCCCATGACGGTGGCGGTGCTGCCGAAGGCGCCGAGGATCATGGCCGACGTGACGACGCCCGTGATGCCGATCCAGTAGCCGACCAGGTAGCGCTTGCCGCCGAGGAAGTCGGTCAGCGTCGCCCAGAAGAGCGTCGAGATGATGCCGACGGCCGGCACGCCTGTGGGGTAGTCGTTGAGCTGGGCGACCGTGTACGTGTTGGTCGGGTGCGCCTTGAGGTAGAGGGCGAGGAGCGTGTTGGTCGAGAAGGACTCGGTCTCGCCGGCGATGATCCAGAGGATGACGAAGGCGTAGAAGTAGAAGGAGGTGAGGACGCGCTTCACGAAGGCGAAGCTCAATGGGGCACGTTCGGGGACTTCGGGCACGCGGGAGATGGCGAGGGCGCGCTCGCTGGCGGAGAGGTAGGGCGCTTTCGTGGTGCTGGGTGTGTCGGGGAAGAGGAGGAAGCCGTAGATGGCGACGGGGAGGGTTATGAGTCCGTCGATGATGAAGAGCCAGCGCCAGCCGGTCAGGCCACCCTTGTGGTGTAAAGACTTCTGAATCCCGGTCTGAATGAAACCGCCGAACATGGTGCCGGCAAGTCCAGAGGCTGTGAAGATGCCGCTACGCTTGCCAAGCTCTTTGGAAGTGTACCATGAGCCAAGGATGTAGTGCGTTCCGACAAAGGTGGTAGATTCAGCAATGCCTTGGAAAAAACGGATGGCCATTATATGCTCGGGTTTCTGGACAGATGCCGTGACCATGGTCAGGGAGGCCCATACAAGCATCATCGACGGGAAGAAGATGCGAGGCGAAACATAGTACAAGGCCAGATTAGAGGGGATCTGGCCGATAATGTAACCACAGGTGAAGATGGTGTTGATTTGAGTGAGTTGATTCCCCACGAAGTGAAGGTCTTCTTCCATACCCGAGACGTAGGCATTTGTAAGGTTTGAGCGGTCGAGCTTGCCATCCAATTAGCGTTGTGTTCTGTAAGTGAAGGGACAAACATACATAGTTGCAGAAATAGCTCAGGCAACAAAAGGTGAGAATGAAAAAATCAATCTTCTGAACCAATTTGCGTTCTTGTTTGGTGGCCTGAGAAGGGCCAAAATAAGCCCGTATTCTTTCCATTGCCGCCATAATTCTTCTCCAGATGCCACTTCGTTTTGGCAGCAGTTCAATCGGAAAAAATCCCCGTGACTCGGCGGCGGCGATGTCGGCAGGAAAAAATCAAAAACTCGGCATCAGCATCCGCAAATATTGGGGCCGGCTCGAGGCCAATAAATGAGCAGACGACGGCGGCGGCGATAGCAGAGAGCTCGAACGGAAAAGGGCGAAGATTGCCGGCAGAGCGAGACCGATCAGATCTGATAGGGCGATAAGAGACCGGGGTGTAGTCGCAAATAGGTGGGAAGATAGAGCGGCGATGCAGGCGAGTCAGCGGGTCGACGCGCACGGATGCTCCCTGACGCTGCAGCTCGCGCCGATGGTATGGTTGCTTGCTGTGCCGCGTTAGGAAGATTGATCAACTTCATCGTTCTATGGCTGTGGTTTGGTTGCTCAATGGTGTCTCCGACCAGCGGCCCCCGCCGTGACCCCGCCCAGCGCATGCTGCCGTGCGTGCGGAGGCAGTATCCGTTGCGGGGAAGGCAATATCGTCCACCGTCGGCTGATCGACTTCCAAGGCCGTCGCGTCACGATAACACTGCCGAAGCATCGCTGGCAGACCGCTTGCCCGGAAAAAGAGAAAGGGGCAGCAGACTTACCAAGGCGGGAGAAAAGTATGAGAAAGAGACGGAGGGAGCAAACCAAGACCGACACTATTCCATTGCCACCCACACGCTCCTCACTCTATCCGACGACGACACAGTCTCGGTTGTTTCTTCTAGTCCCCTGTGTAACAATGGATGACGTCGGGGGCTCATCCGCCAGTCGGCTCGGGAGTAGACCGAAGGAAGCCGACGGCGCGCCAAAGGTGGGACAGCTGCCCGCACCGGTCCTCCACTACATCCACTGCACAAGAACCACTGTGAGTCCTCTCTTCGCTGCTGCATTCGACCTGCACTCAGTATTCCTAACGCAATGTCAGCCTGGGAGGACATCGCCGCCAAAAAGCGCCAGGAGCTATCCGACTCCATCCCGCAAGAATGGCGCATTCCCGCAGACAAGCTGCCGCCGGATACCCAGCTTGACGTAACCAGCTTCCCGGAACAGTCTGGCTGGTTTACCTCTGAGGAGCTCGAAATTACCAACACTCCTGCTGCGCAATTGCTCGAGAAGCTCAAGACTCGCCAATGGACCTCTGAAAAAGTCACCCGCGCTTTTTGCAAGAGGGCCGCAGCTGCCCATCAGCTGGTAAACTTCTCCGGAGCTCCGAACGAGCTTGCGAATTGCTTCGGCGCATTACTTTTTGGAAGACATGCTGACCTGAGCCCTCCCAGACGAACTGTCTCTCCGAAACCCTCTTCGACCTCGCCATCTCCACCGCCCGTTCCCGAGACGAGCATCTCGAGAAGACCGGTCAGCTCGTCGGTCCCTTCCACGGCCTCCCCATATCCATCAAGGACAACTTCCACGTCGTCGGCAAGGATGCCACCCTCGGCTTCGCGTCGCTGGTCGGCAAGCCCGCCGCCTACAACAGCACCCTCGTCGACATGCTGCTCGCCGCTGGCGCCGTGCTGTACGTCAAGACGAACGTGCCGACCGCCATGATGATCGCCGAGTCGGTCAACAACGTCTTCGGCCGCACCACGAACCCGCGCAACCGCGCCCTGACCCCGGGCGGCAGCAGCGGAGGCGAGAGCGCCCTGATCGTCCTCGGCGGCAGTCCGCTGGGCGTCGGCAGCGACATTGGCGGCTCTCTGCGCATCCCCGCTGCCTGCACCGGCATCTGGACGCTGAGGCCTAGCTTGGGCAGGTTCCCGACCCTGAAAACCCAGTCTGGCCTGGCCGGCCAGGAAGCAGTGGCTAGCGTCAATGGCCCGCTTGCGCCGTCGTTGGAGAGTGTGTTGCTGTACTCGAAGACGGTCGTGGGCCTCCAGCCGTGGTTGCAAGACCCGAAGTGTGTGCCCATTCCATGGCGTGAGGTTGAGGTTCCGAAGAAACTGAAGTTGGCTGTCTTGTGGCATGACGATGTTGTCATGCCGACGCCACCTGTGAAGAGGGCGTTGAAAGAGACTGTAGAAAAACTCAAGAAGGCGGGGCATGAAATAATCGAGTGGGAAAGTCAGGGAATGCACGCACAAGCGGGAAGCTTGATTGTAAGCATCCCCGCAATGGAAATCTCATACCCGCACGCAAGACTGACCGATTGAAAAGCAACGCATGTTCCTCGCAGACGGTGGAAAATCCGTCCGCAAGCTCCTAGGTTCGACCAACGAACCTTTCCGCCCTGAAATGGCTGCATACGAGACAGCGACGGAAACTGGTGTCTACGACATGTGGCAGATCCATCTTGAGCGGACGGACCTGCAGAAGCGCTATCTCGACCGTTGGAACGCTGCGGACCTTGACGGTATCATCTGCCCAACAGCGCCGTATGCCACGGTCGAGCACAGCAAGTTCAAGTACGTGGGATATACGTGCGTGTACAACTGCATGGACTATGCTGCTGTGTCGTTTCCGACCGGCATGGCCGTCGACAAGGCGGTGGATGGGCTGTCGCCAGAGGAGAAGTCCCGCGAACCTTTTAGCGAATTCGATAAGGTCACTAGAGAGGATTGTAAGTTTGTGTTGCGTGAAATGCCGTGTTACTTTGTTCTGACGCGAAATTAGATGATGCAGAAGCGGTGCATGGCCAGCCAATCAGCCTACAGATCGTGGCGAGAAGGTTAGAAGAAGAGAAAGTGCTCGGTATGGCCGGCAGAATATTGGAAGCTCTGTAAACTGGCTATTGGGGGTGTTTCTGTGCAGGGAAGAAGGGGAAAGAGTCGTTACGTCCTTCAGTATCTGCACTGGCCCCTGCATGTCAATGAAAATCCGTTGATGAACGGGTAGCCCTTGTGTGATTGCATCTCAGCGTATTCATCCCCCAACAGAGGGGAATTGCAACCGAAGGCTAGCACGAAGAACACAAGGTACCCAGACCCTAGGTTAATCATGCCTCAACAGTTTCCTTCGCAAGGAACAGCACGTGGGTACCAGAAGCTGTCGTCCGAACGAAAATGTATAATTATTAATTTCACATTTACATCTGGATGATAGCTTCGACTAGCCATGATGAGCGAAATATAAGTTCATGCCAAACTTCGGCTACGATACCCCTCTATGAAGGTCAAGGGTGTCACAGCGCTAAAACGCCACGGTGCTACAAAAGCTGCAGCTGCATGCAGCTGCAATCCGATTCGTGTATACTAACCACGTAAAAGAAAATAGGCTGTGCTGACGCGGCTAATGCACGAGATCTCTCAGCCTGACCCGCTCGATTTGCTTTGTGTTCGTCTCTTCGCTTGCACTAAACACGCTCAGTTAAGATGGATCCTGCCAGTGCCATCGGTCTCGCTTCAAGCATCGTCCAGCTCATTACTTTTTCGAGCGACCTGTTGTCTAAGACTCGCGAAATCCACAGCTCTGCAGATGGGGTGGCGGTTGAGATTGTGGAACTCGAGGCTATCTCGATGAGCCTTCTGGAACTCAGCCGCGAGGTTAAAGACGGCAAATATCACCTCACGAAAGCAGATAAGCAACTGAAAGATCTTTGTGCCGGATGTCAAGAGGTAGCGGATGAGCTCTTAGGGGTTGTGCAGAGGTTTAAGGGGTCAGGTTCTAAAGCGAGATGGAGTTCCTTCAGACAGGCAGTCCTCACAGTTTGGAAAGAGAAGGAAGTTCGGGCTCTGGTTGACCGGTTGGAAAGATATCGAAGCCAAATCGACACTGCTCTTTTGGTCGCTCTCCGACAGCGCATCGAATCGGCTGGATCACAGTTTGCCAATCTGAAAGGGGAATCCAGCGCAATTTTGCTTTACAATACACGTTGGAACCCAGACGACAACTTCCGACGTGAATTCATCGAAGAACTCCACAAGAGGAACTGGCAGTTCAAGACTGAGCAAGACTTGGAAAGCTTCTCTACATACTTCTCGGACTCTACCGCGAAACATCGTGACCAGCTCCAACAACGCCGAATCCTCGAACATCTCCGGTTCTCCAATTTCGCAAGTCGATATGAGCAGATCGAAGAAGCGCACAAGAAAACATTCGAATGGATCTTCAAGGATCAGGTAGAGCACAGGGATCCTTGCGCACAGTCTTCATCATCGAGCTCCCAGGATGACTCAAGGCGGTCTCAAATCGGATTTGTAGACTGGCTACAGGGCGACGGAAATCTCTTCTGGATCACAGGAAAACCGGGTTCAGGAAAGTCCACCTTGGTGAAATACCTGTACGACGACCCCCGAACCATTGAGCACCTGCAAAAATGGAGAAGGCCTGGAAATCTTACTAGGGCCGGGTTCTTCTTCTGGAACTCAGGAACGGCAATGCAGATGTCTAGAGATGGCCTTTTTCGGACGCTTCTCTACGATGCTCTACAAGATAATCCATCTGATGTTCCGCGACATTTCCTGGACCGTTGGAGATATTGTGAACTATTCGGTACCGATCTCCGCCCCTGGTCCACGTCCGAACTGCAAAAAGCTTTCGAAAGCCTTGTATCCATGGACTCCGCCAGGTTCTTTTTCATGATCGACGGTCTTGATGAATTTGACGGTAACAGCAAAGAACTCGCGGAATGGATCATACATGTGTCAAGAAGGCCGAATGTCAAGCTCTGTGTGGCCAGCAGACCTTGGCTCGCATTTGAGGATGCGTTCAAGTCACTGCCATACCTCCGAGTCGAGACACTCACATCACATGATATCAGAATCTTTACTGCCGAGAAGTTGCAAGAAAGCAGCATGTTCATCGAGTTTCGGAATGTTCATCCAAGCAGCGCTGAAGAACTCATCTCGGAAATACTGGAGAAAGCAGCTGGCGTGTTTCTTTGGGACAGACTCGTCGTCCAATCGTTGATGGAGGGCCTCCGCGACGGTTGCACGCTGGCAGACTTGCACAAAAGGCTACGGGAAATTCCACCTGATCTTGAGAATCTGTTCCAGAAGATCCTCGATGACCATAAATCTTCACACTACCGTCAGCAAGCTTGCCGTATGATTCGAGTCTTGCTTGGATTTTTAGAATTGCGTTTCTCGATGAAGTTACTGGTCATGTCATTCGTCGATTACAACCTGGATGAAGCTATTTCTGCTAAATTCCAGTCACTAGATGCAGACAGCTTACGTTACCAAGCAGAATCAGCCAGACGTCGCCCCAATAGTCGTTGCAAAGGCCTTATAGAAGTCCCATCATATTCCACAAAAGGTTCAGAAGCCACGGTCGAATTCTTACACCGGACCGTTCGGGATTTTGTTTCTCGTTTAGACATTCAAGAATATTTTCGACGCGTCGAGAACAATTTTGACCCGCTCCGAGCGATTGGTGCTTCCTCCATTCTCTACCTAAAGTCCGTTGAACGAACAGGCGAGCGCCGTCCAGCAAGACGGGATACGGTCATGACCGAATTTTTAGTGGCTGCAAAGATTGTTGAGAAGCTCGGTGCGGAAGAAGCGCTAGGCAGAGAAAGAGTCGCAGTTGAACTTGAAAGGCTTTTCGAGATGATTTACGAGTACAAACACGTATCTGACGAATTTCCCTCGGCCTTAGATCTCGAACTTCTCAGTTGGGATACACTACGATCTGGGCCCTACCCAGACTTCTTGATATGGGCTATTTCTTACAAGCTTGGCTCGTGTGTCCGGTACACAGTGTCTCACCGCAACCTCAAGTATCCCTTTTACGGGCGCCTTGCACTTCGCGCTGCCGTGAAAAGATGCTGTGTAGAGGCTGTTGAAACGCTACTGCAACTTGGCGTCGACCCAAATTCCTACAATTCAGCGCGATCGTCGCCGTGGACGGCGATCGCACTTGATTTTATTGACGGGGGTATTCCCTCTAGGAACGAGAGATTGAGAGAAGATCGTCGCAAAATACTTGAGCTTTTCGATGAGTACGGTGCACGTCCTCGACTTCACCTCAAAGGATGTTCTTCTGAAGAAGTTGAGCGTAAGCTAGACTCCAGGAAATTGAGGTGGTATCGCCGAGTGGATGGACTTACGAAGGGGGGTCTGACTTTTGTGATGGGGATTGGTAGGTCAAATAATCGCGTCAAAGCGGGATGAGATTCTTTGATTCCCCTTCTTCTATCTTTATTAGCCTATCTTATTCCCGTCTCTTTTTTCTGGTAGTCTCATCGTCCCAAGATCGCAGAATCTTAGTGATAGCTCTGCTTCGATAAGCGCTGACAAGGTGACCGTAAATTTGCAATACGAAGATTAATTTGGTAAGGACATCGCTATGTTTGGGACTAGTATGGCGTTTCTTGTAGTAAAGCTCAATGAACCTATGCTGCATGAGCCCATAGCCATGAGAATGTATATTGACCATCATCATATGCTGGGATCTTAACTTGTCGCCGCTACGACTAACGTAAGTCGCTATTAGTGCGTGTTCATCAACTAAACAGCAGCATGCTAGGCTTTGTAGATACTCACTCATCATGCTTGAGGATCATGTGTGGCAAAACAAGCTGCACTACGAAGCTGGAGCTATGATTCACATGTTGCACTCTGATCACAGGCAGAAACTTCAACGCATACATTATCCATCCACTTCATCCGGAATTGGGAACGTATGAACCAGCAAACCCCAATTAGCCGTATGATGGTACCGAAAGCATCAACAAGTACGCGCCGCCCAACTCTTCTTACTCCCGCACACCTACGCTGTCCCTCGCTAACGAGAAGCCATATCCACACGGCCAAGATAAAGGATCCCGGCGCAATGAAAACCCAAACATGTAATAACCACCGCCTTGTAGGCATGGCGAGGGATCTCCCACCTCGCCTACTCATAAAAATGCTGATTATGATGATGAGGAGGATAACGCCCTTGCTGCAGCCACCACTCACCTTGCCCTGGTGCGTACCCCTGCGCCTGGCCTTGTCCTTGTCCATGATGCCCCTGCCCACGTCCTCTCTGCGCATGACCACCACCGCCGCCGCCACGACTCCCACCCCCAGCAGCCCCGTGCCCCCCACCCATCCCAACACCAGCACTCGCACCACCAACAGCCATCGGCATCCCACCACGACCCCGACCACCGCCGTCAACAGCAGCACCATTACCACCACCACCACTAAACACACCGTCCCACCTAAACACGCCCGCCATGGTCCTGTACGCCAAGCTACCGCCATCACCCACGCCCTGGCCCTGCGCCGCCGCGGCCGTGGCCGCCTGCACGCCCGGCGGCAGCGCGCGGTCCGACGGCAGCATGACGGGCTCGTAGTAGGCCAGGACGCGGTTGCCCTCGGGCGGAAGGCGGGCGGCGTTGAAGGCCTCGTGCGGGCGGCGGCTGACGGATGGCGGCATGACTCCACCACCACCGGCGGCGGCGGAAGCGGAAGCGGCTGCGGCGGCAGCGTCGCCGGTTAGGGTTGTAGGGAGACCGACGACGTGGGCGACGCGGGTGTGCTCTGGTGGTAGGTGATTGTGGTGGTGATGATGTTGTTGTTGTTGTGGTTTGGGGTAGCGGTGGGGGTGGTGTTGTTGGTGGTGATGGCGGTGGGCGGTTGTATTTTCTCCTGCTGCCGGCAGCGAGGAGGAAGAGAACATGGCGGCGGTATCGAGGCGCGAGGACGAGGGCGAACCGGTATCGTGGGATGGTTGGGACGCTGGTGCGTCGGTTGGGGTGACGCGGCATTGGGCTGCGAGCTGCATGCCTGCCTCCTCGATCTGCATGATGGCCGTTGCGAGCTGACTGGCACGGCGTGAGTCAATTGCGCCCTCGCGCTTGTTGCACTGCTCCAGCAGGGCAAGAGTCTGGCGGCGGGTGGGTGGGTCGCGGCATTTGATGGCGGTGAAGTACAAAGGGCCGACCAGCTCTGTGTCAAAGGAGAAAGTTCCGGAGGAAGCCCCGAAGAGAGATGAAGACGAGGTGGAGTAGGAGGCTGAGGATGACGACACGTTCGGTCTACGGCGCGACAGAAGCCTGGCTGAGAGAGCGTTAATCTGCTGGAACTCGGAGATGAAGGCGTCGTAGGCCGTCTCCTTTAGGGAGAGGCAGCTGGACAGCCATATGTGCGCGACGTAGTAGAGCAGGCGCAAGATGATCAGGCTGTCTTCTTCGGCGGTCCTTGCTTGTTCGGTGATCTGGCTTTTCGGTCGCCGCACAGCCTGCCCCTCGAACTCATCAAGTGCACGATGCCACTCTGCCAGCCTCATCTCCAAGCGGACTTGCTCAAGTATCTCGGTCATTGCAATGGTCCCCTGGTACTTCTTCTCCATGGTGGCCCACATGAAACGCAGCCCCGAATTCTGAATGTCGATGAGTGCGTCTCTCGCCTCGTTCAGCGTGCTGAAAGAAAAGCCGCCTGGAAGCGGTTCGCTGCCGTCCATCGAGGGAGGTTTCGAGCGGACGATGGGGGTTGGTTTTCCCAAAAGGGTCGAGATGACGCTCAGCCTGCAGAAGATGGGGGTCAAGTTCTCGTTAACAAACTCTTCTTCCTTTTTCTGGTAGTCCGAGAAACCCTTCAGCTTCTGTTTCGCGACGTCCGCCTGCCAGGCCCGAAGGATGTTGAGACCATTGAGCGTATGCGTCATGGCCATGTTGGTGTCGCCGCGGAGGAATTCTAGACACACGAAAAGGACGCACGTCAGCAGTAGCGTGCGGCTCGGCTGGGGGGCGCCAGATGCTTGCTCGGATAGGCGAGCAATGGCTTTGTTATACTGCCGTAGCGTAAAGCGCCCGCGAGAGCCATCCGAAACCTCCAGGCCTCGGGCCTCTACGTCCCACTGCTCGTGAGCAGAGCTGATGGCTATGACTGCATGCTGGATGGCGGGCTCGCACCTCCCGAACTGCAGCACAAGCCGGCTCCAGAAGGTCGCATCAAAGTATCCTGAGAGCTGGGGTGCCGTGCGTGAAAGGAAGAAGTCCAGAGCTCGCCGCTCTTGGGGAGCGGCGCCAGAGTCAAAGAGCTGCCGTGAGATGGGCTCGAAAGTTGCGCTAGCCGACCGCACAGGGGAGGCAACCAGGCCCTCGCTTGAGGGAGTCGCATAGCCAAAGCATATCCGACCGTTGCTGATGCACCTGGAGAGAAAGCAGATCGAACTGTCAGGCGGCCGATCTAGGACTGGGGGAACAGGAGGCGCAGGAGCATTTTCGGGGCTCCACTGAGGCTTTTGTTGTTCCGCCGTCCACACAGCAGCCGAGGATAATGAGCCTTACCTTTCACATTCTGGCCGCTGCTCGTCGCACTTGACGCGCCGATTTCTTGGCCATGATCAGTCGCTTCATCAGGCATGATCCAGGTTCGCTAATGAAGAGTACAGAGGTTTCTTACCTGCAGGTGACACAGGCCGTGCGGGCTTTGGCTGCGCTGATACGCGTCCGCCTGGGCGGCGCAGATTTGGGGCTGGCCATATTAAACGACTTTGGCGTGTCCGCAAGTCGGCGACAGTCCGGCAAGGGCGTGCGACGGGGCGACTATCTTAGGTGCTTGAAAACGCTGTCTTTAGTAGAGCTACCCGGATTGCCATATTAGGATAGGGCCTGTGACGATGTGCGGCTTTCGGGACGCCGGCCGGCTGCTGCAACCTGGACCATACTACTTTGAGTTGGTGGCGGCGCTAGACGATCTTGGACTCAAGGCTAGGGGTGCACAGTTCGTATCGTTCCTTCGCAAGCTTCAAGCCAACAGTTCAGTCGCAGGATCTTCATGCTTATTGTTGGTGTAGACGTGTTGCTGTCTCTACCATCGTTCTGCATGAGTCGAAAACGTCCCAATCTCCGCCAGGACCTCGCTGAACCCAACCCACCGTCGATTTGTCGCCAACAGATCAGCACCGGCAACATCTCGAGAATCCATTGACCGATACGTGCGCCTCTACCCCGATCGAGTTCTGCTGCATTGTCTTTGCGACTAGAGACCCACCCTTTCACCAGGGCGCCGACCATCGGGGAACGAAAACTTCGCTCTCGCACCAGTTCAAGCGTTGAACCAGGAGCGGAAACTGACACTAGACTTACTGCGACGCTGTTCAGGACAACGGGAGGAGCGGAGGATTTTGATCGCTCTTAATGAGGCTGTCCGAGATCTTCCAGAATGCCGTCGGCCCCGCCGGCCCTTCGGGGCTATAGTCCCTGCTTATCCATCAGCATCGAAGATTGACGCAAGATTCAGGTCACCCACTTGTCAAACCACGTCCCCAGCATTCCGCGCGCGGATCGTAGCCCTCCTACTTGCACGCACTCACTGCGCCACCGCTCTTCGCTGTAGCAAATCGGTTAGCCAACTCGACGAACTCCGTCTGCGATTGGAGATCTTTACCCGTGGAAAATCGAGAATGATGTCCATCGAACGTGACCCTCGGGGGTCTGCCGCACGGTGCCTGCCGCAATCATCAACATCGATTCGGCTGAGTGAAGGCTGCAAAATATACCTCTGATCTTCGAATTGGCGTTGGGGTCCCACGAAGCATGCATGGAACGGGAAGTGCCTGTGAAATGAACAACTGGGAGCTCTTGCCCATCACCAGGGCCGGGAGGCTCGATTCTTCTGACGCGGAGATTGAGTGTGATGAAGCGAATGGCTTCTTGTGTTGAAATTGGCTCCCTTGGTTGATCGTCCGGAACCGGATCATTTTCAAAGTTGAAGTGGTACAGATCAGTATAGTCTGGAGACGTCAGCACGAACGCACGTTTGCCGTGGACCAGCTATGGCCACTAACCAAGAAAGCAGACAATCTATCACGGCTCATCAGCTTTGCTTCATTTGGTTGGATTACCCTTCACTTACCCTTGCCCAGGTTCCAGTAACACCGTACGGATCCTGTTCCTCGAGAAACGAGCCCGCATTGTTCAGGAGTGAATCCACGCGTTGGAAGTTTGGTGCATCTGTTGACGTTGCCGGGGTAATGATATGCATCGCCTCCGACATACCGGAATCGTCGTCTTCATCGTTGTCCTCGAACCTAAATGGTGGCTTGCTGCGAAAACTGTTTGTGGAGACGCCGGTAAAGGGAACATTCCAAATGGGACGAAACCGTCCGTAGGTTCGTTCGCAAAAGCGGTTAATGTTGTGGGACAAGACAATCAGAATGCTCTCCAACTTCTCCCAGTCGACTCGTTGAGAGCCGTCGTCCATGAACGGGCCCCATAAAGTGTCATCCGTGTAACGGCGGAGATCGTACACTCTGGATCTTGCATAACTGTGGACGGGGTTCGCTCCTCTCTTGGAAGGCTCCATGGGCACACCATTGAGGACGTGCAATTTCGCACTCATCTGGCGGTCACACTCGTCGTCAAAAGGCTGCTGGTCTTCGCTTCCAGCCTGACCAAAAAGGGAAGAGCCACATAATATGGCATCCCTATTAAGCGTGCTGAAATCATCAAAATGGCGGGACAAAAAGCCACAGGTCAAGGAAGGCTGGGCGGATGAAGATACGGCGATGAGATCGTCTATGGCCGAGGAAATGAAGGGGAAATTTGCTTTCTTGGGACCGTTAGCAATGCCAAGTGGATTGGCCTGACAGCACTGACTTTGAATTCCATATTTTCTGACGAAAGAAGCAAGTTCAGCTTCCACATCCGAGACAACTCAGCCTGCCAAGAAAGCTTGACGTCTGGCCGCTGCAGGCGTGGATCATCCTAAAGAGAGGTCAGAAAGAATTGCGTGAACGGGTAGATCCAGGGCTCACAAAATGCTGGAGATAGAGGTCCTTCCAAAGGAGTTCACTGTCATTTATGAAAGTGTGTAATGAGCGGCAGCATTGGGCCACGCGGGCCAAGTCTCTGGGATCAACCTCCAGAAGAATTTCATGGAGGAGCTCGTTTGACAAATCAAGTAAGGAAGGCATCGTCTAGATCCGGGGTCAGCCAATTCCAGCTGGCGGGGGAGCTGCAAGCGAAGCAGGTGGCTGTGATTGGCAGCTACTCTGAGGCTTCTACGAAGCTCAAGGAAGTTCCGGGATGGAGCGAATGGCGGAAAAACTGGGGGAAAAGGACTGGACACATACTTGAGGGCGGCGCGGCAGCAGCGAGGGGATTCAGGTTGCAATAACGAACGAGCAGCTGAGCGGAGCAGCGTATAAGGAGGAATGTGCAAGAGGGGCTCAGATGGCACGGTCGGCGGCGGGCCGTGCGCACAAGGGCGGCGAAACTGGCGGCGAAAATGGCAGCGGCGGCCGGGAGGTGGTTCGGGCGATCCGGAGAAGGCTCAGCGCCGGGCGAGACACAGGCTGGATATAGAGGTGAGATCACAACTCGGAGCGGGTCGAGGCGTCAGAAGGAGATAGGCGGGGCCTATGTCCGCATCCAGCCCTGCCGCTTTGGGGAGCGGCGCGGCGTCTGTGCTGCTTCCCGCCCGGCGTCGCCTTGCCGATCCTTGGCTGGCACCCCTCCCGGTCCGCCTGCTCAGCGCACTTTTTCGCGACCACGTTCTCCGCGCCGCGGCAATAATGCCGCCAGACGGGATTCCTGATGGCGTCATTGGCCCCTCTGCGCGTGCGTCCGCCCATTCCACTCCCAAATTCTCCAACATGGGGTGGACTGCCCTCGTATGCATAGTTGGCAAGTGCGTTGTTCGGGGCCGGGCCACCGTGTCTCAAGTCCGCGCGGGCGCCAGCTGTCCGTGAGGAGCCTCATTCCTCGCTTTAGGTCCGATCTGTTGAGACGCACGAATGGCACGAGTGGCTCTCGACCTAAGGCGATGCGGGCCGGTCTCGCGAGGCACCATCTTATGATAACAACAGATTCGTCGAGCCACATGCTCAAATGTCTTACATCACCAACTCTGAATGCCAGAAATTTGCAGCTAGCGCGGCCATCTTCGGTACTCTAAGATTTCAGGAGCTAGCACGGCAGAGGGTAGCGTCAGATGTCGCGTTGCAGCAGCCTCAGACTTGCTCGCGCACTGTCACGTCGTGAGATGGCTGCCGAGCAATGCTGCGCACGTAAGTAAAGTAAGCGTGGACGCGTGACCTGCTCGCCCTGGGGTAGACGGTGCTAGTCTTCTGTGGGTTGCCCATCTCCGAGCCCGGATTCCGACTCAGACGTTTCTTGGTCCTTGAGAAGTGCCGATGCGGCGGTTAGCAGCATGTGATTTTCAGGGCATAGTCGATTATGGGAAAATCCGTCCAGGATGCAGACGGATCGTTGGCCTGAGGCACAAGCGTAGTTTCTTGGCGCCGAACGTGCTGCAGGGCCTAGATACATTGCAGCTTCGGTGCGACGACCCATGGTGATGGAAGCGTGCCGCAAATGCAGACCCTGAGATGGCTTGGAGTAAAAAACAGCATTAGCAAATGCTTACGGCAGCGTTGTTGATGCCTCAGGCAGACTGCGAGGTGGGGCTGATTGTGTAATCGCGGCAGCTTCCCAGCCCTGTCACTCGCCGCTGTGACGCCGGCTACAGCTCCTCTGCTTCCTCTCAACACCAACGCTCTCCCCACGCTCTCTACAGAACTCTCATCCGGACGCCGCCACCCCTCGTCCGCGCATCACTCCTCTCCCGCCTTTCCTACCGCTCCGTGCGCCTGGATCCTCCCGTCACAATTCCGCCCCACCGCGACACAACGTCATCGTCCTCATCGCCACACCCCGCGACGCTGGACGCCAACACCAACGGAGCAGCCAAGCTGGGGAAGAGAAAGCCATCATCCGAGGACCTTGGGAGTCCAGTCAAGAAAGCCATGACGGTAAGCCAGCCACCCTCGGCAGCCTCTCGCGCAGCTTACCCCGCTGCCGTTTGCACAGTCGCCTACACTTGACTTCTTCTGCAGTGCTATGTCAACTCCCTGCTCACCCGTTTGTTCAAGGACAAAATGCAGATCGATAATCCTGCCGCAGCTGCCGAGCAGCTCAAGGATGCCGCCGGCGAGATCGATGAGTCGCTGTACAGCAGGCAGCTCTACGTGCTGGGTCACGAGGCCATGAAGCGCATGGGCTCCTCCAACATCCTTATCGTTGGTCTGCGCGGCCTCGGTGTCGAGATCGCAAAGAACATCGCTCTTGCCGGCGTTAAGTCGCTCACCCTCTACGACCCCAAACCTGCCACAATCCAGGACCTGTCGGCACAATTCTTCCTCCACCCCGAAGATGTCGGCAAGCCACGCGCGTCTGTGACCGTCCCTCGTGTATCCGAACTGAACCCTTATGTGCCCGTCAACGAGTTTCTTGGCAAGGACCTCACTTCGGATCTCGCTCAGCTAAAGCAGTTCCAATGTGTGGTTCTGACCGACACGCCGCTCACCGACCAGATCACCATCGCCGACTACTGCCACGCAAACGGCATCTATGTCGTCATCACCGATACATACGGCCTGTTTGGAACTATTTTCACCGACTTTGGCAAGAACTTCACCGTCGGAGACCCCAACGGTGAAAATGTCCTGAGCGGCATTGTTGCAGGAATCGACGATGAGGGCAACGTCTCAGCTCTGGACGAGACGAGGCACGGCCTCGAGGATGGCGATTTCGTCACCTTCTCCGAGATTGAGGGTATGGAGGCCCTCAACGATGCCGCACCTCGCAAGATCAAGGTTACCGGTCCTTATACCTTCAGCATCGGCGACGTTTCTGGACTGGGCCAATACAAGCGTGGCGGGTTGTACTCCCAGGTCAAGATGCCGAAGATCCTGGACTTTGAGCCTCTAAGCCAGCAGCTGAAGAAGCCTACCTTGATGATGTCTGACTTTGCCAAGTTCGACCGTCCCGCCCAACTCCACGTCGGTGTGCAGGCTCTGCACGCATTTGCAGAGCAGCACAACGGTGAGTTCCCGCGCCCACACCACGAAGCCGACGCTGCCGAGGTTTTGAAGATTGCCCAAACGCTGGCTGCTCAGGGCGAGGAGCAGGTCGAATTGGACGAGAAGCTCATCAAGGAGCTCAGTTACCAGGCCCGTGGCGATATTAGCCCTGTCGCCGCTTTCTACGGTGGTCTGGCTGCGCAGGAAGTCCTTAAGTCTGTTTCTGGAAAGTTCCACCCAATTGTCCAATGGTTGCACTTCGATTCGCTCGAATCACTGCCTGCATCCTCTACTCGTTCTGAGGAGACTTGCAAGCCCCTGGGCACCCGCTACGATGGTCAGATTGCCGTTTTCGGTAAAGAGTTCCAAGACAAGATTGCTAATGTTAAGGAGTTCTTGGTTGGCGCTGGAGCTATTGGATGCGAGATGCTGAAGAACTGGGCAATGATGGGTGTTGCAACTGGCCCTGAGGGCAAGATCTGGGTGACGGACATGGACCAGATTGAAAAGAGCAACCTCAACCGTCAGTTCCTGTTCAGGCCCAAGGATGTTGGAAAGTTGAAGAGCGACTGCGCAGCAGAGGCTGTCCAGGCCATGAACCCTGACCTGAAGGGTCACATTGTCACGATGAGGGACAGGGTTGGTGCCGATACGGAGCACATCTTCAACGAGGACTTCTGGGAGAACCTGACTGCCGTGACGAATGCTCTCGACAACGTGGAAGCCCGCACCTACGTGGACCGCCGCTGCGTCTTCTTCCGCAAGCCACTGCTGGACAGCGGCACCCTCGGAACCAAGGGTAACACCCAAGTTGTTCTTCCACACATCACCGAGTCGTACTCCAGCTCTCAGGATCCGCCGGAGCAGTCATTCCCCATGTGCACCCTTAAGAGTTTCCCCAACCGGATCGAGCACACTATCGCTTGGGCCAAGGATCTCTTCCACAGCTACTTTGCTCAGCCGGCAGAGGTGGTCAACATGTACCTTACGCAGCCGAACTATCTTGGTAGTGCTCTGAAGCAGTCGGGCAACGAGAAGCAGACCCTGGAGACTCTCCGTGACTTTTTGGTAACGGACAAGCCCCTTACGTTCGAGGATTGCGTCATCTGGGCCAGGCACCAGTTCGAAAAGCAGTACAACAACAACATTGCTCAGCTACTTTACAACTTCCCCAAGGATTCGAAGACGTCAAGCGGACAGCCATTCTGGTCGGGACCGAAGCGTGCTCCCGACCCACTGAAGTTCGATGCGAGCAACCCCACTCATTTCAAGTTCATCGAGGCTGCTGCCAATCTGCATGCCTTCAACTACAAGATCAGCCCCAAGGGCTTCGCAAAGGAGCAGTACTTGAAGGTTCTGGACAACATGATTGTTCCCGACTTCAAGCCTGATCCTGGCGTCAAGATCCAGGCCAACGACAGCGATCCCGACCCGAACGCCGGCAGCGGCTCTTCCAACGACGATCTCTCCAGGATCGTCGACGCGCTACCGGCTCCCAAGTCGCTCGCGGGTTTCAAGCTGGAGCCGGTCGAGTTCGAGAAAGATGATGATACCAACTTCCACATTGACTTCATCACGGCAGCAAGCAACCTGCGTGCCGAGAACTACAAGATCCAGGCAGCCGACCGCCACAAGACCAAGTTCATCGCCGGTAAGATTATTCCGGCTATTGCGACGACAACGGCTCTTGTGACGGGTCTCGTCAACTTGGAGATTTACAAGATCCTGGACGGCAAGACGGATATTGAGCAGTACAAGAACGGTTTCGTCAACCTGGCGCTTCCTTTCTTCGGCTTCAGCGAGCCGATTGCTAGCCCCAAGGGCAGCTACAAGGGTCCCGACGGCGATGTGACGATCGACAAGCTATGGGATAGGTTTGAGGTTGAGGACATCCCGTTGAAGGACTTCTTGGCCGACTTCGAGAAGAAGGGTCTTAGCATCACGATGATCAGCTCAGGCGTGAGCTTGCTGTATGCCAGCTTCTACCCGCCGAGCAAGCTGAAGGATAGGCTACCTCTCAAGTAAGAAAAAATTGACCCCCGATTCCATATCAGGCTAACTTCTCCCGGCAGGTTGAGCGAGCTCGTTGAGACTATTTCGAAGAAGAAGATTCCGGACCACCAGAGGAACGTCATCTTCGAGATCACGGCAGAGGACGCGACTGAGGAGGACGTTGAGGTCCCGTACGTGATGCTGAAGCTGCGCAAGTAGCTTGAGAGGTCATGGCGGTCACAGAAAACAACGGGGTTGATTTAGCTTCTGGCGTCTATAGAGACTACATTGCGTAGATTATCGATGAAGAAGGCGAACAGCCTGCTATGATTGATGAAGTTTTTGGATGATCGACGAAATGCACGTGATGCGGGGCACAAGGGTCCTATGAGAGCGGCATCGGATGGCATTACCAAGCAGCAGTGGGACATGACGCCGCGCTCGCCACCCGCAAGAATTCCACTAACACTTCCGTCGTCTACGTCCGCAACCACCGCTCCAAACCAGTATCCTCAGATTTGACGGCCAAGACGCGCCTACACACTCCCGCTACGACCCGGTTTACCTCGCAAAAGCCCCTCGCGCCCACATTCGCCACCCAAGATGGCGCCTTCCCTCGAAGAACCGCCCACGACCGCCTCCGAAGGCGCCGCTGCGCTCGACGCACCCCTCAAAGCGGCACCCAAGCTCGTGGCGCCCGAGCCGGAACACTGCCCCGGGCCCGAATCGCAAAACGCAGGCAAGGCCGACTCGTGCGCGGGATGCCCGAACCAAGCCATCTGCGCGTCGGCGCCCAAGGGACCGGACCCGGACATACCCATCATCACATCGCGGCTGGCCGGGGTGAAGCACAAGATCCTGGTGCTGTCGGGCAAGGGCGGGGTGGGCAAGAGCACGATGAGCGTGATGCTGGCGCACGCGTTCGCGGCCAACGCCGACAGCGCGGTGGGGCTGATGGACACGGACATATGCGGGCCGAGCATCCCGAAGATGATGGGGGTCGAGGACGAGACGATCCATGTGACGAGCACGGGCATGGAGCCGGTGTGGGTGGCGGACAACCTGGGCGTCATGAGCGTGCAGTTCATGCTGCCCAACCGCGACGACGCCGTCATCTGGCGCGGGCCCAAGAAGAACGGGCTGATCAAGACGTTTTTGAAGGACGTCGAGTGGGGCGAGTTGGATTTCCTCATCGTCGACACGCCGCCCGGCACGAGCGATGAGCATCTAAGCGTCAATTCGTTCCTCAAGGAGGCGGGCGTGGATGGCGCGGTGCTGGTCAGCACGCCGCAGGAGGTTAGTTTGCTTGACGTGAGGAAGGAGGTGGATTTCTGCAGGAAGGCGGGCATCAGGATTCTGGGCATCGTGGAGAACATGAGCGGGTTCGTGTGCCCGAATTGCAAGCACCAAAGCCAGATTTTCAGGCCGTCGACGGGAGGAGCCAGGAAGATGGCCGAGGAGCAGGGCATCCCATTTCTGGGCGCGGTACCGCTGGATCCGAGGATTGGCATGGCGTGCGATTATGGAGAGAGTTTCCTCGACGCTTATCCGGACAGCCCGGCCTGTAAGGGGATCAGAGAAGTGGTGCGGAGGGTAGGATGCGAGATGGGCCTCGGAGCTGATGAGGTGCTACCAGAGGACGATTCTGAGTAGACATTTTGTTCTTTTTCAGTGGCATTTTCTACGGAGTACGGCATGGCATGGCGCTCTAGGGACGGGATAGAATCATGATGCGATATCCAGATATATGTTTTTAACGGAAAAGCTAACCGCTCAATGACATGACAATCTTAGCACTGCGTGGTCGTCTCGCCAGTGTCTTTCTTGTTGTCTAAGACTTAGGACTTACGTTAAGACAGTGAAGTGTTCGACGGGTGGAGGCTTTTCTGTTGATCCGATAACATGGCCTAGGTTTGTTAGCATCCACGTCTGCGACGTCCACCTTCTACTGCCAACTTTGCAGCAGCTGTTCGATTCCCTGCATTTGAAGGTGTACCTTCCCCGTCTGACGGCGCTGCGCATCCAACATAAAAGGGCCACCGCGCACTTTCTCTCTTCTCCCCAACCTCATCCTCTACACCTCAACATTCACCCACTGTTCTTCGAATGCCACCCGAACCATGGCCGCTAATAATCAACAACCGTCGACGCCTACTTCAAGGCGCCATCTAGCTACAGGAATTACGCCGCACGTCACCCGGATGGCGGTCCGAGACACGACTGCCGGCGCTTCCTCATCAGGCCTTGGATACAGTCCGTCATCAGCACCTGCTTTGAGAGCCAGTGCCGCCGTTCATTTCGCGGCGCATAATCCCATACCTCACTCTGACATGGGCCAGCAAGAGAGCTCTTCCCGAGCGACGCGCGGGTTTCAGCAACCATACGCAGAGGACAACGAGAGTCTATTCATACCGCGTGAGTCTGAAGAAGCAACGCCATCATACCCTCGCAACGAGAGGAAGGGCGGCGCTGCGTATGAATCAACACCGCCGCCCGAGTCAAGTGATAGCGACGGGCCTTCAACTCGGCCAACTCGCCCTGCTCGTCGCCGTCCGAAGTCGCCCAGCAATCGCCGATTCATGCCAAAGGTCGCAAAGACAGGGTACTGGGAGGACAGGTACAAGAAATATCCTGACGTCAATGAAAATGCTGAGGGAGGAGGCATTCGGTGCGAGACCGAGTCGGATTCAGATGAATCGGTCCAAAGCAGTCCGACGGCTCACAGGTCCAATAAGTTGGGTGGAAAGTCGAGCGGTTCACGAAGGGCGGCGCGTCGGGCGAGGAATAGCACAGCCGGTATCGACACAGATAAAGCCACTAACTTCAACAAAGCGAAAGTTATCTACGATGCTAAAGTCTTGGCTGGGACGGCTACGACCGAAGACCTGATCTGGTTCTCAGCCCTGGAGGCCGATGAAAAGAAACGACTCAAGAAGCTCGAGGAAGCTAAAGGAGGGAAAAAGGAGGACAAACGGCAAGCAGCAGAGGGGAAGAATAATGATGATGTCGTCCTTGGTTCATCTTCGCTCTCTACCCCGAGCAAGCCAGCTCCGAAAAAGTATGGAATGTTCTCTCAAGCATGGATGACGCCGAGAGACCCCGGATATTCTACCACCAGCACGAATTCGGCGACAGCCAGCGGCATCATGGCAAGTAATAGGCGTAACCGAAATGCCAGCCCTCACACACCATCCCGCCGTACAGACTATCGCTCTGCTCAGCTTCCAACGCCCTCTACAACAACAAAGGACTCCCAGCTAGAGGAAGAGCTATCCTTCGGAATAGTGTACCGCATCGATGAGGAGACGAATGAAGTCATGATAGCAGCGGGCCATGTCGCCAACATGGTACTTCAGCACCATCGCAGTGGCGCGTTGAGGGTGGCAGCAATCACAAGCCCTGCCCGTCGTGCCGCCTTTGCGCCTGACGACGAACTATCACTCGGCGCAGTCTACAGGCTAGACCCAGAGACTGAAGAGGTCATGATCCCGGTTTCCTACGCCAAGAACCTCATCCTCTTCCACCAACGCTCTGGAGCCCTTCATCTGAGCCCGGGAACTCAGCCCTCCCCTCTCAAACGGAGAAGGACCGACGACGACACCATACGTGTACGCCCTCGCAGAAGCCCCAGCCCAAGTAGGAGGCCCCGTGGGCGGCCGAAAGGAAGCAAGAACAAGAGAGATTCTTCGGCGGCGGCGGCTAAAGGGTCTTCATCGGTGGGCACCTCAGCCTCGCGGCCTGTCATGATTCCCGACGACTCTGATACTGACGCCGGCGAATAGACTGCGGCTCCCATCCCCGCCGGCGGCCCTAGACGAAAAGCGTCAAGGGAATGGAGAGTGAACACGTTCTTCAGTGATGACGAAGAAGTCAAAATCGAAAAACCGGACGAAAGGGAGAGGGGCCGGCGGGGCAGGAGCCCTGAGGACGACTGGCACGGGGCAACAAGGCAGAGGAGCACGAGGTCTCGAGCTCCACCTCAATACGAATTTCAGCTCGGAGATGACGAGGGCATGCCGATGGTGCGGCGCAGCTCAGACGGTGAGTTTGTGGAGGTGCCACGCAGAGGGGAGATTAGGGCAGAACTATTGAGATGAACCACTTATGCAATCAATGGGGTGGCTTAAATTGATGGACTGTTTGAGACGGTGCTGCATTTGGATTCTTGGGCAGCAGAGGCATGAGAGCTTTTGATTGGAGACCTGGGTTCTTTTCTCATCTTATGTCGTTTGTGTTTGGGGTGTGATTGAAGCGGTAGTTCGAAGCAAAGATGATTGAAGCCAAAACAGTGGTCCATGCATGTGATTTATGATCTGAAAGTCCTCGTATGTTTTGTTCACAGATGCGATTTCAGTGCCTCCTTGTCCCGGTATTTCCGCGGCCAGATGCCCTGCTTTCCAGGTGACAATATGCCGTTCGGGTCGAGCGTGTCCTTGGAGCTTTTACATTAGTCCCTTGAGCAGTGACCAAGATTCAGAATGACTTACCTTTATCTTTTCGACAAACAGCCGATACGCGTGATTGTTGAAGTCATACAGATCAGCTACTTGATCTGTATACCGAGTCAGCCGAATCCTTTCACACAGCACACGCCTGCCTGACTTACCCATGTAGTTGACATGCGACCGATACTTGCTGAAGCCCCGCTTCTTTCCTTCCTGGAACAGCCGCTGAAAAATAGCCTCCACAGCCCTGCGCTGCTCCACATCCGTCTTATCGAACGTCATCATGTTGACGAAGATGACATGCCTCTCATGCATGAAAAAGTCACACATCAGATCAAACCCCTCGGCCTCGCAGATCCCCTTGGCCGTCTTGACCCAGTCCAGCACTGTCTTCCCATCCGACGGGATTATGGGCGAGTAGTCGATGTGCGCCGCGACGCCCCTTCCGTCCTCAGGCAGCCTGAACTTCACCATGGGCAAGCTCCACAGACTCGGCACGCCCACCCAGAATCCACCATGCGGCTCGGGCACGCTCGTCGGATCGAGCGTCGTCTCGCCTTTGCGCTGATCCGCCGCGAACAGCGTCCCCTGCAGCCTGCCCCTTGGAATCTTCGCCTCAACGATGGCCTTCAGCTCGTCGAACTGCGCCCTTACCACGGCCGCGCGCCCGTACAGCCCGAAGCGCGCATTCCACGCCCCAACACCCAGCTGCGCCTGCAACTCCTTCAACCGCGCCTCCGGGATCGGGCCGGCGCCTTTCCACACATCCGTCCGCGGGCCCATCATAGCCGCCCACTCGACCAGGCCGGACACGTACACCGTGCTCGGCAGCAGTCCATCCCGCCTCAGCGCTCCAAAAACCTCGACGATGGCTTCGATGTCCGCGAGGTCCGGCGCGTCGAAGGCGCACGCCATGTACGCGGCCGGCGCGGGCGTCAGCCAGATGCCCATCTTGGTGACGACCCCGAGGTTGCTCTGGAGGAAGAGCCCTTCGACGGAGGGCCCGAAGGAGAACTTGGAGAGGTGCGCCGAGGGCGAGTGCGTGACGCCGTACTGCCCGCTGCGCACGAGCGTGCCGTCGGCGAGCATGGCTTCCAGGCCGCAGATGTGCTGGTGGTGCGTTGCTGTGGGCGTGAAGCCGGTGCCGCGGTCGAGCGTCTTGTGAGGGGTTAGAGCTGTCAGAAAGGAAATGTTTTGCTGCAGGAGGGAGGGGGGAGAGGGAGATGAGGAGAGGAAAAGAGAAAAAAAAAACTTACGTTCCCGATGACGCTGCCCCAGCCCAGAGAGGGCACGCTGGGCCAGACTTTGAGCTTGTGCTTCGCGCAGTGCTCGTAGAGGTCGGTGAAGGTCACGCCTGGCTCGACCACGGCGTAGGCGAACTTTTCGTTCACTTCGATTATCTTGTTCATGCGGTGCAGGTCGAGGCTGAGCGACCCGTTCAACCGCGGCGCCGGACCTCCGTATCTATCTCAAGTGGTCAGTTGCGGATATCTATGAGAGCGCGTTGAAAATTGAAGACGGAGGTGATGCGCAGAACAGTCTATCTTTCCATGCCTTGTGAAGACTGATACAAACTTTCTACATGGCTAATTGAAGCAAATATCCGGGCTCCCACAGTCAAATGGAAGGACCCGGATGTAACCTCAACTTCACACATAAGTAGAGGGCAATATCTCCAAGGAGATGGTTTCGAAAAGGGCAAAGTCTATTGACGTCCATTGTGGACTTACCCCAAGTTTTTCCCACGAGAAAAGGTCCACACTGGGATTCCGTACTTGTTGGAAATCCGTAGAACACCTCTCAGCTCCTCTATCGAACGCGGGCTACATCAATGAAGTCAGCATAACATATTGCCAGCGATGGTCTCCAGAACATACCAGACTGCGCCGCTCGGCATTCTTCTCTTTCCATCCGCTTCCCAAAGCTCATAGGGATCGATGTAGTCTTCCAGCGCCTGCCCGGTAAAGACTCCATCGTGCCCAACAATGGCAGCGTACTCCTTGATCGCACTGTCGAAGTCGGCCTGGCTCACTCCAGGCGGAAGCACGGCTTCGAGCGGGCGCGTCAAAGACTCGGAATGTAGTGCTCTGTGCGTTGATTGATATTCCGGGTCATGATATCGTTCCGGGAATCGTGTTGGTGCCATGTTCGAAAAATATGATGTCGTGAAATTCCAACCGAAAGTTCGAAAGGCATTTAATAGTTACAGAAATTTCTCTCTACTGACACTGCGGGGAAGAACCCCAGTTGGCCTTCGGTATACAGAGTCCGATCTATGGCAAGTAATGTGCCACACTATACCCCACACTGTCTCAGGTTGTTGCCGACTGTGACCGTTGCCCCACACACTTCGCTTTCTCCAACGCTTACTTTGTCCAGACAATAAAGTTCGAAGAACACTCATTTACTCACGCTACTCATACACCTGAACTATCTTCTTCAAGGACGTGCACTTGATATTTATCCTTTAGTTTCCCAGCCCGGTGTCAGGAAAGTTGGGGTAAGTCTGAAATGACTTAAGCACAACACAGCGCCAGATTCTCTGGCAACGTAGCACTTGTAACTTTCCTGGTAACCTTCAAGACTATACAAGGATTCGATCCGTATTGAGATAATCAGTGGCTAAATTTTGTCAACCGAAATTCTCGCCAAATAGCTAACCATGATGTCCCTTGGCTAGTGTTGAACTCTGATGGAGTGTGGAGTACATTTGCGGGGAGCCTGTGGGGTAAGTTGAACACCCGTGGAGATCGACCAGCATCTACCCCGAATGATAAAATTACCTCCTGTGTTATTCAACTGTAGAATAGCCGGCCTTTTATTTCTCTGGTTGCTGTGTGTTGCACCGTCTGTATGGCCTTTTATTGCAACCGCAACAACAAAGCAAGAAGCAGGCCCCACTCATCAGCCCTATTTTTATGACGGCGTTATGGCGATTAGAAAAGACTAGGCATGGATTTTTTTTTTTAATATCGTTCATATATCATATGATTCGGATCCAGTGTATTTCCATGGTAGAAGTGGTAGACCCTTCTCAGGGTTCCGGTCAAAACCGCAACAGAGCTTTTTAAGCAGCAAAATTTTCCGTAAAAACGAGAGCATCTATTCTTGCATTTCAACCTCGCCGAAAGGTGGTGAAGAAAGCAATAGATTCCAGTGAAGCTATCGCCTCACCTTCAACCACGCCTTTCACTTCTCAGTCATCGTCAACGCTCGCGCCTCCAACATCAAAATATACGCTAGTCGCTTTGAAGGTATAACCCTCAGTCCCACCAACTTCAGTTACAATGGACACGGCTGAGCCCGCCATGCAGCATTCCACCATGCAAAGGTTATCCGAGGCGTTTGCCCCAGTCAAGCGAGTTCTCACCACCCGCTTCTGGCGGGTACGTGAGACAGGCCCCGTAATGCCATTCTCGAACCGAGCCGATCAGGAAAGCGCGCGCATGCTTGCAGAGTTCTGCGAAATAGGCGAGCAAGTGCCACACGGAGCCACAAGAGATGCACTGTATGCAGATGCCAGGACGAGAGGAGGAAAGCTCGTACTCCTCCCCGCCACCGAAACCCCCGATTTCAGGACAAACGTACTTAATTCCTGCTTGGTCGTCGGAGCTGTCATTATCTCGGCTCTGACCTTCTTCTTCTGGCTGAAAGGCAATATTGATTCGGTAGCAGCTACAGGAGGAGGCAGAATTCTGTTTGTTATCCCACAGCTCACCATATCATACGCCGCTGGTTCCTATGCACGGCTATGGTTTGACGCCTGTGGCGGCATTTGGAAAAAATTGTCATGCGTTTACTCATGGAGTGTAATATGCATATTCGCCACGTTCAGCATGTCGGTATGGAATATGTATGGTTGAGGGATATAACAAACTGTAGAGAATTCCATTCTTGTATTTCCTGTACTCTTCCTTCGCGATAAGTGAAAATGGAGATCAAGACGGACCCGTGAATATAAAAAATTATGCAAAATGATCTACACACAGACTTTGACTACCCACGTAAGTAGAACGGAATATCTCTGGCAAGTAAGCTTTGGGAGGTTGCATCACGATGCTTTGTAATAGTCTACATAAAGAATCAAAAGCTTCCCTGAAGAATCTTGGTTCTTGTATTTCACCCTTGTCAGGACTTGGGGTCGAACCGCTATTTGTCTAATTTAAGCTGATTGGCATTCTTGGGAAACGATGCTCGCCAACTTCATGACGAGTGATTCTCCATCATTAACAATTTATACCCATGACTCCTGAGCAACTTCACTCAGAGCCTGCTTTACCGCGAAACCCCGCAAGAGTAAAAGTGATGCGGGTATGTCGATGCGCATTACTCGCTGCGTGACACCGAAGATCCCGTCGAAACAGCGGCAGACTCGTATGAAGCGCTTTATATCTTTCGGATGGGCTGCCGATCTTATAGTTATTTCATGGCCAGAATATATGCCGTCAGCTGCTTTATGCTTCACTCACGTGCCAGGATTCAACCAACTTGCCAGCTGAACGGTTCGATAGAGCTACCATAAATTCTCTCTATGGATTGACAGTGAGCAGTTCTTACCAGCGAAAACGCATGGAAAGCACTGGAAAATCAAGCCGGGCACAGGAAACTTCCAGTAGATTCCTAGCAAACATGCTAGCAATCAGTCAATCAGGTCTATAAAAGACCGGCTAGTTAGCTGAATACAATCACCATGCGATCTTTTCAACTAAAGCTCATGAATTTAAACTGGCCCTAGTCTACCGATCATAGAACACACCGACGGACTTGCCCGCGTTGTTTTATTGCCAACCATAGATGCCCACTCGTGCCCAAGTGAGAGCATTCCGTCGATCGATTACAATGGCATGATTGATCTTCATTGCCCAGCATCAATCTACGATATCGATGGAAAGTATCTTCCTCGCTTCAAGCTGATCGTTTCATTCCGTCAACTATCAGCAGCGAGTGAATATCCAAAGATGTATGAGACGTGCTAACCAGAAAAGAAAAAAAAAAGAGCAAAGGCAGTTTATCGCCATTTGCTGGGCGTTTATTATTCTGCCTGCTAACGAATTTGTTAACTTAAAGATGACGAAAGCAATCAACAATCAATCAGATTTTTATACTGTGCATAGATGTGCCCAAGCTGTCACGCAGCTGATGCTATCGCATCACCCCTCCCCCCCCCCCAACTCAATTGAAAACCTTGAAGTCACGAGAACGAACAAAAATACCTGTGCACTAATAGGTTCTTACGAATCAATCTGCCCCGCCAGGCTGACCATAATTGTATCCGATTTCACTCAACTATGTCAGCAGGTTGGATATGATATTACATTTAGCATTTCATAGCGATGAGCAGAAGCGCCAGAGACGAACACCGTAATCACCGCCATCTAGACCACGCCGGGAACTACAGAGCAAAAAGTTGTACAGAGCGAGTGAAAAGTGACTCCGGCGAACCGTGTATACACAGCACATTCTATACCCTTCCCATACCGTGATCTTTCAGTACGCCGAAGTGATAATTCGCTAAAAAGCCAGAAAGAAATAAAAAGGTACAAGCCAGAAGAGAAATAGACTAAAGAGAACAAAGCAGAATGAAAGAGTGCACCACTCTTCGCCCCCCGATGCATCACCCAAACCCATCAACCTATCTACCTACTCCATTGCACCTTCGAACTCCACTACTCATCGCCTGACCAACCACGACACCACCTTACTGGCCATTCGACCCCTCCTGCGCCTCCGCCATGACCTGCTCACCCTCATCCAACAAGTCCGCCACCAACTTCAAATTGCCCACCATCGTCTTCGCCTGGCCGACAAGCAACAACTTCTCCGCATTCGCCGGCAAGCCCAGGTACGTCGGTGGCTCGCGCTCGGGCAGCTCGTTGACCCAGTCGACGAAGGCCTTGAACGCCGTTCCGCTCGGCACCTCCAGGCTCGTTTCGTCGTTCTCCGCCGTCGGCTTGACGATCTTGTGGCCCTCCTCGAACGCCGCCGGGTCCATGATGCTCGTCACCAGCTCCGTCAGGATCGTGAAGTCGTGCTCCGAGTCGATCTTGCCGCCGTACATCTCCGTGATCAAGATCCGGATCATGTCCCAAGGGATGTTCTTGGGCGCAATGTTGGTGCGTCCGTGAGCGACCGTCTCGATCCAGATATCGATGATGTTACTGCAGCACTCGTACTGTTTTTTCGGTTGTGTTAGCAAACGAACTTTGGGTAATATGTGTATGGATTACTTACGTCCGAATCGTTGAACTCCCAGAAGCCCTTCCAACCCAAGCTGGGCGCATAGCGGAGACGCTCCTGAACAACAGCATGCAAGAAGCAGAGCAACAAGTACACACGGGCACGCTCGACGGGCTGCTTCTGGGCGCGAGAGCTCAGCTGGCTCAAACTGTCCTTCATGTTGGCCCTGATACCGGCCGGCTGCTCGTACATTAGAACACGAGAAGCGCGGAGCAAGTTGACAGGGATCTTGGGGCTGGTCTCCATGGACAGGAAGAGGCGGAAGTCAGCGTGCGGCTTGAGACTGTCAATACGCTTCTCGAGACTCTGCAACCACGTGGGCGCAAGGTGGACGTTCTTGACCATGACCCAGTTGCCCGTCGCCGCCGCGGCAGTGATGGCCTTGTCTGCAGACGAGACACCTTCGTTGGAACCCATGGCAATGTTCGTGCACGAGACGTGCATGCGCTCGACGAGGTTGTCGACCTTGTAAGAAGCGTCGAAACCGGGCGACGAGGCGAGGGCGACCGGAGTGATCGCGCCCACCTGCTTGACGATAGCGCCCAGGTCGTCTGTAACCTCTGCGTATTCCTTGCCGAAGACCTCGTACACAAACTTCTCAACAGCGGGGACGAAGCGATCAACGCGGAACAACTTGATGAGCATGAGAGAGCGGAGGTGCTGATCCAGCTTCTCAGTATTGTCAGGCCAGACCGGCGGCACATGGTTCTCAGCGAGTTCCTCGGAATAGAACGTTTCCCAAGCAGCCGAATCGATCTTTTCGATCTCAGTCTTGAAGAGTCGGTGCTTGGTTGTGCGCTCCATAGCCTCATCCTTGCGGTCGTGATCAGTGGAAACGTCGACCGGGATTAGATCCTCATCCAAGATGGCATCGATAAGGCTCTTGTCCATTTTGTAAGGAGCAGCCTGCGCCAGCAGCATCGCCAGCATGACACGATCCTTGTGCAGCAGAGCAAGTGAGGTGCGGCGGTAGGTGTCGATGAAAAGACCCTTGATAATGTGGTCGATGCGTGCCGCATAGCTGAGATCCTTTGCTGTCCTCTTCGTGTCCTGCAACACGGCCTCGAAAATGTCCGTGAAGTATTGCAGCGAGAACTGGTAGAAGAAGTTGACGTGCCTCAGCTGCTCCAGCACAGCGAAAATAGCCGAACAAGAACGAGCAATGATCGTGTACTGCAGCGTAATGTTCTCGACCTCGGTCATGACACCTTCCGTCTCCGACACCTTGGCTGAAATTTCGGCCGCCTCCTTCTTGAGCGTCTCGAGCGTCTCGATGACGTTGTCGTCGTCGAGGATGTTTCCGCGCGATTCGTTGAGAGCCTGCAGCAACCTCTTTTCGAGCTGCCGAAGATGGACGGCAAACTCGCCCTGCATCTTGATAAGGTTGGAGCGGCGCTCGTCGACATCGGGTCTCTCGGACTTGAGGACCTCCGCCAGTGACTGCGTCTGCAAACTGCTCTGGGTGACAGTGAAGTTGACGAACGTGGTTCTACTGCAGATATCGGGCGCGAACATGGCTGAAGGATCTCTGGTAGAGAGGTAGAGTCTGAATGATGGCGAGAAATCGATCTCCTGCTTGCCGAGCTGAATGAGCACACGACCACCGGTCTTCTGGTATTCCTTGTTGAGCACATGGTTGAGGACGGGGTCGAGGTGCTCTGCGTCCTGGATGAGAATGGGGTTGCCGAAACGCAGGGCAGACTCGAGCTGCTTTGTGAAAGAGTCGTCCAAGAAACTAGTGACAGTGAGCTTCCGGTCCTGGCACTCCTTCTCCAAGAATTCCGTAACGCGTCCAGACGGGTCGATAATGAGCGGGTAGCGGTTGAATCTCTTGAGGATGATTGCGTTCTCTGTGCAGAGGTCATCAGCAGGAAGTGAGTTCTCTTGCCACTTGAGACGCTCATCTGCTGTCGACAGGTACTCTGTGACGGGGTTGGGTTGCTTGAAGCTGATACCAGACATGTGCATCATGTGGAACCAGTCCTCCGTCATGGCCTTACGGTACTGCTGATCGTAGTAACCTCCATAAGCGATGAAGGCCGCGGCAACGAGCACATCGCCGACGATGGTATCGATCTGCGTTTCGAAGCTCTTGCTGCTCTCCTCCCAACGACCACGCTCCGAAGACAAGCTGTCGAGTAGACGCACACTACGGTCAACCTTGGACTGGACGCGGCTCATTTCGGCCTTGATGGCCTGGGTTTCGCTGATGAGCGCCGCATATTCTTGTTTGTAAGCTGCAATACTCTCCTCCAAGGTGTCAATCTGCTTGGAGATGGCTTGAGCCTCGGCCTTGGTCTGCAGTGCAGCCTCCTCAAGCTGGCCGACCTCCTCACGAAGGGGACCGACCCTGTCCAAAATCTCCGAGTAGTTGACCTGAGCTTCAACCCACTGCACGAGGGGACCGCAGGCCTTCGATGCGCGGTTGACCTTGTCGAACGTGAATTCGTCCTTGCTCAAGAATTCGTTGCGCATCTTGATGCGAACATTCCTTGTCATCATCTTCTCGTTATCGTAGTTGACAATGCTGGCGATGAAATCATCCCTTCTCACAATGGCGACGATGGACTTCCAGTCTGACGTCTTGTGTCCCAGTAAGGTGCAGACGGAATCCAGCGCAAGCCTGACACCAGCAGGTGGGTTCTGCATGGAACGGACTTCGGTAAGATGTTGCCTCTTGATGTTGCTGACACTCTTCTGGGCTTCTTCGACGGCAGGTTCGGCCTTGGCCAAGTCGCCAAGCACAATCTCCCTTCTCTCCGCAACTTCCTTCTCTTGTTTCTCGAGCGCAGCCTGCACTTCGAGCGAGTGAGTCTTCCTTTGCTCTGCCTCACGCTGATCCGCAATCATTCGTTGCAGCTTCTCATTGGCCTCGGCATCCTTCTGTTCAAGCTGGGCCTTCTTCTGAGCAAGACTCTTCCTCAAATCGCTAACCTTGTCGACGGTCTCGCGCAGCTTCTCGAGACCAACGTTGAGATGGCGCTGCTGCTCCTCAAGATCCTCGCGCTTCTCGTTGTAAAGCCTAACGTACTGCGCAACAAAGTCCAAAAAGTGGCGTGGAGTCAAGTGCATGATCTTGTTCTGCTGCTTCCGGAGGCGGCCATTGAAACGGTGCAGCGAGTAGTGGATGTACACCATCGCGTTGACCACGGTCTCACGGTGAGAGGGCGGCAGATTGAGGTCTCTGTACGCAACCGGGATGCTGTCCGGAGACTTGAAGCTGGCACGATCCAGATCGACCGATTGGGTGAGTTCGGTGCCAACCTGGTAGAGTGCCTGGTCAGACCAATCACCAAACCAATTGAGAACGCAACGGTTGAACAAGGCGGGAGAGGTGGCAGCCTTGGAGGACAGTCCTTCTTCGGGCGGGTTCATGGTGAACACGACGTGGAGGTTCTTGACAATCTGCTGAGTGAACCACTTGTACAGTTCCTCTTGCGAGTCCAGGAGCAATCCCTGGCGCTGCGCGCCTTCCTTGCAAGACGTCATCAGCGACGCGTACTCGTCGCCCTCGAAGAGACCGGGAACTTCAGCGTTGGCAAGTAGGGTGTTCATGCGCTCCAGGAAACCGGAATCAAGGACGTTGGACTCGTCCATGATGAAGCAGATCTTCTCACCCTTACAACCGCACCTGCGCAGGACGTTTCGCAGGTCATCGTCGAAATCTTCGGCCGAGTACTTGCCGTGCACCTTGATTTGGTACACCTTGAGACCGTTCATCCAGGCGACGAAACGCGACAGGGTAGTCTTGCCGGAGCCACTGACACCAATAAGAATCAAGTGACCTTGAGGTTGACGGAAGACACGGTCAATGCGAAGTACGTGGTCCAGGACATCGTTGAACAGGATGAGAGGAACGTCAACCTCTTCTTCGCAGAAAGTCTTGAGACGAGCCTTGACAAAGTCGCGAAGCTGTTCACGCTCGACAGGGACGTAGTTCTTCGAGAGCCAGTTGGAGAAGAGGATGGGGCCACCGAGGGCCTTCTCCTCGTCAATTGTCGGGAAGTTCTCCACCGCAACACGGTGGATAGCTTCATCAGTCCACTTGCGCTCCTCCTCGGCAATAAGACGATCCTGGAAAAGACGGAGAGCCTCGTGAGCCCAAATCCTAACCAGTCCTTCGACGCTGAGATTTTCGAGCGGCCGGATAGCCTCGTACACACCACGCACCCATCTGGTGAGCTCACGAGGTGAGTAGACGTAATGCGGCTGGATATCGGGCGTGAAGCGTTTCTGGGACTCGGAGTAGACTTGGACCATGGCCTTCGTGAGAGGTTCTGCGTATCCACGCAACGACGGAATGATCTTGAGGACAGCGTTGTTGAACGTTCCGTAAATCTGCTGGAGAGAGATCTCACCAGGGTAATCGACCATGACAAGAGGGGAATGGCGCAGGAAACGAAGACCCATAGCGGTACGACCGGCATCGGTGGGCGGGTTACAGGCACCGACGAATTGAATGCGGTCGAGCGTGACCCAGCTCTTGTCAGAAGTCCTCCAGAACCCGTTCTGTTCAACCAGTTGCCTGATGAAAGAAATAGCGCGCTGAGTACCGTAGTTGTCAGGGGCAGGCAAGTTGATCTCATCACAGAAAATGACGAGCCAACGACCAATCTGGGTAGGGCTGAGGATAACTCCATTGAGCGTCTTGCGGTACTCGCAGTATTGCTCAAACGTCTTGATTAGGAGATCCGGAGTGGTGGCACTCGAAAAGTTAAGGCCGACAACCTCCATGTTGGGAAGCTTGCGAAGAGCGCTGAAAAGCGTCATGGTCTTACCGGAACCGGGGGGACCGCAAAGAAGCAGGGGCTTATGTTCAGCAAGCCAAGAGTACAGGACATCCTCGTGACGGACAGTGTCGATGGTGGGGATGACGACATCCGTCTGAATGATGGAATGGGTGTTGACCTCGACGTTAGGCACTTGGTTCTGCCAGAGCGTCCACTCAGCCCGGGGAAGGGCCACATCGAAATCAATAAGCGAGGTGCCTCCGCTGAGTGGTGGAGTGTCCACAGTGCTCAGCCCAGCAACCATGTCGCCAAACTCCTTGCGTTCGGACAGCGGACAATCACCGGTAAACGACCAGGTGAGTGCAAGAAGCAGCTTCTTGGATAGGAAGGCTTCAATCTGTTCGTCCTCAAGCGGGAAGTCTGGATGCTGGACATTGTACTCGAGCATGGAACGGCAAGTCTTGTTGAGCAGAGAAAAGAGCGTGTTGAGAACGCGAATCTCAGTGTACTCCATGATGTGGCGGAAGGGACGCGCGCCATCGATAGCCTTGCGTACGAAGCCGTCGTTAAGCAGACGATGCTCGAGAAGGTCGGCAACGAACTGTTGCAGTTGCAGTGCCTTCTGCGACATGACACCAGGAGCGACGCTGTCATCTTCCAAATCCTCGAAAGGCTTCTCGCGCAGCTCGCCAAGGTAGTTGGCGATCATCATGTCGATGGAAACAGTATCGTCGCTGAACCAGACCATACCACAACGAGAAACGGTGGCCAATGTTGCGTACTTCAAGGTCTCGACTTCGAACATGATTCGGACGTTTGGTGGCAAGTTCAGACGCTCACCGTTCGGGAGCGTGAGCAGCTTGTTGTCGTCAAGGACACTGTTCAAGTTCTCAACCCACTCAGGGTCGACATCACCATCGAAAATGATCCAATGGCGCTTAGTGTCCTCTCCACGAAGGTTGTCCACGATCTTACGCAGAATACTAGTGAACAGACCATCGGTCCATTCTCTTGTCGTGCTGTCCAAGCTTCCGTAAAGGTGCTCCTTCGACATGACCTTGGGATCAATGACATGACACACACCTTCCGTGCCCTCAACGCGCTGAAGAGCCTGCAGAAGCGTCTTCCATGCGGTGGATTTACCGGAGCCAGAAGAACCCACCATCATCACACCGTGGTGCAGGTTTTGGATCTGGTAGAGTTGAAGGACCTTGGTCATCCAGTTGTCGCTGACAACAAGACGGTTCTCGCCTGCTGTGTCACGAATCGCTTGCTGAAGGGCCTCGAGCGGTGCAGGCACGTATTCAACACCAGGGAAGCAATCTTCCTCGATGTCCCTCATAGTCTCAACGTCGGACTGGATAAGCTTGGGGGCGACTGTCTCGCGAAGACTCTGCAGCAGGATTTGAGATTCCATAACCTCATCGCCGGCGGCCGAGTCTTCTCCTTCCTGGGCCACGCGGTCACGCTTGAGGCCACCGGAGCTGACCAGCACACTCTTGAGTGCACGCAGACCAAAATCGTAGTGAGCCTGCTTCGAGAGGGACTTGGAACACTTGTCGAAGAAGGGTACAATTTGGCTGGAGATTGGCTTTGCGTGCGAGAAACCCTGAGAGTAGAGCATGACTTCGGCAATGAGCTCCTTGTCGGGCTTTGACATGGCAACACTGCGGAAAAGTTTCTTCAGGTTGTCAGGGAGGTTGGAACGACCGGCATAACCAGGGTTCATGGTGATGAAAAGACCAGTGTTCAGGTCGACACGAAGGTTGCGGCCAATCAACTCAATCTGGGCCTTCTCGTCGGTAGCGCCCTTTCGCAGGCCAAGCTGGATGTTTTGCACCTGTTGGGAAACGGCAGACAAGATACGCTCTTCCAAACGGTTGAACTCGTCGAAACAGCCCCACGCGCCGACCTGGCAAATACCAAGGAAGATGCGTCCCATGGCCTGGAAGTCGAAAGTGTCGTCACAGCAGAAGACGAGGGTGAAGCGACCGAGCTGGACACCAAGAGCCTTGACAGACTCAGTCTTGCCAGTACCTGCAGGTCCGTATGGAGAGCCACCGAGTCTTTGCGAGAGAGCCTGGGTGAGGGTCAGGAAACAACGGTCGGTAAGAGGAGTGCGGACAAGACGATCCGCAACACCAAGGTACTCGTAGCCGTAATCCAAAACGGCGTTGGCCATCTTGATCTTGAGACGCTGGAGGAAGTCGCCCTCAGGCTTGTACTCGTAGCGCATCTGCAGGAGCCATGTGTGATGGTTCTCAGAGTCGGCGCCAATCGTCTTCAGCTTGTCGATAACATCGCGTTGGTGGACACACTCAGTAATCAGGTGCTCGCACTTCTTGCGCTGAATGGTGTCGAGGTCTCCCAGAACAGCGGTGGCGAGAAGCTGCAGGATGTTGACTTGGCGCTCATACAAGGCCTGAAGAGTAGAACCACCGTTGCGCAGGGCATTGTCGACGTCGGTGGTCCAGCAAGCCTGTGTAGCAAGGACGACAACCTGTGCTGGGTACTGAGCAATGTAGGCCTCAAATGCTTCCCGGTCAATTGTCTCAGCCTGCAGAATGCCATTGAACTGTTCAATGGCCTCGGCAAGCAGCTCGGCAAGTGTCATCTTCATGTTCAACTCAAGCGCACCAAGCCATTCGTTGATCTTGGGAGTTTTGATGAGGGAGATTTCCTTCTTCAGCTGGACCTTCTCGTCCTCCTTCGAGGTGAAACCGGTGATGACGTTGTCCTCAGTAGTGATCAGGCCAGACAGACCGGCAAACATCTTACGCAAATGCTTGGCAATTCTGACCGTATCGTTGCTGTTACCGATGATCTCGAGCAAGTCTTCATCACCAACGAAGTAGAAACGAGGGAAGGAAACACGCTCGCGCTCAAGATACTCTCCGAGGGCCTTCTGAATCTTGTTGAGCAGCTCCTCGAGACGCTCGAGCGACTTCTGCACACCGGGAATAGCCAGGACATCGAGGATGAAGGGCGAACGAGAGACCTTCTTCATGACGTTCAGGAACTCGGAGTTGATGTTCTGGAAGCGAGAGGATTCCATCGGCAAAAGGTGCTTAATATCGGCGTTGCCGGTGAAAACACCCTCCAAGTACACCCACTGGCGCTGCACGTCGATCCAAACATCGAAGAGCACATGGATGCGGTTGAGCTTCTCCTCCCAAGACGATGCCTCTTCTTCGAACTCCTTGTAGTACGGAGAGTGTCTCATGGCTTGCAGAGAGTTCAAGTTCTCACTGCACTTAGCGAAGAGGTCGTCCCAACCACGAATCAAGCGACACTTGTTCTGGTAGGAGACAAGTTCCAGGGAATAGTTCTGCCAGGTCTCACGGACTTGCCTCAGGAACTCCTCGAGAGCCATCTCACCCATGGCTTGGGTGATGACATCGCGAATGACGGTCTCGCTCTGTGCCAGCTGGAGATCCCACACATCACCCAGAGTCATGGACAACGGCGAATATCTCTTGCTCGGCTTCAGAGCACGGAAGATCTTGATCCAATGGCGCTCGCGCACAGCTTCGGAACGCATATCGGAAAGGAGAGGGTTGACCTTGAGCAGACCCTTGAGATGGTTCTGCACATGCTCAAAAGCAGCATACTGGCGCATACGACTGGGCATCTCCTTAGTCATCTTGATCAAGTTGTCAAGGGACTGACGCAGCTTGCGAGGCTGGATACTCGTCCAGAGAGTGTCCCTGAGGTCGTTGAGACTGCTCCAGATGGTGGAGAGTGCAGCCCAGACGGACTTGAAGTCTTGGACTTCCTCGAGAAGAGTAGGCAGAATGCTCTCTCCACTGGGTGGGAGATCGAGAGCCTCCTTGGCTTCCGAGACCATTCTCGCTTCCTCGCTGAGCTGAGTGAGCTTCTGATCGAAGGTCTGCAGAGTAGCGGATGCCTCCTCGGGAGGAATTGTGCCGGAGACAGGCTTCTCTTCGTTCCATTGTCCAACGAGCTCAGTGATCTTGTCGTTCATCACCTTGTCCTGAGCAGTAAGTCTCGCCCTGAGCGCGTCCGTCTGGTCGTTGACGATCTTGCTCTTCCGGCTGAGAATCTCATTGAGCGTCGCCCACTCGTGATCAATCTGATCACAGTCAAGCCAGTCTTGAGGGAACTGGTAGCGCTGGCGGGTGAGAGTAGTCTGTCCTTGTCTGAAAACTTCAACCTCGGGAGCCAAGACCTTGACCTTCTGCTTGCACTGCTTAACGGAAGTGATGAAGTGAACGACTTGAGCAGTGGACGACGACTCAAGAGACTGGCCCTCGAGGTCCTTGCGTGCCTTTTCGATCTCTGCGTAGACCTCCGCCATGCGTGCTCCGAGACGAGCGGCAAACTTGACAAGGATTTCATGCTGCCACTGGTCATACTTGGCGTTGACCTTCATCTGGACTTGCTCGTAGTCGATGGTGACATTGCCGAAGGTGCGGCTAACATCTGAGGTATCGAAAGTCGAGCGCGTCTTGCGGATATCCTGCAGCAGCTGCAGCCATTTGCGGAGCTCATCGCCAAGAATATCGTACACTTGATCCGACTTGAGATCCCAAAGAGACTGGAAACGGAGCCAATCATCCACATAAACGCTGATTTCTCTAATCTTCTCCTCGATGGCACCGTATACGCGGGTGAGAGATTCAGTGCAGCGGCTTGGGAGTTCCACAAAACGGAGGCTGGCTGGATCCTGAACGGCCTCAAGGCGCATGTCGTATCTCGAGGACTTGATCTTCTCGAGCCTGCAGATAACGCCAAGCCAGTCATGCAATTGGTCGAGCCAGCTAGCACGGGCGAACTCCAGCGGGGGATCGAGGTAGATGACCTGGTTACGCATCGTGATTTCGTGAATGAGATGGGACAGGCGAGGACGGTTTTTCTCTGCGCTCTCAGAAGAAGCAGTAGTAGGCCGACCATCAATTTCAGAACCGTCTGCACTCTCGAAGGCCTCAATCCATTCCTGGATGGCGGTGCTCAGACGCACAAGAAGCGTGCGCTCAATCCTGGAGTTCAACTCCGAAACGTAGTAATGAAGGTTGACGTAATTCTCGAGGTTGAGCTGGTCGACAGCGCGCTGGATCACATCCAAGCTGGTGCGGAAAGCGTCATACTTGTAAGGGCAAGTTTCGAGGTCGGAAAGAGCCTTTTGGATGGTGGCGTGAATGGTCTTCAGGGTTTCCGTCTTGCTTTGAAGTAGCGAAACAGCTGCAGCAAACTCCCGGACGAACTGAACGTGCTTGCTTTCACCTCTTGCCGGAGTCAAGGAGTGATCCGCCGCGGCAAGCGGGCCTTGCCTGATGTGCAAGTCATAAGCGTGGACAAAACTCTCCCACTTAAGGGGAACACCCTTTGTGATCAAGCTTTGAGCATCGTTTTGGTAGCCGTGTAGGAGTATGGAAACCTCAACCATCTCGGTGATCGCACGAGTAGTCTGCGAGTACGTGCGCACACTCTCCATCATGCTGACAGCGTAGGGGTAGACGCGCTTTGCCTCCTTCGAGATGTTGTTGATGGCGTGGGGAACCTGGTAATTGAGCCAGAGCAGGTTGCGCACTTCCTTGAATAGGGCGATGACCTGGTGGTCAAAGTTGACGCCCAATTCCAAAGAGTTACCAGCGGCACGGTTGCGGGAGACGCTGAAGAGACGGCCGGAAATCGACAAGTTGCGCCTCTGGACCTCCTTCAGCCAGGCTTCGTAGATTGGCCGCGTGTCGAGCTTCTTTCTGAACATGTTGCTCTCGCTTTGGAGCTTTTGACCTTCCATGTGGAGACTCCAATCTTTGCCGAGAATATTCTCGACCTTGCCCATGTAGCCATCAAGCTGACGCTCAATCTGACGCGCCCAGATGACAGCACCTGAAACTGGAGGAAGGTCTCGGAGCTGGGCCATTGCATGAGCTTCAGAATGTCCGTACTGTTGCTTGAAGCGCTCGTGCAATGCCGAGATGTCTTGCTTGACATTATCAATTAGCTGAGTCTGATACTCAGAAATGGCGCCCCGGATCTTCGGTCTGACGAAAAGAGCGTTGAACTTGGAAAAGACGCGGAACATCTCATTGGCGTTCTTCGCCGTTGCCAGACGATCTCTCAGCCTGGCAATAATGGAGTTCTCGACACGAGATGTGCGCTCGTTGTACGTCATCTCAGCCTGCTCCCAAATTCGGGTTCCTTCGGGAGTAACGTCCAAGACATCGACGTCCTTCAAAGCCGCATAAGCCTGGGCAACTTCCTCCACAGCATCGACATCGCCAATCTCCTCCACGATGACAGCGTCGTCCTTTGCGTTGTCGGAGATCTCCCGGACCGTAGAGCTGGGGCCGAGTACGTTGACGATGGTGCGTTGGAGCTGCTCGTGGTTCTTCCGGAAGGTCGTGATGTACTTGAGCCTATCCTGGGTCCGGACATGCCGAGGCTGGATCTTGATGGGGATGAACTTCTCGTTCCTTCGGCGAGACACTTCACGCGCAACATTAGTAAACTCCTTGACGTTGTCGTCCCATGCGCGCCAAACGCCCTCGGCAAGCTTCATGGTGGCATCAAAATCAGGGAACTCCTGGTGCATGAGCTCGCGACCGTTGAGGAGAAAATGTATCCGAGCATCCAAATCGCCCGAGATGGCTTCCACCAATGCAAGAGCGCGCTTGATGGGGTACGGAGAGGCACGAAGCTTCTTGTTCAAATGACCGAAGATCATGTTGATAGAATCCTGCACCTTCTCCAACGAGGTGGCGGACAGAAGCTCATCAAGAGGGAAATCGCGCATCAGCAGGTTGTACTTCTGCACAGTTTCCATGGTCTCTTTCAGACCTGTGTCGGTGCTGAAACTGACCGTGGCCTGGAACCGCTTCGCGTGTCGGAGCACGTCCATGGTGAGGGACACGCCATCGCTGCGAAGCTGCTGCTCGATTCCAGCCAAAGCCGACTCCATGTTCAGCCAGAAATTAATTTCTTGATTTGCGGTACCGCTGGCCGGATCGCGGTTCGTCTTCGTAATCGTCTGTATCGACCTAATCCATCCATTGACGATGTTCTGCAGGTTGTTCAGGAACTTGCTGTCGTCCAACAAGGCCGCGGGGATGAGGTCGATGGTCGGCTTGACCCCCTTGGCTTGGGCCTCCTCCAACGCATTTTGAATTACATCAGGTTGAGCCAACAAAAGCTCGGGTATCTCGGTGTTCTGCTGCAACTGAAGCAAACTCAACTCTAGCTCTGCAATCCTCTTCTTAGCGCCAGGAATGCCAGTCCTGGCATCGACATCTCCTTTGCTCCAGCTCGGGTGGAGCGCCGCCTGGCTCTTCGTGTACGCATCAAAATACGGCGCCAGCGCCAAGTGAACGAGAGAGTGTAAAGCCTCGAATGGTGAGCTGAGAGGGCCCTGGCCAGTCGTGGTCGTGTCCGAGGACGCAATTCCGGGGAGATTGATGACCTGGATCTGCTGGCTGATGGGGGCGGCGGGGTTGATGGGCTGCGGACCCTTCAGGATGGCGATGCAGGCATCGTAGGAGCTCGAAGCGGACAGCTCGGAGGTCAGCGTGTAGATGTAGCGCAGCGACGGGACTAAACGAAATGAATGATCAGCAACGATCGGAGGTGGAGGCGAGCGCGTAGACGAACCTTCCGACCCGTTCGCGGCGTCAATCTGCTCGTGGTCGCCGATGATTCTCTGCACGTAGAGCGCAACCTGCGCCTCGAGAGCGAAGCGTGTGCAGCGCTGCAGGGTGTCGGCCAGCAGCGCCTCAGACAATAAGCTCCCGGGCGCAGCAAGGTCCTCTTCCGAGGCGCCCAAGGTGACGCTCAAAACTTTTACGAGATGGTCGACTATGACCTGCGGATCTATCGAGGTAGAGGTGGGTGCGGGCTGCTTGGGCGCGGAGAGGCCGTTGGCGGCCCCTGGGGATGTGACCAAGGGGTCCTCCATGGTGTGATTCGGTGTGGGAATCAAAGCGGATCAAGACATGTGTTTCGACGGACGGCGGGTGCGCGGCGGCGAGGGAGGTAGCGATGCCGCGGGAAGGACAGGTGAAGGGAGCGGCGGATGCGGGATGCGGCGGTGCGGTGTGGTTGTTGACGGGAGCAACAAAATACGTCCACGGCGGGCGCACTGCATACAGCGCACGCGCGGGCGACACGTCTTACCCCTGCACCAACCAGATTGCGATCCCGGCAGGATAAGCTTCTCCACCGCCTGCCATCACCGCCTTCTCGCCTGAGTTGCCCTGCACTCGCATGCCCGTGTCGGCTTCGCCCGAAATTTCTGTTGTCTCAGGTCGCTGCTAACCCTTGCTGCCTTCGTTTCGCATCGCCGTCCTCCTTCTCCACCCCGCACATCAATTGCTCAGGTAATCCGGTACCCTATCGCATTCTGCCGATCACGCCCATCCCCGCTAAAGCGCACATGCCGCTCGGGCCACAGCCGGCAAGAGCTACACGGACCCTGCCCTTCAACAAACTGGAGCACCAAGAGCTTTCTGATAATCTCGACTTTCCAAAGCCGGTCAACTGGATCCGCCTTACCGAGACTCACTAGCTCACGGACTCCATTGGCAGCTATTTCAACCAGAGCTCCATAGCACTAGAGTCGTCAACCGTAAAGTGGTGGCCAGGGTCTGTGTCGACGTGGCGTGCACAACCGACTCTTCAATCGTCGAGGTCGCGACCCCTGTGGACGTTTCGGGTATGCGCCTGATGCGCTGAATATTGTCCCTGTGAGGGGCATCCCCTTCGCGTAACATGTCGATCTCATGGATCGCCAGCATACACCGTTTTGGTTCAGCGGATAGTCCATCACTTGCCGGTTGCATCGCTACTCTTTACAGCCCTGTATGGATAATAATTGAGCCAGCCCTGATTAAAACTCCCTACAGATGAAAGAACAAATATTCTAGATGCATTACAGTTTCTTTCCACCGTTTCGACGGCATGAAACGTGTTCCTGAAGGCAGAAACCAAAGGGAACATGCATGATTTGAAACATGGGTTCTTTCAACTGTATCATATCTCCGACTATGAAGAAAGCATTTGTCAGTGCAAACAGAAGGCCTATGCAAACAAAGATCTAAGATAAAGTGCGAAGGAACACGGCAGGGACATAGTCCTAAATACATGGTGAAATGCCGGTTGCCTCACGACGTGCAGACATTGCTGATTTAGAAGCTTGATGAGTACGTAACTCGGGAAGACTGGAATTCCATTTGATGAATGTTCCTTCGTGCTCCGGAAGAAAGGCTACTTGTACATATCATCTGCGTCCCCGACGTTCCACATCAAAACTTCTGAGCTACCCTGCCTTATTTTAATGCCTCCACCGACATTTCATGCAGGATTTGGAAGCCTCCAAGATCTTATCTACTACTATTTAAGCAACCCTCTTGATCGCTTGCACACTTGTCTATTTGCATTCCAGACTGGTTCTTTTTTTTTTTTTTTGGGGGGGGGGGGGGGGGGGGGTGTAAGTCAGTCGATTGAACTAAAATTCATGAAGGTTAATGTGCTACGCTGATTATAATTATACCAGGTTGATGAAGAATAACATAAAAGCGTAATGGTTTCCTGCATCTGTCCTTGACATTATTAGTACTGGCTTTAGCATACGCCTACTTGCCAACCAGCTAATTCAGCATAACCACTTGCCCTTTGTCCACTGCGCTCTCACATATCAGGCATGAAGCCAAACACCTCTTGTACCATTTCCCTCAAAGCACTCAAAGCCTCGATACGCTCCCCTTCATTTCCTTTCCAAAATCTCCTCAAAACATCACAAACCTCATGTATGACGCTATCAGCCTCCTTCCATCGGCTTTTCTTCCACGACTCCTCACATTTCATCGGCCATATCTTTCTGGCCCATCCATCTCCGACCCCAGCTGCACAACACAAGAACCCGACAAACCCCCTCGTCGCCCTTTGTGTTAACGCCAGAGGTAGCCGTGCTCTGTCAGCGATCCAGTCTTGATCACGCGGCACCGATCCCGTCGCAGCCATAGTAACATAACCAGGGAATGCAGCGAGGAGCCGGCACAAGGCAATATACTCCTCGGTGCGGATCTCCTCTGTCCCCACCCTTCTTGGAAGCGGGTAATCCGGGGTGCCTAAGGGGATGCGAGGGTCGTTCTTGTATGTAGCAGCATCTTCGAGGAACCTAGAGATGTCGAACTCTCGGAACATTGACTCGTAGTCCTCATCCGGCTCTTTGTACCCTTTGAAGCTGTGTTTCCTCTTGGGAGGCATGATGAAGACTCGATATGGATTCTTTGGTTTGAACTACTACACAATAAACAGAAATGGTATAGATTAAACCCCGGGCGTTTGAAGGAGGTACCCGCCCTTATGTATTATGGCACGAGTTCTCCCAGACAGTTCGATCGCCCTCCACGTGTTTCGTGCGCTGGAACGTTGCACATATCGAAAGGCAAGAAGTGGGGAATTATCAGAAATATAGATATTCTATCGGGATATCTCACACAACTGTCTTACGCTAAAGCACAAAGTAGGCTATACCCTCGAAGACAACTTCTTCTTCAACACTTCATACCTCAACAAATCTCCCACACTCGGCACGATCTTCTGCTTAGCCTTCTCGAAGTCCTCCTCCAAGACCACACTGCTCTTGCGCCTGAGCGCGTTCTGGCCAGCCTGTCTCAACAAGCTGCCAAGATCTGCACCTGAGTAGTTCTCGCAACACTTTCCAAATTCTGCGTACTTGTCATCAATCGGAGTGCGTTTGATGAGAGCTTTGAGGATCTCTGCGCGCTCGCTGGGGCCGGGCAGGCCAACGAAGAGCATTGTTTCCAGGCGACCAGGTCGCAGCATGGCGTCATCGATCATGTCAGGACGGTTCGTGGCAGCAATGACGTAAATTCCCTCGCGAGCGCTCAAGCCATCGAGCTCAGTAAGCAACGTGTTGACAACCCGAGTGGATGCTTCGGACTGGGAATCGTTGCGCTTTGGTACGAGCGCGTCAAGCTCGTCAAAGAAGATGACGCAGGGGACGGAAGAACGTGCACGAGAGAAGACCTGACGAACAGCGCGCTCGGATTCTCCGACGTATTTGTTGAGCAGTTCTGGTCCTTTGACGCTGATGAAGTTGGCCTTGGATTCGTTGGCCACTGCCTTTGCCAGAAGCGTCTTTCCGCATCCTGGAGGCCCCCAGAGCAACACGCCTGTTGGCGCTGTGATACCAACCTGCTTGTATCTGTCGGGGTGCTGGATCGGCTCGACGATGGCCATCTGAAGTTCCTCGCGGATGTCTTGCAGAGCGCCAATATCTTCCCATGTCGTGTCAGGTACCGTAGCGAAGCCCTCACGCTTGGAAGAAGGCTGGATGCCGGGAAGGACCGAGTTGAATGCCTCCATGGTGATGGCAAGTGTTTCAAACCCAACTGGACGCGGTAGATCTCGCCGTTTGGCAACCTGCACAAGCCGAGTGATACTTTGGTCATCCTCATCTCCCTCCATTGTTTCGCCACCGTCAATATCCATCTCCTGCTCTGCTTCCCGACCCTGTCTTTCGAGAGCCTCCCTGTAACGATCCATCGCCCATGAACCGGCCTTGCCGACAAGATCTCGCAGATCAGCACCCACGAATCCACCAGTTCTCTTCGCCAAGTGTGTGAAATCGACATCGTCGGCGACCTTGACCTCTCGCGTTTGAGCGCGAAGGATGAGTTCCCTCATCTTTTCATTCGGAACACCCATGTTGATTTCCGTGTCGAACCTACCGCCTCTTCTTAGGGCCGGATCAAGACTGTCAGGCCGGTTCGTGGCAGCAAGAACAATGACAGGTTTGCCATCATTTCCCTCCATAGCCAGACTGTCCATGGAAATGAGCAGCTGTGCAACGATACGTTTCTCCATCTGGCTTTGTGATGTATCTCTCTTCGGAGCAATGACATCGATCTCATCGATGAACAACAGACACGGTGCATTCCTCCGAGCCTCTTCGAAATGCTCTCTCACTTGCTTCTCGGACTCTCCGGACATTCCAGATACGACAGATGGACCCAGGATCTCAATCAGCGGTACACCCATCTTGGCCGCAAATGCCTTGGAGATCATGGTTTTACCACATCCAGGTGGACCGTGCAGAAGGATGCCACGAGGGATAGGGATTTTGGCAGCTGTGTATTCTTCTGGGCGGAGCAATGGTAGCACAAGAAGCTCCTTGAGCTGGCGCTTCACGTGTCCAACACCGCCAACATCCTCCAGCTTTATGTGCGTTGGGGGCGCGGTGTTGATTTCCGTCTTCGATTCACCCTTCCTCTTCTTCTTGACCGGTTGACCGTCAGGCAGCCGCTGGCCGTCCCGCTTCTTCGCAGCCGCCTCGGCAGTAGCCGTCTGCTTGGCCAGATTCCCGCGCAACGCTACATTCATTGCATTTTCCGATGCGACGTGTTGTTCCTTCTCCTGCTCGTCTCCGAGATCGGCATCGATCGGCGCCATCTCATCGTCTCCACTGGCTTCGTCCTCCTTCATGACGTCCAGCACGCGCTCAATGCTGTCCTCGAGCTGTTTTCGTGGTCTCCTCGCGAGCGAAGAATTTGAGCGCTTAATCCAGTCGGACACGGTGTAAACCGAAAGGTTCGGATTTTCGCCCGGCTGCTCGTCGATAAGCTTGCGAATGACCTGGAAGACTTCCTTGTCAAGTCCCTGCCGAAGGGATGGTCGGCCTTTGCCCCGCACTGATGGCATTTTTGTGTGTATGTATGACAGGCGAAATATGGAAGTCGAAATTTTGCTCTATAGATTCGATCGCGTGGGGCCAGGCGGCCGTTCTGGGGGCGGTGGTGAGCAGCTCTCGAGGCCTGCGTGGTAGTTAGAATAATGCCGGCGGCGGCTCCAGGAAATTTCTCAGGGCGCGCGGACGCTCTGACGCACATGCAGGGGTGAGCGATAAGCCGATAAGGCCCGGTCTCAAGCGCCTTGGCGGCGCATCATACGCGCTGCCCGACGCCGGAGCGGTCCTGCGACCGCGCCAGAACAGCAACGTTTTGGGAGTTTTGCTCGCAGCCGTCGACAAATCATGGGCAACTCCGGGAGCACCCCCAAGATATCTGCCCAGGATAAGTGAGTCGTAGCTTTGCATCCCTCCGCGTCCTCATCCAACGCGTTTCGGAATGCGCGTAGCTAACGCCGCGCGCCCACTACCCAGAGCTATCCTGGACATGAAGAACCAACGAGACAAGCTACACCAATACCAAAAGAAGATTATCGTCATCACCAACCGCGAGACCGAAATTGCGAAAGAATGTCTGAAAAGGGGCGACAAGCGGCGCGCTTTGCTGGCGCTGCGCCGGAAGAAATACCAAGAGTCGCTCCTGCAGAAGACCGACTCACAGCTTGCCCAGCTTGAGACGCTCACGAGCGATGTTGAATTTGCGTTAGTACAGAAAGATGTACTATTCGGCCTACAACAAGGCACGAGCGTGCTAAAGGAGATTCACAAGGAGATGGGTGGGCTGGAGAATGTGGAGAAGCTTATGGGCGAGAATGAAGAGGCGCAGGCATACCAAAGAGTCAGTACCGACCAGCACGTCATACCGGCCGTCGCAGCTGCGGTCAGAAAGGTCCCTGAAGGGATTGTGCATCTCCATTTGCGCTGGAGGCACCCATACCCATGGCCGTTTCCGTTACCGTGTTCATCGGCCATGCGGAGGGTTGCCTCATGACCAGCTGCGCTTAGGCCACTCGATGACCGAATGGGAATGAAGCGCTAGTGCTAACAAATGTACAGGAAATCAGCGAAATGCTTGCTGGCAGAATGTCTAATCAAGACGAGGACGAGGTTGAGGACGAGCTAGACGCGCTGGAGAAGGAAATGAACGGCACCAAGCTCCCGGAGAACCTACCAGATGCTCCGACTAAGGTACCGGAGGCTACACAGCCGGAACGCGGTACAGCGCGCGAAAGAGCCGAAGCCCGGAGGCGCGAGCAGGCAACGATGCACGCAGAACCGATGCTTGCATGACGTGTCGATGGTTAGCACATTGGCTGGCGGTTTGCTGCATGCATTTCAGCAAGGCGTTTGGGGGAACATCTTCTGGGAAGGGCAACGACGGAGCACATACTGGTTTCACATAGAGATATCCGCAACGTAATCTTGGCTCATATGAAGAAGGCTGATTGGTGATGGGTCGAGTGTACCTCACGTGCGGACATGCATATGCGTTGACGATCTAGCTCACACATTTTGCCTCTGTACGCTCATTGTTCCCTCGCGGGTGCGATTGCTCGTCGCCGATAAGATGACGCAAAGCCCATCGACATCGCTCTGCCCTCGCCACGATGTCTGGAAATTTCCAGCCTGTGGCCAGCAAGTTCTTGCGACTCGTGCACGATCCGTCGGCGTGGAGCATCGTCACAGCTTTTGCGTTGCCCCTCCCCCGCCATTTGCTGCTGCGGGCCGCAACGGCCCTCTTGACGTTACGAATCCTTCCCCGCCCTCAAGGTACAGCGCGCAAAGCACATATATACACGCACGCCAATATCAAGGTCCAAGACACGTAGGAATACGCCGCATACAATAGCTTGAAAGAATGTCGCATCACTGCCACGACGAGCACGCTGGCCACGGAGGCCATGATCATGGCGACCATGGGCACGTACACGACCACAGCGACGACATCACACCAGCGCTGCAGTCGCTGCTGTACGAGCAAGTCGACTTCTCCAGCGTCAACACGCTGAACGAGGAGACGCCCCGCGCAGGAGCCGCCATTCTGCAGAAGACGTGGGCGCAGCGCCTAGACCCAGAACCGGAGCTAGCCAGCGATGCCGACGAACAGCTGCTCATGTTCGTCCCGTAAGTATATTTGTTTTTCTATTTTCTCATGTATGCCGGGGTGTCGCATTGCTAACGCGCCGCTCTCTTTCATAAAAGCTTCACCGGCCAAGTCCGCCTGCACGCCATTCTTGTCCGTACCAGCACGACCGATTCCGCTCCCAAGACACTCAAAGTCTTCCTGAACCGTGACGACCTTGACTTCGGCACTGCATCCGATTTGCAGCCCACGCAGACCTTCGAGCTCTCCCAGACCAACGACATCCAAGAGGTGCCCGTCAAACGCGCACTCTTCAACACCACCCGCTCTCTCACCCTCTTTTTCGAGGACAACTTCGGCCAGGGCGAAGAGGACGTCACTCGCATTTCCTACCTTGCCTTCAAGGGCGAGTTCATGAAGTTGAACAAGGAACCCGTCAACTTCCTGTACGAGGCCGCCGCCAACCCAGCGGATCACAAGGTGAAGGGAACGAGCGCATTGGGTATGGGGAGCGGCATCGGCGGACCGGGTGGTGGCGGAGGCGGAATTTGAGGGGAGTGACTTGGCCCAGGGTAAAAGAAAGACGAGCGATATCAGCCGGAAGGCATTTTGTATACTTAGCATGGCACATGGCATGGAATGATAGTAAAATATAAAATTTTCAACTGCTGCAAAGCATGATTATCAATAGATATTCCAGAAATGTTGGTTTCGTGGCCTAATGCGTCTTTCGTCGTTTCGAGCAGCTTATAGTCTACAAAGTGCCTGTATGACGCCTGGATTACCGCTGAAAATATGGTATGCTGGAAAGAAATGAAAGACGCCGTTAACCTAGCAAACGTGGATATCGATTGAGAGGACCTACTGCGTATGACAATTGGCCTCAAAAATTCCCAGCCGTGGCCTGATCAACGCGTCCCCCGAATGGCTGACCAGGAGCGTCCGGCCGCGACGAGCCCAGCAGCGTGTGCCCCAGCACAAAAGTATTCGAGCGCGAAAGCCCCGCAGACGTATGCCCTCGCCGCAAGTAACACCGTTTCCAAGCTCCAAGTGGTCCCTCCGTCCAGCGCCATTGCGCCCTCGTCCTCCCCACAAGCGGCCCTTGATCCTCTCATGACTCTTTTCCTCAGTGATTGTCTTACAACCCTGAATCGTCACCTCACACGTGCTTCGTTGTCCCAATGACCTCGCCCCGCACCTTCGACCAGTCGATGCTCGCATCCAGCTCTTCGTCTACCAGACCGCACAGCGCGACGTTGTCGCCGCGGATGAGGTACAGACCATGCTGCACCTCGCTCGAAGGCTCCGGGTCGTCGGCAGGCCGTATGATGCGTTCCCAGGTATCGGCCAGCACGAGATTCGTCATCTGGTCGCACGACAGCAGTGTTCCGACCAGCGTCCGGCTATCGACCGTGATGATGCAGATTTTCTCTAGAAAGCAAGAGGGCGTTAGCAGGGCGACGCCATTCAAATCGCAGGGGGTGTGCGGAAGGGCAGCGGAGGCAGATTGTGAAGAGCGTAGAGCCGGAAGTGCGCGTGGCGGTCGGGTTTAGGACGCACTGTTAATGTAGGATTGGAGCGACATCTTGTCGGAGCTCTCTCAGAGATGCGACGGCTTGCAGGGTTGCGAATGGATTGGGTGAACGGCGGCAATTAGCGAGGCTGTGGTGGCTAGCTCCCGGCGGTCTTGGGTAGCTTCTTGAAAGCTTCGCGGGGTGGTGGAAGAGGGGAGAAGGAAGCTAGGGAATTCTGCGCGAGGCTGTCGCGATAGAGCTGCAGTACGGGTCCCGCGCGTTGGCTGCCGTGACGCGCGCGGGCGAGCTCGGGCCGAGAGCTCACCACCTCGCGCTAGGTGAATGCTCAATCGGCAGGCTTTGACATGTTGCTTCGGCCTTAATTTTCCAAAGAAATGACCATCATTTTTTCATTGTCCTGGAACAGAGACACCAGGGTATCTAAATAAAGACTACAACTTCCTCCATCCCGCTGCGCCTGGAAGCTCAATTATTTATGGAACGAGTTGTCCGCAAACGGCACGGCTTCCGGATCATCAAGCGAAAGCGGTCAGATTGGGAAGTGAAAACATGTCTTCGTCAATTCAGGGCCTAAACAACCATCGCCAAGAACCCAGAACACGTCTATCTATACAACGCGCTTGACCTGTGTCCTGTTAGCTGGTTCACAGAGCTTTCCTGGCCGAACTTACCTCGAAGAACCTCTTCAGCCACCAAACCTGGAAGACGCCCTCACCGACCAGCACAAGAATTTGGAAGATGCTCCACCACTTGACTCTGGCGTTGGTGCTCTCAGCAGTGTTCCTGTGCGTCCTCTCTCTGACCACGATGTATCCCTGCTCGTCCTTGACCGAAGCGATAAGTTCCGAGAGTTGGCGGACTAGAAGCTATCAGTGATGTGCCCGGCGAATCATGCCATGTGCGTGTACGCACCCTCCTTCTCCAACGGATCCTGCGGCGCCTCGGACTCGGGAACATAGACAATGCCGTGGACGTTGAAAGAGACCTCCTTGGTGTTCGCGGCCCAGTGTTCGTTGCTGAAGCAGTAGGTGTACCTCCCGTCCTGGTGAGCGACGAAGGAGTGGTCGCCGGAGGAAACACTACGCTCGTGGGTCTGCATGTTGTTCGACGGGTTTTGGATCTAGAGGCCGCATTAGCACCGCTTCAGAGCCAATTGGTGTATTGACGCACCCAGAAGTCGATCTCAAGGTTGCCGCTACCACCAAACTCGCGGTCGCCGACCTGGAAGGTCACGGTCATCTTATCGTCGGCATGGAGCTGCTCGTGGAAGCACTCGCGCGAGTGGGCCTTGAGCTGGATGTTGTGGGCCGAAGCAAGGCTGACGAGATAGCCGAAGGCGGCAACGACGGCGGCGGAGGGGAACAGCATGGCGGCGAGTCGAGGGGTGCTGCGATTGCAAAATGGCGATATTCTGGGCGGCTGTTGGAGCTTCGGAGCGCCGGCGTAAGGAGTGTTGATCGCGAGCTGCCAGGTTGCAACGGCGAAAGTTCGGGAAAGACCCTGGTCGCTGATCTCGCGCCTCAGGAACAACTTCACTCCACCCATCCCAACCAGCAAACTACAACAAATTTCGTCCATTTAGCTTTCACTTTGCAAATGCGAAGTACCCCGTAAGTGTTATTTCTAGGAGAGCTCGAGGCTCACCAAAACGAATACTGTGCATAGCAGGGCGAAATATCGTTGCCGAACATGCATTAACCATCGGGGAATTTCTTACTCTATATTATTTTTTTTTCATCTTCTATATATTCGTATTTCGCAAATTATCGAGGTTCTTCTGTCTCTAGCACATTTTTCATGGCGGTGTTATTATTCTACATATTGCCTCTTCACCACTTTCGATTTATTCCAAAGCCGACCATCCCTCTCCCAAATCCTGCAGTCCGGGTGCGTATGTGTCGCAGAAATTCGGTGTCAGACTGGAGTCAGCAGACGCATTCGGCTTTCCGTTACACTCCCATGTCTCAGTCAAATTTGTCCGCAGCCCTTCGACCAAATTGATCTCCAAAGCGCTCGGGGTTAAAATCAGCGCGATCTGGATTGGGATATTCTTAGAATATTAATTAGACGTGCAGTGGAAAGGGATATTGCAGACTGTTAATCTGCGCGGTCTAACATAAAATAACCACCTGCCCAGCTGCTGAGCGGCTCGAATAGCAGCTATCGTCACAGATGGATACAAAAAGAGATGGTCAATCGATATTCTACCAGCATCAACTCAATATGTGTGGAAATCTCCACTATATTGAGCAATTAGTCACTCTTCGCTAATGCTCGGGCTGCTATAGAAATTGACCGACGTCAGCGCATAGAATAGTACTGTCGCACCCAGCGCGGCTAGCTCCAAGGCCCTATTCCATCCCGGAAAATAGAGCTTGTTGGAATGCGGTAAGACGATTCCTCCAGTATGGTTTATTATGTCTGGAAGCGGCCGCGGTAGGGTACGGCGCGCGCCGTGGCGCCGGATGTTCAATTCCTTGCGCGCGTGCGGCCCATGCGAGGCGGCCCAAGGGCTCCAAATACCCGCGCCTTCCTTCCTGGTGCGGAACAAGCACGAAGATCTTGAGTCGTGTGCCCAATGCGGACTAGTGTCGCAAGTGTGTGTTTATAGGGACTACCATCCGACTCTCTTCTCGCCCTCACAACCAAACCTTGAGCTCGCGACACCATCGCACTTCGCGCGAAGTGCTTCAAGCCTTGTCGCCGCACACCTCGACGTTTGTTGTCACCGCTATCCTCAACTCGCGCTCCGTCGTCGCCCGATCCGACAACCACTTCACTCAAACCCCGTTTCGTCGCCCACCCCGCTGGTCGCAACTATGGCCAACTTCAGCTCCATCGACCTGAACAAGATTGATCCCGGCTGGGCTCGCAAGCACAAGTGGACTCTCTGGGCTGCCGGACTCTCGCAGGTAAGCCCCAGCTCATCTCTCAACCAACACCTCACTCTTGAGCCATCGGCTCCACCTGGAGACATGGCCGCGCTACCAAAGCAAAGCGCGCTTGACACATAGCTCACCAATCCACTTTGCGGATCACTGCTGCTCCCACTCTTGGATAATTATCCTCCAAGGACACCAGCTGACGTTGAGTTGCAGGACCAAGTTCGCCAGATGTGCAACAGGCCTAGCTTCGCTGAAATGGCCGTCCAGGCCCAGGAGAAGATGTCCTTCGATGAGGCTCTCGCGAATGCCAAGGAAGAGGGTGCTAAGGAGGCTCTTAACAAGGTGGCTGCCGAGAACAAGGCTGCCCAGAAGGCCGCCGCTGTTCAGAAGTCCGCCAAGAAGGAGACTCCTGCCGCTACCACCCCTGCTCCTGCTGAAAACACTGCTGCTTCTCCTGAGAATGCCGCTGCCCCTCCTAAGTCGGAGGAGAAGAAGGGCGGTTCCGGCAAGCCGAACTTCGCCTTCACTGCCGAGGATGACGAGAAGCTCCTCGAGCTCAAGAAGGCGAACAAGTCCTGGAAGGAGATTGGCCAGCAGCTGAAGAAGCCTCAGGATGCCCTCAAGAACCGCTTCAAGGAGATCGGCTCTGACAACCAGAAGGCCAGTCCTCAGAAGCAAGAGACTAAGAAGGCCGGCCGCGACAAGCCTGCCGAGAACCCCGTCCCTCAGCACAAGACTGGTGAGGGCGAGGACTGGGAGCTCCAGACTGTCAACGAGGACGACGACCCTGATAGTGGCGAGTACATGGTCATCTACCCCGACAGTGTCTTCACCGAAGACATCGTAAGTAATCCATTGCTCATTCCTTCTCACACTAAACTAACACCAATAGTGCGTCGCCATGGCCCGTGCCATGTATGAGGATTACGACAACTACTACCAGCGCGTTGCCAGCCGCATCTTCGACTACACCGGCAAGCGCGTCGGCGTGTCCGCTGTCAGGAACAAGCTCGCTCATGCGCGCAACAAGTGTAAGTCTGCCCCAACCAGACCCGCTCTTCATGATACAGCCTAACGCCTCGCAAGCCACTCCTCCGCCTTCGGAAGCGGAAGCGGAAGCATTCTATGATACCCAGAGCTATGTTGGAAGCCTCTGATGCTACTCTGTTTACAGACCGGAACGCTCTCGTGGCGAAGATCTAATTTCCTCTCCTTTTGACGGCTTGACGATTGGACCCCGCCTTTTTTGCGACGTCACTTTGGCGGGCTCGGACAACGCACAATTGCTGAACGTCATCAACGGGAAATGCTGAATTGGTATTCCTTCGTCACACGACCATCAGTTCTCAACTTCTTGTTTGTGGGAAACAACAGCTCGCCTCAAATCTTCACGGTCTTGGTACTCGCCGGAGGATTGCCCGAGCTTGGACACGGCTTTCATTCTCACTATACACTTCTACGATACCCAGACTTTTCTTTGCTTTCGGAACAACTGCTCCATTGGCGCTTCGAGGTCGCTTTGTGCGAGTTTCTTAGTTGCTTTGGCGGTTCGTCTCCTGTTTTCCTTTCCTTTCCAACCAGCCACAACGAATAGACCCTTAGGGTCTCGGGCTACACATTGGTATGATCTGCTGGCAAGCGGCCTTCTGAAGTGCTCTCATGCACGAGCTGGGATTGTGCAATTCTGGTACGACTATCAAGGAGATTGGGTGAGCAATGCTCCTTGACGTAGATAGAGGCAACGGTACACAATCAATTCAACAGCTGCTTAAAAGTGTGATTAACTTCATGTCCGTATATCAAGTGAGTCTATGCTCCAGCTGAAGGGTTGCCATGGTCTTGTGTGTCATATTCAGTCGGCCATGCGAAGGGGACCTCATTCGGCATCACCCAATCTCAGGTCGCAGCCTTACCCACACGCGACACACGCATTGCGTGTCCTTTTGTCTTCCCATATACATACGTTTGTAGTCCCAGATGCCAGTCGCTGACGAGTAGACTCCATGGTCTGAAAGTGAGGCGACGCTATCGTAGTATGTTATATAAATACTCTCTGCTGGATTTGAAATGCATTCTACGCACTGGCAGAAAAACAATCATAAAAGTTTGTGATCATTTAGTCACTCAGAATCAGTTACTCATGGCCCGACAGTACGCCATCACCAACCATATCCCCCCCAAGGCGATCCGCCATAGCCGCCATAGCCACCGTAGCCGCCACCGCCGCCAAATGGGTTATCAATGGTAAGCGCAGGACAGTATGGGCACCTACGGTGACCGCAAATTCTACTTCCGCCACCGCTAGGAGCAGGATCCCATCGATGGGAGCTTCCGGTCCCTTGGCAGGTGGCCGTGGAGTGCGTGTTGCGCGTTCCGCACAGGCAGCAGTTCCACATCTTCTCTTTTTTGGTGTTGGTAATCTATAAGCCGGAGTGTTGGGTCTCTTGAGGTTGTGTTTCGATTTGGCTTTTTGCGTGGAATAGATGTGCAAAGAAACGTTCGTTTGTGGCGAGTGTGCAAGGAGTGATGGGTTTCGAGCGAGCATTTATACCGAAATGCCGGGCAAAGTGCGTATCGCACGTGGTGGAGTGGGAACAGTTGACCAGAAAAAAAAAAGGAAAAAGATATGTCCGTGCAGCTGATGGAATTGCGTTCGTTGAGCTGCGCACGCTGGAAGTAACGGAGAAAGCCAAGGGTGAAGAAACAGAATTTATTCAATGACTGGGCAAGCTGGAGATCTGCATGGATGACTGACTTCCAGCAGTGACTATTGGTATTTGCACATCCACAGTGCTATTTGTACAAGCATTGGGGCGGTGCTATAGCCTTCCCAAGAAACCGTTTAGCATCACGGAGGCGATCCTTAAAGGACTTCTTAGGCTTAGGCTCGTCGAAGTCTCGACACTTAGGACACCGGTGATGCTCGCATGCTCTAGGACGGCGCTCGGAGCCTAGATCGTACAAACCTTGGCATATGCTATCAGCAGCGTCGTTGCGACGCCGGCATTTGCAGCACTTCCACATTTTGCGTTGTTTGCTGTTGCTGATTGACGCTTTGTAGCTGTTCGGGATGCTTTTGCTTGAATGGACTGGTTCTTGAGTATCAGTTGGGGTTGAAAAGGGCTGTTAGGTTGCCTTTTATACCGATAGCTGCTTTGTGTAGTAAGTTCTTATAATCATGTGAAAAACTGCTTGTTTCAACAGCAAGCATGAATGATGATGGAAGCCAACGCACTCAAAGAATCTCCGAGCTGCCAAAAATAAGTCTTGAAGAGTAAATCCGGTTCTAAAAACTCTATACTGGCAGCAAAAAGTGCTCTACTTACAATTTACAGCCCCTTGAAAAACGACAGTATGGCCGGCAGCGATCCCTCGTCATCATTAATCCCCAAGGCAACATCAACGACGGGCCCAACATGCACCTCATTGGGGCCCTTCACAAACACCACCTTCCCATCATCCTCCCCGTCCTCCTGACCCGCCCCCATCAGTCCCACAAATTCCACCACGTCATCCAAAAAGACCTCCCTCGTCCCCACACTCACGAGCATCCTCTCCACAACCCTGCCCTCCCCCCTCACTACGCCACTCCAAAACTCAGCCCCCCACTCCCCCCGCTCCTCTCCCTCCCACTCCTCATCCCCATTCTCCTCCTCCACCTTCCGCGCCTTCGCCGCCCCAACCATATCCCCCCAAACCACCCCCCTCGCCCTGCCCATCCCCACCGCCTCCTCAAGATCCTCCATCTCCTTCACATACAAAAAGTCCCACCTCGCATTCCTCTCGTACGAGCTCCCAGCGCCCCTGCCCCCGTACTCGCCCAACCCGCACCACGGACACACGGCCACGGCCGCCGCCAAGGGGCGCATGATGCCCCCCTCCGCCGACTGCCTCCACCACGCCACAACCTCATCCCCCACGCCCCGCGGCGCGCGACCGGCCTTCAGCGCCGCGAGCACACCGAGCAGGAGGTTGCCGCCGGCCGAGTCGCCGAGCAGGACGATCTGCTCGGGCGGGACGGGTGCGAAGCCAGTGCCGCCAGTAACGAGAGTGCGCAGCGCGGCGAGGGACTGGGCGAGCTGGGTCGGGTAGCGGTGGGCGGGCGCGAGGTGGTACTCGAGGATGGCGAGGGTGGTCGTGGAGCCTGGGTGGGAGGAGGAGGAGGCTAGGGCCTCGGCGCAGCGTTGGGCCAGAGGGATCTGGCCTTGGGAGTTGATGGGGTGGGCGAAGCCGCCGCCGTGCAGGTAGAGGAGGGTGCGGTTTGATGCTGATGATGATGCTGCGGATGGAGCGGGATTTGATGGCGAGGAATTAACGGTGATGAGGTGCAGGGTCGCGTCCGGGATGGCCGGGGCGTGGAAGGTGGATGCGCGGTCACCGCGGCCGGCTGCGGGAACCGGTACTGGGATGGCGGAATGCGCGAGTTTGCGCGAGGCGCAGAAGGCGGCGACGGCATCGCCGGTGGAGAGGACGTCGCCGGCCAGCCTCTGGCGAAAGCTGAGAGTCAACGTGACATGGCGGAGGAGGTTAACGCCGACGGTGCGTATTGGGTGTCTGGCGGCGCTCTTGTCGGTGAGGACGCCGAAGACGGAGCTGAGGACGGTTCTGAAGACTGGTGGGCAGGGATTAGTAGGGGGTGATTTGTTGAGCGGAATTGAACTCACGGACTAATGGGACGAGCCAGAGAAGCTGGACCTTCTCGCGTGTCGAGAGGCGGATCTCAGGATGGACCATGCCGTGTGGTGTTCTTTTGTGGGTTGAAGTCTAATGAGCACGGGTGAGGCAGATAGCAGTGTTGAGGGATTGGGGTTGTACAAATACCCTCAGCTGCTTCGCAAGGTTTCCTGTTTTTGGGGTCGCAACTATTGCTGTTTTCGGCCGAACGCATCCCCACCAACACTCGACCAGAGGCGCATTTAGCGCAATGTTGTCCCCAAAGGAATGCATAATGACTTAAACTGAGAGCTGTATTTTCCTAAAAATAACTATTACGAATATTTGCAACGTGCTGGCGATGACGAAGACACCGCAAATTTCCGAACATATGCGAGACAACCCGCTGGCCGAAGTAACCCGACCATTGGAAATGCAAACCAGCAACTCCTATCGAATAATGAAAACTCCAACTCAAAGTTTATCCCAGTGAACTGTTTTTGCAGTACTTATTCACGTCTCTTCCATGATCCATAAATAACAAACATCACCGCCTGCCTTCAAAAATCACCTCATCCTCAGACTCTTCACCCTCTTCAACAACTGGCCCCCCAGACGGCCAGGTGAGCAGGAGTTGAATTTTACGGCTCAATGGCCGGGCAATCAGGAGTTGACATTTACGACTTGCCAACTGAGTAAGTAGGGGCCGACTTTGATGACACGCCGGCGCGCGATCGAGAAACCAAAGCCCATTTGGCGGGAAACCCACAGCGATAACTCTCTCACGAAAATTCATTCCTATCCAACGTGCGTCATCATCATAGAAATCAGAAAAGATAGTACTTCTCACCGTAGGATCGAATGTTTGAGGATGAAGAAGAAGAACCACTTGTTCTCCATGAGGGTTAATGGCTCTTGAAGGACGATTATTGATAATACGGGCGGGTATGGCGGTCTCAAATGGAGGCGACTCATGACTACAACTGCATTTCGATGTAGAATTGGGTGTTTGGAATTTTTCGGCAACTTCTCGGGCTGATGGTCGCAGGCTAGGTTTCGGCGACAGCATTTGGATCAAAAATGACCGGATGTCCCAAAGAAAGGTGAGGAGGGTTTTCGTATCGTCATCGAGCCAAGAGTGAGTAAAAAGGTAAATCGGCCCCCATAGGAAGGATACTACCGTGTCGATGTTGGAGCAGTATGAAAAATTCTGGATTGCGGACGGGTGAAATGCGTTTTCCTCCGCTTCGTTTGAGAAAAAGAATTTGCCTCTCCAGAAATCCCGGGTTGTGTGTTGTCGAAAATGCGAGAGGACCTCCGTGAACACGCATCCGAGGGAAAATATGTCCGCGCTCAGCCCGCGTGTCTCTTGAGCCACGACTTCAGGAGCAGCGTACTTCCTTGTAAAAGGCGTAAATGAATCCGTCTCCGCCTCTGGTGTAGTAGTGTAAGACCTCGCTATTCCGAAATCTGCCAGGTAGACTTTCAAATGCCCTTGTCTCCACTTGATGAGAATATTTTGCGGTTTGATGTCCATGTGCTTGACTGTGTTGGCATGCATGTACTCCACAGCGTTCGCAAGGCAAGGGAAACAGGTCAAAACCTTTGTTAATCCGTCGTCATAGTTTTCCTTATACAAAGGTTTGTGCTCCAGAAACGTCCCGAGATTCCATTCTGCAACAGGATAGAGCAGAATAGCCAGGTCACGGCCGACGACGTAGGTGCCGACGATCCTGATGATATGGGTATGTCTGAGCTTCTGAAGACGCTCGACTTCAACAGCAGCGTCCTTTCGTTTCATACGAATGCTGCAGTGTATGATCTTCCGGGCGAGGTGGATCCTCCTGCATTGGACCTTGTCAACGATAGCCGTTGCGGAATGGCCGATTATCCCTCCAGAAGCGAGAGGGATTTTGTCTTCTTCCCCAACTTCATACTCCGCATGTTGATTTTTCCCAGACCAATTTAGTTCCTCGTATGCATTCGGAATTAGGCCTTTTTGCAATAGATATCGTTTCCAGTCCGATCTGTGTTTGGAATTAGGTACTCATAAATTCAACACGCGAGCCTTCTAACTTACAATTGCCTGATCGGTTCATTGAAGTCTGCGGTTGCAGATGATGGAGTTCGGTGTGAGGTTGACGAGGCAGTGTAGTAGCTGATTGTGCTGGAGCTTTGAGATGCGAAACTCGATCGACCAGAGCTGATACGAGATCTTGCTGTCGCATAGGTGAGCCTACTTGACATATGCGAAACAGCAGTCGTATAGGTCACTCGAGATCCTGAGTCCGCAGTGCTGCAGGTCACAGCGCTAACTGTCTCCGGGAGCACAGCCGATCTCGCAGAAGAGTAACGCCGGGAGGTGGAAGCAGACGTGGTAGCCTTGGGCCGGATTACCCGCGTCTGGCCCGTTTCAACCTCAACCTCGAGATGTCCATCATATACGTGTGCGTGTCGTGGTCTCACCCGAGGTTCGTCCAAGTCCGAGTCTGACCTAGCTGTGCTCCGAACCTCATCGACGTGTGTGCGATAGTGTGGGTCTGGATAGGTAAAAAAAATGGCTTGAACGTCGAGGCTCGTCAAAAGAAGGCGCAAAATCGGATGTTGCAGCGCTCCATAGTGGAGATGTTCCTCCTGTCATGAAGATTTGGGAACTGCCAGGTGGCATGTAACCGGGTGGACCGGTATCCCATGGCGAGAATGCCGACATTGTGGCACGAGATCTTGCTGCTGGGTTGAGAAAACCGGAATGTCCAAAGGTTGTGGGAAAATTGCGAGATTTGATTTCAGCCTCGCGGAGCGTAGACTGCGGGGAAGCGGGCTTGTAATTGGTGCTTGTAATATGCAAGGCGAGGGCACATGCTGTTGCATACAACGACCCTATTGGTTGGTAGGTGCGTAGACTTGTCATAGAAACTAAGAGCAACTGTATCGAAATGATGGAAAGACGGAAGGTAAAGCTCAATAGAGACATATCATTTGATATATTGATTACTGTTCGTTTCCGTGGATTCGAAAATGATGAAACTCTCAATTGGCTCTTATCACATCGGCTAAAGGCTGGATAAGGCACAGTTGAAGCTTGCAGCGTGCTTGTATCAAGACCTACCTTGTGAGGCAATACCTTCTGCTTAAGGCTGAGGCGCTTAGAACAGCTAAATCGGATGCATCAGTACTTTCAAAATATCACTTACTGAGTGCAAAAGGGTCATGGAGGAAAAGAACTTTTTGAGATGTATCGCATTAGCATACTCTTGTTTTTTCAAAAATGTGCAATAGCAAGTGAGACCAACCAATCCAACCCGAACGCCCGAGTTTCCAGCCCTTCCATCTTTCGCAGCTCGCGCTCGGCAGCCGGATCTGTCATGCTAGCATATCGTGGCCACCTGTAGCAAGCCTCCGTCGTGAGTCATCCTGGGGAACACCGTAAGTCCCGCCAGGCATGCAGGACAGATTTAGTACCGGTAGCGAGTCGAGTAATCCTTGGGGCTGACAACGAGACCACGACCTTTCTTAGCGCCGCGGTAGATGGTCTCGATGATGTCGATCAGCTCCTGCTTGTCTTCCAGCACCCAATTGAGCTTGTTGTTGTTGCCAGTGCCGAAATCGCACATCATGTGCTTGTTGCGGAAGAAGAACATGATAGTCATGGGGTCGTACAGCTCGTACATCTGCTTGAAGTCGGGCACCTGGTCCAGGTCGCAGACGTAGATGACGGCGAAGTTCTTGACCTTGTCGGCGATCCGGTACAGCACCTCGTCTTGGCGCATGCAGTCGGGATCTGCGCGAACGTTAGTGCTGGGCGTTCTCTTAGGGGCACGAAGTCGAGCGGCGGAGAACAGCTTACCCCAGTCGCGACCGAAGCGAATGACGACCAAACGCTCTTCTTCAGACATGATAGCCTGGTCGACGTGCCAGCCGGTGACCAAGTGCGGCAGAACGACGGAACCCATGGTGGCTGCTGTTGCGAGAGTTGCGGGAGCAGGCTCGAATGTGAAGTTTTGTCGCGAAACAAGAGCGGCCGAAGGAAGGTTCTAGTGCCGGAGCCGGAGCGCAAAGGGTTATGGAGGCAGGCGGTATCACAGTGTGTTGTCGTGAGAAGAGAGAAGTTTGGGCAGAGATGGAGTTGAGGTTCCAGGCGGCGGCGCAGGGACCCCCGCGACGCGGGCGGTGAGACTAGCGCATGACGTTCCATCCGTTTCGATCGGCGCTAACATCTTACCTGACGAGCCTCAACTTTAACTGTACACTGGCAAAAATCATGTTCCCCGAAAAATGCATATCGTTCGTTATCATAATGTCTGACCGCCCTGGAGCTATCTACAGCTAGAAGCGCCCCCACCCAAAACCCAGATGCCGGAATCAGGAGCTGCAGTGGCTCCATCCTAAGAAACGAAGTGAAAAGTAAAGGCTCGCTCGGGGAGGAAATTCCTAATACCGAAGGCAAAGGAGTGTGAAGAAAGGAAGAATCAGCACCAAGAGCTGAGAATGGAATGAAGAGAAGAGAAGATCAAAATCCCGCTCAAACTGCACATGCGCACAGACGGGAACGAATCCAGTACAAGAAAGTAATCAGCCTTCCTTTCCAACACCAAATGAAACCGCCGTTCCTCTAATACCCCTGGAGTGGTCGTTTACGACTGCTGGATACGGTGCCTGCCGTAGTGCCTCGAGCGCTTGCTCTTCTGCGCATCAACAGTGACGTACACAATATCCGTGACGTACATGGTCTCGTAAGTCGTCTTCACAACGGGCGCCGCCGTCGTGTAGGTGGTCGGAGAGGGCTCCGAATCCGTCTCAGCACCGCTAGAGCTGGCCAGGGTGAGCAGAGTCGTGCTAGACTTAGAGTCCGCTGAGGCGTCGGTCTCGGCTTGCATGGCAGCTGCAGTAGCCTCGATCTTAGTCGACGCGAAGTTGGTGGTCGACTCGGCCATGGGGATGCTGGCCATGGTGGGCAGCGAGGGAGTCAAGTTCTTGTCCTTGTTGGGCGGTCCCTCGAAGTTCTTCGCATCGCAGTTGTCGTCGATCTTCTGGCACTTGTCGCCCCAGATCTTGCACCAAGGGTCGCCACCAGTGGCAAGCTTGTCCGAGTAGTCCCAGCAAGCCTTGTGCTGCGTCCAGCAATCCTCTCCAGACTGGATGATTGTCAGCCATGAACACGTGAGATGAGAAGGCAATGTCAAACTTACGGCCCAGCAGCCAGTCTCGTCCGAGTAAGAGGGGACTTCGTAGCCACACCAGCCACCCATCTCCATGATGCAGTTCTTCGGCTCCAGACCCTCTTGTTGAGTCATCTGCTTGCTAGCATCACCACTAGCGCCACCACTAACGAGGGCAGCCACGGCCGGGCCGGGAGTGAGGTAGGGCAGCTCCAGAGGTTCCTTGTAGATGTTGAAGGTGACGCCGGGATCATCAGACTTGATGTAGCCAGGGATGCTGACGGTACTCTGAGGACGCTTGTTGCCAGAAGACTTAAGGAAGATCTGGGCACAGCCAGTGTAGAACTGCGGGTCAGGAGGGTTGGCAACCGCCGAGTGCAGGGCAAGGATCTCGGGCCTGGCGAGGTAGTAGCCGCCCTCGAGGCCGGAAGGGAGGTTGACAGAGAGCTTGTGGTTGTAGACGCCGTTGGCATCCTCTCCACCAAGCTTCTGGTTGCACCAGAGGTCCTGCTCCTCGTCATAGCCCTCGTCCCAAATCTTGAACCAACCGTCGCCAACGCCTGTGGTGTGTCAGTGAGGTGTTCAGACGCAGCGGGTGGGAATCCTTACCAGTGTCGTTGATGGCCGAGTCGACCTTCTTCAGATAAACGGCACAGGGACCCTTGTGGCCCGGGTCAATGGCACCCTTCTCGGGGTTGCTGCCGTAGGCGCGCCACTCGAAGGACAAGGTAGCACCGTCATTGACGGAAACGACACGCGGGTTGCCCTCCTCGCCATCGTAGCCGCAGGCCATGGCGTCTGAGCCGAGGCTGATGGGGAAACTGGCGGTCTTGGGGATAGTGCGCATGCGGACGCCGACAGCATCGCCAGCAGACTTGCCGTCAACCCAGAGGGTGGTGAAGATGGTGTGAGCCTCGACGGCGGCCGAGGCGGCCAGGGCCAAAGCGAGGGTGGTGAGCTTCATGTTGCAATTGGAGGTTATGTGCTACGAATGGAGTATGTGCACGGACGACTTGGAGACTTGACAATAGTAGCACAAAGCAGGTGAAAGGAACGGACAGGTCGACTGCCGGAGAAGGTGAATGAAAAGAACGTGGTCGAAGCGTTGCTTCGCGAAGAAGGAGTGACGAGGGAGAAGGCCGTCAAGGCGAGGTGGGCGGTTATAAGGAGCGTGGGGTCGGCGGCAGTGCGGACAGTGTTGCGGCGGAGAGAAAAGGGTGTGGTTTAGGTGCAGGTGTTAGCAGCTCGGTGGCGCCGGGATCACGCTGGGAGCGCCGCCGGCCTCATCGCGCGCGCAGCTGCAGGCCTAGACAGCCAGCATGGAGACGCAAATTGCAGGCAGCTGGGGAGGCTTTGGGCGTTTTGTTTGTAGTGGAACCCTTGCGCGCCAAATGATGGAGGATCTCCCGCCCAGCTGGTGTCGGGCCAATGGCGTGGGAAGCGCCGGGGCTGATGAAACAGAATCGCCCGCCGACCCCTCCACCCGCAGCCGCCACCCGCGCAAAAATACAGAGCCACCAACGCCCTGGATATTAACGTCGCTTGGCTCCGCCGTCCAGCCCGCCTCTTGGCGCCAGATCCAGCCTTGCTGCCGCCCTCCTCTCCGCCGCGCCGGGTCCCTTTGCACGCCCTGCGAAAATCATGATCCGCCCTCAGCGGGTATTCAACAGCGTGGCCGCACGTCCCTGATGAGAGCTGAAGTCAGGCACAGCTTGCAGCCGCCGGCGTTGTTGCACCACATCGGGCCTTTGCCTGCCTCATCTCCCGCCAACACAAAATCGAGCCTGGCCCGCCCGACAATCAATCCTTGATCCATCGCCCGGCTGTTGCACTATAACGTTAGACAACCGCTGCCACAGCCGGCATCCTTCTACATAGTGTCCACTGCCCAAGCATCGGGCTAAGCTATGCCTCGACCCCGGTCGTCGGCGACTGCGTGAGCCACCGTAGCACAGGCGGGAAACCCGGACGCACGCTGTAAACAATGTCTCTGATCCCCTTGGCCCCTGCCCTCTACGGGAGGGTCGAAACGACACTTCTGTGGTCCTGCAGCATGCGCCTGTCGGCGAGGCGTCTCGTGGCCGCCGCTGTCGAAACCACTCATTCCGTGTTTCCTCACTCCGCAACCGTCAGCCAGCAGATGTCTATGCGCCTGTCTTATATCCTGCCGGCTTCTCGAATTGCAGCTCAGTCTCAGCTCGCGCTTTGTCTGCGTCGATGAGAATCTCTCCTCGTCTGGCCTCTGCCAGGGGCTTTGACTTCAGCTTCACTCCTGCTGTAACACTTCTCAATGCACGCGACAAACGTGAGCCGGCAGTACAACGGCTTCAAGTGGCGCCAGTACCTGCTTATGGCTGACGGAGGTTCCCGTTCTGCGCCAATGTGGCGGTGGGGCTCTGCTGGATCAGAAAATCTGCACCCATCGCAGCCAACGTCATTGTCCTTTGGGATGCCAAGCGGCATACCTGCAGCCACATCGTAGAGCAGTATTCATCTGCAAAGTCGGCAGGCAAAGCCGTTAATACTATCCCATCTAGCTAAACATATTAACAGACATTTCTTACGTGGCCTCTATACAGATCATACCCCTCTTCCCGACGATCAAGCTTCGACTTCCTCTTTTGTCCTTATCTCCGCCCTGTTGTGTTCCCCTCTGTCATGCATGGACTTGTGCGCCCTAATTACAGCTTGATGACACATAACATTTTACTCTACCATGCATCCTTCAGATTGCTTGTGCATAGGTGGTGGCTAGCTTTATGAGAGCACTGTGGTGCTATCCAGTCAGCCGACCACAGCGTCTTCACCAAACATCAAAGATACATCCAAACCAAACGCTGTTCGGCGTCGGGTGCAGTCCGACGGCATGTTTTAATGAGACAATTTCCATGGCGGCACCCTCGACTTCTTATTGGACATTTGAGCCTCCTTTTCAAGAAGTCATTGCATTTTGGAAGTGCTTCTTCCCACCCCCAATTCAGTAGTCCACTTCCTGTTTCATACCGCCTACCGAAACCACTATACGCACTTGGACCATCTTTTCAATGATTCTCTTGTTTCTTTTACTTTTCTCTGTGGCTTACAAGGCATCATTCATGGCCCGAGTCCTTCCAACGCCACGGACGCTTACCCAAGTCCTTTTTGCGGCCCCAAACGCCGCCACAACCCGTAGTGTGGCGGGCCGCTATTCCATTGATCTCGCCGATCGCGATGCACCAGCTCTCTTTTCGCTCGATCGACACGTATTCCTTGTTGTACATGCATTCACCCCCAGCAACCTGGCCTACCACACTCTCACCTATTCAGGCAACGCCGTGTATGCATGTATCTTCGCATTGCCGGTGCATAATGCACTCAGTGGCAACGCTTCCTTTGCACACCACAGTGTAGCTCAAGGTAGGTCTTGGTAAACCCCTTGTGCCTGGTTACTAGCTTGCCATCTACTTTGTTTCTCAACATATTGGACCGGTTCAGGTGACCACGTACTTGCTGATACCCCAGTCGACAATGCCAAGGGAGGCGTTCACACATTGAATTAGTCAGAGCAATGAGAAAGTCTCACGAAGTTGTCCGAATATGGTACTGCCACCCATTGCGATGACCAGGAATGCAGGTCCTGACCACGTGGATGGTAACGATTTGCCGTCATGAGATTCATCCTTACCACCTCTGTCAGACTTGGCGACTGATCCAGTCGGCTCCACCGTGATTTGCGTAAGACTTGGAAGTAAAGAAGCGAAGAATGTGGCCAATCCTTTCCAGATGTCTCAGTTTTGTTACACCTTTGAACGTTCTCCATTGACACCCCGTCCCTTCTGTCGCAGAGACTTTGCCTGCACTAATCTAAAACTCGACTCCCTGCAGGGTTCTTGCAACGCCACGCCCAGAACTCACGAGGTGGCTGCACATTGAACCAGGTAGCGACATAGTGGCCGGCCTATTTTCCAATACAGTAGGATTCTACGGGTTTCGCCTTTACTGTCTAAGAATGCTCGGTCATTCCGATTAGTTGTTGCGTGCAAGTGGGTGCTGTACGCCCAAAATGACGAGGCTGCGCCGCACAGCCACCGGAGCTGTATGCATTCCGTGTTCCAATCATTCGCCCCTACTGAGTTCAGTTAAGGGGTCTATTGAAGTAGTATGGCCCATATCCGCACTTAAGGCTTCCCGTCGTCTCACATCCATAGAAAGAATGTAAAGAGATCTGTTGATCTTTTTCATTCTATCGTACTCATCACCCTCCACCATTTCAGGCCCACTCTTCGGCACATTCTCTCCAAACAAATTACCCCTACAACTTTTCCATCCCTTGAAACCTTACCTCAAACAATGATATGAGAGAATCCACTGACTGCCTTTAGCCCACCTCTACGCATCACTCGGTTGAAATCAAAAGCCTGAATCGAAGTGAAGGTATTGGAGACTATGCTATGCGCGGCTTGGAGCATCATGCAACTGAATTGTCCAGTCTACTTCTGTTGCGGCAATAGTTATGTCAGCAAGTGATTGTGGGCTGGCCAATGTGGCACTCAATATTGGTCCTTAAAATCGGCTCTGGGTTCCCCACTTCAAACCTAAACCCAGCCGAAGCGCTTTTTCCTTAGTCTTCTATGACGCAGATCATCTCTAACATCTCTCTTCTTGGCCAGGTGCTCGAAGCTATACCAACTTTTCAGTTCAATTTCAGAAGCAGCGGATACAATATTCCTTCTCACATACTCGATAATGACTTTCAAACAGATTCTACTCTAAGACTTTTACTAAAGATACATCATACTTAATACAATCTCTGTGGAAATACCGGGCTCAAGGCGTTCTTCTTGGGCTATGAAATACCTAGAACATAAAGCTCTCACCCAATACAGAAAGAAGTAAAAAGGCACAGTTTAGAAGCTTTCTTGCAGCTAAGGTTCTTCAGAACCGTTATGAATTCTCAACCATAACAATAAAGAGGAACTTGAAATGATGCTTGAAAGAGCAGAAGCAAAACAAAGCCCTTGTACTCCACGGTTGATTTGCTAATGGAGATGACGGATTTCGAGCACGCTCTGAAAAGGGAAAAACCAGGATGGCGAAGATCAGATTAAGGCAGTATCTGGCAATGAAGCTAAGTACATATGTGGTCTCTTAACATGAAAATTCATGGTCGCATCGGCACTAGAATCCGGTTGGGTTGTGACCGCGGGAAGTATGGCGGAAAACATGTACGCGGGACTAAACCGGTCTTGGCGACTCTGACATCAAGACTCCGAACTACGCATGGACCGCTGCGATCCTAGTGGTCTGGTATATTTGTGCTTGAGTTCGGCAAAGCCATTATGACATGCTCTTCCAACGTCCACACGGCAATTTGTTTACGTGAGGTAGCTGTCAGCACAATTGATAATTTCCAGCCCTTTTGCTTCGCCAATTACGTCATGCTGCTTTTGCCCTCCAGGCTACAAACAGAATCCGTCGCGCTCCGGCATATCTCTTGCACGCAAAATACTTACAGCATTTCCCTAAGCTAACAATGTCTGCAAGACAGCGCCCTTCACCGCCTCAAGAAAGCCGGTTTTCCGACGATTCGAAGAAGCAGGACCAAGATAAGTCCGACGTGGGAGAGGACGGGGGAGATAGGGGTGGCCCTCCCTTACCGGTAGGCTTCTGGGATCATCGTCTGAGGCACGTCCGACTGGAAGCATTTCGGAAATGGGGTTACACAACGATTGTTCTAATGGCCTTTATCCTCGCTGTTCTTTCAATTTGTGAGTTCTTTACATTTCCGCCACATCATTAAATATAGTAATCGATAGGAATCAGACTGGGCCACGTTCCATCACCTGCCTGCAAACATCAAGAAGCTTGTCGTCTACGTTGTTGACATGGACGGCACCGGCCCGTACACCGCATCTGCCACCGGCCATGCTCCAATCGTTGGGCCGGCCATCACGAAGCTGGCAACCCAGATGTCGCAGCAGTCAGTAACCCTAGGCTACCGCATAATGTCCGGGGAGGCCTTCAAAAACGATCCGGTCCAGGTTCGGCTGGCCGTCTACAAGCAAGAAGCCTGGGCCTCGATTGTCATAAACCCAAATGCCACCGCCCTGCTCTACAGCACCGTCCAAACAGGCAACTCTTCATACGACCCCTTAGGAGCATGTCAGGTTACTTACGTCGAAGCTCGCGACGAGACGACGTGGCACAATTACATCCAGCCCCTATTAGATCAGTTCATAATCCAGGCGACCACCACCGCCAGCCGGCGCTGGGCCAGCGCCGCGCTCCAAAATGCCAGCGATCCAGCCGTGCTCGCCAACCTCCGCGCCGCGCCGCAAGCCCTCTCGCCCGCCATCGGATTCTCGCGCTACAATCTGCGGCCATTCTACCCGTATGTGGCCGAGCCGACCGTGACCATCGCCCTCATCTACCTCATCATCATCTCCTTCTTCTCCTTCAGCTTCTACCTGCCCATCCACCTCAAGTACCTCAAGCCCGAGGGCCACCCGCCGCTGCGCTTCTGGCAGCTGGTCATCTGGCGCTGGTGCGCCACCGTCGCCGCCTACCTCTTCCTCTCGCTGGCCTACAGCCTGATCTCGCTCGCCTTCCAGATCAACTTCTCCGGCGGCAATCCCGTCTCCAGCAACGTCCTGTCGACTAACATCAGTCACGGCAACCCGGACGCCTACGGCAAAGGCACCTTCCCGGTCTACTGGATGCTCAACTTCTGCGGCATGGCGGCGCTGGGACTGGCGTGCGAGAACGTGGCCATGTTGATCGGCCAGCCGTGGATGGGCCTATGGCTCATCTTCTGGGTCATCACCAACGTCAGCACTGCCTTTTACAAAATCGACACCGAGCCTGGCTTCTACCGTTGGGGTTACGCGTGGCCGCTGCATCATGGTAAGCCCTTTGCTTTCCCTGCTCAAATTTCCTGTCCTTGTCATTTCTACCTTGAGAAGAATGGTATAGGCTAGCAGTGACTTACTTCATTCCCGTCACAGTTGTCGAAGCAACCCGTACCATCCTATTCGATACTTATTCCAACATCGGACTCAACTTCGGCGTCTTGTTGGCCTGGGCTGCAGTCAATACCATACTGTTTCCGTTTATGTGCTATTTCATGCGGTATAAAACGAAGAAGGGCCTGCAGTTGTACTGGGCGTAGATATTTAAACATCAGAGATTGTCAAAAATCATTCACCATTACCAATATTCCTGTGGCGTGTAAGAGACATGCATTGTTTGGCTAGAAAGAGCTCGTAAGGCGCGTATGTCATGCGTGGATCGGGCATTGTTTCTGACTTACCCCGATTTCATTGGCATCTCTTCAAATTCAATATGGAAAGCACAATCATCTTACGTGCGACCCAAGAAACCACAGCAGCAACTGGTCAAAGGTCATAACGTAGCCAGGGCGGCGACTTTACATCAGATAGTCAAGACAATCAAAGGCCTTTGGACTCCACGGCCTTCAGAGAGAGCATCACACTTTAACACCAAACCGCAAACCACTTTTAAGAATGATACACGAGTCAGAAACCTTACACAATGACGATGATTGATCTGGAAATGTTTTTTCTACGATTCTTCCGAACTATTGTCTCTTTTTCCTTTCTACTCCGGAAGCCGCTCAAACCGAGAAAACCATATGCCGGAAAGACATCACCAACACTGGTAGAGAAAATTGGGGATTCAATGTCACCCTTTGAGATATATCATCACCATGCACACATCTGCCGTGGCACCGCCCTAACAACTCCACACACCGCCTCATGCGCCATTCATCTTTATCCACCCATTCTTCCGCAAACGCTTAGTAGCTACGGCCGAACAGGACCCACTCCTTAGCCTTCTCCTGGCAGTTGGGGTTGAGACACTTGGTCTCGCCCTTGACGAGACCCTCAGTGGGCTGCTCGTAAGGGATACAGAGCGACTTGGCGCCCATGGAGGGAGCGCGGGCATCCTGGGCCTCGGCCTCACTCTCGTTCTTGCGCGCCGAGAGATCCTTGATCTCGTCCTCGCAGGGGCCGCCGAGACAGTGGGGGATGAGGCAGACACCCTTGTTGTCGAGCGTGGGGACGAAGTCGTCCCAGCTGGTGATCTTCTTGCGGGCGTTGTCGAACTGGCTCTTGGCCTTCTCGAACATGTCGGTCTGGATGGTTTCGAGGAGGGTGGGGATGGCATTGTCGAGCTCCGAGATGAGGATCTGGCCCTTGCCCTCGCGGTCACGGCGCGAGTAGGTGACCGAGTGCTTTTCACGGTCCTTGGGGCCGAACTCGAGGCGGAGCGGAACGCCCTTGAGCTCCCAGTCGTTGAACTTCCAGCCAGGGGAGTAGCCCTCACGCATGTCGGTCTCGACACGGATGTTGACAGCACGAAGAACCTCGGCAATGGCCTCGGTTTCCTTGTACAGGGCCTCCCTGTCCTCGGGAGTGGTCTTTGCCGTGATGCCGACAGGGATGAGAACGACCTGGATGTCGGCAACACGGGGAGGAATGACAAGACCCTTGTTGTCAGAGTGAGTCAGAACCATGACACCGATGGAACGGGTCGTCAGACCCCACGAGTTCTGCCAGACGTGAATCGGAGGCTTCTTGCCCTCACCCTCCTTCACGGGGGAGGGATCCTCGACAGTGATGTCGAACATCTTGGAGAAGTGCTGGCCCAGGCAGTGGGAGGTGGCAGCCTGGATACCTCTGCCGGTGGCCGGAATGTAGCCCTCAATGGTGGTCGTGTACTCAGCACCAGGGAACTTCTCGTTCTCAGTCTTGACACCCTGAACAACAGGGCATGCCAGCAGGTCCTGGTAGACGCCAGCATAGTAGTCCAGGATCTGGCGAACTTCCTCGCCCGCCTGCTCCTTGGTCAAGTGGGCAGTGTGACCCTCCTGCCACAGGAATTCACGCGAACGGATGAAAGGCATGGGGTGCTTGAACTCCCAGCGCACAACGTTGTTCCACTGGTTCAGCTTGAGAGGGAGGTCACGGTGACTGCGGATCTCGTTGGCAAAGTAGGGGTACATGGCAGTCTCGGAGGTGGGGCGGACGGCGACGGGCTTCTCCAAATCACTCTTGCCACTGTCTAGGGTTCAGCTTCACAGTCATTCTGAACAAATCGACTTTACTCACCCCTTGGTGACCCAGGCGACCTCAGCAGCGAAACCCTCAACGTGCTCCTTCTCGCGCTGCAGGTTGTCGGCAGAAATGAAAATGGGGAAGTAGCAGTTCTTGACGCCCATCTTCTTGATGCGCTCGTTGAACCAGCCCTGGATCGTCTCCCAGATGGCATAGGAAGAAGGCTTGAGAATGTAGCAGCCAGCGACATCGTAGTAGGCCAGCATGCCGCCCTTGGTCAAGACCTGCTGGTACCATTCGCCCAGGTCGTCCTCCTTGGCCACATCAATACCAATGAGGGCAGCGCCCTCGACCTTCTTCTTCTGGGCAGGCTTCTGCGCGGGCTTGTCCTTCTTCTGCTTGGGCTCCTTCTTGGGCTTTGCGTCCTTGGAGCGCTCGGGCAGAGCCGCAGTCTCGGGCGCCTCGGAAGCCATGGCGGGGTACTTGCGGCGAAATTGAGCTCTGTAGCGGTGCGGGCGAAGAGATGTGGGGGACGCCTGGGCGACGTCGAGTCAGGCGGAAGTGAGCGCGGGAGGGGCGGCGGCGTTTGAGCGGGAGAGGAGTAAAGAATGCGCGGAGCGAGGGCGGTGATACGCGCGGCGTTGACTCAATGGGATGCGCGGGCGAAGCTAATTGACTGGTGGGGTTGAAAACAAGCCGGCCGAAAGTCGTAGCCGCTCGAAAGCAGTTGGACCCTGCGCTGCGGCGGCCGCGACTAGCAGAGGTGTGCCAAGGCACAGCGCCGGAACATCGAAACGCCGCTGGGGATCGCGACGCCGGTGGAAGGCGGCCCTGGCCCGTTTTTGTGGCAGAAGCTCAGCGCGTCGAGCTCTCCACATCCCCCTTTCTACGCGTCCCACGACACCATGGCCGGTATCTTCGAGCAGCCGCGCAACGCCGGCACCCTTTGTACGTCCACCGCCCCTGTCGTCCCTTCATTCCCACCCCGCTACCCCTCTGGCCCGCAGCACCTCCGTCCCTGCTCCTCTTCCACCGGCTTCCTTTCCCCGCCATTCCTCCATCCAGCTCTGTCTTCGCAGAAACCACTCTCTTTTGGCCCCAGCTAACCTCCGGCTACAGTCCTCGGTGGTCAGAAAATTAGTGGCCAGGACATCCGTGATCAAAATGTCCTCGCAACTCAAGCAATCGCTACCGTCGTCAAGTCCTCGTTTGGCCCCTCCGGCCTGGACAAGATGATGGTCGACGACATCGGTGATGTGACCGTTACGAACGACGGCGCCACCATTCTCTCGCTCCTCGAAATCCAGCACCCCGCCGGCAAGATCCTCGTCGACCTGGCACAGCAGCAGGACAGGGAGGTCGGTGACGGTACTACCTCCGTTGTCCTGATTGCCGCCGAGCTTCTTCGCCGCGCAAACGAGCTGATGAAGAACCGGATACACCCCACTACCATCATCACCGGCTACAGGTTGGCTCTGCGCGAGGCTGTGAGGTACATGAACGAGAACATCGCTATCAAGGTCGAGAACTTGGGCAGGGAGTCGCTGGTCAACATTGCGAGGACCTCCATGTCCTCCAAGATCATCGGTGCCGACGGTGACTTCTTCGCTAACATGGCTGTCGACGCCATGCAGGCTGTGAAGAGCACCAACCAAAAGGGCGAGGCCAAGTACCCCGTCAAGGCTGTCAACATCCTCAAGGCCCACGGCAAGAGCGCAACCGAGTCCATGTTCGTCAAGGGCTATGCTCTCAACTGCACCGTCGCTAGCCAGGCCATGAAGACGCACATCACCGACGCGAAGATTGCTTGCTTGGATATCAACCTGCAGAAGGAGCGCATGAAGCTGGGCGTCCACATTACCATTGATGACCCCCAGCAGCTGGAGAAGATTAGGGAACGCGAGTCGCAGATCGTCCTCGAGCGCATCGACCTCATCCTGAAGTCCGGTGCCAACGTCGTCCTGACCACCAAGGGTATCGACGACTTGTGCCTGAAGGCGTTCGTCGAGAAGGGTGCTATGGCGGTGCGTCGCTGCAAGAAGGAGGACCTGCGGAGAATAGCAAAGGCTACCGGTGCCACGCTCGTTTCCTCGCTGTCAGATCTCAATGGCGACGAGAAGTTCGAGCCTTCGCTGCTGGGCCATGCGGAGGAGGTTTCTCAGGAGCGCATCTCCGATGACGAGTGTATTCTGGTGAAGGGCACCAAGGTCCACTCTTCGGCATCCATCATTCTCCGTGGTCCCAACGATCTTTCTCTTGACGAGATGGAGCGTTCGCTGCATGACTCTCTCATGGCTGTCAAGCGTACGCTTGAGAGTGGCCGCATTGTTCCCGGTGGTGGTGCTGTGGAGACCGCATTACACATTTACTTGGAGGAGTGGGCAACCTCGGTGGTACGTATTGTGCGCAGTCATATCCTAACTCCAGACTAACGTAAAATCAGGGCTCCCGCGAGCAACTTGCCATCGGCTCCTTCGCTCAGTCCCTCCTCGTCATCCCTACCACTCTTGCCGTCAACGCGGCCAAGGACAGCAGCGAGCTCGTCGCCCAGCTGCGCAGCCGGCACGCGGTGGCACAGCGCACCACCAACGACCCCAACGCCTCGACCGCGGCCGAGAAGGACGCAGCCAAGAAGAAGGACTACAAGAACTACGGTCTGGACCTCACCCGCGGCAAGCTCGTCGACCAAATCAAGCAGGGAGTGCTCGAGCCCAGCATGAGCAAGGTCAAGCAGCTGAAGTCGGCCGTCGAGGCATGCATCGCCATCATGCGTATCGACACGCTCATCAAGCTTGACCCCGAGCAGAGGGCTGAGGAGGATGACGGTCACGGTCACTGAAGAGACTAATGTGGATATGAGCTGGGCCCGCGCCGTTTGCGACGTGTTTGTTGTAAGATGGAGTCACGTTGAGATAGAAGCATTGGCGCCGGTGGGAAGTTAAAAACAAAAAAGAGTGTATTAAGCTCGATGTGATAATACGATCATGAGTCTCAGCGCACCAATGTCATCATGACTGCCCCATGTGTATGTATGGATCCTCGTTTTATTTTTGCCGGTCTCTTGTCTCGAGTGAATTGTCTTGCTTCCGTCACATTGCCCTTTCCCCGCTCCTATATCGTGGAGTTGTAGTTGAAACAATTTTGGTGTGCTTAGTATTGCAGCATTGAAGATAGAGTACTTGAGGCGTCCGCTGGGACAGTATTACATGACACATCTGACAACAATAGCAGCTAGACAAGAGATTCGACTATCCGACTTTCTTACAGCACACCTCTCCTAAATTGGTACTGTGGTAAGAGCATCAAGCAGCCACCTGTATGGGGAAGAAAGGTTCTCTAATGCATATTGTATGCCCTTAATTCGAGCCCTTCGGCGTCCTTTATGATAAAGACTAGAATAATGCAGGCACGCAATGAAGCAAGCAAAGTTGATGACAACTTCGGATCTCTCTACTGCACTAAGGAGAAGAAAAGGAAAAGACCCAACCCTCCCGCCCTGACCTTTATGATACACAATAGACCCCATGTAGCGCTTAAGAAGGAAAAAGAAACATGAGACCATTGCCGCCGCCCCATCGTTACCATCACCACCATATTTTTCCCTTGTTCCCTTGATACCAAGTAGAGCTTTGCACCAAAGACTCCCCCCCTTCTGATCATTCCCGTCGTTGCCCAATTAAGCGTGATGCCTCAATAACCCAGTGTATGGAATAAAAAAGCTTTTAAGAAAAGAAGCCCGCCAGAAACGAGAAATCAAGCAAAAAAAATGTAAGATGAACAAGAGCTTCTACGAAGCAGGAGTGGGAAGAAGAGAAAATAGAAAAGGACAAGGTATCATATACTGCTATGCAAACAACGCTTTGATGGAGGGAAAGAAACAGGGAACAGTGTTTAACAACAGGAGCAGTCAGAAAGTGACGCGAGGAACAGGGGCGCCCCAACCCAACGATGTCGTGTCCAAGTAGAGAGGAAATTGCAACACCACGCAGCGGCCCGCGAGCATGGCTTCGAAACGAAGCAGATCACACGTCTGGGGGATACCGGGAGTAAAAGAAAATCCGAAAGGAAGCTACGAGGTATTCCGGGAAAGAACGGGATCAACCGTCCTTGAGCTGCGCCCTGAGGCCCAGGTTCTCCCTCTTTAGTCTCCAGTTCTCCTTGCGCAGTCGCTCCGTCTCTTCCTGTGATTCGCGTAGTTTGCGGCGCATCTCCTCGACACCATCGCCTCCCTTGACTCCCCGAAGAATTCTTGCAAGCTCGTCGTTGAACCGGCCGTAAAGAGCCTCGTTTTCTGCCGTCGCTTCGCGGAACAAGTCGTCGAGCCTCTTGGCGCGGGCTTCCGAAACTTGAAGAGAAGACGCGACATCGCCTGCAATGGATGTGGTACGTTCTTGTAGAGAGGAGAATACCGACGGGATGCGTGCCTCGAGGGACGCGAGTCGGGCAACTAAAGCAGCGGTGGGCGAGCTGTTGCGGCCAAGGGTAGCAATGGCACTGAAGCCATCACTGGAGTTTGCCTTCGGCGTGGTTGGACGGAGGCGGCCAGGAGTCTGCGCTTCAGTCTGTGTGCGGCCTGATAATGGGCGAAGTGGGGCGATCGTGCCATTTGGCAAGTTTGTAATCTCATCACCGATCTTGCTGAGCTCATTCTGGAGCGCGTTTTCAGCGCCCTGAATTGCATTTTGCTCCCTTTGCAACCGCTCGCGGAGCTTTTGTGGAGACTGCATGCGAAGCTTCCTTGTGGGAGAGAACAAAATGGGTGCTCCCAAGCCCGTCACCGGCTTGCTGAGCTCGTCTACGTTCGTGTTTACCACGGTCTTGGGCCGGTTGCCCGAAGAAGGACGCTCCGCAAGGGGAATAGTGGGTATGTTACTGGCGCTGTGAGTAGGACGGTGAAGAGTGGGAATGGCAGAGATGTTCTTAGGCGGAATGTTTTCAGTCAAGGTACTTGCACGTGGCTTCCTCGGTGATATCTGCACGTTCAAGGGCGCAGGAGAGTCGACCTTTGGCTTCGCCTGCAAGCTTAAAGGCGCTGGTGAGTCGACCTTTGGCTTAGGCTGTACGTTCAGAGGCGCGGGCGAGTCGACCTTCGTCTTATCACTGGTACGTGGCCGTGGAATAGCACTCGAGGCGGCAGGCGAGCCACCCTTACGGACTGGAGACCCGATGCGAGTTGGATTAGGTATTCCGGAAGGCTTCGGTGGAGAAGGCGTGTTTGGACTGGCCGTTGAGGTCGCGGTTGGCTTGATACGGCGCGGTGTTTGAGGTGCCCCTGACCATGGATGAGGATCCTTTTGTTGCTCTTGTAGGTTTGGAAGATCCGAAAGGGAGCTACGGCGCTTCCTACGAGGGCTTTCCCGTGCTTCTCCAATCGTAGCCAATGTCCTCGAAGGTGAGCCCTCTTCGAATGAGAAGGCACCCATGACTGTGGGCCTGTCGCGAGATCCCGGGCGCTTTGGCGACGACGCACGCGCATCCTGATCGGTCGAGTGAGACCTCAGGAGAGGAGTCGCCTTAGACAAGCTGGAAGCTTGTCCATCAGCGTTGCGGCCTGCCTTGCTCAGCGTCCTCCAGACTGAGCTGACCTTAGACTCGATATCGGATTTGCTATGCTCTCGGCTCAATCCGCTAAATCCCTTCAGACCGAAGCGCCTCTTGAGCGAAGAGGAATTCGAGTGCATGCTCACGTTCGTCTTCGATCCGTACCGTGAGTTCATAGAGCCCTGACTAGGCGTCAAGCTACCACTTGACGATGGTCTGCCGAAAAGCGTATCGATGTCTTCAATGAATCGGTCCAACAGTGAGATAAAGTCGTGAGAGTTGCCGTCAGGGACCAGCACTTCGGCAAAGGCAGCGGTGATCATTCCACGATCGCCATCGTTTCCTGTCCCCGCTAGCAGATCCGCAAGAAGCTTGATGGAAGCGCGCAAGGCACGCTGGTTTTGTGGCATCAGCTCGCTGATCTGCTTCCTGAAGAACTCCTCAAAGTCGCCGGGATAATCTTCCGGATGGGATTGCATAGCGCTTAGGACATCGATAGGGACGACGAGTCCCAACCTTTCTCTCCAGGCGACCTGGAGGAACTTCTCAAATGATCTGAAAAGCACATCCACTGGTTGTTGTGAAGCAAGCTCGACATTGGTAGGCTCCTCGAGCAACGAATTATAGAGCTCGTTGACTGCAAGTTCATTTGCGTTCGCTCTGTTCCGAATAACTCTACCAACAACATTCCCCTTCCGTGCGTGAAGTGAAAGAATATACGTTGCCAGAGTCTCTTCCAGCTTGACGAGAGGGTCGTTTGAATGGTCTTCTAATTCAAGAGAAGACTTACTGGCCGTTTTGCTGCTTAACAGGTCGTCTCTGGACGTAGGTCGGCTGGATGATTTGTAGGGCGAGTTATGGACAGAGCCGTTCGGTGCGAATTTGGGGATGTCTCCGAGTACTGGTGGTGGGCGTTGTAATCTGCGCGGCGTGCCTTCCCTATGACTGCTTCCGAGAACCTTGGAGAGGACTTTAGTTGGAGATCTGCGGCTGGATGATCCTGCGCGTTCGAGTATTATACCATCCTGAGCAGCTGTGTCTTCCGTCGTCCGAACTTTCAATGACTGCAAGATCTGCTGGTTTCGTAGAAGGAAGATTGGAGTCATCGCAGGGTTTTGGATCCGGTTGCGCATCTGCAGGTAGTTGCTCACTAGATAACGTTAGACAAGAATAGGTTCCACAAGCATCTGTGGTGCCGGCAAGATTCACTCACCTCGCTTCGACAGAACCGGCAAGAATTCTGCTGCTGTCACCTTATCGCGAGATGCATAGTTGTTCATACCCTCAATTTCCAGCCAATAGAACCCCTCAGACGCCGCAGCGACGGAAGCGATCAGCTCCACACCTTCATCACCAGCATGAAGCGTTTTTGCGCCCTTCTGGGGGTCTATGACTACGCGAATACGAGCAGGCTCTTGCCGTCCTTCGGGTATCGGGTCATCACCTTCCTCGAAAATGGCTGAGAAGAGGTTCAAGTCACCCGTGTGGCTTCTGACATCCCACTTGTGGCTTTCACGCTCCACTTCGGGAAAGCGGTATTCGACTCTCGCCTTTACAGTCTCTTCCAGCCAGCGAGAGGCCTTCAGCTCGTACGACCCTGTGAGATAGAACATGCAGAGCGAAGAGGCATTGAGTGAATGCAAGGTTGTCGGGGGTTGCGATGATCCATCCGAGTGGTACAACTGAAGTAGTGAACCGTCATCGACTTCATCGAACCAGATGTTGTTGAGTCTCATGTGTTGCAGGAAGATCAACTGGGTCGCGATTTGAGGGGTTTCATCGAGGGGTACACTAGGGTTGTCGATTTCTGCAAGGAGTCCTCTTGCCGACATTGTCTTGTGACCAGACTTGATCAGGAGCACAAGCTCGTCGGCAAACAGGAGAAGAATGGCGGGGCTGGCCCCTCTTGCCTTCAGCTCCTTGCGATAAGGCGGTGCGAGCTCAACAACATCCATGGCGGTGATCAGGCGACCTTCAGGGCGGAAGGCTTGGGGCCACGACGGGATCAAGTGTTGGAGGCGTTCGATGACTTTCGATAGCTGTGATGATGGGGAATCTCGAGAGCAAATTTCTGAAATGATGTCACGGGCCTTCAGGAGCGGCTTCAGAGCGGGATGACGGACAGGAAGCTGTTTCACGAGGTTGTCGATGTAAAGGCTGTAGCGAGGAAGACGCTGAACCGGCTCAATGAGCATAGACATGAGCCTTTGTTCGCCAGTCTCCTGCACACGCTTGGAGAAACTCGAGCCGGTCTCTCTCAGGAAAATCCTAAGATACTGGCCAAACTCGGCGTGCGCTTGGATGTAGTCGGTATAGCAGTCGGAGAATTTTGGAAACCACTCAACAAGACATTTGGCAAATGCAAGGGTTCCAGTAACGTCTGCAGGAGAGTCATCGGGCTTCTCGGGCACGAAAGGCTCGCCAGTGGTCGCTTCAATGTCCTGGATGGCGTCATTTTCGGTCCCCTCTATCACCCTACGGATGTCCTCCAAGAAGGCGGTGTTGATGTTGAGAATCTCGTCAAGACTCGGAGGGAAGAGTCCCTCCAGAGCCTCCTCGCTCGGGCTCGAGCTGCTGGTGCCCTTGTTGCGCGCCTTCTGCCGGAAATCCTCGGCGACGCTGTGCAGCAGATCGTAGACCTTGCCGACGTAATTCTCCTCGGTATCGATGAATTCGCACAGCTCGCGTCGCAGGTTCTCCTTCTGCTGTCGCGAGAACTGAGAGGAGCGGCTGAGCCCGGTTGGTTTCGAGGGTGCACGTCGCAACCTCGACGTTGGCAGAAATGTCGGCTCTCCGAAGGCCTTGACCAGCGGCGCATACTCGCCGTAGCGCGCATCCAACAAGACATCCTCGCTCGTCTCCTCGGGCAGGATCGACTCCCGCAGGTTGCTGTCCAGCTCCTTCACCGATCCGGGCGGAAGCACCACGTCGACGTCCAGCCACGAGACGGCCTGCTCAGCGAGCGCCTGCCTCACATCCTGCACCACTTCGGCGGCGTTTTCCACCCTGGCCATGCGGGCGGCCAGCAACGCGGCGTGCGCCTCGCCGAAGAGCGGCGGGGCGGACGGAAGCCTTCCTTGCGAATTGGACCGGGATTCCCATATCGACTTTGCGATGGGCGAGAGCTCCAGAAAGTACTTGTAGAGGCTGAAGGCCAAGGCGCGACAGACTTCGTCGCCCTGGTCCTCGCGCGCGAGACAGTCGACTGCGGCGTAGAGCGGTGAGCTCGGAGAAATAGTCAGGCGCGGATACGACTGCAGGCCGGCGGGGGAATAAATGTGGACCTGGACGCGGCCGGCGGTCGAGTTGACGGTCTGGGTGGAGGTGGCGCCGTAGAAGACGAGGACTGGGGCGTTGGACAGCAGGTCGTCGGTGGTGTAGAAGGGCTCCAGCAGGTCGGGCGACAGGGCCGGCGGCGGCGGGCTGATGAGCACCATGTCGGGCGCCAATTGAGGTGTTTCGCTGCTGGCGACCGTCAGAGAGACCGCGCGGGGGTCTTTGCAGCGAGGGCCATAGGAGGGCGCGGACGGCGCAGGAGAGGGTGGGGGAGGAGGCCGTAAACAAGAGATGCGACGCTGATAGTCGACCGGCTTCCGGTGCGAAGTGGCTGGCTGCTGTCCGGCGGAGGAACCCCAGCTGGTGCAGCCATGTAGGATGCAGTGACAGGGGCCGCCCTGCGGCGCGCGCTGTGGCGCCGCGCGACGCGACAACCGCTCGCTCGCGTCCGTCGGCTAAGCTGCCGCCCGCCGTGCGACTGCACGCTGTCAACCTCAGTTATTGCTGTCTCCCTCCCGACCCGCATCCTGCTCCAGATGTCGACCCAGGACCAGCGCGGCGTGCCGGTCAGCGTGGCCCACGCGCAGCGCCAGTTCCGCCTGCTGGAGCTTCCCGAGTCCCTGCTGGAGCTCCTGGCCTCGCCGAACCCGCCGGTGTGAGTGCGCTGACCAGACGAGCCTTGGACGCGCCCTCTAACCTGCCCGGGGTAGGCTGTCGATCAAGTCCAGAACACCGGCCCAGCAGAAGCAAGCATCCGCTGTGCTCTGCACGTCCAACAAGACGTACCATCTCCGCCAAGTCCACACGTCCAACTCAGTGCACTTGACCCAACCGGTCAGTCTCAGTGCGCGGCCCGATGGCCTTGCGACCCCTGGCATCTCTGCAATTGCCAAATGCGGCTCGGTGCTCGAGGCCCACCCCGTGAACGAGTCGCCCGTCTCCGCTCTCAGAGAAGCTCTCACCAGGATCTGGCACCATGAAAGCTGGGGCGGCGATTCTATCGCACAGTTCAGCGGCGAGCTCGTACGCAAGAGAAAAGAGGACTTCTTCGCCGATATTCCCTTTTCCGACGCCGAATGCGAGCAGGCCTGGGTAGAGCTATGCGCCTTCGAGTTTGCAGCCGGCCCTGTGCTCCCGACTTTGCCGACCTTGTGGACGTACTGGAAGACCATCTTCACTACGGCTGTCGCCGAAGGCATAGACCTAGGCGCACAGTTCCAAATCACCCACTTAGCGAAGACGCTGCAGGAGGAAGGAGAACTCTTCTCTGGGCTGGTCGAGGCAATCTTCCACCGCCTGCTGCCCGACGATCAGATGGGCGGCGATGACTGTAGGCCCAGTCTCTATCCCCGCCCGAACTCGCGACTGATGTTGTTCAGGGGCCGCGGTTGATCGTGCGAAGTGTGTGCCGTGGGTTGGGCGCAACCTTCTTGCCGCACTCGACTCGCATCACAGAAGCGCCAGACCTACGGCAGAATTCCTCGACCTATGGAGAGATACGCTCCCCGAGGCATGGAGGGAAGACGCTCAACTGGAAGCCATCAAAGTAAGTGGCGCGTCCAGCCCCGTAAGCTTTGCTGATGCCGTGACCAGGGCGAGTACACTTTGCCGTCAGACCACACAATCGCTCCCAAGGGCGCGCACAGCGTCTCGTCGACAGCAGGCACCGGCAAAGGGCCGCGCAAGTGGCACGAAAAGTTCAAAGCGACCAGAAAATAGTAGGTTTAGCGAAGCTATATGGCGTTGTACGTGTTACCATTCAACAGCTGCGGCCGCAACGGCGACCAGATGGATTGCAGTCTGACCTGCAGATAGCAACGGCAAGGAAAACCTTGGGATGCACGTTTCGCAATGCCTGTTCCTGCATGCGCGGTGCGACCATTCGTGTTCTGCCGTGATCTGTGACACAGCTTTGAAGCAAACAGGACGCGCACCCCAACAAAATTTCCCTCACCCAGCCTCCGAATTTCTGCTTCTGTGTAGAAACCAGCCACCCGGTGCAAACCACCAAGCTGAGAACGGGTAGGATGCCGGGAACGCGGGCTCCACCCGGGACGGGACGCCCTGTACGTAATGCTGGCCTATGAGAAGGAGCGCTCTCCAGACGCGCTCCGCACGCGTGTTTCACATGCGCGACGCGTTGGTCGGTCTTCCTGACTTATATCTCCGTCCTTATACACGGGCGTGGCTTTTGTAGCACCAGGGCCATGCGAAAGCTGCTAAAAAGTGGCAGTCTTGGAGCCCGGTTAAAGAATTCAGAGCGGAACGTTGCACATGTGCATTTCAACGAAATGCGCCTGTCAATGAAGAGATGCAGTCGTGCGTTTTGCCATGTGCGTTTTCTCGCGAAAGGCGTCTCAAACCGGCCTCTCACTCCCCATCCGGCGATGCGCCAAGTGCTCGTCCAGCCTCTCCATTTTCATTCATGATAACCGGACGCTGCAGCTCGTCAGCTGCCAACGATGATTCTTGGCACGAGAGATGGGTGGCAAGATGCCAAATGCAGCCGTCTGCTCCGTTACTAGTTTGCGCATGCCTATCTGAGATCTACGCAACTCTAAACTTGGATCGTGGATCTCCGCTAAATCGTCAGAGCCGTTGATCCCGCCACGTCTAATTTCCTAAGCGGGAATGGCTGTGCTGTTGCAAGTGCCGTTTGTGTGGGGAGACGATGGGCGGAAAGCCGGGCGATGCCGAGCTGAGTGATGTCATTCATCTCCTCGATCGTGGATCTACGCACTACTCCACTTGAAGAATGCATCGCGAAGAACGCCTTTTACGGCCGCCTCCCACACGTCACCGTTAGCACGCCATGCGCGCTGTTGCCCCACAACTCAGCCGCGACCACGTCCTTCCTGACTCTATCCTCCTTTAGCAAGAGCCCTCAATGACCGCCTCCAGTCGATGCTCGGTCCACTCGCCCAGCGGCAACACGAAACGCTCCGTCCGCACGTCGGCCAGGATCGCCCGTATCGCCGCCTTTGCTTACGCACTCGAGGTCCATGCCGCATTGTGCTGGAGCCTTGCGCAGTGCCTTCAACCAAGCTCAATCCTCCAAGATGCGACGTAAGGAGCACGGCTCCAGTACTCCGGGAGTCATCATGGTAGGTGCGGTCGTCTTTCAGCGTTGCTGTTAGTTTTGAGTGATTGGTTGCATGCTTTCTGCTCCCTTGCCTATTTCCCCTTTTCTCAACGCAGACGTCTACATGCAACGCGAGGATGGAGATCCTCACCTGCCGGCACTATCGAATGCTCCCTAATACAGGTAATGTAAGCTGTAGCGCGACTCAGTTCGAGGCCTAGAGTGGGAGGACGGGTAACTATGCGGGGTCTTTCAGGTGACACAGCTGAAGAACTAACCACCAATGAGCTTGGCTCCCTGGAATGTTACTCAGATCTTGGCCCGACGCTCTATCGTTACTGGTCGATTGTCTCTCTTTAGCGTCTTGTCTTGTGTTCACCTCGCAGGTAATGTCCGCAATACCTTCCATCCAATTTTCCTTTGCCCTGCTACTTTCATAATTGTCGGTGATGCGTTAGAGCGCAAGAACCCCAACAAGCCAGACGTTGAGCAATGAGCTGAAAAGTGCTACTTCAGCAATATATGAGTTGAGGCTAATAGAAAGAGCAACGAGCGAACTAGTTTGTGTGACAATGTCGATGATGACAATTAAATGCCAATGTGGAACCAAATGGGACTTCCCTGCAAAACACGACGGCCGTCAGCTACAATATCGGGTCGCTCAGCATATCAAAAGAGAGTCAAAGCTCCCACTCAGACGTCCCTGTGGATGACTCCACCACAGATTTCCCTGCTGCAACAAGGAACTCATCCCAACCACTTTACCTAACCACCTTCATCGGATGCGCCTCAGTATTGAAGACCCAATCCTGCGCATCCGCCGTTTGCCCGCCACTCACATGGACGGCCGCCTGCGGCGCATGCGCTAGATACGCGTACTTGAGCGTCTCGGCCAGGAAGAAGCTGGGCTGGTAGTTCCCGAAGCCGCCGCCGGCGGGGGCGTTGACGTCGCGCAGGATGCTGAAGCCCACGTCGTCCACGGCGGCGAACTGCCTGAGGTTCTGGAAGGCGTTCCAGATGTAGTCCTGGTACTTGCGGTCGCCGGTGGCGCGGTAGGCGTAGTAGAAGGATTCGAGCGCCTCGGGCCCGATGCCGTAGCTGCCGGCGTCGATGTAGAAGCCCGCGCGCTGGTAGAAGGCCGTCTGGTTGGCGGGTACGGTGCTCTGGTTGCTGCCCACCGGGTCCCAGCGGAAGATGTCGGGGCCGAGGCCGGTCCTGCCGCCGTCGGTGACGTGAGTATTGGTGGGGTGGATGAATGTTATGGTACAGGGGAGAAAGGAGGGATCTTTGGGTTGGGGTAAAGGGGGGCCCAGAAAACACTCACAGGGTCTGGTTGTAAATTGCCTCGCAACCGTCCACCAGCTTCAGCCCGAAGTCGACGTACCGCTGCTCCTGCAGCACCAGGCCACCCAGGATGAAATTGCCGCCGTCGAAGCACGCGAGATGTTCGCTGTATCCTTCTACGCGGGTGCCGTTGTGCCAGGCTAGGAAAGTGAGGTCGGGTCGGGTGTTGGGGTGCGACTCGAGATACTTGATGCTCGAATCGGCGGCTGTCACCCATCTGCGTTCTCAAGTATTAGCGACCCCTCGCAATTCTTTTGCCCTCGCCTTTTTATCTAGCTCTCAACCTCTCCCCTTTTCTTTCGTGGCGCGCCCCGACTCACCTGTCCTTGTAAAACTCAAACCTCGTCGGGTCGTACACAAACATCTTGATCAAATACTCGTAAAAACTGTCCACCCCGCCAATCCACCCTCCTTCTTCAGTCGTAAACCTCCCCGTCGTGATGTTGATCTCCAAACCAATCAGCCCCGGAAACGGCTCGCCGAAAGGTCCTCGTGGATTGACCAGCCAAGATTCGCCCCGCTGCGCCAGTTCACCATACTCCGAGTTGTTAGTTAGGTCGGATAAGCGAGTCCACTCGAGCACGAGAGTGCCGACTTGGGCGATGTTGTTGTCCGTTCTGTCGTCCGTCGTGCGGTTGTTGATGTAGAGATTGTTGGCCGGAATGCCCGTTGGTGTGTCGAAGCCGAACTTGATAGTGTCGGCCAAGGTGCGTGCTTGCGGGAGAAGTGCGTCGGCTTGAGTTTTCTTTATGTTTGCGGTGAATCAGAAACTCGACGTGTTTTGAGTGAAACTTCGTTGCATCGCCACTTGTGAAGTTTCAGAAAACTCACATTCTTGACTAGATGCGCCAGTGGGCCAGTCAGAAGGTCGTGGGCGGAGAGAAGGCCCGCAAGGTGGCGGATCTGGAAGATGTTTCAGCGTTCTGTCGGTGAGAAAGGTTCCGCCACAAACGTTTGTCTCAAACAAACTACATTTTCGATTTGTGGAATCTCGAGTGTAGTCGATTGTTGGAATGAACTCCAAAGACCTGTCAACGATGGATTGAAGGCCCATGATACTGGCCGTGCTCAGAGCATCCACCACCGTCAATCCCCATCCGTTGCTGTGCACAGTCAATCAACTTCAGTGCCAGCATTCAGGGGCAGATGGTGCATACTATCTACTGATGAACGTCCGATTGACCGGCCTCAGCTCGTCATTCGGGAAAGCAAAAGTGTAGTACCCCTCCCAGGCCGTGGTAAAGACATCTTTGATTTGAGCAGCACGCTCGTTTTCCTCTGGAGTGGGGACAACATCATCCTGCCTCGCAGAAAGCCAGCCGCGAGAAACACCGGCGGGAGACGCGGCTACGACATCCAGAAGGGCCAGTTGGACCGTGGCAAGATGTAATAGAGAGTGGAAGTGCATGCTTCTATAACGAGAGACGAGGTAGCGAGGGTGAAAAGAGTGGTTGGCCTAGCTGTGCGCAGCCTGGGACGAGGATCAAAGCAGAGGCCATCAGACCCTACTTATATCGCAAGAAATGAACGCTGAGTCTCTCATAGATGGAGCCGTACACAGTGGCTGCGATCCGGCGCCTCCGGGGGATGATTGGACGCCGCAAGTCATGCAGATCTAGTGCCACCTTCCCTAACATCTGGAACCGCAGCAAACTCCATATCCGAGCCGCATACAGCCTTTGTTTATGTCTCTACAAGGGGAAACATCGGAGCTGATCTCGGCTTGTTCGGGAGCAACAAGGTTATGGGGTACCTGGCATGCCAAGCCAGTAGTTGTTCCAGGCGCTTATCAACATCCCAGTAATGGCCTGCTCCTGCCTAAAATAAGTAGACCGAGAGTCAATAAGGTTGTATTAAGGCGCAGATCGTGCACACAAGAAGCATATATTATCCGTACGCCTGCTACAAGACGCGGTGTTTCCGTCAGCCTCGCCGTGGACGCGTAACATCGTATATTCTTTGAAACAGTTGGCCTGGGTACAATTGCACATGTTGATCACCCTCTCCATTGTTTGGAGCTTCATGTTGTTTCCGTAGGCCATGTGGAGACGTTTGATTAACAGCTCACGCCATACTTCACTCCCCATGCAGAAGCACGAATCAGTTCAAAGTGACGGGTCAATGTTACCGTGCGCCCCTTGAATATTTACTCTTGGTCCATGAATGTAACTATGTTCTCTCTAGGATTAAAATCAAAGCTAATGGTAATGGGGCCGGAATTGAGCAAATCTCGAACGGGGTATATCAAGTAATCCAGCCATGTCCGCTTTCCCCGTCTCGCTCGCTATGCTTTACTTCAGAAAAAGAAAAAGCAACCATGCAGCCAAACCCAAACCGTACTATGCCCGAACTTCGTGTATGCGTCGTGATAGCTAGCCAGTATACCAGCCATGCCGAAATGCAGGTAATGACGCCCGTCTGGCCATGACGATTCTCCCGGCCCAATGCAAGTTTTGAAAAAAATTCTGCACACCCACCCTTTTTTGTACCCCTAATCCCAAACCAAAACCTCTTCATCGTGACTTCCGCTTGAACCCCTCGAGCCCCGCCTGCCTTTCGTAACCTTGGGCTTGCCTGAAGTCCTGCCCCTCTTCTTCTTGGGCGTTCCCGATGAGCCCATGGAACCCTTGCGCTTGCGACCACGCGGGCCTGTTCCACCAGGTGTTTGACTGTCACCACGGCTCTCGTCATCATCATCTGGTGTTTCATAACCCGCTGCCCTGGCTACCAGTTCAGCCTCCTCATCGTCTTCCGAGGCGACTCTGAGCTCGTTGTCAATCGAGAGCAGCTCCGCAAACGCTTTACATTGTGCAACCATGGCCTCAGTACTGGACAAGGAATCCATGAGCCCAAGCATCTTCTCCCAGTATTTGTCAGGTACGATGAAGGGCTGGCGACTGGGTGCTTTGTTGAGGTCCTTGATCGTGGGCTTGTTGCCGCCCTTGCCTCCCTCGCGTTGCTTCTGCAGGCCCCAGAGCCGACGAAGATAAGTCCGAGTTTCCCAAATCATGGTCAAGATGATGGACGCAGCAGCGAGATGCTTCAGGCGCTCTGGCGTAACATCTAAAGAGTTGTTCTGCGTCTCGCCGTTGAGGAAAGGCTGCTGAATAGGCTGCTGCGGCTGCAGTGTCGGGAACTGCTCCATAGGATTCCCAAACGACTGCTGCACCATAGGACCAAAGGCTTCAATGGACGTGGCAACTGGAGGTGGTGCTGCAGGCTCGTCCAAACGGACCTTTAGCACCTCCAGCTCGATGGCGTGAGCCACAGGAGTACCAGTGTTTGAGACTATTTTCTCCATACTCGACACGAGCGCAAGCAACTCGTCGACGCGGACGTAGTCGAAAAAGGCCAGGTTCTCCAAGCAGAACCGAGCATAGAGTAGATGAGATGGGAGATGCTCAGAGGTATCGAGCTTAGAAAAGTCGAAATCGGCCTTTGAAACGAGGTTTAGCAAGAACTTCTTGCGGACTTTGTTGTTACCCGTCTTAAGAACTTCAAACAACGAACGAAGCTTAGGTGCGAAGGGTTGAGTAGTTGCGCCATGCGTATCATTGAAGATGCTTTGTTGATATTCGAAGGCTTGATGACACGCCTTCATGTACTCTTTTTCAAACATGCTTTCATGCTTCTGGTGCAGCGTCTTATGCTCTTGAAATGCGAGATTGGCGATGAACTGATTGGTCGACGTCTCGAGAGCCACAAGAGCAGGACCACATTCCTTAGGGTGTACCAACCCTTGACGGTTGATGCTGGCAATGACTTGAGTCGCTATCATAGCGAGCTCTTCGGCAGGCTCCAGCGCGATGCGGACGATATGGTGCAGGAAACGCTGAGCAATACCGCTGCAAGCGCCATCATCGTCGCTGGCGATCAAGGACACCTCAAGGCGTTCAGATCCGCGAGCAGCACCTTCACCCACCTTGATCTGGGCACCTGACTCTGACTTGAGTTCTTGCTTGGCAAAAAACGTCTTGAAAGCAGACAAGACAATCTGTTCCAGCTTTGTGTCGCGGTTGTGGAAGACAAGTTCAAAGGCAGTCGTAACATCGGCCCGGAGAAATTGCATAGGCCAAGCTTGGCAGATCATGCCGATGCTCTCCAAGGCCATTTCCCGAAGGGTATGTGGGAGCTTCTGACGAGTGAAGGGCCGGATTACATCGACAATCAAGCCGGCGACTGAACTACCTTTCCACCAGGAGAATTTTCCTTTGAATGCTGCAGCATGTGGGTCAAAGTTGCAGCATTTTCCGAAGTAGCCGGCGATCATCATGTATCGCTTGACCCTATTTTGAGCTTGGGTTGCCTGTGGGGTATCATCGGTGAAGTTAGTCTCTTGGCTTTTGGACACACCGTCGATGACTGAAATAGCTAGTCGGACCAGGCGCTCCGTATTCTGGAGGACGCCATCGATGATCCAGAGGCACTGAGCAACCTCGTTCAGTTCCATTTTGCCAAGTTTCGAGACGCTCAAGAGAAGAGCATCCTGAACTGCCTTTAGGAAAGTATGCTGGAGCGACGAGAGCGAAGGCAAGGTATAACGGAAAATGACGATGACTGAGCGATATATCAGCAGATCGTCTGTGTTGGACAAGTTCTGTATGTAAGGCTGCAGGAGCTGTAGCTGATCTCCTGTGAAAAGCTTCGGGTTCGCTCTCGCGAACACGGTCAAAGTCTGCAAGATGTTTTGCTGCGATGGGCTGTCTGGAAGTTCGGTGCTATCAATGACTCCATCGAACATGAGAGCTACCATGCTCTTGCAAACGTTGAAGTTAGCGGTGCTGTTCTTTGACCCGGGCGACAGTATGTTCTCTAGGAGAGCGTCCAGTACAGAAAGAACGGTTTCGCCGCGCTGGACTGTCTTGATGATGAGTACGACTTGATTTTGAAGGAGCAGCTTGGATTGAGCACGGTCCATCTTGTTGGTCGAATGAAAGGGCGTAAACCAGATCTCTTCAAACGTCGACCTTGCAAGCTCAGAAACGCCGTCGTCAATATCCTTGATGCGCTGCAAGAAGGCTTCAGCAATAGCCGTCTTGACATCCTTGGACTCGTTTCTAAGATAGATATCCTTAAGAAGCTTCATAGCTCTCTTCCGGACACCGACCGCAGCGTCGTGGGCGCGAGCAATGATTCTGTCGAATACCTCATTTTCCAGCGACGGTTTGAATTGAAGGCACTTGGCAAGGAGACCAAGGGCAGAATCTCTAACCAAAGGAGACTGGTCGGATGCGCAGCGCAAGATCTGATTGATGATGTAGTTGCCATTCCTTAGGATAGAAGGGTCCTTCTCCAGAAGCTGAACGACACTCTTCAGACTCCTGCTCTTGACTGTCGCCTGATCGCTGGTCATAGCATTGAGTAGGATGGCGAACATGCGCTTGAATGCCTTGCAGAAAGGGAGCCGAAGGGCGACGATGGAGCTAGCGAGATTCCCCTGGGCCGTCATGACTTTCTCATACTCAAATTCTTGCTCCAGCCACTCGGGGTCCATTATCATGTTCCTTAACTGGATTGCTAGTGTGCCGCGCATGTTCTCATCTTCGTCTTTGTCTAAGAAAGAGTGAACCTCTTTGGCCCATTGAGTTAGGTGGTAGCCTTGGGCGCTTTGCAGCTGAGGGTCACCCAAGTCGCGCGACTTTAGGTACTCCAGAACCACACGGTACGGTCCATCGAATTCAAGTAGATCAGCGTCCTCAAATTTGTCGTCCAAGATATCTTCGGCCGTATTGGCAAGCTTGCGAGAAAGCTCCGACTCTGACGTGTCGATGCTTCTTACAGCGCTCTTGACGTGAAGTTGCAGATCCAAAATGCCGGAACCCATCAGTCCCATTAGATCCAAAGCCATGTTTTTTGCTGGTGCTGCGCTCTTGTCGTTCTCGGCCAGACCAATCATGTTCGATAGCAGGGCTCTTAGCAATAGCTCAGCCGCAGGCCAGTCAGAAGAACCCAGGACATTCAAGAAGTCTTCTGTGAAAATGTCCAGTAGGTTACGGTAAGGCTGATCACCCGTCTTCGAAGCGGTCATTGCCCGTTGCACCATGAAATTTACCAAGTAGCGAGCGCTTTTCTGCGCATCCTCGAAAAGTGGCTTCATGACACTGTTCAGCTCTCCGACCAAATCCTCGCGGTCCATCTGAGCTGCATCGTTCATTGCAATGATCCCAGACTGGTCGGGGGCAGGAGAACGAGTTCCGTTGTGCGAGGCGTTGTCATCGTCCTCTAGCTCATCCAACCGCAAGCCTTGCACATCCTTGTGGGTATCCGTGATCGAACGCGTCGCGCTTGTTTGGATGAGTCGCATCAATAGCGCAGAGACCAATTGAATAGGTTTTCCGTCCAGTAACTTGAATTGTCGAGCGCTTTGGCGGGTCACAGGGAGCTTCGATAGGGACGTAAGTATCTCATCGAAAATGAATGTTCTCTGATCCGGATAGCGTGCGAAGATCTTCGCTAAGACGTCCATGGCAATCCGGCGGATGACTTCACACTTCTGAATACCAAGCGCAGAATCCTTCTCCGTTGGAGCGTTTTCGACGAAGATGAGTGTGGTCGACACAAACTCCACCGAGGTAACTGCGCTGTCAGAGACGTCGACCTTGACGATCATTTCCGCTAAAAGTCTGAGAACCTTGCCTGCCATCTGGAGAAGTGATGTGAGGGGTTTCCGTTGCGCAGAAAGGATCTTGAAAGAGGTATTGTTGGTCTCTGAATTGCGTGCCTCGATGACTGGTATCAGGCATGTCTCTAGAACATGCTTCAGAGCATCCAGAATATTCGATAGAATATCCTCGGAGTAGAGCTGCTTCTCCTCACGCCCAGCTGTCATGATTCTGAGAAGGATCCTAGCAGCTTGCAACCCATGCTCTGCCTTGTTGAGACGACCGACCCACTCTTCGATATCACCCTCCGACCAATCTTCGCCAAGCGTGATCGAAACACTGGAAACATTACCAACAGCTCCCTCACACAGCTTCTGAAGGCGATTGAGGTTGTCCGCAGGAATATTTCCGAAAGCCTTGGCAGATATGACTTTGTGCAAAGCTGAATCTAACCGGAACTGTGTATGTGAAGAGAGCACGGGAAGCTCGCTATCACCTACATTGCTAGGGATGAAGAACCTTGCAGCATTAGAAGAAATGTTGCCGGAAGTGTCTGGCTCCAGTTGATCCTCAGCTTCGAAGATATCTCCAATTAAGTTTTGCAGTTGCGCGACAGCCGCTTCGATCTTTTGTCTCTGGTCAATGCTCATCGTCGGTACCGCATCATCCTCCCGTTTGCGCTTTCTCGAGAAGCCATCTTCGCCAGCGAGAATGCGAGCATCGACCTCCGGATGGGCCTGATACTCAGCCTTTTGCAAGTATGAAGGGATTTTAAGGACGACGATTCCGGCACCGTTGCGTCTCTCCTGTGACGAGGGAGGCACCGGCGAGTCGTCGGTGCTCGGCTGTTGCTTGACCTGGACATGGACGCTGGGTTGCGGGCAGACTTCGACGACCGGTTGTGGGCGTACCTCTACCCTAGGTTGTGGTCTGATATCGACGCTGGGTTGTGCCGGCTTTTGCTGTGAGCTCTTGGGAGGGATGACGACCGCAACTTTAGCATTCTGGCTGGCGGAATGATTGCTCTGCTGAGAGGTGCTTGCTGTCGGATGCTCGGTCTTAATTGGAGTAGTTAACGAGTCATGCTGCCTGGCAGGCTGAGGCGTTGCTTGAGGCGTTTGCGATTGCGCAAGAGGTGCAGGACGCCTTGGCGTGTGTTCCTGTTGTCGTGGACGAGAAGCATCAGGACGCTTCGACGGGAGTTTGGTCTTTGTAGTAGACGAAGGAGGACTGGGATACCGAAACGCGACGTTTGTGGTGTTTAGCACCATGTTCGAGAAAGCACCGAGACGTGGAGCCGGAGCTTTCTGCGAGCCGCTCCCGGAGTTGTCCGCTACTGAAGACCCCTGCGCTGGGCGTTTGAACTTGCTTGAAAGGAGTCAGCAGGAAGCTTCAATGGTGGTGAAGTGGAAGATCTTGGCATACAACTCGGTCAACTCCGATGGTCTCAGCAACTGTTGGAGCTGTTGCAGCGACTGTTGCAGCCGGTATGAAGTCGTCTGCGGATTGGAAGCAGCCTCTGCATTGAGTGAGTCCAACCCCCTCCTTGTTCGCTGCCGCTCCTCGGTATTTGCGAAGATGGTGTGGCTGGTGCGAGGGAAGCTAGACGGGAAGGGTATGATAGCTGTGAGGTGATTAGGAACAGGCTGTTTCTGGTGCACGTGGGGGGCTGTCGGCTGCGCGCAGCGTTGTGCAGCAGGATACGCAATTGCCCACATTGGGAAGGTGCAGAGCCTCAATGCTGCGGACTTGGTGATGGGCAGCTGGACCCAGGTGGAATGACGTACCGGGATCGAACGGCGTTATGGAGCTCAGAGGGGAGAACTGCAGAGCGTCGTCGACAGTGGGCAGCCGAGGCCGCATGGGAAGACTCATGGTATTACTCGGAGGCCATGGTCCATTTGCTGGCCCATTTGCGCCAGCGCCGTTCACGGCACCACTCGCGGGATCCATCTCTGTCTTGTACGGCGGCCGACGCGATTATCGAAGAAACAGCACCGGATCAGGGGTCGCTAGTGGGCCGCCGAAGGGGAGAGGTCTCGCCCGGTGCTAACGTAGTTCATTCGCGGTGGAGCTGGGCGTTGCGAGACAAATGCATCGGAGGTGCGGCGGAGGTGTGGTCGGCGCGGCGCGAAGGTGGTGGGGGGGTGCTGCTGGCTACGACTCGCAAGGTATGGCCATTTGGAAGGCGAGAGCGGAACGGAGAAGCAGCGAGGTGTGCGGGATGGCGCGAAGGGTCTCCGGAGCCGGCACTCAGGCGTGGTAGGCTGCGGAGTTAGATGGAGATGGCCCTGGTGAACCATCCAACGCGAACGCGCGACTAGAGCTCGTAGGGCTGAGACACGCCCGTTGCCGGTAGACCGCTCCCCCGCCGCAGCAAAACAGGCCACCACTAAATCGTGCGCGTGAAATCCCTGTCGTCGGGGAAAATCCTCAAGATCTCCGCCGGCCATCTCCAACGCCGCCCGAGACTTTTTCGCTGCCCCCTCGAACAGCTTGCTTTCTTCCCAGATACTCCGGACGCGGCTCTTGCTCTTCTTCTCACAAGCTCCTTGATCCATCATGTCGGCAATTGGTTCGCTGGTCTTTTGCACCGACTGCGGTAACCTTCTTGACGGCAGCTCCGGCGACTCGAAGGTCACTTTGGTCTGCGATGTCTGCGGCGCTTCCTGCAAAGGTACGATTCCCCACACCCCGTTCGATGCCTTGAGAGTTCCCGGGCGACATTTTTTTGCTCGCTTTCCCGCGCCTCACTTCTGCCGCCGAAAGATCACCAGCGTCTTTCGCCGCGCCAGCTCTGACTTGCCTCACCTCGCCCGTCGCCAGCCTCATTCGCTTCTTCCCTTGCTCTTTCACTTCGCTACATGCGCCGCGCTTTTGCGCGCACATGATTGCATGAGCTCACATGGCTTGCAGACACCGCCGCGAAGACAATCGTGACCCAGTCGAAGCCGTCGTCGTTTCCATCTTCGCTCCGCGACAAGCGCTCAGAGCTGCAGACCCTCACCGAGGACGATATGCAGACGGATGCCACGATCAGGCAGACGTGCGAGAAGTGTGGCAGGGAAGAAGTCAGATATTACACTCAGCAGCTGCGTAGTGCAGATGAGGGAAGCACGGTCTTCTACACCTGCGAGTGTGGTCACAAGTACGGCTCTCCGGTCCACGTTCATGTGGTAATATGCATGCTGACGTGGTTGCAGATGGAACACGAACAACTAAACGAACCCTCTTTCCATTTTTGGCTCATACTTTGGTATCATGCTTCGTATATATACGGTGTTTTGCACTCGGATCATCCAACAATATACCCCTCCGTGGAGCACTTTTTTTCCCTCTAAACCGCCTGTCCATAAACGCCAATGCAAAGTCTCGGGCTCAAAATTACCTCAGGCAACCACTTCCTCCTCCTTGCCAGGAACAATGGCGTACTCAACCTGGCCGCTCTTCTCAAACTCGGCCATGTCGAGCGCGACAATGATGCTGTCCCTAACGACCTGCTCGGGGTCGTTCACAAACTTCCTCAAGGTATCCTCAACACCCTCCTCATCACCTAGGCTGCCAAGAGCCTCAGCAGCCTCGTGGCGGACCATGCCGGCCTCGTTGGTGTCGCTCAAGCAAGCGGTCAAAGCAGGAATCGATGCTGGGTGACACAGCTGGCCAAAGACGAAGGCAACCTCATGACGGAACAGGGCAGAAGAGTCGCTCAGGCCCTTGGCAAGGGCATTGACAGCGGGGACCGCAGTGGGGAGGTCGGGCGGCGAGGCCAGGTCGCGGAGGGCGAACATGGCGCGGTAGCGCTTGAACAGAGGCAGCTTGGTGTCCAAGTAGGCCTTCTCCAGCTCCTCGATGGAGGGCTGCTGGGAGTCCTGCGGCATCGGAGGGGCAGGATCAATGGATGTGAAGTCGCTAGCAAGCTCGTTTAGCTCAAAAAAAGATCGCATGACCATTCATGACATAACACCACCATACCTCTGCTTGAGCTTTTCAGCCTCCCTCTCCTTGGAGTGCTCCCACTCAATCCTAGCGACGGCAATGTCGCAGGTCTCGGTGATGACGTCGAGCTCATCGGGCGCGTCCCTCAGGCGGCGGAGCAGGTCCAGGCTCTCCTCGTAGCCAAGGGCGCCCAAGGCCTCAGCGGCCTCGTGGCGGCACATGGCGTCCTCCTGCTTATCCTCGAGCACATGGCGCAGGTATGACACGGCGTGTGGGTTGCGCGACTGACCGAGACAGTAGGCCAGCTCGTGCTTAAGCAGCGCCGACGAGGAGCTAAAGCCGGCGGCGATAGCGTCGATGGCTTGCAGCGTCTGCGCCGTTGCCGGGGCCTGGCACGCCAGGTACTTGAGCGAGAAGAGAGCGCGGAACCGACGCGCCAAAGGCTCTGCCTCATTCACGAGCGTCTTGCGCAGCGCAAGGACGGTCGCATCGGGAGCGCCGTTGTCGCCAACGGCGGTGGTATCGACAGCAGCAGGCGCCATAGGTGTAAATTTTGTGATTGGGATCAGGAAGTGGCTGGAAAGAGACTGGGTAAAAAGAAAACAGGGCTCAAGATCTGGTGATGTGGTGATAAGATATGGAGGGGAGAGATTTTGGAAAATTTAGAGCACTGAGATGGATGACCGATCTGCGCGGGGTGGGAGGGGTCGAGGCTCTGCAAAAGTAGTGGCCCCTTGTCAGGGATTTTTGGACTGAGAAGCGGCTACGATATAATATTTGCCCTGCTGCGGTTGCGGCCTCGGCGCTTGAGCATCGGAGGTAGGAAGCGCCGACTTCCCTCGCTGGTGGCGGGATCTGCGGCGCTTCGCACTGCCGAGCGTGGGCGGGATGCCGTTCGGGGGCAGCCACAGGCAGTCCACAGGAGCCCACTGATTTCAAAGCCCGGCCCCGACCCTTCGATGCTTTTGTAATGGCTCTCCCCGTTGGCTCCCATGTTGCGGTGCGCGCCCCTGCGTCGCCTTTTTCTACCCCACGCTCTGCGCCCCCAGTGTCTCCTTCCTAGTCTCTCCAGAAAACATACATATCATTCCTCCAACTCTTCAGCCATGGGAGACGTACAGGCAGGCAATGCGACGCCAGCGGACGCTCCAAAGCCAGCGGAGCCAGAACTCCCCAAATTGAGCGCGCACGAGTTCAGGCAATACAATCGTTTGGCCGAACACATGGACATGTTCGTGAGTACATACATGCATGCGGGGATCAGCCTTGACCCTCACACTGACACTTTGCAAGCACAACAACTTCCGTAATTCTTGGACGATCATGTATACGGCTTGTGAAAATAACAAGCGTCCCTCGGGCATGTCCATTCGACAGTTCATTGGGCTCGGTCTCGACTTCTGCCACCACCTGGACATACACCATAATATCGAGGAGCGCCACATTTTCCCCATCTTGGCCAAAAAGATGCCTGCTTTTCGCAAAGAGCTAGAGCTTTTGACTCAGCATAAGCAGATCCACAAGGGGCTGGAGAAGCTGGAACAGTATCTTGAGGAGTGCAGACGCGGCGAGAATGAGCTCAGGATGGATAAGATGAAGGAGATCTTAGACTCTTTCGGCAAAGTCTTGTGGCAACATCTAGACGAGGAGGTCAAGGAACTGGGTGCGGAGAACATGCGCAAGTATTGGACCATTGACGAAGTCAGAAGAATACCCATGTAGAAGAGAAGCTCGAAATATGCATAACGGCACGCCATGTGAATGATTTTACCAAGACGCTCAAAGTATCCCTTTTCACTCGAGTTAAGAGAAGAAGACGGGCAAGTCAAGTACCTCAAACCGCAGAAACTAATTGCTCTGACGCAGGGCCAGTGTCTGCAGCTGATAATTTCCTCTCTTCCACAACCTCAAGGCCCTTTCCCGTCGCGTCGAGCCCACCATTCGCACCAGCCTTTACTGCCTGTGCCCTTTGCTTATCGGCAACCATGGCGATAAGTGCTGCACCCACTCCACTTCCGTCCCGGGCAAGGCCAATACGAATGCGTCTCTCACCCTCGAGCCCAATTTGCGGAACATCTCGCAGTGCATCGCGAATGTTTTCTTCGAATCCAGGATAGTGTTCCACCAAGGAACCCTCTACTCCCACATCCAGGTAATTTGCCTTTCCAGACGAGTCATTGAGCCGGCCAGTCTTGACAACGACAGCAGCAATAGCAGCACCGCTCAAACGAGCCGCCCGCCGCCCGATGGCCTCAGCGATAATCTTGGCAACGGCCGCATCCTCTATGGAAGCTCGTGCAAGACCAAACTCCTTTTCGAGACAACGTCGGGTTACTGACAGCAAGGTAGTTTCGTCCGCTTCGATGGTGCTCATGATGCTCGTGTCCAGTCCGTAGGGCTTGAATAACGGAGAATCCTTGGAAAGGCGACCCTTCGAGGAGCTCTTGAGAAAACCAAGTTCTGACTTCTCCAAGACGCTAAGGAGAGCAAGTCGAAAGAGCTCTCCTAGGTACATTCCACTGACGCGTTTCTCAAGCATTTGCTCTCCTGGGTGGATATCGACTTCGTCAAGCTTCTTGTCATACGGCGTCTCCGGCAGGACCGTCAAACTTTCGTCAAACGAACCCCACTCCGTGTTGACAATCATGTCATTCGCTTGCTCATCTGAAAGACCAAGTCTCGTAACGTTCTCCCGTTTTTCAACGTAAGCCCCATTGGTACCAGTCCCAAAGACCGCGCCGAGTATGGATGATCCGTCTCCCAAAGAGGTGTAAGATCGTGCCATCAACGTTCCAACAGTATCATTTGCAAGCGCAGTGACACGAACAGGAATACCTAGCTTGTCGATCTGTTCCTGCAAAAGTGCACAGACGTCCTTTCCTATGGTATCCGGAATGTCGAAGCCTTTATCCCATCGGGCCATGATGCCTTTATCAATGGCGACCTGCTGGAAGGTAAAGCTGAAAGTGAAGCCAAGAGGAAGGTGATCCATCTGCATGGATTCACTCTCAACGACTGGACTGTCGCGCCCCCGCGCTTTGTGTGCATCATATCTCTTGCTGTAGTGCTTCTTCAGAAACGCTTCCACTTCGCGAGCAATGAAAGAAAAAAGGTCTGCAGATGTACTCCCAATCCTTAGATTCTGGGGGATAGTGGCCTTCGTTTGCTTAATGGAAAAGGTGCGGTTTCCGTGAAGCTCAACGCTGCAGACGCGACAATTGGTTCCTCCGATATCCACAGCCAGACAAACGCCCTAATGGGATTCCAGTCTTTAGCAATGCGCATGGCAGGTGGTGGATCGAAAGCGGATCACGAGTACCTTTTCGGTTCCAGTGGGCAGGGCGGTAACAAATGACGGTATCATGGTGTCTCCATCTTTGGCAAGTCCATCCTCTTGAGGCAATGTCAGCTTCTCATTCGTCAGAAATTGAAGGGATTGATTTGTACCCATCTGCTGCACGAAATGCGTTACCGTTTTCCGCACATCTTCAGCGGACACATTGAACTCGGCAGCAATACGCCTTGCCTCGACGACAGCAGGTCTCCTCGCTATCCTCGAAGACTTGGCCCCCATTGCCAAGTCGACGTGATGGCTGCGGAGTGTAGAAAGAGTGTAAAGGGGTCATGGAAGTGTCCAAAGACAGTCGGACCTCAGAGCAAATCAAAAGATGTAGCGCGGGACCCTTAGAATCCCCCCCAGGCACGGCGAACGTGGCTGCATATCGGACATACTTCCACCGAAGAGAGACGCGATGGTGAGAGTCGGCAATGTACGGACAACCCGGAGATGGGCCCCGATAAGGCCGGGGGTGCCATCTCATCGCCGTGTACTCATCAGTCTGGAGATATTAATATTGCCATTGATTCTGATTCTTTTGGGAGCGAGTCCCGGTGAATGTATCCGACGGAGAGAGCAGCCGGACAAGGGTTGGTTGATCTTGTCGTGTACATGTTGTACAAGCTGGCTGTCGCACAGTGGATCCGCACCGCGTGGACAAACTCCGGGGAGACTCGACTCAGAGCAACTGAGAATGGGACCGAATTTAAGCTCAAAGAATGCGGGAAGCCGCAGCCAGCATTCTCCACTTTGTGCACAACCCCTTGTAGCTCTAAATGCGAGATCGGCCAGATGTTTTTCAGCCGGACGGATATGGCAGCTTCTGCCCATTGTACACCTACAGACTCATTGAGAAGATGTGGCCGCCTGTGAGCTATGATGGTGGACAGTCAGAACACTTGACTCGTCTTCAATAGCTCACGCAAGGGGCGAGATTTGAGAGTTGAGGCAGGGGTGGCGACAAAAGTCGTGGCCAGGCCGGCAATAGGAAATGGCGCGCGGGCTGGACGGGAAGGTGCGGCTGCCGAGATCGCCCCCGCGCTGCGCGTCTACCGCGCTTCTTGTGGCACGACACCATGGCCCTCGTCCTTCCAATCGTAAGTTAATATGGCCTCCAAACCGCAGGAGAGCATCATCATTGGGCCTAAGCCCACCAAAGCATGCGGTAAGCCGGCACAACAAGCCAAGAGCATCCCGCCAGTGCGCGCCCGTGCTAACTGGCACATCCCACAGTCAACTGTCGCCGTCAGAAGGTCGGCCTTGATCGCCCGTGTGCCTCCAACCTGTCTGACCAGATATTTAGATGAAATGCCAGCTCGAACCAGGCTCAAGTGTATGTAGACGCTGTCGCGTTCAGAAAATCGACTGCATTTTCAAGCCGCGCGCAAATGTACGCCCACTGCCTCCACCCGTCCACTGTGCTCTAGACTGAGACCTGCAAGGCCGCCATCATCAGAGAACCCGTTGACGTGAGGTCGGAGCAAAATAAAAGACCCACCAGCGCAGATCCCGGCTCGGTGCTCGGACGCCTTGAAGTCATCGAGGCTCTTCTCGGCATCCGCCCATCTTCTAAAATAGCCCACCCTTCACCGGGTAGCCAAACAGACGCCGGCCCGTCAGGCATCCTTTCTCTTGAGGATGACGAAGATCCAGAGTTTAGCGGACTTAAACCGGCCGTTGCTCAGTTGAGGTGCTTGGCTAGGCAGCCCCAGAATGACACAATTTGGGCGCCTTCTGTCATGAAGCAGCTATGGACGTCGTGAGTCACATTTCTGCTCGGTCTCTGCCATATTTTGTCTAACCTGCGCATAGATTCCATGACAATGTCCCGGGACTCCACTTCCTGTCCAAGAAGCAGACGTTCTCATCACCTACGCCGCTTCTTCTTGCATCCGTGCTCTACGTGTCTGCCCTCCATCACCCCATCTCAGATATTGCTTCCTTGGCACCGCATTACTTTGTCCTAACATGTAGCGCTATCGCCGACCTATCTGTGCCATCTCCCCGCCAGAATGAACCATTCAAAGACGAAAACCTCACTGATGAGCAACGAGGGTTCCAGGATGTTCTCGGCTTGATCCTCGCCGGACTGGTGTCGGAAGCTTACATCAAAGAGACTGGCATCTGGATTTCGATTGGCTATAGAATCCTTCTCGACTATTGTCCGATGAATATTGACGAAAGATCACGAGAATGGTGTGGCCTCTTCCGAGGGCTTCAGATTATCGACCTCGAACACGCTTCGCTGTACATGTCTTGCCCGATCCTGCCGCGGAAGGCACCTTTGGCCTCGCTGCTGCAGCTCCAGACCTCTGGCGGCGACCCATACGACCATCTTACGCAGATGATGCACATTGGTTTGTCTCATTTCACTGGCCGTGGGATCCCAACGATATGGTCTTTCATTTTCTCGAACGAGGCCGATCGCTCGTCGCAAGGAGCCACGCCATTTACAGAAAATGATCTTGGCGTCATAAAACACTGGGCTCGGCAACTCGATGACTGGCTTGTTAGGTACAGCGGAGTTTCGCGTAAGTCCAGCGGTGTGGAAGGTTTGCGTGTCCTGTTGATCCACTGATAGGCAATAGGTCCTTCTGCAATCGACAATCCCAATCTTGCCTTGTTTCGACAGTATATACTGCAACGACTATTTGTGCTATCTATCTATCATCCTGCCAGAGGCTTCAACATGTTTGCTAGGAATGTAGCAACCGCTGAGCGACAAGAACTTCTGCTTTCCGCCCGTGCTGCACTCAGACTGCACAACGACGATCATGGAATCTGGAGCAACTGGGATCTGGTGGTAAGTTGATCGCTGAGAGTATTTGGCTTATGCTAAATTCCTATAGATGATCACCTGGGCTGCTCTGCTGGTCCTCCAAGGAATGGAGGATGGAACAGGTGAATCAGACGGTACATCAACCTTCACACTTATGGAAAGCACAAACTGACGGCTCAATTTAGACCTTCGCTTGATCCAATCGCACCTCTTGACCCTCAAAAATACGAGCCAACCTCCGCCTAGCCTTCGACATCAACTAGCCTCTCGCCTCGAAACAGATCTCCAGCGCCTCCGAACCCCTCCGACCAGTCCATCAAGCAACCCGAACGCAAACAACATCGCATCTGCAGAAAATCCCGAAGAAACAAACCCGTGGGCTCTCTTCAACCAGGACAGCATCCGCCTTGACTCACCTTCATGGCAATTTGCACCGAAGCAACAATATTTCAACGGGCCCATGTCCGTGGACAGCCAGCAGCAGATGCCCGTCGATCCCATGAGCGTACAAGGAACTTCATCAGTCATCCCCCCAGCAGGAGGACCCAATGGACCGACCGGACCTGAGCAGTGGCCGCCGGCGCTCATGCGCCTATTCGGCAACGGCGACTTCGACATCGATCCGGAGAGCGGCGAACCGGTCAATGATGTCTTGTAATTCCAACCCCGCTCCACCATCCACTACTGGTTAACCAAAGGTCTATTTTTCTTTTTTTTTTAAAGTCACTTTCTTGACTTGGCTTCACCGGGGGACATTACGCCTGAATCTCGCATGGGCACTTGGATTCTAGGCTTGGATGAAGTGTCTTTCGCGGCACGCAACAGATTGATCTTCCGCGCCACTCTCTGCTTTAGAGGGGCAATCCCCCCCCGAACGGTACTGTTACTAGAAGATGCTTAGGATTGAGCGTCGTACCGCCACCGTACCCCTGGGATCACCGTTTGATGTAAATGGAGTTTTGAGCGTGCTACCAGGAACAACCGTCGTCGACGTCTGGGGTTGCCTGCTTGAGATTCCTACCGGATTGGTGTCTGTTAGGATAGATCCTCAAATCGGTTCGACCAGAGAGTCCCGACCCCGATCGGCGGCTAGCATGCGGATATCGATCAGAGCGTAACTTCACTACTATAACTTCTGGTGAATCAGGATTCAGATGGAGCGCTGGAAGAGCACTGGTATGACGGCGGCGGCGACAACACAGCGTAAGAATGTGGAGAAAGAAGGGTCGATGGCTTCGAGGCGAAGAGATTGTCTGGTCCAATAAGAGAAAAGGACAACGACGGTCCACTGTCCGACGTTGCGGGGATTTTGAGCGGTTAGAATGAACATGATACGATGCAACGTTATGTGAGCACAGCAGAATGCGCGAGGCAAGGAGTTGTTCAGAAAATAGGTATATCGATCTGTACAACTGCAACGAGCGAACATCGGATATCATGACAGAAAGCGAGAGGCTGTAACCAAAACAAGAAATCAAGAGTCTATGCTCGCCTCCTCATTACAATTATTATGTGCTGTGATCCGTTTCATTTCCAATGCCAATGCTATGCTTCCAAGATGCAGAAACGTGAACCGGACACGCCATTTCTCGACTCTTTCCCCTCTTTCCCTCTTCAAAAATCATCCCCAGAAGGGAGACCTTAGACGGTTTGATCTAGATGCATTGGAGGAGTAGAAGAAGGGTTCTTCAATGAGCATCGCGAATCGACTCGAGGCTAACCGGGCGAGGCAACTGAGGCGGAGGGGCTGGCGGACCGGTGCCACTCCTTCTCCTGCGCTCCCTCTCGCCCACACCCGGCGCAGGCTGCAGGTTGGTGCTCTTCCTGAACTTGCCGCCCATGCCGCGCATCCACTCGCCGTCCTCGTCGCGGCCGAGCCAGTACTCGCGGCCGACCGAGACCATGGCGCGGCCCAGCTTGCCCTGCCAGCCCTGGCCCTCTTCGCGGTGCTCGGCAAACGGGTTCTCGGCAAGCTCGTCGGACGGGTTGCCGGTGTGCAGCGTGTACTGCGAGGCCGAGGTCGCCATGATGTGCTGGCGCAGGACGTTACGGGCGTATGCGAGCATTATGACGACAAAGTAGAGGCGGACAGCCCAGAGCGCAGAAATGATGGTGATGCTCATGACGCTGCCGCTCTGGAATACAGCGCTACCTAGGCCAGCCGCCGGGAAGCCGCCGTCGCCCGAGCCGACCGCGACGGCCTCCTGGCCCGACGTCAGCCCACCCGCTGGTTTGGCCACGACGTCGACCTGGCTGACGTTATACTTCGGGTCAGTGAAACCGGACGTGTCGCCGATCATCTTGCCGCCCGACCCATCGGGCTTGCTCCCGTGTGGGTGCTGCGCCAGCACCAGGAACCAGGCGATTCCAAAGGCGGCGGTGTAGGCGGCGTTGATCACAGTGTCGATGGCGTAGAACCAGGCGAGTGCGAGGCAGCGCAGCGGGTCCTGCTTGCGGATGTACCGGGCCAAGTAAACGGTGAGGAAGAGGGCGATGATGGAGTAAATGTACATCGACAGTTGTAGCGGCGAAACGTGATAGCCGGTCGCGAGAGCCAGGATGCCGTAGAAGCCGGTGATTTTGTTGACCAGGATCGTCAGGACGACGAGCTCGACGCCGGTGCGCAGCGACATGGCGTAGAGGAAAGTCTGCAGGCGTCAGTCACTCCTGGGTGGTAGTCGCGCGTGGGCGCTTACGGAAGGACGAGGCATCTCCAGCAGCGAGGAGCCGGCCATGATGGAAAGGGTTTGCGGCCGATGCGACCGCTGCTATCAGGCGAAGGGTCGAGGTTGGAGAGCGGGCGGGCGAGAATTGAGCGTGGTGATTAGGTTTGGCTAGGTAGTGTGTCGAGGCGCGGATGATGGCGGCTGCGCGGCCGAACAAAACCCTGGGGCCAAAGCCACCCTCCGGAAGCGCAGCAATCTCCCGGCCCGACGTCACTCAGCCCTGCCAAGCCCTGATCACCATTCGCCCTCATAATGTACGACACGTTCCTTCGGGGCTCAAGTGTGTTTGAGCGATGCAATAATCAACCGCTGCAGATCATGCCATACGTGAATATGTTGGAAAAGGTGGAGACTTGTCCGATTCTACGCCACTGCTTCCAGCATCTACGCCCGTCTAAACCTCAAAAATCGCTTTTCATATCTTACAGAAATTTTAGTTTTCCCATGAATGTTCAAAAAAAAAGGTGCTTCCTTACGGACCAGGGGCCGTATTCGTATCCGTTCCTCTTGCATCCACAGACTCGTTCATCCGTCTATTACCCTCATCGACCTCCAAATCATGGGTCCAGTCCCGATCGTCGTCATCTTCTTCTTCTTGAGGCCCCGCCTTCCTGAGTGTCATTGCGGGTTCAGCCTCCATGCTCTTATCTGCGACATCTTCGAGCACCGCCTCGTGTGTGACATCTGTCGGCTCCACCTCATGACCATCTTCAGCACCATCAAGGATGTCTGCCTCTTCATACCGACTTCCCGCCGGCACCACTATTTCCTCCGTTTGGTTCTCTTGTTGTTCCTTATCGGCTTCTTCGGCTCTCTGCAATTCTTCGCTGAACTCCTCTGCCCTTGACTCCACTCTCGTGCGCTCCCTGGATCGGATCTTCTTGAGCGTCATTTGAGTCTTCGTGAGCTCATTGAGCGTCGCTTCTATCGCATCCTCAACCACGCTCTTTGCGTGGAATGCCAGAGCTCTCGTGGAAAAGACGCCGCTAAACCGATAACTCAGCCAAAGGTAGAGCACAATTGATTTGTGAAGTTCCTCCAGTTCCCGAAGATGGTTGCGATCGGCGGTTACAGGTCGGTCTAGAAGGCTCCAATTGAAACCTTCGATATCCAGCAAGTCACCGTTCTTTTGGTCTGCCACACACTTTGCCAAATTGTAGAGAACTGTTCTGCCCGTCCGCGTCTTTATATTGGCAGGGGCTGCGCAAAACGTGACCTTATCCAAGACTGAAAGGCCTTCAACGGGCTGGACAGTGTCAGCGATGGTCAGCTGATCTTTCAAGACGCACATGTGGAATCGGGTGTGAATGCGAGAAATGTCATGCAGGCGCAGGAGGATGTAGCTGAATGGCGTTGCCGGGGGGAAATAATTGGCAAAGCGCTCAATGATTGGATCTGGCGGAAATAGACCTGCTGTCTTGATCGCTTCGGGTTCTGCGTTCAAAGCCTTCCGCACGAAGGTCATGTGTGATCTTTCAATAGTGGTTACCAGGCCGCCCCCGGGTTTTGGCTCCGCAAACTCAAACTGTCCTTTCTCGAGGTCCTGGGGAGCATTCTTTGAGGCGACATCTTCCAGAGTAGTAACTGGAATATTGGTAGTATTGGAGCTCTTCGAAGCCTGCTCGGCCTCTTTATTTGCTTCATGTGCCGTCTTGTAACGCCCTGCTCTTCCAGCAATCTGCTTCAAATGCGGTATCGAAATGGCTACTTCCTCGAAGCCGTTAAATTTATAGACGGATGCAAAGATGATGCGCTTGATGCTCCTGATCATCGTCAGCCAGGTTATTTACTACTTCAAAAAAAAAAAAAAAAGAACACTTAACTTACAGATTCAATCCCATGCCGATGGCGTCACTGGCAACCAGAACATCATATCCGCTATCAGGATCGTTGAACAGCCTGGCCTGTTGTGCGCGTGTCTCAGGAGGTAAACTGCCATAAACAATAGCAACCTTCTTGCCTGTCTGCTTTTGGATTTGTTGGCGTAAGGCATGGATTTCCATGACAGAGAAAGCAACGATACAATCCCCCTTGCGGAGTTTTTTAAAGTCGAGGCCAACATGCGCGTCGTCCATTTCCAGAGATGTCAAACGGTTGTAGTGGTTAACTTCGACTTCATCACCCATGGAAGCAGCTAGTTCGCGGATCAAGGGTACAGTCCTTGCTTCACCGCAGAGATGGAGCTCTTTCGCCCGCACTCCCAGCACGGCTTGGGTCCAGGCCCAGCCACGCTCAAGATCACCAATCATCTGGATTTCATCGATGACGCAGACATCCATCTTCATGTGGAGTGGAATCATCTCAACGGTGCAGGAGACGTGATTTGGGGGTTCTTCGCTTCCAGGCCGCCGCCTTTCTTCACCAGTAATAAGCGCGCATGGGACTCCCTTGGCATTCATACGAGTGTATACCTCATGGGCCAAGAGGCGTAGCGGTCCTGCATAAGTTCCCGATTCCACCTCCTCCAGGCGCTTCAGCGCATGATATGTCTTGCCAGAGTTCGTAGGACCAACGTGCAGGATGATTTTCCGTTGCAGCTTACGGGTAGCAGGATACCACTCGGAAGGGTATCGCAGGTCGGCCAAAGCTTTCTGGTTCTGGTAGTCGTCCTTGGAGAATGATATCGTCGACGCAAGATGTCCTAGGAAGGCGTTCTCGAGCTGAAGATTTACGCCTTTCGGGCCACGATCCTTGAAGGCTTTCTGCAAGTTTGAGACGAGTTTTACCGTCTCTTCGTCCTCTTGATTCAGCTCTCCTCTCGCAGCCTCCCTAAGGCGTGAAGCCATGTTCGCACTGAAGGTTCTCCAGTGCTCCTGCGCCTCCCCTGCGGCTACTCCCATGGATGCGATTGTTGGAGATTTCGTAGCAGTGCGGCGTAGATCGTTGAGGGCCTTGAGTGCAAATTTGATGGCGTAGGTAGGAGGTAGGTTACTGCGGTCCACCACTCCCACGCGTTTAACGCCTGACGAATCCCCGCGTTTCGATGGGTGGCCTGGTGCGCGTCTGACTGGCAGGCCCGGTAGAGGCTCGAATGCCGCAGCAGGTCGAGATTTAACTCTCGTCTGAAGACAATTGGGTTAGCAGTGCGTGGTGTCTTTGCAGATTAGGTGTGGTGTACTTTTTGGCGCCATAGCGGCGCTGAGGTGTGCAGTGAAAGTGCATGTGTGGCGACGGGAATGCGCCTGGGAGCGAAAGAGCAGAAAACGCAGACTCCCGGGCGGCGAAAACGAGCTTGCATGGCGCAGTCCTGTAATGACAATGCGCAATGCGAGGCTCGGACGGGGGAGGAGCAAGCTGGCGGCGGAGAGCGAGCGGCCGGATGGACGCGAGAAAGTTTGGATAGAAGTCATGAAGGCGTTGCGATCGGCGTCCGGGGCGCTAACGCTGCCGGTGCCGTGGCTGGTTGCGACGCAGGCCCGCGGGCTGCTGCTCCGCCGCCGCAGTGCGCCCAAAGCCGCACCACAGGGCCCGCCGCCTTTGATCTTGGCCAGCCCACCGCAATCACCTACCCTGTGCCTGAGCAGCGCCGCCCAATCCCCGTCCCTGACCTCCAAAGAGCCGCGTCCGCTGGCCGAACAGCATCCCCCCGCTGCCTCTGCAAGAGCTCCACCCCCGAGCGACAGCTCCGGCCCCGCCAGTGAGCTCCCGTCGTAGCGCCGCCTCCGCCCATCGTCGCCCGCCATGGGCGTCTCCATTATTGACACGCAGCGCGAGAGTGAGCGAGAGCCCCGCGCGCGACCTGTCTGCCCAGCACCCTGCTGACCCTCGCGCGCAGTCATTCTCGACACGATCCGCAACACAGCCAAGGGAGAAGTTTGTCCCGGTGCCCCTCGCGCCCACTGCTCTGGCTGACCCCTCATGAAACACACAGTGGAAGGTGATGGTCGTGGACGAGGCGAGCCGCAAGCTCATAGACAATGTTGTCAACGAGGATGACATTCTGAACGAGAACATTACCAGTACCGCCCTCGCCCCGCCGCCTGCGCCGAACCCCCCACCTGACTGAGCTTCAGACATCGAGTTGATCACGGACCGCCGACCTATGAACAAGGATATGGATGTCGTGTACATACTCTCTCCCCAGCCGCACATTGTCGACTGCATCATGGCCGACTTCGAGCGCCACCGCTACCGCAAGACGTTCTTGATTTGGACTTCCCGTGCGCTTTCCCCTCTGTGCCACCTACGTCCCGACTGACAGCCTCCCAGTGCTCCCCGGCCCGCTTCGAGAACGCATAGACAAGTCGCAAATGGCGCGCGATCAGATCGTCCTGTTCAGGGTCCTTAATATCGAATATTTCCCCCGCGAGTCGCACCTTATCACGTTCCGTGATCCATGGAGCTTCCCTATCCTGTTCCACCCCGCTTGCAACAATCTAGTCAGACGCCACTTGGAGGAAATGGCTAAGAAGGTGCGCATCCTGAAGTAAAGAGCACCCCAAACTCCCCGCTCCTAACCCAGCGCGTAGATTGTTTCTTTGTGTGTGTCGCTTGGAGAATACCCCACGATCCGCTACTACAAGCCGAAGAATCCCCTTCACGAGGCAAGCGTGCTGTGCTCGCACCTGGCACGATTTGTCCAGGAAGAGATAGACATGTACAAGAAGTTCCACCAGAACTGGCCTCCGCCCTCGAATCGTCCCCGCGGCGTCTTGTACATCGTGGATCGTTCAATGGACCTTCACTCGCCTCTGCTTCACGAATTCACGTATCAGGCCATGGCTCACGACCTCCTACCAATCAAAGATGGCGACAAGGTCACGTACAAGACAGTTCTCAACGAGGGTGAGGCCGACGAGGAAGAGAAGGAGATGGAAATAGGAGAAAAGGACCAAATATGGGTCGAAAATCGCCACAGGCACATGAAAGACACGATCGAGAAATTGATGAACGACTTCCGGAGGTTCTTGGCCGACAATCCGCATTTCACAAACCCTGACGATGGTGATACTACCAACCTGAACACCATCAAAGACATGCTTGCTGGTTTGCCGCAATTCCAGGAGATGAAAGGCGCCTACTCGTTGCACTTGAGCATGGCACAGGAGTGCATGAACCTTTTCCAGAAATGCAAGTTGCCAGACGTGGCATCGGTCGAACAGGTCAGTAGAAGCTTATCAACCCCGATGAACGATTCTAATTCTCCTGCAGTCTTTGGCAACAGGCCTGGATGAAGACTACCGTAAACCGAAGAATATGGCGGATCAACTTGTTCGAATCCTTGACGAAGAAGACGTTAGCCCTCCCGATAGGCTCCGCCTCATTGCACTGTATCTCTTGTACAAGAACGGGCTTCTCCCCTCGGACCTTAATCTTTTACTAGCACATGCGTCGCTGCCTCCCCAGGACACCCAGGTCTTGAGGAACCTTGACCTTCTCGGCGCCCGTGTGGAGAAGCCGCTTAAAGACAAAGAGCCGGCGCCACCGCCACTTTTCCCTGCCAAGCAACCTCCTCCCGGCGCAGAAGAGGAGTACGCACTGTCCCGTTTCGAGCCAAACCTCAAGAGGCTACTCGAAGACCACGTGCGTGGTGCCCTTGACCAGAATGTCTTCCCCTACACCAAGCCTCATGTGGATGCGGCGGCCGACCAGGCTGCACAGCAAGAAGCTGCTGCCGCCGCTTCCTCACTTCGGTCCGCTAAACCCACGTGGGCGAAGTCGCGCATGGCATCTGTGGAACCGCGCCAGCGGATTATTGTCTTCATGGCCGGCGGTGCGACCTACTCCGAATCTCGCTCTTGCTATGAGCTTAGCCAAGCAACATCACGCGATATATTCCTCGCCACCTCGCACATGCTGACGCCGGGGCTCTTCCTGCGCCAAGTTGGTGACTTGACTATGGATAAGCGCCGTCTCGGCATTCCTATGGAGCAACCGCCGCCGAAAGCACCGGCTCATCTGTTCGAGAGGGAGCCTGAGCCGAAGCCGCCTGCACCACCGCCACACGAACAGTTGCACAAGCTGCGCCAAATGGCCCCACCCCAGCCCCCAACCCAACAGATGGCCAACATGCATATGGGTCCAGGTGGTTCGAGGCCGCCGAATGGCGCGCCTTCGCCTGCTCGAAGCCCGGCGCCGGGCGGAAGACCTGAGAAGGAGAAGAAGAAGCATCACTTCTTTTCATCCTCCAAGAAGAAGGACAAGTATTGATTTTGTTTGATTAGGCAACAGCGGTGTGTCTTTTGGAAGGACTCGGGCTCTCGTCCTCCACAGCGGACGGTCGGATTTGCATAGCGGGGGCAGCGAAGCGGAGAACAGGCGTTCCGGATCACACGTCATGCGCGCCTTGACGGCGCCTGCTTTATCTGTGGAGTTTCAGATGCTTGTTTCACTCTTGCTGCAGTCGGCGGTTTCGTCTTTCTTCCAGCGAGTCAATTTGGTAGGGCCCTGAATGCGCCTGGCGTGTAAATATTACGCGTGTGGCTATACAGATCAATCTTTGCATTATACAAAATCCCTATGTCTCGTCTGCTGGTGACCGGTCCAACTCAAGTGTCTCATCCAAGCGATGGAGTATTCATTGCCAAGTCAGAAAAAAGCTTACTCATAGCGTATAGCTTTGTCATAAGCCTGGCTGTTACCCCGGCGCCGTATGAATTGGATGATAAACAGTAAAGAAAAGGGCGTACAAGAACGTCGGCTCCCCAGCTACGAAAATTATCGCGTTGCATGGTCTCCGGTGACACAGCATCAGCGAGATTCATCACCGGCATGCTCAACGCTCCCACTTTCCCAAAGAGTCCCCGTTACACCTCAGCCGCCACTTGCTCAATCAACACAGACAAAAGCGTCTCCAGATCGCTTGTCCTCGAGGGATATATGATTACGACAAAAAGAATACCGGAATAAAATCGACCCAATGTCATATTATCCACCGCCGCCGCCGCCTCCGCCGCCTTCCTCCTTCGTGGCAGCATCAGGCCCGCCTACGACACCTCACACGACGCCGCAGCCGCCCGCGACGCCGCGCACGCTGCACTCGTCCGATCCCGAAGTCCTGACGCCGCCCGAAGGCCCCTACCCAACAAACTCGACGGCGACCGACGGCGACAACGGCGAAGATACCAAACCGGGGGCGACACCGAACTCGCCACTCCCGCCCCCTGGCTCGCACACACCACAGTCATCCTCCCTGCGTGCGGATTGGCTGGCCTCGCGGGCGCCGGAGCATTACCACGCTTCTCTGTCTTCCCCTTCTCTCCTTCAGCAGCAGCAGCAGCAGCAGAGGCCGCCACCGCCGCAAGAGCCGGGTTGGTATCGAGAGTGGGAGGGGCGGGAGAGGGAGAAGGAAGAGAAGAAGAGGCGGGTGTGCGGATTGAGGCCTGGCGTGTTCTGGATTGTGATTTTGCTGCTGGTGTTGCTGCTAGGAGGCGCGATAGGCGGAGGGGTTGGGGGAGGGCTAGCGGCGTCCGGGTCGCGTGAGGCAGCGGCGGAAGAAGAAAGGTACGTTGCAATTCTCTCTTCTCTCTTCGTAGGACCATCAGGAATGATGATATTGGGGCCATTCCGCAAGTTTGCTCTCTGGAAGGAAGCTTCCGTGAGGTTGCAAAAGGAATACTTCCCAGTGATGAAGATGTTGATGTTTGACTGACCCTGCCCCGTTCGATACTCGCGCATAGTTCCACCGCATCCACGCCTACCAATGCATCTTCTTCCACTACGACTCTCAGCGGCTCTGCTTCCCCGAGTGCCTCGAATCAAGACTCGATCGGTTGTCCTTCGCGAACAGGGCAATACTACACGACGACCAACGGCTCGTTGACTTTCCTACAGCTCTGCGGCATCAACATATGCCCGGAGACGTGTGACATCGTGTCGGCGAGCAAGCAGCGGCTCGACAGCTTTGAGGAGTGCATGGATGCGTGCGCAACGTATAATAAGCAAATCGGAACGCAAAAGTGTGTTGCTGTTGCATGGGATTACCAGCAGGTGAGGCAGAGCTTCGACAAACTGTGTTGGCTGAAGTTGAGTCAAGCTCCGTTGGTGAGTGATGACCCACAAGATGGATTGACGGTCGGGGCGGTGGTTGTGCAAAGTTGACAGAATGCTTTCCCATGTTTTTATTCAGCGAATTTTCGTCCGTTATGGATGTGGAGACCTCGTTATCTCGGGCCGGGCATGCTCCATTACTTCCCCGGAAAACAGCAAACGCTCTTGTACTAGAAATATTAACTAATACTTTTCTTAAAAATATGTAGAATCTATGAGAACGAAGAGTCGGAGAGCAAACCATGAGCGGGGAATCTTGTGCCTTGAATGTGGCATGAATTACCAAGCGCTTGACCTGAATTTCCTTCGAAAAGCATCCGCTGCACGTCATATTAGAGAAAACGTCCCGCTCTAGATCTAGATGACTTACCGTAATCGAGTATCGCCCCGCAATCGCCCTGAGCTTGCTTCTCTCGAGCCTCCGGGAGCCTGCATAGAGAAATGAGCCTTGGCTGCACGATAGATTGTTTTCACGACACTTACCATTCCAAAATCTTTTGCTGGCGATTGTGGCTCGATGGATGTGTACTAATGAATTGAGGAACAGCAACTTGCTCAGCTTTCTCCATCCTCGCCCACAGAGCGGCGGCTTCTTCGGGATTGAAGCAGCTCTGGGCCATCATCACTGCTCCTGTGTCAGACATATTTCAAATATCCGGTTAGGCCAATACTCACTCAGTCCAATGAAATCAGCTTCCGACTAACGCATTTCTAAGTCAGCAGACTGGTTAAAAGAAGTGCATGTCTTCCCTCACCTCTTGGCTCCTACTGCCCGGCTTCAGGAATGTGAGATCAAGGAGCATCCTGGTGATGCCGCCAGTACCACCAAGGAAGATATCGATGGCAAGAGCTGCCGCAAAAACAAATATGCTTTGACTCATGCGCTCTGCAGAGTGGTGGGCAATGTTGTGGGCAATCTCATGCCCAAGAACTGCGGCAAGGCCGTCTTCGTTTCGGCAGATGGGCAGAATTCCCGAGAAGACAAACACTTTCCCACTTTTAAAAGTCTTAGCATGACGAACATTAGAGGGGAATCACACCATCCACTTACCCAGGAATCACGAAGGCATTCATCTCAGGGCTGTCGATGACATGAACCTCCCATCTCTCATCGTGAAGGCCAGAGGCCGGGATGAGGCGGTCAAGTACCCGCTGGACCAGTTGCACTCGACGATCCCAAGGTGGGAGAATTTTACCCTGATACTCCCGCATGACCTCGGCATACATTTCCTGAGACATACTCTTCTCTCTCTCTGGCGATACGACATTGAACCGCCGGCGGCCGGAAACCTGAGTGCTGTTAACGCAAAGAATTCACAGGCTTCATTTCCACTCTGGCTTTACATACGGGAACGACCTAGAAGCTGTTAGTCAATTTAGTATGACAAACTCGAAATACATTCAGACCTCGAGATTGTAGACGTAGAAGCCACCGACGGCAGCACCGAGTCCGCCGACCTCATAGTAGAATGTCGGCCGAGCAGCCCATCTAGTGAAGAAATTTCCGGTCTATTCATGTCAGAAGATGCATTTTGCTGCGAACTTCGCATACAAACCTTCTGGAATCTGTTGTACTGGGGACGGCGGCGATAGTACTGGCTCTGATAGCGAACGGCGGGCAGAGCTGAGGGTCTTCGAGCGGCCACAGCGGGACGGAAAGCGGCCGCCACGCGGGCGGAGCGGAAGGCCCACATGATGGCAATTTTCAGAATTGCAGTACGTATGGTGTTGTGTACCGGTCGTCAGCCTGTCTGATCAGTCAGCCGCGTATGGCCCGTGCGTTACATGGATGCTTCCTAAAGCAGTCGCATGGAATGTGGAATGTTGCCGCATTCCGACTTCTTTTTTGTTCTATCTTCTAGATTCGCTACATCCTTCCGACGGAGAACACCGTCTCTTCTTGCCAGCATATCGGGTTCTGCCCGGTTGGGCTTTCCCAGGGCATGCGCTGTCAGGGTCTCAGGGACTCCACGCTCCCGCCTCGAGGCGGGCCGGGTGACCTTTTCCGGCAGAGAACTGCATCAGTGCCGTCGAGGACAAAGAAGCGCCGTGGAGGAAACCGTTCGCCGGTTTCGCGACGATGAACACGCCTGGTCACGTGCGCCGGCTTTGGTCGCGGCTCTGAGTCGCGTCGACGTGAAGCTCCGGCTTGACTCGAGGCGGGCGCAACCACCCCATCACTACCGCAGGATCAAGCCACAACCACATACCCCGTACCGCTGTTCGCACCACGCGCGCTCTGATCGGACGCGCATCTCACGATGCCCATCCCCGAAATCCCAGGCGTCAAAGCCGACAGAGGCCTCGCCGAACAGTTCCGCGCCGAAGTTGCCCAGCTTCTAGGCCGCAAGAACCCCAACTTCCCCGGCGCCCAGCCCGTCTCCTTCGCGCGCAAGCACCTGCGCGAGCTCATGGAACATGACTACTACCTCTGCGAGAAGACGGACGGCATCCGCTGCTTGCTGTACTTCACCAACGACGGCCCCAACGAGATCCATTACCTCATAGACCGCAAGAACGACTACTACTTCGTCCCGAACCTCCACTTCCCGCGCCACGACGATCCATCTTTTCAAAGCTTTCATACTGGCACCATTGTCGATGGCGAGTTGGTGTATGACCAAGAGCCCGGCGGCCTGAAGCTGCGCTTCCTGGTCTTCGACTGCCTTGCCATCGATGGCCAATCGCAAACCGAGAAGCCGTTGGACAAGCGCTTGGGCTATTTCAGAATCATGGTGATGAAGCCGTGGGAAGAGCTATTCGTCAAGAGACACCCCGAAGAGCGCCAATTCCTGCCCTTCGAGCTCGTCTTCAAGGAAATGTCCTTTCCTTATACTCTGAGCTGGATGTTCAACGTCAAGCTCCCGTCGCTGAAGCACGGCAACGACGGTCTCATATTCACCTGCAAGGAGACGCCCTACATCTTCGGCACCGACGAGAAGATCCTCAAATGGAAACCGGCGCACGAAAACACGGTCGACTTCCGCCTCCGGCTCGGCGAGTTCCCGCAGCTCCTCGCCAATGGCAACGGCGCAGGCCCGCCCGAGCCCGACTTCGAGGCGAAGCCAAACTTCGACCTCATGGTCTTCTACAACAAAGGCGATTACCGGGTGTTCGCTCCGCTACATGTGACGGATGAGGAATGGGAACTGCTCAAGTCCATCCGCCAGCAGCTGGACGGCCGCATCATCGAGTGCTTCAAGGATAGCGAAGGGAACTGGCGCTTCAAGCGCGACGACGCCGGCAAGCCGCACTTCCGCGACGACAAGCACGAAGCCAACCACATTTCGACCGTCGATAAGGTGCTGGAGAGTATCGACGACGCTGTCTCCAAAGACGATTTGACTAGGAACGAGCAGAAGATCCGCGAAGCCTTCAAAAAGCGACAGGCTGATCGTGAAAGGAGAGCGAAGGAGGAGGAGGCCATGCGCCGCATGAGGGAGGAGAAGCGGAAGAGGGAGTCAGTAGGTGGTGCCGAGGGCGCGTTCAACGGCGAACCGGCCGACAAGCGCATAAAGCCAGAGTCGTGATCTGTTGAGGTCATTTCGTAACTGTTAAAAGGCGTTCTTACGTGGATCAAGCGGTGCATTTCGGAGGTTAAACTAAAAATTATACAGGTAGGACTGGGTCGGGGTTTAAGATGCGGCGTTTATGGTTTTGACTGATACCCCCTTCCTCTGTAGGGTTTGGACACAATAGTGGAGGCATGTTCTTTTCGAGACGGCTGCCCATTCAGCAATGAAAGGCTTTGTATAACTGGCAACGAGATAACGTGCCTGACTCGAAACCGTGCAATCTAATACGCTAATGGATGCTATCTGAAGAGCCCAGTGGCCTTCATTGAAGAATTCTCCCTCCATAATGCCTCATGGGTATATTATTACATGAAGCCTATTTCGGCTTCGACTCGATGATTCGAGCCCATCATCTGCCGTTTTCATTCTGTGCTGCCATGACCTCCCATGCCAACCAGCCGTCTTGCTCTTTCGATTCCATAGTGCAATCCCAAATTGGTAACTTTAACCACCGAGCTTGTCCAGCAGCTTGCGGCGCCTCCTCTCGACCAGCTCTTCCTGCACCTCATCCAACGATGGCAGTACCCAGCCTACGCCATCTCCCGCATCTCCGGGTAATTCCACCCACTCGTCTTCGTCACGACGACCCTTCCTGCCCTTCTTTGACGGCGCGTCCACGTCCAGATCGTCGGGCTGCTGCATGAGGTTTCCGAACGCCTCTTCCTCCTTCTGCCTTTCGTAAGCCAGCAGCGAGCCGTCTTCCTCGTCCAGGTTGTAGCCGTAGTATGACGCGTCAACGTTGCGGCGTAACTCCGCGCGTGTTGGGCCATCGTGTACCGACTGCGACTGCGGTGGCACCTTGGCTGCCTCGAAGAGCTCCTTGACACCCGGCAGTTCACGTGCTCGTCCGAAGTACCTACAGCAAACAAACAGCCGTCAGCGCGCCCAGTCATGGAGAAAAAGAGCCAACGACGCATGCCAGCCGGAAAAGAGTACACATACCTATAACCCTTCCCACCGCCTGGTATTTCCTTCCCGTCCTCATCTACCATCCTCCCCCCTCTCATGTAATTCGGCCCGCCTAAATTCCTGATCTGCACCTCCCACATGTGCTTCTCGCGCATGAGCTTGTTGATTTCATCGTTGAGGTCGCGGATCTGGTAGTCGGACAAGCTCTCGTCCTGGATGCGCGACACCTTGCGCGAAATCTCCTTGAGCACCTGGCCGCGCCACTTCTCGCACGTCGGGATCGAGTCGATGGACGTGATCAGCTTGGGCCGCCGCGTGCGCGAGATGTCCAGGATGCCCAGGTCCGCCGCCTGCGCCGCCCGGAAGCGGAACAGCATCGATTGCGCCTTCTCCGAATTGCGGGCCTACGTTGTTTTGCCATGATCAGCGTCGTTCGTGCGCGCGCAGAGCGTTTTGGAGGGTTGTCCATGATGTTTTGGAAAACAAGGCAGGGTCGGGCGCGTTTGCGGGACGCGCGCTAGATAGTAGCGCGCGGCCGGGCTGGAAGAAAATGAGGGCAGTAGGTAGGACTCACCATGGTGGTGGTGTCGTTCGGCCGGGACCGATTATGAGAGTACTATGTGGTAGAAATGGCGATCGAGGAAAGCGGCCCAGTAGTAGGTGTAGGAGAGGTTGGGAAGGTGGGCGGTGCGGTGTTTGGTTGTGGGTTGTTGAAGCGGGCTGAAGAGGGCGACCAGCTGCGAAGTGACTTGAGCTCTTGCCCTCCTCCACGCGAAAAACCGACCGGGGTTCCGCGCAGCGGCCGCCGCGCCGCGCCCCACCCCGCTCGGCGTGCTAAAAGCAACCTCGATTCTTACCATTGGGCCCTAGTAGCTCTACTTTCCTCTCAAGAATCCTCGCTTTATGCTTAAGCACAGCCCCGAACTCTGCTATGAAACGAGCTACTCTGACGTGGGAGCTAGCCCTCGAGAAACCTGTCACATGAAGAACGCATGTCCAATCACACATTCGGACCTGTCAGGTATTCAACTATCTCAGGCGTAAAGGATGTTTAGTCTCGTCTCCATTTATTTTCCTAATGATAACCGTGAATTCCCTACGCCTGGGCCTTTGGAGCACCGGAAGAGACGCTGACCCAAACAGACCCCTCATGCACCTATGTACCATTGCTAACGAAAGCACCCAGCGCTAACATGACACTTTCGGTCGCTTCCGACGCCAATACGCCCGTAACCACCAGACCAAGGACAGCCCGAAATATCAGTAAATGTACAGGAAAGTAGGGGCGTTGCTGAGGATTCCTCAATCAACACCCGCGTAGAGGTCCACCACAATGTTCACAGCCGCCACCAAAATCTCAGCAGCGATCAGGACAATAACAACCCATTCCAACAGCTCCGAATGCGTCACCGTGAGCTGGTCCTTCAGCACGGCGAGAAGATCCGCAATGACGTCGAGGCGCTCTGTCAACAGGCTAACACGCTGATCCATTTCCAGGTAGGAGCGCACAGCCTGATAGATAGGCTCGAGTTGCGGCTCGGCCCACATGAGCTCAGGCGAGTCGAGGACCGAACCCTGAAGATGGATGTTGATTCTCAAGATGAACAGTTCTCCGATTTGCATGTTGATCTCGCGCCGGGAAAGATTGACCTTGCCAGTGGTCGCAATTTGCGACGGGATGTCTTTTGTCGTTTCGATAGTATTGTCAACCAGGTCCTCGTAAAGCGAAGTCTGATGTGGATTCCATTAGCTTTCCACAGGGCTCGACATGTGGCGCTTCACTTACCTTGACGCTCTGGGCCAATGCGTGGCTGATGGCAAGTTTAGTCATGTAGTTTTTCTTGTCGCGCAGGCTGATGAAGTCGTTGTATATCCTTGCCTGGTACTCATGCGTGTAATAGAAGTTGAAATCCTCGGTTTGAACATCGTCTTTTGCAAGCTTTTCATTCTCAAACTTGGCAATTTCCCTCAGAAAGCGTTGTTCTTGCAGTAAAGTCATGCCCCAAATCACAACTGTGCCGTAGTTGAATAAGAATACTTCCGGGGTGTGCACGTGGGTATCAAAGTCTATCGAGTCTCGTCGAGAACGTGACGAATCAATCGCATCTTCGCTTTCCGTCTGGATCGAGCTTTCGGCATTGCCTGCTGTGCCGTCGTTGTTAGGGTTATGCAAGTCGATCAGGTCGACCCGCCGCTGCTCGGTGTTACCGTCAATCTCAACAGCACTGTCCGAATGTCTTCGCTCGGGCAGGCCGGTCAGGCCTTCTGGCCCCTGGCTGTTATCCGGCTCGGCCGCTTTCTTTCCCAGATTGTAGTCATAGGGTGTATAGACACATTCGTCAAAGAGCTTGGGGGCAGCACCCTTCGTCTTGGCCTTGCCCTTGAGGTACCTCATCAGACCATCCATTTGGTAAGAGCTGGCCGTGCAGTATGCTGTGACCCTCGGCAGCCTCTCGCGATCAGCCTTGCCCAGACGGGCAGCATCGCGGCGAGCAGTGGGCTCTTTGATGCGAGTGAGCTGTGCGTATACATCACGGCCGCTCTCCTCATCGATCTCGTCTTCGGCTTGCTCGGGATTGGGCAGAAGCTTCAGCTTTTGCACATTCCTCGTCGTCCTCTGGGGGCCGATTTTCGGGGCGGCCAGAGAGGAGGGAATCAGAGGAGCCCCTTGGCTGTTCCGACGGCGCAGCTTGCTGTTCAGGGCGGAGAGCATCGGCTGGCCTCCATTCTGCTTTTTGCCGACGGGCGAGATGGGAAGATGGGTGGAGGGGCGCAGCGGGGGCGCATTGGAGGGACTGCTGGTGGAGACATTTGGATTGAAGGTGACGCTGCGCTGAGGCTTGGCCGGCGGCTTGGAGGGCAGCAGCGGGGACGACTCGGAGGCGTTGGAGGCCATGGTCGGCTGGCAGTGGTCGGACTACCTGCGGCGAGGCGGATTGGCGCGGCGTGATGGGCTTCGCGAAGCCTGACAGACCATCGCGGACGGGGGTTGCAGATGCAGAAAGCAGGCGGTCGCAGGCAAGAACTGGAGCTTTAGCGGCCTAACGTCATGCTCGACTTGCCGCTGCCCGCACTGACCCCGCCGCCCTCCACCAATCCACGCGCCCACTCTCGTGCTGCACAACGTCGCATTCCAGCGCTCACAGACCGAGCCACTCGTGTTGGGAACGGTGAGTCCAGCTTCAGAACCGCGCGCCCCAGGGTCAATCGGTGCTGGGACCCTGCAAGGGTTCCCCCGCTGCAACGCGGCTGCCATATGCACCTATCTAACCCGAACCTTAAAAAAACACGCTGCCCAGTGCGGGCGAGATCGGCATCGCCTTGATATCATCTCCGCTTCGTACTCCATTGCATCCCTATCCTCCTCTCATCCCAGTCTTCTGACACGCGTGGTCTGTGCAGCACCTCTCAACACCAAAGACAAGCCATGGGGCACTTGACAACATTGGCTACGTGCCAGGTACCTATGCTCCGCGGCCGGTCTCCAACTGCCAATTACGCTGACGGCCCTCACAGCTCAACCAATGGGCTCTTGATTTCGAGGGCAATTTGGAGAGGATTCTTGAATCTATCCGGCAAGCCAAGGCTGCTGGCGCTTCTCTCCGCGTCGGTCCCGAGCTGGAGATAACCGGTATGCCTCTTTATCCCATTGCGGATCTTCGCCTGACGCTGGCCCAGGCTATGGCTGTCTTGACCATTTCCTTGAGTCCGACATCTTCTTGCACTCGTGGGAGATGATCGCTAAGATCCTCTCTGATAAGTCGTGCTACGACATTATCCTGGATATTGGTGCCCCCGTCATCCACCGCAACGTGCGCTACAATGCCCGCATCATCTGCTTCAACGGCCAAATCCTGCTCATTAGGCCCAAGCTGTGGCTCGCCAACGACGGTAACTACCGTGAGATGCGCTACTTCACGCCCTGGAGCAGGCCGTGTCATGTTGAAGAGTACTACCTGCCGAGACTCATCCAGAACATCGTGGGTAAGGTCAAGGTCCCGATCGGTGACGCTGTCATCTCTACTCGCGATACATGCTTGGGCGCCGAGACGTGCGAGGAGCTCTTCACCCCCAGCGCCCCGCATTCCGCCATGGGTCTCAATGGTGTCGAGATCTTCACCAATTCTTCCGGCAGCCATCACGAGCTGCGGAAGCTGAACACGCGCATCTCCCTCATTCTTGAGGCAACCCGGAAATCAGGTGGCATTTACTTGTACTCCAACCAGCAGGGCTGTGATGGCGATCGCCTCTACTATGACGGATCTGCCATGATTATCATCAATGGTGAGATCGTCGGTCAGGCCTCCCAGTTCAGCTTGAACGATGTTGAGGTTGTTACCGCAACTGTCGATCTAGAGGAAGTCAGGGCCTTCCGCTGTGCTCCGAGCCGTGGACTCCAAGCCGTTCAAGCGAACGCGTACCAGAGGATTGAGGTTGACTTCAGCCTCTCCGTTGAAGGTGGCGCGCTAGATGCCAAGTTGAGACCTTCCAAGTCTTTCAAGCCTTTCGTCCACGAGCCCGAGGCCGAAATCGCCTACGGGCCGGCGTGCTGGCTGTGGGATTACGTGCGAAGAAGCCGACAGGCAGGATTCCTGATCCCTTTGTCGGGTGGTATTGACTCTTGCGCTACCTCCGTCATTGTCTTCTCCATGTGCAGGCTCGTCATTGAGGCTATAGAGAGAGGCGATGAGCAAGTCATCAGAGATGTCCGGTCCGTTTGCGGTGAGCCTGAAGGGTCTACCTGGCTCCCGTCGACGCCACAGGAGTTCTGTGGCAGGATTTTCCATACCTGCTACATGGGCAGCGAGAACTCGTCCGCTGAGACGCGCAACCGCGCAAAGGATCTTGCCAAGGATATTGGCGCTTACCACACGGACTTGGACATCGACAGTGTTGCGACAGCTTTGAAGACTCTCTTCACCACTGTCACTGGCTTTGTTCCGCAGTTCAGGGTCCATGGAGGCAGTAACACTGAGAACCTGGCGCTTCAAAACATCCAGGCTAGGATCCGCATGGTCATTGCCTATCTCTTCGCCCAGCTGCTTCCTGTAGTTCGTGGCCGCAAAGCCCCTGGAAGCTTGCTTGTTCTCGGTTCTGCCAATGTCGACGAATCTTTGAGAGGATATCTCACCAAGTATGATTGCAGCAGTGCTGATATCAACCCTATTGGAGGAATTTCCAAGACGGACCTCAAGGCATTCATCAGATGGGCAGGGAAGTCTTTCGAGCTCCCGATCTTGGAGGACTTCATCAATGCCACCCCTACTGCAGAGCTCGAGCCCATCACAAAGGATTACGTCCAGTCCGATGAGGCCGACATGGGAATGACTTGTATGTTTTGTTGTATCATGTTCAGTCCAAAATGGCGATCCGCTGACTATGAATTAGATGACGAGCTCTCGGTGTTCGGAAGACTGCGCAAGGCAAGCAGCCCATTGCAAATGTCCTGATGGTCAGCTAACTAGTTACAGGTGCACAAGCTTGGACCTTATGGAATGTTTGAGAGGTTACTGCACGACTGGAGCGATCGCATGAGCCCAAGGCAGGTGTACGAGAAGGTGCGGAGGTTTTACTGGTCAGTGATTACCACCCGCTCCTTATATACTCCTACGGACTAATTTTCTGTTCAGGTTCTACGCTATCAACCGTCACAAGATGACGACCATCACCCCTGCGTACCACGCCGAAGCTTACTCCCCCGATGACAACCGGTACGTACATCCGACAAATCAATGAGATTCAGGCTAACTTGATGTTCGAAGATTCGATCTGCGACCGTTCTTGTATCCGGTGTTTAGTGAGTCATTCCTCTGCCGGTACGCCGGTGATTCTTACTTACCTTTATATTCAGGCTGGCCGTATAAGAAGATTGAAGAGATGTTGAAGAAGCATGAAGAAGGCGAGGCAAAGAAAGAGATCAAAGGAGAATAGAGGCCCATCTCATGCCTTGACGGTTCTTTAGCGGCAAGTGCAGAATCCACAGCTAAGTCCAAGTCGTTAAACATTTTCCTCTAGGTTAGAAAAACATTCCATCCTGCACGATTCGTTCTTTTTATGTTGCTGTGTTCCGTGTAATTGCAGCAGATATCAGGACGTATGTCGAAATTTCACAGCTACACAGCTTCTCGAACGCAGGCATCAGCTAGCCGTGCAAGTAGTGCGTAAACTTGCCTAGCATGCCTGAGAGACTGTATTCTTTTGCAGCCTCCCCCCGTGTACTCTTGAATGAATAAGAGTTGGAAGTAGCTCGTAGTTCTAGATGCTGACAATGTCCAGAAGATAAAGACGAACAGTCTATTCTATGGGAGGCTCTCGATGGCCCGTCTTTTCAGAACAGCGCAATCCTCAGTCAAACTCTCCCACGTGTGCGCATCATAACATGCTTGGCGGCTCATCAGAACGGCCGGTCCTGCCCTCTTCCTCATCTCCTTTTCGTACTCATTGATGGCCTCTTGCTGCTCCACCTCGCCGCTATAAACCTTCTTCAGCGCTCCGACCAACAGCAAGGCGTCCAAAAGGCCATGGTTCGCTGCCTCACCCCGATACATGGTCATTGCATGCGCTGCATCACTGGCAAGTGTGACCCGGCCATTCCTATTGTCCCACTCCAAGCAGGGCCAATCAGCAAGCTTCACTTCCGTGACGACGGTCCCCTCCGGAATCCCCTCCCACACCCGCCTGAGCCGCGGATCAAAGTGCCGAGCCCTCTGCTTCATGAACTCCAGCCTCGCTGAGTCCGTGTCTGCAACCTCGTCTTCTGGCCCTTCCACAGGCCAAGACATGTTCAGCTGCGCGCGGTAAGTCTTCCCCTGTTCCTGGCTGCCGCTGCTCTCCTTCTCCGTCGTTCCATTCGCCGCGGGCGGCGTCTCGAGCACCGAGTACCACATGAACGTCCTCGTTGGCGGATGCAGGCCCTGGAAGAGCAGCGGGTCCAGCGCGCGCAGCGGCGCGATGGCCTCGGCCGTCATGTCGACGGCGACGCCCGTGAAGCGCAGCGGCAGCTGCTCGTTGCGGAACGTCGCGGGCGCCAGCACCTGCCTGATGCGCGACCTGCTGCCGTCGACGCCGACGACGAGTCTACCCGTAGCAGTGGTGCCGTCTTCGAAGACGATGGTGGGCCGTTCAGCAGAACCTGAAGGCTGCACGACGACATCGACGACACGCGCGCCCCAGACGACGCGGTCCTCCAGCCCGCACAGCAGCGCAGCGCGCGCCTTCTCGCGGTGCAGGCGCCAGCGCCGGTTGGGCGGGATCTTGAACTTGACGGAGCAGTCGCGCAGGTCGAGGAAGAGGAAGTTGCCGCCGTCGTGGCCGCCGGCGCCGTTGGCCGGGTCGACCTGCGCGCTGCTCACGAGGCGGGCCAGCACGTCGTCCGGGAGCAGCTCCGGCAGGAAGGAGAGCGCCCAGTGCAGCGTGACGGCCCAGCCCTGCCTCCGCGTCGTGAGCGAGGCGTCGCGCTCGTAGATGCGGAAGGGGATCGAGGCGCGCTTGAGGGCTTGGCCCAGGGCCAGGCCGACGAGGCCGGCGCCGATTATGAGGACCGGTTGCTCGCTATCCATTTGGTAATTGGAATGGAGGAACGGAAAAAGAAGGGGGTTGAGGAGACAAAAAAAAAGATAGCCGTTACTCAGAAGTTTTTGCTGACATTGAAGTCATTTTTTCGGCGCCTGATGCAAACGGCCAACGGCCGTGGCTCCTGCCGCTTCTATCCGTCGGCCCCCAAGATACGATCCTGCGAACAAGGGTTCTACAAAGGCCAAGAGATGAGGTGCAGGAAAGATACGAAGTGAGCGGGAGGGAAACCCCGCTATGCGCACGGACCATAATTGAAGAGCTCCCATCGCGTCAGCATGTCTGAAAGCTGACACTTCGAGACACAGGCAAAAGCTCATCATTGTCATGAAGATTATCAGGGCTGTCATGATACAAGACTTTTGTGGCTAACCTGATTAAGAATTCCAACATTACACAGCACTCTTCTTGTTGGTCGCTTATATCCGGTCCAGCCTTTTATCCATTGTGGCCATATCGAAGTTCAACTGTCTATCATTGGCTGAAGTCACATATCAGCTTCCACGTAAGGGCCGAATTCTCTACCTGCAGTCAGAACTTCGAAGGGTAGGGCAGATTTCCCTAACCTCAACGACATGAACACCGATGCCTAGGTTCTCAGCCGCATACAAAGTAAGACCTCCACTATCACCGTCGCCGTCAGCTACCGACTTGTGCCCAAACACCCCTTCCCTATGGGCATCATTGACACCTTCGTTACACTCAAGCATGTCTACCGTTGGAAGGATAGGCATTGCAGGACAGTTGCCGAATAATAGCAACGAAGTGACAGTGAAGAAATTTAAAGGTGCGTCACACCCCACACCCATTCATGCACATGATAGCGCACATCGAACTCTAAGCTGGGCGCTCAGACATGTATTGCACGACTACCGGCTGGGTGGCGATGCGCCCTTGCGTCTAAATCGCCAACTTACGGCGTTCAATCGGGCGTTGGGCGGGTGTAGCACAGGTCTGTGTATGAGGTGGTCTTCCAACAATGGTGGCGCTTTTCAAGCAAGCAAACCTCTTCTGGAACACCGCTTACGTTCTTCTGGAGCCTTCTTCTTAAGGGTTTTCCTGTGCGTCTTTTTATGCACTGACTGACGAAAGACGGTGAGGCCAAGGAGGAATGTTAACACACGCTAATTGCTCACGCAAGGGGTAGGTCTTTGCGGTTATTAAGGCCAAGGGGCCAACTCACAAAAACCGCACGAGCATCATGCCACTGCATGCAGGGCCTCGGCTTGTTCGATGCGGGGTTTACCCCAAGAAAAAAAAATTCCATAGCGTCAAGCTGTGGATCCAGTCAAGCAAGTGATGCACAGTTATGCGAGCGGGGTTTCGCTTTGTATTATGGCACACATGCTGGGGTCGTGAATACGCGTATGCGCAGTAACAAGAAAAAGTGGCTTAATGCGAAGTTTCTAACCCTACCGCGGCAAGATACAGCGCCATCTGATCTTGGCGCGTGTCTCCACGTCCACTTGGCGATGCAAGCTGCCGGGTTGGCCACGGACTACAGGACCGGGGGATTGGATGTGTTCCACCAGCCAATGATACCGCGCGGCACGGATTTCCGATAAGTGCTTACTTTGTATCGCATATGCTCGTCGATCTTCTATACACCTTCCGTGTACGGACTTCGTTTGAAAAGTAGGGCTGAAGTCCAAATAAAGGTCCTTGATTCCTAGATAAGTGGTGCAGATACACTTCTGGGAATAGTCGCGGACTGTTTCGAATCTGAATTTCTGTTTTCTATTCCTTCTTCATTTTCACTCCTTGAACTTGGAAATTTGGAAGACAACTGGTGTCATGGATGAAAAGTCATTGCAGTCTACCTTAAGACCTCGTCGAGATTCATTGGATGGTGAATCTCCGGAACATGAGATCAACGAGAGAGCACTGTATCGAAAGATCGATCGACGGGTCGTTCCACTTCTTTTCTTGGTGTATTTTCTGCAGTTTTTGGACAAAGTTGTCGTCAACGTATGTTCAATCTCCACATGAAACGTCTAGTTGCTGACTTCTTTGTAGTATGCCAATGTACGTTGCGGCGCTCTGTCTCCATCTACTGTCGCCCACAACTGACGCATAGCTTAGCTCATGGGCATCCAAAAAGACTTGGGCATGAAAGGCAATGACTTCTCCTGGATGGCCACAGCCTTCTTCATCGGATTCGGAATTGCCGAATTCCCTCAAGGTATACGCAAGTCTTCTTGCCACCTCTCCACGCAAGCTGAGCATGAATACAAGGCGCGCTCGTGCAGCGATACCCGGTCAGCAAAGTCCTCTCGGCCAACGTCTTCCTCTGGGGCGTGATCCTCTGCTGCTCGGCAGCCTGCGTCAACTTCGCGGGGATCCTCGCCTGCCGCATCGCGCTGGGCGTGTGCGAAGCCGTCATCGGCCCCGCGCTGATCATGATCACGTCGACGTGGTACACCAAGGACCAGTCGACGCCGCGCTACGGCCTCTGGTACTGCGGGCTGGGGACGGGCCAGATCATCGGGGGCATCATCTCCTTCGGCGCGCAGCACGCGCCCGCCAGCCTGAGCTTCGCGGGCTGGCGCATCATGTTCGTCTGCGTGGGCGCCGCCAACATCATCGCCGCCATCCTCTGCCTGGCCCTGCTCCCCTCGACCGCCTCCGCCGCACCCTTCCTCTCCGCCGCCGAAAGGGCCCTCATCGCGCGCCGCCTCGCCGCCGACCGTGCCGGCACGGGCGCCAAAGTCTTCTCCCGTCGCGGCGCCGTGTCCGTCTTCGCGGACGCGCAGACGTGGCTGCTCGCGCTGCTCGCCCTCCTCACCACGACTCCCTCCGGCGTGATAACGACGTACTCCTCCATCCTGATCAAAGACTTCGGCTACACGCCCAAGCAATCCGCGCTCCTCAACACCCCCTCCGGCCTCATCTCCATCACCGCCACCCTCCTAACCACCTTCTCCATCGTCCGCGGCTGGCAGCGCACCACGGCCATCGCCCTCATCCTGCTCCCCGCCCTTCTCGGCGCCGGACTCATGTCTTTCCTGCCCGGTAACAAACCGGGGAGCCTCGCGGGCATCTACCTGGTCAACTGCACGACGGCGCCGCTGGTCCTCGTCTACGCCCTCGTCGGCGCCAACTACCACCTCGCCGGCGGCTACACCAAAAAAGTCACGGCCGCCGCCGTCGTGCTCGTCAGCTTCTCGCTCGGCAACGTCGTTGGCCCCCAGACCTTCCAGGCCCGCGACGCCCCCAGTTACCTGCCCGCCAAGGTCACCGTCCTGGCCGTCGAGGCTGCCGCCGTCGTCGTGGCGCTGGCCCTGCGCGCCTTGTACGTCTGGCGCAATCGGAGGGCCGATCGGGAGGGCGACGGGCCGGCCGGGTGCGCGGTGGAGAGACGGGCGTGGAGGAAAGGCAGGAGGGGGGCCATGGCTGGGGGCGACGAGATGGACGCGGGGTTTAGGTATGTGTTGTAGCGAGAAAGTGAAAAAGGGGGGCGCCGCGAAAAAAAAGTAGTGTGTGAGCGAGATGAATCGGTTGTAGAGTCCCTTCATCTCTCATCAAGCGTCCCTTGCGAGAGAATCTTAAGTTATATTTAAGTCTGTTCTGGATGCTACCGTATAGGTCACTTGCAATATTAGCTTTGATGCCAATGGAATTGGCTTCAGAACGTGAAATTTCACAGTCCGCAGTGTTAGTGCAGATTGGAGACAATGACTAGAACCAAGAGGGCTTTAAATACCCAAGGTTTGTATGTGGTAGAGCGTGGAAATGTGTATTGAATATTTTCGTGCTTACATTTCCACGGCGCGCTGCCCATTTCTTTATTCGCGTCTCGCATATTTCCCCCCTTACCGTCGAGTAATTTGGGTGGAACCGGGCCCGTCAGTTTCATCACTTTACCCAAAACATTCGCACGTGAGAGAAACAGCCTTTGTGGAATGATGAATTCGTCAGTGCGAATCCAATCTTGCTCTGAAAACAATAACCTCATCCAAATTCTCCAAATCTTTCCTCTGGAGATCAGCAAAGTAGGGTATCTAATTCGTTCGTCACCGTCCCTGGAATTCCACCGACCCAGAAGGACAGGAGTCCCAATACGCCGCGCCAACATGTGCATGTTCTGCTAATGCTTAGCCGTGAAAGAAAACGCCAGTAAACATGCCAAGCTCAAGACGACGCCGCGTCTATGACTTCTACCGTAAAAGCACCTTAAGAAGATCCGTTAACCAGTGAAACGCCTTCGCCGCTTGTAGAACTTTCCGCCATTGGTGACAGACCATCCGTCTTCAATGCTTTCACCGCCTTGTCTACCTCCTCGGAAGCCACCTGCTGCCACTTCTCCCTAGTCCTCTGATCTGCCAGGCTGGCCGCATCGCCAACCTTCTCGTACATCCTTCTCGATATGTTCATATTAATGTCCGTATACTCGTCTTTGTTGACTTCGTTCTTCAAGTAAAGCGGCTTCAGAGCTGCCTTCACCATGCGCTGGATCTCAGCCTTGGTAGAATACGACATGTTGGCACGCGTCGGCGATGCGTCTTTGGAACGAGGAGGGCTTGCAAGAACCGACTGCTGAGAGCCTCGCCGCTTTCTGGACGGCCTTTCACCACCATTCTCGTTGTATTCGTGTACGAAGCGGTCATCATCAGCAGGCGAATATGGCGCAAATTGTGGCGCCGCAGGGAAGATTGGTGTGATAGTCGAAGACAGCAAGGGAGAAGACGGTCGCGCTAGCGTCAGGGGCGGCGGGGTCATGGCGCGAGGGGTTATTAACCCCGAGCCGAGAGGCGAGCCAACAGGTGAAGACATCTGAGGGGGTGACGACGGCTCAGTTGGGTGATTTGCTGCATTTTGTCGTCGTGTGGGCGCAGGATCAGCCGCGGGCGTCGACGTCTCGACCTCTTTCAACAGCGACTGCAGGAAATTGGATCCCGAATTGTCCGGGCCAGCCTTGGACCCGGGGCGGCCAGGCGCAGATGCACTCGTAGAGGCGGTGACAGCGGCAGTTGGAACACTGCTGCGAGCCGCAGATGATGATTCGCCGTTATTGGCGGAGCCCGGCAGCGCCGTCGCAGTTGCACGGCGGGTGCAAGGGCGCTTGAGAGCTCGTTCCGGCTCAGGCTGGGGCTCGCTCGGGGATCCTGACGGAGAACGCCGCTTTCTCCTGTTGGCTGGGGTAGCGACTTCCCTAGCCTTCTCAAAGGCATTCCAAGCCCGAAGCTCATCCTGTGACTCGGGTGCTGGAGCTTCAGGCCGCACTCGTGCAGGTGCCAAGAGGGCAGCAGCATGTTGCCGGAACCTGGCAGCATTGCCTTGCCGCTCTGCTGCCCGAACTCGTGCCTGATAGGCGTCAATCTCCCGTCGTTGAGCTTCGATGCGTGCCTGTCCGGAAATGTCATCGTCAAAGGGAAAGTCGAGGTCAATGCCGGTACGACGGTTGACTTCTTGCCAGACGCGGGCCCAGGAGTCGGCCCTCCTCCTCCTGGAGCGAATTGCGCGTTCGCGTGGCGTCAGCCTAGAGGTGACAGCGGAGCGGTTGTGTTGCCGCTCACGTTCCCGCTCACCCAGCGCGAACGGATTTTCCATGCAATGCTGGCAATACCAGTCGCCTGCAGGCACTTCGTCCAGACCAGCGCAAAAGACATGGCAAGGACGGTCGCAGGAGTCACACAGCATCAGCTGTTCCTGGTCTCCAAAATCGTCGCACACCATGCAGGGTTCGAAGGAAGGCTCGAGCAGGTCTTCGTCGACGATCATGGTCGGATCCAGCTCAGCGACTTGCTGTTTGTCTTCGACTCCATAAGATGAAACAACTCGGCCTGTGGGGCGCAGCGTTAGTCGTGAGGTTTCGCGGAAAATAATACACCGAGGCTGACACAAGAACGCTGGAAAGACCCACGGACATGAACTGCAAAAGTGTGTAGATTGACCCATGGGTCGCCGTCGGTCGAACCAGTTCGTTGTCCAGCCGGACTGGTAGGGGTGTTCCTGCAACGGTTCACTACTCACCTCCTAGTTTAGCCAGAAGTTGAACCTCGTTGAAGCTTGCGCGGCAAATGGGGCAGCTGTTTGCACGCTCGACCCATGGCTTCAAACACTCGTTGTGCAGGTTGTGACCACATGGTAGGAGATGCGCGATAATTTCGTCATCCGGGGGCAGCTCGTCGTCGTCGGAAGCGGCGGGTTGTGGTGGCTTGTCGTGGTCGAGGGTAGCTTCGGTGCTCAGGTGCGCAGCTTCAAGCGAGCCATCTGCGACAGGCGGAGCTTGTTCCTCGGTCGGTGGCGGCTCGGAGAGGTCAGAAAGCAGGTCGCCGAGACAAACAATGCACGTCTCGGCCATGAGGGCAGGAGAAAGACAAAAGGGAGCAGGTGGGAGGAAAGCAGCGTGCGAGCATCAAGGTCGGCGGCGTTGTCTGGAGGTTTAAATGGAAGAGGTCGAGATGACAGAGCCGGCGCAGCGGGGATTATGAATGACGCTAAGACGGCCCTAGCCGCATTAGGCGGGCGCGACGGCCAGTAAGAACACGTGCAGTTGGGCCAATCGAACGCCAGCTGCACAAGGAGCTGCCTGCGAGATGATTTATCGGACTTGCACCAGGTGACTTGCGGGGGGGTGTGTGGAAAGGGAAAGGGCGAGAGTCAGCAATCACAAGCGCACCTGCAACACAGCGTGACAAAACCCTGACGACATGCGCGCGTCGCCCTTCACTACTGTGCATAGCTGTGTTCCAGCTGCCTACGTTTTACCGCCTTGCAGCCTTACCGCCCTGGTCTGCTGGCTTGCGCGCCGAGCGTCATTTAGCGCCCCGGCCATTTCGAGGAGCGATCCGACATTACTACTGCGGCCATGGCTCCAATACGATCGTCGCCAGCGCGGATCTCCTAGGCGCATCCAAGACAATGCGTCTGCCAACCGACTTTTCGGCCACAACCGGACATGAATGCGGAAAGGGGGATATTCAGGCGCGGTGCAGCCGTCAAAGGGCTTCGTCGATGGCGGGAGCACAGCAAGCCGGTCTTTACACATTTGGTGGCAGGGTTGTTCTCCATTCTTTGTATTCGTCCCGATCCGTGGTGAGATTCGGTCGTGATTTTGGGGTTCTATCGACTTGGATGTCGCCGCATGCCGTGTGATGACCGGAACCCTAGACAAAGAGAAAAAACCCAGACACCGTGTCGTAATTTTTCGCAAACCCACTCCCTTAAACCTCAGCAATCTCCCTCAGACGGCGGATCGTCGACCTCGTAGCGGCAGCGGCGGGAGTCCTGGTGCATCACAGTCAGCCTCTGTCCTCCGAACATGCCTCGTCCGCGTGTCCAGTGCAGCATGTCGTCCGCCGAAACTTACGAGACGGTGTAGGCGCCACCAGCGATGGTCTTGTGGCATGCCCTGCAGTTCCAGATGCCGACGGAGTTACGCTTGACGGTGGTCTTGCCGCAGAAGGTGCAGGTGTAGCGGGCGTGCTGGGTGATTTCCATCTGCAAAGCTGTCAGCTCCAGGCCCAGGGCGCGAAAAGGGCCGTTGTGCGCTTACCTTCTTCACCTGCTTACGCAGGGAAGCACCGTAGCGGGTGCCGTACTGGGGTTAATTCAGCATTTGCGGTACCTGCGTTCAGAAGCGGACGAACTGACCTTGCCGGTGATGCCGACCTCTGCGACAGAATTAGCGACTGAAAAAATCGGGGAGCGGCTAGGAAAATGAACATACTCTTGGTGCGCTTCGTCATCTTGTCGGTTGGTGTGTGAGGGTGGTGAGGTCGAAGGTGTGGGTTGTCTGCAAGTCGTCCTTGACGAGAGATTTTGGCCGAGGGCCCATTTCGCAAGAGCGGTTGTGGCCGCCAAGCCGTCGCGAGCCGCTAGCGCCCAACACGGACTAGCGCCAATCAGTCAGCACCTCTGCCATCATCTCACCTGCATCTGTTCAGCATGCAGAAACAGCCATGCCTCTCGTCAGGATTACCATGAATGTCTCCTCGCCCCAGAGATGGAAACCAATCGCATTGGTGTTGTTCCGGCCCGTCTGCATTGCCCGTGAAGGGAGAACGCCGCGATGTTGCTTCTATGACGTTACCGGACCGGCTCCAATTCCTCCCCGAAGAGACCTGCCATGCCTGGTTCTACAGCTGCTGCACTACATAAACCCAGAGCGGATAGGACTGTAGCTCTAGACCCCTCATTGCGTGCTCCTGATAGTTCCACTCGCGTGACCGCTCGTACTTTATCTTCAGAACCGGCTCAATTTCTCCGCTTCTGTGCGCTTCTCCGAGGTCACAGACCAGGTCTTCGTGGCGAGCTCAATTATTTATCTTTCCGAACACCTTCTACAAACAACCCATCTGATACCCAACGCAATTGACGTGTCTCAATCTCAGAATGTCCAGCACTTCCCGGCAGTACGAGCTCGTGCTCCTTGGAGCTACGGGTTACACCGGCAAGCTCACCGCAGAGCACATCACTACCAGCCTGCCCACTGATCTGAAGTGGGCAATTGCTGGACGTAACGAGAAGAAGCTCGCCAACGTGGCCGAGGAATTGAAGAAATTGAACCCCGACAGGCCTCAACCTGGTAGCGTCCCAATTGACCTCATACCGTCTGCACCTCTCTAACGTCCATGTGAAGATATCAAGGTGCTTGAGCTGAAGGGAGAGGAGCTGGATAATCTTGTCCAGAGTACTCGCCTCGTTATCAGCACTGTCGGGCCGTTCATGAAGTATGGCACCCCAGTAGTTGAGGCGTGTGCCAAGCGCGGCACCCATTACGTCGACTGGTGAGTATTCTACACATCCACCGCTGGCATATCGCTAATTGCACCAGCACCGGCGAGGTTCCCTGGGTCCACGAGATGATCAACAAATATCATGACATAGCAAAGGCCAACGGAGCAATCGTAGGTTCTCGGCGTTCGAAATGGTGCTGAAGAAGAAGGTTAATTTGGCTTGCAGATGATTCCTCAGTCTGGCGTGGACAGTGTCCCGGCCGACATAATCGCCTACGTCGTAGCCACGCACATTCGCCAGACTTTGGGCCTGGGAACAGCCGAAGTCGTGGATGCTGCCGACCTGAAGGCCAAGCCCTCCGGCGGCACGCTTCTGACTGGGTTGTCGTTGTTCGACCACTACAGCCTAGCACAGATTGCCAAGTCGATGAAGCCTTTCGCGCTCTCACCCGTCCAGCCTCAATCAAGTGCTTCTTCCCAGAGCCTTGTATCCAGGATATTGGGAGTACGTCAGGACAAGGACCTTGGCATCCTTACCGATTGGATTGGAGCTAGGGTGGATGGTGCCGTCGTGCACCGTAGCTGGGGCCTGCTCGATGGTGGCAAGCTCTATGGCCCCAGATTCTCGTTCAGCGAGCACATGCCTACGAAGAGTACTCTGTCTGGAGCTTTGGTGCACTTTGGCATGGTATTCGGCATGATGCTCTTAGCCCTCCCACCGGTCAGATGGGTGGCGAAGAAGCTCGTCTATCAACCCGGCGACGGCCCGGAGATTGAGTAAGTAGACCAGCGGCTGATCCTCACTGTGTAAACTGACATGGATTAGATCGACGAAAAACGACTACATGTATCACAAAGCGGTGGGCACGGCAGACAGCTCGAAGGGAGAGCGTGCTATCGCCGAGTTCAGGTTCAATGGTTCGATGTATTACTTCACCGGGTTGGCGGTGGCCGAGGCAGCTATGGTGATTCTGCGCGGAGGCGAGACAGAGGCAAAGAGGCAGGGCGGAGGCATTCTTACCCCGGCGACTCTGGGCGACGAGTACGTGGAAAGGCTCAAGAAAGCCAAGATTGAGATCCGCGTCCAGCTGGAGTAGATGAGCTCCACCTCTCGGCCACTATCCAAAATGGCGGCTGCACATGCTTCACGGTGTGGAAGCAACTTGACTTTGTACACCAGATTGTAATCCATTTATCCACGAGCTGCTTACAGCTTCGCCTTGAACTTGCCCTCTTCCTTCAGCAACTTCTCCAGGGCGTCTATTCCCGCCTTCGCAACCTCCTCGTCCTGGGCGGGTGTGCCAGTGCTGCAGCCAATTGCGCCCAGGATTTCTCCATTGGGAGTCTTGACCGGTACACCTCCGCCGATAGTGGTGAACTTTCCGCCGTTTGAGTTGTTGATACCGAAGGCAACGCCACCGGGCCACACGGCGTCCTTGTAGGCCGAGGTGGGCAGGCGATGGCCGGATGCGGTGAAGGCCTTGTTGATAGCGATGTCAATTGAGGTGAGCTTTGCGCCGTCCATGCGAGAGAACTGGAGGAGGTGGAGGCCGGAGTCGACGACGGCAATGTTCATGGGCACGCCGATTTCTTTGGCCTTGGCTTCGCAGGCGCGCGCGGCGGCCTGGGCGGCGCTGAGCGTCAGGGTGGGAACGGACAGTGTGACAGGCATGGCGATTGCAGCTGGCGAAGAGGAGGGCGGCGGTGGTTTCGAGGGGGTTGTGCAGACGACATGGTGGTGGTGCTTTAGAGGAGCTATGCACGGGAGCTCCGCCCGAGCTCTCCCGGGTGACGTCCCGCTGATTTCGGCCGCCGTCCCGACATCGCCCTCGACAACAACCACCCCACACCCAATCACGATATCACGGATGCATTGCCAGTAACTCATTCCATTAGCCCGAAACTCAGCAACCCCACGCGTTAGCTCTGGCCACGATGCGGGCGATCAGTGATCCGCGCGTTCATTTCTCGTCCACCCAGCGAAGCACGCGCTCAAAAATAGCCACCCCATCCTGGTCTCTCTCCATTCTCTTCGAGATGGCCGACAGCTGCTCAGCAGAGAACGTTTGCGTGTATGCGGGCGCATTCGCCAGTGCCGCTTGTGCCAGCTTTGCGCTCATCTCTGGATGGCCCTGAAACGTCAAGATTCTGTTGTCTCGAGACTTGAAGATCTGCCTGTTCTCCGCCAGCGGCACGAATCCTGCGGCATTCTCGGCAAGTTCGCGCCTGTGGAACTCGTGGATACTCTGCGGTGCATTAGCACCCCGCATGGCGTCACGAACTCGCTGGACCTACCACTTGGCCCTTTTCTCTGGCGAAGTCGAAGAACTCCGCGCCTTCCTCGGTCAGGCCCAATGCAGTAACGCCGAGCTGACTCCATCAGCATGTGGCACTATCATACGGCCTCAGATGGGCAGACCTACCTCAGGACCTTGTTCCATCACAACCAACTTCCCTCCAAGCGCAACATTGATTGCTTGATGGCCCCAGCATATCCCAACAAGCTTGATGTTCGAAGACGCAACCGTCTTTCTGATGAAGTCCAACTCTTGCAACACCCATGGGTCAGGTGCATTGATGTCAGCCGTGCCTCCACTCAACACCACAAGGTCATACTTCTGTACGTCGGGATAGTTCTGGTCGTCTATTGGGTCGTAGAAGTCAATAGCCGACTCTGGTCTGGCCGCCCTGATTGTTGTAACGAACGAATCTCTCGTTTCAGGTTTGTGTCCAAGCATATTGACCAGCACCGCGATGCGGAGCTTCGAGTCAGCTTTGTGTGGCATGCTGGAAACCTTCTCTCAAAATGTCTTAACTCGCGACCCTTCAAGGGCAGTGACTGCTTTTGCATTCCTGAACTGGAATAATTTCGAGTCCCATGAACTCTCACTGATGGATAACAACCAGACGAATAGGTCATAGCGGAATGCGGAGGTCTTTATCAGTGCCCCCACTAAGGATCAAAAGTGGGAGAGCTCCACCGGATGATCGGCATCAAGTCACCAACGGTACTCCATTCGGCATTATGATCATGTGACAATAGCTGCGGGATCTTTACACCTTCACCTGTATTATTATCCCCCAGAGAGACGGGCTGTTCTTTTAGGGTCTTGGAATCCATTTGTTGGAACAGTAACACTCGACATCCGCTCAGATGTCGATCTGATTTCTACGAAAGATATGATCAAGTAACTCTTTTGTTTTCTCGGGAAAAGTATCTAAAGATCACTCACAAAGTCTTGCACTGACGGAAACAACAGAACAATCCAGTAGAGGCCCGTGTAATTACTCCTAAAAACCAAAATGACGGAATTACAACAAAAAAAAGACCTAACACTGACAGTCCATATTTCAGATCTCACTTCTTACTCTGACTGCGGAACTTGTCTGCGTCCTCGGTGCAGCTCCTCGCCATTTGCAGCTGTTCGTCTGTGCGGCAGACCAGCACCCTGTGCCTCGAGTCCGCTGACGCGATGTCGGACACGACGCTCTCAGAGTTAGCGGCCTTCTCGTTCTTCTCGCTGTCCAGCTGGAAGCCCAAGCACTTGGCGCCGTGAACGATTCGGTCCCTCAGCTTTGCGCCCTTCTCGCCGATGCCGCCGGCGAATACAAGGGCATCGACGTCGCCTTCCAGCTTCAAGTAGTACGAGCCGACATAGCCGAGGATGCGATCAGCAAAGATGTCGAAGGCGAGCTTGCACTCGGGGGCATCGCTGGCGGAGATTTTGCCGAAATCGGTGGTGCCGGTCAAGGCGGACCAGCCGCTCTGCTTGTTGAGGATCTCCTCGGCCTGGGTGATGTGCATCTCCTTGGTGCTGCTGCGGCTGGGCATGCCCGCGTCGTGCGTGTAGTGGAAGACGAGCGACGGGTCGATGCTGCCGCTGCGTGTGGCGCCCGGCAGCCCCGCCAGCGGCGTCAGCCCCATGGTCGTGTCCCAGGACTGCCCGTTCTTGATGACGCAAGCCGAGGCGCCGCTGCCCAGGTGTAGGGCGATGATGTTGAGGGAAGAGAGCGGCTTGGACAGGTGCTGCGCGACAACGCGCGAGATGAAGTGGTAGGAGATTCCATGGAAGCCATACTTGCGAAGCTTGTTATGCTTCGCAATGCTCTGGTCAATGGGGTAGGTGCGGATATGCTGATTGGGCTCAGGTCAGATGTGCAATTCTGAAAATGACCACAATAGTTCGCTTACCTCAGGAATTGTGGCATGGAATGCCGAATCAAAATAAGCGACATTGGTGGAGGCCGGAAGCTCTTTACCTACAGTCCGAATGATGGTGAGAGCGCCAGCGTTGTGCCTGGTCATCATGGTCAACACTGCACTACCACGGGGGAGCCCAAGGAGATGGTAGACGAACAAAAAAAAAAGAATACGAGAAGACAGGGGCTGAAGAGAAGCAACTTACAAGGGAGCCAGATCGGACAACTTCTCAATGTGGTGGTAGATGTTGTCGTCAATAACTTGAGCCTTGGGATAGTCACCACCATGGACGACACGATGGCAGACGAACTCGACATCTTCCCTGTGCCTCAGCTCGGGTAGGCCTTCATCCTTCAGCAGATGCTCGATGATGTACTTGAAGGCGTCCTCTTGAGACATTGCACCCTCGAGCTCTTTGTTCTTGATTTTCTCATTGCCACGTTCGTAGCTCAGCTTGGCGGGAGGTGCAGTCAGGCCAGAAATAGATGCCTCAGCAAGCTGCTTCAATTCATCAGGATTGCCATTGGAGGCGTAAACAGACACCTTGACGGATGAGGAGCCCGCATTCGCGGAGAGGATGATTTTGGTCATGGTGGGCAAATGGTTGGATTGCAATCGTCGGGTCTCTGTGCAGCGATTAGAAGGTATTGCAGTGATGGTGGGGGAGAGGTGGCTGACCAGAGACTCGGTACTGGGGAGGATGGCGGGTTGGTAATGAGCTTCGCCGCAGTGGGGCCCCTCAATCGTCGATGGGTCCGAATGGCGCGGGGCACAGGTGCGCAGGCACGCAGGGACAAATGCACAACGAGAAGCAGCGCAATGCAAGAAGGCGACAAGCGACCAGCAGAGAGCGCCTGCTCCAAAACCCGTCTTATACTGGCGGTTGGCGCTCACTCCACGTCTCCTGCCTCACGGAGGAGAGACTGGGCGAGGCATGGCAGGGCTAAATCCAGGCTGCGACTCAGGCTACAATACGGCACGGAGCTCGCCAACACGGTAAGCCGGCTCCGCCGTTCCCCGCGCCTTCCAGCCCCAGCCTGGTCCCCTCGCCGACGTCACCAGCACTCCACAATCATCACGAGCATCCTTCCACTCAGCCTTATGCTGCCACTGGACCGGCAAATTTGGCAGACTCATATTGCTGCCGAAGAAGCAGCATCTAGCCATAACTGGCCTACCAATCTCCAGCTCGCGTATGCGTCGCGTCTTTGTTGCTCACGCCAACCACAGCTGTTTCCCGAATCGGGTGAGCTAGACGGCATGATCATGCCGTCATATGTGGCCATAGCTCCCCGGTGCTACTCAGCCCCACGCCATTGCTCGTTGATTTATTATGTCTAGGCAAATTCTATCTAGAATATGCTTACATGAAGCAGAGCCTACACAACTCAATCACCTCAGCACAAACGAAACCCCTCAAGACTCTATATTCAAAATGATCCCAGAGAATAACTACAAAAAGCTCAGACAATCAAAAGAGACCTATAAACCCTCGAAGGTATCAGTATACCGAGCTGGATGAAGCTCGGTGTCAACAAAGGCAGAGAAACAAGCTACATGAAGACCATCGGGGATTTACTCGATGAATTTTTAGTTCAGAACCCGAGGATCTTACAGATATTCTCATCAGATGAGCTCAAGACCAACAAGAGTAATGAAGTCTTCAAACACAATATGCGAAATTCACGAATATGGTAAGTCCTTGAGCAATTAGCCTTTTCAATGAGCAGCGCTAACCCCCTATCCAGGCCATAGAGTGACACTGGAGAGGAGATGTCGCCTTCAGTAACTATGTTGAGACGTCCACGTGGACAAGACAGGAGTATAACGGGTTATCTCACTAAAACCCGTCCTTTAACGGCGCCGTGCTGAATCCAAAGCCTGCAGCAGCTCAGCTGTGTCTTCCACCCTTAACCACTACCTCCGTTCTAAAAGCCACATGAACAATAATGGTTGACTCTAAGCAGCCTACATCCGTCTTCCTCGACCGGGGTGAAGTCGAAACCCACTACAGTGCTGGCACTGATGTATTAAAATTCTGCAGCACGAACCCCGGAGGCGATCCCAATATGATTCTCATCGATATCGGTGTTGAGTTCACATTCAAAGTAGTGGAGGCGGTATCTACACAGTACAGGGCGGTATTGCAACTGACGGCTAGCGTGAATTTATTTTCGCTCATGTTATGGGCAGTTGAAGCTATCGTCCGGACATGAATGTATAATTATTAATTCCACATTTGCACCCGGATGATAGCCTCAACCACCCATACATGTTCTTTTTTTGTTTGAAAAAAAAAAAAGAACTGAGGCATACTTACGCTATGTTCGAGGGCCCTGATATCCTTCGCACTAGCCATCGGCTGCAGTACCCCTCTGTAGAGCTTCTCCGCGAAATCACACTCATACTCCGCATTCGCGATGTGAACGTGACTAATCTCATGGTCTTGAATCTGGACGGCTCTCACCTACACAGTTTCAGCTCGCAAGCCTTTAATGCGCTCTTCACGCCGGACAGGCCCATTCACTTCAACTACCATAGCTACCGCAATGAGCTTGCCGCCTCACTCTCCAGCCAGCCGCAGAGTGGCTGTGTGACCATTGAGGCGTACCGCGAGGAGGGTACCACGACGGCGCCTTTCAACATGATGCTTGCCAATGACGTCTCCCAGTACCACGTTGCGCTCAGAGCGCTCGAAGGCGCAGAGCAGCGTAACGGGGACGTGCGGCTAGACTTCGTACGGCTGCACACGGACATCCAGCAGTACATCTACGAGTGCGGTCAGGATTCGCCGGGAATTCACGACTCGCCGTCGTTTCAGGGCTTCACGAAGGGAGTAGGCGGCGGCGGTGGTGGCGTGCTCTCTGGGCGCTTAGTGTCGACTCAGCCACGGCTGGAAGATGACGATCCCGACAGTGAGTTAGGAATGATATGCGATGTTGTTGGCTTCGGTCTCCTTCCTTTTCCCTTTTGAATTGATGAGTTCTTTCATGCTACTGTAGATTCTAATACCCAGCATTCTTATTGGATAGGAATTTCCAGTCTACCCGAGTAGATGGTCGACGCCCTGGTTCTGACATTCGGACCTGCATTGGCATCCCCACAGTTTCTGCTGCCGTGGCATGTTTCAAGCGCAGCCCTGCGCCTACCTTGCAGACACAATGACGTTTTGGGTGAGAGAAAAAATGAAACGGAAGATGCCATTCAATTTTCACTCCTTTTCTCCTTCTTGCCCCTGACAATTTTCAAATTAATGTTCATTCATAGGGGAGAGAAAAAGAAAGAACAAAGAACCGAGTTTAATGAGAGACAGCACATCGCAGCTTCGCTTCGAGCTCGCCTCTCCACAACGTCTATCGCTAAAGATAGCACACGGGCGGGCCGGGGACCGTTGCTCGTATAGAAAAGCCGAAGTCTGCTGCTGCGCCCGCGGAGACGGCACGCCGGTGGCACGGTGAATCTTTACGTGTTCGGATTCGCGTGTCCTGCGCCACCACTGGTAGCTACGTAGTTATCGCGCCGAAAAAGTATTTCCTGTCAGTCGCGGCGTCCGATACGAGTTGTCGTGGGGAACTTTTGGTCTATCTTCCATGGGTCGGTGAGGCCGGCGATGTCAAAGCGGTGTGTGTTGAATTGAGTTAGGGCTGAGCGAATGAAAGTGGTTGCCCGTGGAATTTGACAGGGGCGGCAGGGATGAGAACTATGGTTCGGTAATCGTTTAGGATAATTTTTGGTATATTCTTCCTTGTCTTCGTTCTTCTACTACTACAGATACTAGGAGATGTGATGCAGCGCGTGCCGTCGCTCTAGAAGAGGAAAAAAACAAATAAAGGGAAATGGTAAATCACAACAAAGCCATGACATCATCACCGGCCTGCCGTACTTTGCGCTTCCGCCGGCGTAACCGTTCTCTGCTTCTCCCATCGGGTGCGCCTACAGCGCGTCTCAGCGCTGTCCTCCCATCAATTACGCCGAGACGTTCCGCAGGAGTATCCGGCTCAGATGGTGGTTCTGGAGCGGCCGGTGGTTCCGGTCGTGAAGGCGGAACGACAGGCGGTGGACTCATGCTGGAACTGCTACTCCGGCTGCCAAGCTTCAATCCTAGAAGGATGAAGGCTCCAACAATTAAGATAACGAGAAGGAGCATCGCTTTTCGTTTGACTGTGCGCCGTTGGTAGTTCGTCGCTACAGTGAGCTCTTTGTCCGCAGCTTTGACGTCCGTGGCCATTCGTTCTACGTTGTAGTCTATGCGATCCAACATGCTGCCCTGGTCAATGACCATGGTTTGTAACTCTTGGAATATTGAGGCAAGGTCGATAATGCCCTTTGCAATCTCATCGATCTCGCGTTCGCGCTGCGCAATGATTGCCTCATTGGCGTCCTTACGGACATGGGAGCGGACTTGGGCGGTTTGTTGGAGGGTGGCACGGGACAAGGACGTATCATCGTAAGATTCCTGAAGGGAAGGGTCGGTGTATGGGTTTTGAGGGCTGGGTGAGCCGGTGCGCGAGGGAGAGGATAGGCCGCCGAGAGCGCGAAGTTCTGCAGGATTTGTCAGTCTTGTCTTGTCCTAATGCCAGATTGAAACTGAATAAAAAGGGAGTACACACTCCTCAAGTAAGCCGACTGCTTCTTGCGGAAAGCTGCGCTGGACTCTCCAACGCGCGAGGCCAAAGAGACTTTGAGATTTCGCGCCATGACCTCCTCGCCCTTGGTACTCCCGCCCTCGCGCTGAGCACTCTCGCGCAACATGGCATCAACACGCTTGATCGCATTTTGGCAGCTCTGATAGCCGCGTGTTATTTCTTGGGTAAGGCGCTCTATCTCGCGCTCCTCGCGCTTCTTCACGTCGTCATCGTCGAAGCCTGGCAACACGTGTTTCTGGTGCAGCTGGTCGAGGCGCTTCGTTTGCACGGCGATGTCCTGCAGCTTTTCCGTGACTTCGTCCTGAATGTCTAGCCAGCGCGGCGGCAGCACGTCCATCTCGATGACCGCATCGCCGTCGTTGGGGTCGTCGAAGGCGGACATGAGCCCGCGGCGCTCATCGTTGAGGGCGGCATTGTCGGCATAGCCATTCGAGGGCCCGGCGTAGAGGGGCTTCCGCTTGGCAGGGTGGTGCGAGTACGACTGGCGGTAGGAGATGAAGCTGGAGCTTGGGTCAGCACAGCACAGAAGGGCCGGGGAGCGGGCGGAACGAACAGGTTGGTGCGGTCGCGCCACATGGCTTGGGCGGTGGGGGAGGCGTGAGGGACTGAGTCGTCAGCGCGTCCAGCGCATCGCTGTTGGGAGTCTGGGTAGTGCTCTGGGGCGGGAGCTGCTTCACATGCCGGCCGGTGGTGGTCGCAGCGCGCTGTCTGGGCTGTCGTGGCTGCTGCTCCGGGCCGGCAACGTAATTTGCTAGGGCTCAGCGGCGCGCCATTCGCAGGGCTGGCGGCCAAGCGTGCGCGCTGGTTCCGCCTGCTGGCCCTGTCGCGCGCCCCGGCAAGAGACACCAAGCAGCAATCCTCATCCTGATCGTCTCCTCAGCCGCAACAACACGCCGACTGCTATAATAGTCGTCCGTCCGCCTCGCAGCCCCGCCCGCACCGACTCCCACCGCACCCCCATCTGCACGCCTTCCCAGTGCCCTCCTCCCGCAACACCCCACCCCACCACCACAAACAACAACAATGGTGCGTCGCTGCTGATACCCCGCCTTGTGCGAAACATTGTTCGACCCAACGCCCGCTGACACGCACGCTCTCCAGGCCGACTCTCTCACCGAGGAGCAAGTCTCCGAGTTCAAGGAGGCCTTCTCCCTCTTTGTAAGCCTCCTGTCCCCTTTTTTCCACGCCGCAAGGCCGCCACGCCTGCCCGCCTGGTCTCCTGGCCGCTGTCAGCCCGCCGAACCCCCTACTAACGCTGCCTTTCTCCACTGCAGGACAAGGACGGTGATGGTACGTACCCCGCGCGCTTATCGCCCGCGCCCTGCGCACTCTCTTGCCCTCTCCGACGCCCTTGAGTGCCGGCGTTGGCTGCCGACCGCTTCTTGCCAGCCTTGCCCCACCTGCTGCTTCCACGACTCACGACTTTTCACGCGAACAATTGGCACTTCGGCCGCGGAACACGCAACGACTGACCGGACGCGATGCAGGACAAATCACCACCAAGGAGCTCGGCACCGTCATGCGCTCTCTGGGCCAGAACCCCAGCGAGTCTGAGCTGCAGGACATGATCAACGAGGTCGACGCCGACAACAACGGCACCATTGACTTCCCTGGTACGAAATCTTCTGCCGGTGGCGATGGAAGAGGCGTGTGCTGACGGCGAATTGCAGAGTTCCTGACCATGATGGCCCGCAAGATGAAGGATACCGACTCGGAGGAGGAGATCCGCGAGGCATTCAAGGTCTTCGACCGTGACAACAACGGCTTCATCTCCGCTGCCGAGCTCCGTCACGTCATGACCTCGATTGGCGAGAAGCTGACCGATGACGAGGTTGACGAGATGATCCGCGAGGCGGACCAGGACGGCGACGGCAGGATCGACTGTAAACACCCCTCTCCCTTGCTGAAAATTGAACCGTGCGGCTGACTTTTTCCCTGCAGACAACGAGTTTGTGCAGCTTATGATGCAGAAGTAAGCGCAGCCGCCAGGCTAGCGTCATGTTTCAAGAATGAGCGACGACTTGATGCTCTTGGTACGGCGGCAGTAGGGGATTGACCGGCGTCGAGCTAAATCTGTCTTAGCCGAACACCGGTCTACGTCGAATCCCCTCCGGTTTTCTTTTGGACCACGTTCCCATCAGACATCCTTCAATCCTATTATCCTCCCCGACTGGTCGTTCGATTCTCCTTCTTGCATGTGATTTTTTGCGAATGCGTGCTTGGTCTGGGACTATCGGTTCGCACTTTCTGCTTTGCTCAGTCAGAATTCACAGTAGATGGATCTTTTGATATCACCAAGTAGCAGCGTACTATCTTCGTCTGGCGTGCCACTTGATCTTTAGTGCACGCGCGAAGACTTCTTGGCATCAGTGGCCAAGACACCCTGCATTTCCATCAGCGAGTCTCGAGCGCAGCGTTTAAACTTCGTTTAAGGAGCCTCAGCCTGCTACCTTGGCGCCATTGGAAGGATTCACTGTCCGCCTTGGCCATCTAATGTCCAGATCAACGCAGGCTTGCTTACTAACAAACCATCAATTGTCGCCGCTACCTCACATCTTTTCAGTTACATGCCGGTTTTCATTTGTGACGTCCTCTGCCAAGGCTGCTTTGTTTCCATGGACGCTCGCAACCTGGAGTTGCTCGATCCGGACAATCATAAGAGAAAAGACAAACAAAGACATCAATGACATTTTATTCAACTGACCCCACAACATGCATCGAACGCTCTCATCCACCTCTACTGTAGACGTTCGGCTTTCTGCTGTCGCTCAACGAGCCCGAGTCGATTCTTGCCATGGATCACTATACGCCTGCACCACGTTTTCACGATTTTGACGGCCTGACATGGCACGAGTGGAAAGAAAAATGCCAACCACAATGGGTTGCCTTCCAGGATTCAGTCAACGACAGCAACCGCAACCAAATCCGTCGGCTGGCCATGAGCCACTGGCACACATTCAAGGATTATGAATGGGTCGAAAAGAACCTCCCAAAACTGACAGAGCTTGACTTAAGCGACTTGCAAGATACTATCATCTACGACGACGATTTCGCTCATAACATCCAGGGCAAGCAATCATCAATCTTAAATGACTTTGAGGCATATGAGCAGTTGTGCAACCACAAGACACTGCTAGATCGTCTCGAAAAGCTCTGGGTTAGGCACTGGGGCTGCAACGCACTGCACGACTGGAAACACAGGCATGTCGAATCGGGCAGCGGATCTGGATACGACAGGCGTGACAACATGGAAATCCATAGCCGTCGCAAGACAACATCTGGACAGACTTCCTTAGACGTCACGTCGGTGATCACCGAGTGTAAGCAGCTCCGGACACTTGCCATCAGAGGTCCCTCTCTCAATCCGGCACTGAGCCAACTGTGGCGCCCGCGTCAAGCGTGCTCCAAAGACGAGGGCTCGCATGCACACTTCTGCACTATCGTCAAGGGACTCGAGGACAATGCCCCGGACTCTCTGCGGGCGATCGAATTCTACCAGGCCGAGTTCGCACCACGCATCGTCAAGATGTTGCGAGAACGGACAAACATCAGCAGGGTCTCCATATCTTTTGGAGACATTCTTCGTCGATTTGCGCCAGCGCGGGAAGCCGACGTTGAGAACACAAAGTTTACCATGGCGGGAGAGACGAGCATCCACGCTTTCTCTATATATGACGAGCACTCGTGCAAGTACGAGACATCAGTAGGAAAATTTGAGAAAAAGCAGCTTCACGAATCACTCAATGTAGAGATCTTTCCGCCTCAGAAATCATCTCAGCGCCTACGGGACAGAGAAACCAGGGATTTTCTGCGTCAGTGGGCAAATAGCCCACAACGAACAAAAGGGCAGTCGGAGCCTAGCTATATTTTGAGCGAGAAAGACTCCCTACTGGTGGAATACCTGGTGACCAACAGACACGAGAGTCCAGTCCCTGGGTTAAACTACTTCCTGGTTCAGTTAGCTGACGCTTTCAATCACTGCGACAAACTCTCTTGCAACGATCAAGAAGTCATCAACGAGATCCCAGTCAGTCCATTCTCCTTCATTTCTCCGAGCCCACATCATTGCCACGAGCCACCGTCATCCTCTGGCATCTTCGTAGACGACCCAACCGGCGAGTCGATGCAGGCGTTCTGCCTCCTCCACCAACGCTTCGGCTGGGCACCGCTCTGGGACATTGACCCGCTAGTAGACGCCCGCAACTTTCCGTGGAACGTAGGCATCGAGTTGCCCGAGGCTGAATCCGACGAAGAGAGGAGGAGAACGCGGATAAACACCGACCTCATCGCCCCCATTTTCAGCGCTTTCTGCACCCTTCGCTACGTCAGCATCCCCGTCCGCCTCCTCATCGGCAACCGGCCCCGCTCCTCCCACACGGGACTGTACTGGGGTGATGCCACCGCCGGGCATCCCGCCGACCATGACGACGACTACACGCCGTGGCTCACACTTCCCGTCGAGGCCGGCAACGACTTCTCACACGACGACGATAACTACGACCCCTGGGACCCTTCTTCTTATGTGGCGGCCGAGTCTTTGCCGAAGCGGGAGCAAGAGCTCGCGTTCCTCGCCGCCAGCGCCCGCGTCGGCGCCGCCACGCCCTTCACGGGACAGGCCAGCATCGCCGCGTGCGCGGACGAGCTGGTGATCCGGTATCCAGACTGGATGGGGCAGCTACTCATACCCCGTAACACAGCCGACGACGGAGCGGAAGGTGGCCAAGAAGAAAAGGAGGAGGAGGATGACGAAGAGGGGCTCCGCTTCGGCCGGGCGCTGCTGAAGCGCGAGGCGCGCGGGTGGCAGGCGTGGTGGCGCGACACGGCGCTGCGGTTCACGCGGCTGCGGCGGCTGCGCATCCGCATGCCGCGCTACTTTGACGAGTTCTCGAGCGCGGCGCTGGCGGTGCTGCTGCAGCAGACGAAGAGCGACGGCGGTGGTTGGAGGGGGAGGTGGAGGGTTGCGTTCGATGGTGACCCGTCGATGAGGGCTAAGCAAGGGGGGGACGTGATGATGGAGTTCGTGGTGAGGGAGTGGGTGAAGAAGGGCGGGAAGAAGGTGATGCAGTTTTCGGAGCGGGAGGTGGCCGGGAGCGAGCAGTTGGTCGTGGCGGACGATTTGGATGTGCCGCGATGGTTCAGGGAGATGAGGGAGGGGCAGCGGAGGAGGGCGTGGACGGAGTTTGTGGAGATGATGCGGGAGTTGGGGGTGCTGGATTCAACGACGACTACAGGAGAGGAGGATGCACTGATCGAAGCGACTCCGGATGAGGAGTGGGACCGGCTTGCGAGCGAGTCCTTTGTGAGCACTCCTGACCTGCGGATGCCGGAAACGCCGCCTCGTACACCTACACCCGCCTCTCTGCCTGTTGAGTCAATCACACCGGCGCAGACCGCGCCGCCTCCGCAAGAGAAGTCCGACCCTTCACCTGCGTCAGTAAGTGTACAGCAGAGCGGAGATGTGGTGAAGCTAGAATCATCGTCCAAGCCCAAGAAATCTGGAAAGGGCAAGGCTACACCAGCAAAGCAATCGAGTGCTAGTAAGAAGCGCACAAGATCGAGCAAAAGGGATGGGGACGAGGCAGGCGAATCGTCGCCTCTGCCGCCGCCCAAGAAGGCCAAGAGCGGGAAAAAGTCGAGGTGGGAAAGAGAGTTGGAGTTGCTGCAAAGTTGAAGTGTTCACTACCAGATTTAACGTTTTGATTATTCTGTTTTCTTTCCCTGCATTGCTGGGTTTGTCGCACCACGTATTATGCTTTTAGATTCAGCTAGTTTGATATGCATCATTCGTTGGTTCCATTTATTCGTCAATTTCAATACTCACAGGAGTTTAGATTGTCATGCGGCTATCACATACAAAATCATGACCCCTTCATCCACCTATACACTCGAAATCACTCCCAAAAAGGGAATATCCCAGCCTACTAAGCACTTTTTCTATCTTCTCTACAGCTACTTCAACTTCCCAATGCCTCGAATGAAAAGCCCGCACCAACCTCATCCCCTTCCTCGACCACAAACGTATTGACTCCCGTATAATTCGCCCATCCGCTAACCTCGACCCTGACACCCTTAATCTTCTCCCCGTCACCACCAATCTCGACCTCCTCGACCGCCCTGCCCACAAACCCACCCTTCCCCGCAAACGCGTTGGACAGCAGGCTGTGGTACACCCAGCGCTCCTTCCCGACGCCCCGCTCGCCCTTGGCCACGGCCAGGGCCACGCGAGCCTGCACGCCGCTGCCCGTGGGACTGCGGTCGACCTGGCCGTCGGCGAAGACGCACAAGCCCGTCTCGGCGCCATCACAACCATCCAGCACTTCGCCGCGGCCGGCCTCGGTGACGAAGACCGAGTACAGGAACTGCAGGTCCGGCGAGTGCGGGTGGCGCAGGTGCGCGGCGCAGAGCTCGGCCGACTGCGTGAAGGCGGCTTTGAGGTTGATGGCGGCGTGGCGGAGCGCCGTGATGGGGGGGTTGGGGGAGGAGAGGGCGTCGGCGGGGAAGCCGAGGTGTGCGGCGGGGACGATGAGGTAGAAGGCGCCGCCGAAGGCGACGGAGGCGGTGACGGTGGTGGTGGATGGGGAAGAGGCAAGTTCGGGCCAGCGGAGGGAGGGGGGAACGGGGATGGGGATGGAGATGGCGGTGGCGAAGCTGGGGACGCTGAGGTAGGTGATGGGGCGGGAGGTGTCGGTGCGGAAGGAAGATGTGTCGTCGCCGGTTTGGATGGCGGGCACGTTGACCCGGACGAGGCCGCAAGGCACGTGCAGGCGTAGCTCGACGGTGCGGGTGCCCTGGTCGAAGCGGAGCTCGTGGCGGCGGGGGAAGATGGTGGCGTCGTCGCAGTCGACGAGGAGGCGGCTGAGGGCGATGGTGGCGTGGCCGCACATGGTGCTGTAGCCCTCATGCGTCAGGAAGAGGGCACCCATGTGCGCGGCACCCGTGTCGACGAGTTCGGTCGACGGCCGAAGCACGGCGCCGTACATGTCATGGTGCCCGCGTGGCTCAAAGATGAGGCTGCGTCGGATGTGGTCGTGCTCGGCGCGAGCGGTTGCCCGTTGTTCGAGAAGGGTCCCGCTAGCAATAGCCTTAGTGCATGCTTCGGGGTTTGATTCAGCTAGCGGGGATGTACGTGATATCTGGGTAGCCTGAGTATACGATTCTGGTAGGCTCTCCAGTCGTATGCATGTCAATGGTTTTGATCTGGCGCGCCACGGATGGGCGAATGAATGACGGGACCTCCATTGTTGCGCAAGAATAAGGTGTAGAGATAAGGGATAGGGAAAGGATATTGGTTGAGTTGATGAGTTGGAAAAGTATCAGCTATCAGAATGTTGTATGACGCATTATGCCAGCATTATTGCGCGCCCTATCAAGTACATGCATGATTCAGATAGACCTGATAAGAGCGGAGACCTAGGTGTTGATATGGCCCTGCAAACCATACGACGTGCATATAAGCTGAAGCGAAAGCCATATCTTCGGCTGGAGCCCCCAGCAGGATTTTGGGAAAGTTTATGGAGGAAGAGAGTTTTAGGACCGTGCTCGGTTGTCATCAAACGCCCCGCCGGAAATTCTCCGGCATCGTCACTGCAATTCAAACACTCAACTCTGCAAAATGTCATTTGGAGGAGAATCATTACTACGAGTAATACAACGCTCGATCTATCATGCCTCAATGGCCCCGGAGAGTTGCTGCGCCAAAACACCTCGATAAAGCCGACCGAACACTATTTGGCGGCATCCTCGTCCATGATCCTCCTAAACGCCTTGTTCGGGATGATGCGCCCTCCTTCCAACACGTCGTCGCCCTTTACCGGCGCGCCGTCACCCACGGCCAGCTTGATGAAGAAATCGCCCAACAGCGCGGTTGGTGAAACGTAGCCCTTGGCGAAGGCGCGGACGGGGGGGCCAAAGACAGCGGTAGCATAGTCCTTCATGGGAAAGCGGCCCTTCTGGGCTTCGATGACCTCGGGGTGGTTGGCCTTGTCGACGAAGGCCGGGCGCACCGAATACGCCCGGAGAGACGGGTAGCCCGACCCTTGAAGCGCCAGGAGCTGCGTCTCAGTGATGCCCTTGATACGGCCAAAAAGTGGGGTGAAATATCCGGGCGCTTGAGTGGCACCCTCGCCTGGCGGCGTGTTAGTCGATAACAAAGGTAGGAGGCCATTGGGTTGGGAGAAGCGAACCCGAGATGTAGACAAACTTGAATGGGTCGTTGAGGCCGGAAAAGGCCTTTGCTGCCGCGAGCGGGTAATCCTGGGTGATTTTGATGTACTCGCTGTGCTGGCGTCAGCACTACTATTCGTGCAATTTCGCGATGCACTCACTCTTTGCCGACCTGGTTTTGGCTGATACCCTGGGCCCAGATGCACGCCTCAGCCCCGTCTAACTGCTTCAGCACCTCGGACGGATAATTCTCGAAATCCTTGTGTTGGATGACGGTCACGTTCTTCTTGCCCTCAGCCATGGGCACGGGACTCCTGCTAAGGATGGAAAGGCGCGAGATGGGTCCACCGGCGTTCATGTTGGCTAGGATTTGAGCAAGAGCTCCCGAGCCAACCAGGCCCGTAGCGCCAGTGAGGATGACATGCATTTTCGGAATAAGTTGTTCTTCTGCGGCGTAAGCACTTGGCCGAGGAATTGGATCGTTTTATGTTGTGTCTTGCTAAACTCCGTTGTTGTCTTCTCGACCGTGTTAACGCCGCCCCCACACCGTGCGCAGCCACCGGACAAAACTTCACGGCGTCATCTTACCTTTTCAGGAGAACTGTCGTCGAGGCGATGGATGCCTGGAGAGCGCGGACCCCGAAGCCCTGATGACTGCAGTCAGCCCGCCCTTCTGCCGCATGCTGTCATCCAAACCGCCACTTACCGCATTCGGCAGTGTAAGCGCGAGTCACCACCACTGACTACACTCCCTTATAGTCGGGCTTCTCTTTTACCATCATCGATCTGTAGTCTCATCAATAACGAATTAACTAGGTTTTTGGGTACAACTTACAGAAGGGTATTGCTCCCAAAAGCTACCTTAATTTATTTTCACCCGTGTCATAGGCAGTTGAAGCTATCGTCCGGATGAGAGTGTCGAATTAAAAACTCTACATACACCTCTGGACGATAGCTTCAATTACCCATATGTTGTTTTATTTTTTTTTTAAAAAAAAAGCTGAGGCATAGTTACCTTGGAGGATCCGGTAATTCTTCGCGCTTGCCTTCGGCTACAATTACCCTCTGTAGACAACCACTGAGGTGGAATTCCACTGCAGCATCTTCAGCTTTCTCTCATATCCATAATCGACAGGTAATGTCTTAGCTACCTTGTTCCCCATAGCCATTTCTCACACTCGGCCGAGCCCACTAATGACCAACAAAACACACAATCCCGTCTCGCTGTTGCTACTGGCTTGTCGCCGTGGCCCGTTGACGTTTTGCTTCGGAGAGCTCGGAGCGTGCCCACCAGAGGCAGAGTAGGTATCCGATGACGGCGGTAATGCAGCAGGTGCCATCAGCTGTGTGGCAAAAACGGCGGCGACGACCCGTTGGCTTTTGTTTTGTTTGCTCTGGCTTCTTTTCCTTCATTTTCCCCAGTCTCATATCTAGATGATGGAAGGGAATAGTGACAAAGTCGAATAATAAGAAGAGTCCTAGGCTGAAACGCTTCTTTTCTTATGACATTTTTTACACTCTCCTGTCTTTTGCTTCATCAGAAGAAGCGCGCTGTTTACGCCAAGCAGGCTACAACCTTGGAACAGAATTCGTGCCGCAGGGAAGCCGTAAGACGACAGGGGTAACCCACGGCATCTTCTCGTGAAATATCGTCTTACAGTCCCTTCTCGTAGCCGATGGCTAGCGTAGATTTGCTTTTTGCTCATGTCATGGGTAGCTGAAGCTATCGTCCCGACGTGTATGTAGAATTTTGATTCCACATTCTCGTCCGGACGAGAGCTTCAACTACCCACATGTATTATTTTTCAATAAAAAAAAGGCGCTGAGGCATAGTTACGTCTGGAGCCTTACTATTCTTCACGCTGGCCTTCGGCTGCGATACCCCCCCTGTAAACACCGTAGCTTCCACTAAGAAAACAAGAAGCACGTATAAGCAAGCTAGAATACGTGCGTGCGACTCTGACACGAGCACCCCATGTGTTCAGCTTCACCAGTACCCATGTATATCGCGCACCACAGTCCAATTGCAAGGGGAACAGAAAAGTAAAGCAAGGAAGAGAAACGGGAAAAGCAGACGAAAGAACAAGGAAAAAGCCAAGCACACCAGCGGCATTCTCGAATGTCGCCAGAAGGCGGGAGAGACACGCAAGTGATGTGGATCCCCCCCCCCCTCCGCCGTGGCGTCTGGGGCGGGGGGCCGCGCGAGGCGCCCACAACTCCGGTGACCAGGAAAAGCAGGGCTCCTGCTGCTTGCTGCAAGGCCTCCCAAGGCATGGCGGGGAGCAACACGTCACACTGCTGTAGCGCCGCTGCCGCAGTCGCCCGCGGAAGCGGATGGAATATGCAGAAGACGCATAAGTGAACGTCCCCACGTGCGGCCTTGTAGTGATTGCCATTCCGTGCGTGAGGCGCATTTGGTCGGATTGCCATGGCCGGTGATGCGGAGACGTTTCAGACCATCGCGGATCCTGCGGCTATCATCAAATCTTCGTTATCTAGCAAACCCAACAAGTGGGACCAGGAAAAGCCAGGACGACTTATCATATTTCGTTCACGCGTGTGTGGGCGTCAAAGATGCAAGCGATGCGGAGCCGCGTGGGAAAAAAAAAGTGGCACGGTTGCAAACCGGTGAATGTATTTCCAAGGGCGCGGTCCGATCTAGTAACGGGCGCCATCTCCAATAACCTGCGAAAAAGCGGAAGGTCGGGGAGTGAGATGTGTCTAAAATCCAACATTGAAACTTTTTTTTCCCGTCTGCCAGCGCAATGGAAGGGTCAAACGCCAGCGCTTCCCAACCCATTTGCGCCCGTCTAAGCTGAAACCTTGAGATGAGAACCAACAGCCACAGAGGCTGGAACCGGATATTAGATTAAATGAACTCCTGAATGTGATGATGATATGTATGGCCGCCGTCTAAAAAAAAACAAAGATCCCACGCTTTTTGGTACAAGAAAATTCCCGGAAATGAAGTGGAGCATTTTGTGCTACCACATCGATGACTCGACAACCCATCCGCCTCCCCATCGGTAGGCCGCAATCACACTAAGCGACGGCCTGCGCGACGTGATCACGAATAGGAGGGTCGCATTGTTGATGCCGTACTACTCGGCGGTGCTTGCATAGCACTGAAGGCAAACAATTGTTTGAGACTGCCCTGACTCGGCGACGCCGCGTTGGGAACCTTCTTCTCAAACAGCTCCAATTCGCCCTCGGCAAGCCCGGTTGACATCTTGCAGCTCGGTCCGCTCTTGAATGACCATTGGGTCAGACTTGAAGGGGCCGTCGTCGGGTGAGCGGCCGAAAAGGGGTTGACGAGATCGATTGAACGGGTGCCGTAAGAGGATCCATGAGGGTTCCGTCTCGGCAGCGGTCGACTTGCGGGTGTGTACGGTATCGACATGCTGGTAGAACTGCTCGGCGTGTGTGACAACGATGGCGCTGTACTTGTTGTCGATGCCACTGTCGAGGTAGAAGACCGCTTTGACCTTTGGGCCGCCATGTCGGTTGCCGAAAATGTCCTCAAGTAACGGGCCGCGTCCGACTCCTTCGACTTCTCCTGGGACCACTCGGGTGCTTCGTCGTCGGAGCCATCGGAGTAACCGTACGAGAGGCGTTTTGAGGGAATGGCAGTAGGGGAGCGAGGAGGAACGATGTCGCGGGAAGGAGAGAAGTCCTCGTAGGAGCGGAGAGAGTATGGCGTCGGAGGCGGCGACGGCTCAAAGGTAATGGTCTTGGTGTTGTCCTTCTTCCGGCAACTAGGGAGCAAGTTAGCGTGGAGAGCGGCCAAGTGTGGACCAGAGCCGTGACTAACCTTTCGGAGCAGTAGAGGATCGAGTTGTTCGGCACAATGATCTGCTTCTCGCACACAGTGCTGGATCGAGTCAGCGTTGCGTCACGGCGCCAAGGGCGGGAGGCTTACCAGAAGTTCAGAAAGCTGGCGGCCATGGCGTCGTCTTCGGGCTCTTCGTCCTTGCGCTGGGCGGCGAGCTGGGGGACTTTGTTCGCCGACTTGCTGGAACGCTTGAGCAGCGCAGGCCTCGAGACGCGCGGGTGGGACTGCGCGGCCCTTTTAGAGTGCGAGGGATTGCGATGGTGCGCGTGTTGGGTCGCCATGTGGGCGGTGTGTGGTGTGCTTATAGCTCAGGACTCTTGCAGGACCGGTCGTATTGGTCGAGCAGCCAGGTGTCGCGTGCACGGCTGTTGCAAAAAGTAGAACACAGCAATGCTGCTTTACGGGCGGCGTCGGGCAGTGACACAAAGATAGAGGGCGGGCGGAGAGATAGGGATATCTTTGGGCGGCTTTGTTTGCTTATCGCGCAATGACGCTAGCCGGAGCCAGGGACGGACGCCTGCGGCCACTTGTTAGCTCTATTGCTCGGGCACCGGCGCGCAGGCCAGCCATCATTGCGGCGGCAATGCGTAGCTGCAGCCGCGACCGTATTGCTGCGCTCGGCAGGGAGGCTCACTGCGTGTTCGATGTACCACTGCTGGCGATGCGCGTCGATCCGGCCTGAGCGCGGCGGTCGTTAGGCGGCTCCACCGAGGGGCAGCTCTGTGCGCGCGGCTAGAAGCGGGTAGTGCGGCGTGCGATTGCGGCGCGCCGGGTTCTAGAGGGGCGGGAGATGCGAGGCGGTGGCTGAGGGCTGAAGGGTGCTTGATGTGCCTGCTGAGGGCTGCTGGGGACCGCACTGGCGCGAGGGAGGCGCTTCTGATATACTTCCCGATGTAACCGGTGAGCGCGCGGACCGGCGTGGACAAAGGTCGAGAGCGATATTCCTCATCAAGCACATCATCCCGCCGAGTCGCCCGCTACAGATCCACTAGCTGTCACCCCACGCTTAGAGCGGATTCTCCACATCGCAGGCCAAAACCTCTTTGACCGGACCATGCCAGCCTGTCAGCGCCCGCACGCTGCCAGCGGTGCATGGCGGGCATCCCGTCCCGCTGCCGCCGCCCCTGCCCCGTGGTCCAGTGGGCTGCTTCAGACGCGCATGCCGCGAATCACGCCCGCCTAGGCCCTGAACACCCACTCGGATCGTCGCCGCCGTCCCTTCCACGGAGAACATGCGCCGTCCGCATACACCCACATGATAGGACACCACCTCAACGTGCTGTGATCCCGCGGTGTGCGTGCACCGCTACTCGGCCCCGGCACACTGATGAGCGGCGCTCTAGAACTTCCGTAACGTTGCGCGCGCGCGAACGGAAATTTAGCCGATCGCGCCAGTGAGCCTTGCTGTTCTTTGCAGCGGTGGGGACGTCTGAAGAGACGCTCGATCTGGAGTTTCACTTATGTCAGGGATCGAGGGTCTGCCAACCTCACCGGTTGCTGCGGGGTATGCCGGCCAGGAACAACCTTCTGAGAACCGTGGTGTCCGAGAACAAGAATTCTGTTGCCTGCACCCGCACAGCGCGCTCATGCGCCCCCGGCACCTGATTGCGAGCGCGGCCCGATTCGAATTTTCAGACGCCGTGGGTCAGCCACACGTGCTGATGACTCCGCGAGACGCTGTTGTTGTTCGAGAACCCTCACCACCGCTCACGGCGACTCTCATTAGGTGGGTCCCGCGATGGACTCGTCAGCGCCAAACTCCCACCACATTGGCCACTCTACCCGCCCTACGGCGTCTGCTGCTATTTTTCCCGCCAGCCCTGCCTTCTAGACGCCTTTCGGACCCGCTTCCGGCGCAATGACGACGCTCAAAGGCTGCCACAGCCTCATGGGCGTCATTGGACGGCAAAGGGGTCAGTGTCTCCAGTTTTTGATACTTGGATGATGCGGATGGGCGTCGACGTTGGGTAGAACGGGCCATTCTGGTCGTCACCCGGTGGCGGTGCAAAGTCCATGTCCTCAACGCTCAACTTGTTCCGGCCTAGAACCGCATCGTCAGCTCATCGTCCGGGGGTGGAGCCAATGCCGTTTGCCGTAGGTGGCTGGTGCAGGGAAGACGTACGGCAAGCCACATCAAATGCCTCAAATGTCTGCTCGTTACGAATTGTAGCAGCGATCAGAATTTGCAGCGAGGGCTGGTGCTGCAACAAATCAGCAAGGGTGGACACCAGAACCGGGATGACGGCTTTGTCGTAGGTCTGCATGTGTCGACGTTAGTAATGTGCTCTCGCAACTGTGGTTCGGCTTCCGGCTTACGACGTCCGCCCCAAGAACAACGTCATATTGATCTTTCGAGCCCTCGTAGTAGAGACTCTCTTCCAGTGCCCAGCTCCAACCCCATCTCAGCACTATCGAGTCTGTGCTTCCTTGGGCATCAAGCCCATTGAGAAACAGGTTCGTCTTGATACTATCGACCACGCCCTCATCTCCGTCGGTTGCCGTGGCCTTTGTGGCTTGCAGGTGCTTGGTGCATAGTATGGAAAGTAAACCGGTGCCGGCTCCTAATTCGAGCACTCTTTTACCTCGGACCCACTGCTGGCCAGACTCGCTAGCCAGATAGGCCCCTAGATGCAACGCAGCCTCCCACGTGCGAAGCCCAGTGGTTCCGGATGAAGAGATGACAGCGCGAGACTCAAGCAGCGTGACTGCACGATCATTGCCAAAGTTGTAAGTTACGTACGACTTCGTCTGGGCCGATGCGGATTCAGACGGAAGGTTGGAGCCTAGGAGAAGAGATAGAGAAGACATGAGATCGTCTGATAATTCCTGCACCGCCGGAGAAGCACGTGAATTAGTACGTACAAAACATTCGAGAACGATCTACGAAGAAGAACAAGTGTCTACTGGCATCGCGAGGAAAGCTGCGTTGGGAACGAGCTGGGCGCGACAGCTGTTCACTGGTATCCGCATGTGCATCGGCCCAGCGTCGTACGGCACCATGGTATCCGTGTGCGCGCGCGGTTGCTCGGGATCATCGTGCTCGTCCGATGGGATGATTGTTTGTTGGGGAAGCAGAACAATAGAAAGGGGCATTATTGCTCGCCAGTGCTTCTCGTGGCACGGTGACAAAAAGAAAAGACGAAAGATAAGGGGAGATGGAACGTTTGACATTGCAAGAAAAAGGGGAAGAATTGGGCTTGCATACATCCTCTTCGGGATTGTCGATAGCTTGCTCGATGGTGGAAACAACCCGCTTGAGTACGCGCATCTGGTACCTCTCGGGCGGCGGATACTGAATAGAGTCCCTGTCGAACATTTCCGCAAAGAGCCATGCCTGGACGTCGGGCCTCTTGAGGAGCTGCGCCTCGGGCCAGCGCATTTGCACCAGATCGAGGAGCTGGAAATATTGCGCGCGGAAGACCTGCAGGGCCTGCATCTCACCCGACGAGACTTTCATGGTGTCGACTGGGCCGGACAGGGCGAGCGTGCAGGTGCGGTGCAAATGTTGAAGTTCGTGCGGTGCGGCGGCGGGTGCCACCTAGCGTTTAGCGAGTCTTGGCGCGACACCGCACACGACGATGCACAGTTTTGATCTTTTGCGAATCTTCGCATCACCGACGACGACCGGCAACTTGCTGCGACAACCCACACACATCCCCAGGATCTCGCCGCAGGACCTTTGAGCCCCTCTCAGTACGTCGCCCAGCTCCACCTGCTCCTGCACTTTTTTTTGCGCGTCGCGCATTTCCAGCGCCCGTCTAACTCTCCGCACAGCCCGTCCCGGTCCCTTCGATCCTCTCGTCAAGATGGCCGACTCGCAAGTTACTCTGCGCACGCGCAAGTTCATCCGCAACCCTCTCCTTGGCCGCAAGCAGATGGTTGTGTAAGTTTCCGATGCACACCGACCGAACCCGCCACAGCACGTCTAACAGCGTCCTCCAGGGATGTCCTCCACCCCAACCGTCCCAACGTCTCCAAGGATGAGCTCCGCGAGAAGCTTGCCCAGCTCTACAAGGCCAGCAAGGACCAGGTCAACTGCTTCGGCTTCAGGACCCAGTACGGTGGTGGCAAGAGCACCGGCTTCGCTCTCATCTACGACTCCAACGAGGCCATGAAGAAGTTCGAGCCTCACTACAGGCTGGTCCGTGTCGGCATGGCCAACAAGATCGAGAAGGCCAGCAGGCAGCAGCGTACGTACAAACGGGTTTGGCGGATCGTGGAAGGACACATGCTGACGGATCTCGGCGTACAGGCAAGCAGCGCAAGAACAGGTCCAAGGAGTTCCGGGGTACGGCCAAGACCAAGGGCGGCAAGAAGGACAAGAAATAAGCGGATCGCGGTTGACGGGGTCGTGGGCGAAAACGGATTATTTGCATCACGGTCATGGCGGGACGATGGCTGTCAGAGGCTTCGTGTACATCATTGCACGCTTGAACCTCATGCGGCTTGGGAAAAAACTAGGCGTTTGCTTTGTCTGCTGACCCAACATGGCATAGCATACCAATGGATTCTCATTCACGGTTACGAATCCTATCCATGTCTCCGGCCTTGAATCAATGTGCGGTTTCGCCACATCGAACATCTAGTGTTGGAAGAAATTGCAAGATCGGGGGTGCAGACAAGCGAAGCCCAGTATTTGCATATTCGTTGCATGCTTCAATTGCTTTGCACGTCTCGACTGTATGATTGCGCGGCAAGATACCTATCGATGAGCCCAGAATTCCGGCCATTTGCCTACCAATCGGCGCACTTGATTTTATGAGCATCTAATCCCTTTGAGCAATTAATACCTTTTGAGCTTCCTCTCGAGTTACATCTGGGAGATGGAAGAGTCCCAGAGGAAAGAGGCATATGCTTGTTTACTGGGTTATGCATTTTCTGGACATGCGTGCAAGCCCCAACGAACAACTGAGACTGAGCTAAACGTGAAACGTGCAGGGAGAAAGTAAGCAACCTCTGGTGGCAAGTGCTTGAACTCCGAATGCGATCTCGACCATGCCACAGCTGAGCAATCTTACTCACACTCTGACCAATCCCACTTACTTTGAAGCACTAAGTGTTCCTTGCACGAAGCTTCACGTGCCCGGCTGCTGATCGCTTCTTCGGGTTTTCGGCCCTGGAAGTGTTCGTCTTTCAAGGATATCAATTATTATGAAGTCTTTAAATAGAAATCTTCTAATCGGTAAGGCGGACTGAACATCGCCGGAAAATCCGCGCGTTCGCCCTGCTCCTAGTCTCTCACTGGCATTCGGAAGAAGCATTGCTTGGCTTCTGGACCTGAACTGCACGCTGGATTATGGTCAAATCACAATGATGTAGCTGCATCACGAAAGCACCTACCATGCAATGGAGTGTCAAAGCTTCTAGCGCGGGTACGAAGGAAGTAGTCGGAAGAGGCGCATGGCGCTGCATCTGGATCCCTAGCGCGTGCCTGTGTAGGCTCGTAGAGGAGCCGCCATTAGTATTTTGTAAACGCGCTCGATAGATTTGCTGGGGTGGTGATTTGGAGCGGCAGCGGAGATAGGCAGGCACCTCTCGGATTGCGGATGGGCGGGCAGCGCTAGAGCGAGCTGGCACCCAAACAGACGTCACCTCTCGCTTCCTTTCCAGCCCCATTCCCAAGGCTCTCGCTCAACCTCGCAGCTTTGCAGATCGCGCACTCTCTCCACAACCAGCCTCCACCGCGCCTGTTCATCGTCGCGATCCGCTGCGCCGCAAGACCCTACAGCTTTGACGACTGCCCAACCCCGCGCAGCGATTCGCCATGTGGGACGACGAGGATAACAACCCGTACGGCTCGTTTGAGCGCCATGATTCTTCGCCCTCGCAGGTCGGCCATTTCGGCTCCCCCGGCGGATGTACGCCAGCTCTGTTGCCCCAGCGATTCCTGTTCCTGTTTGCTCTAACACGATGCTCCAGTTCGGCCGATGACCCCGCCGTCTGAGGCGTCGTCCCCGCCCTTCGGCTCGCCAGAATACATTACCCACCGTAGAGACCTTAGCGATGTTGAGTACGACGATGAGCCTCAACAGCCCCAGCGCATCGAGCCCAAGAAGGGTGGCTATGACAGCCGCATTGAACAAATCCTCTATGAGAACCCGCAGCTGCCTATTCTCATTACCGATGCCGGCAAGAGTGCAGAAGGCGGGGGCAAATACATTGTCTACGCCATTAGGACTGGGGTATGTGCGCCTCTCTCCGCGCATGCTCTTACGATACTGAACCCGGGTGTGTAGGATCTAGAGGTCCGCCGGAGGTACTCTGAGTTCGCGTCTCTGCGCAACACGCTCGTCAACCTCCACCCGACTCTTATTATCCCTCCGATTCCAGAAAAGCACACCACCGCCGACTATGTTGCCAAGCCCATGAAGGCAAAGGAAGACATTGGAATTATAGAGCTGCGCAAACGTATGCTAGCTGTCTTCCTGAACCGGTGCAGGCGGATGCAGGAAGTCCGTGAGGATGGCGTTTGGTGGAGGTTCCTGGACCCCAACGTTAGCTGGGTATGCTGAACTTCAGAACCCTTTGCGACTTGTTGCTGACTCTCAATAGAGCGAGGTTCTCCACTCCCATCCGGTGGCGTCGCTCCCTTCGAACAAGCTTAAGGCACCCCCGCTCGATGCCGCAAACCCAACCCCAGGCCACCATTATCTTCCTGTGCCGGCTGCTTCTGCCAGGCTCAGATCGAGCGGAAATTCTACGTCGGGAACGCCCAACTCGCCGCCGCAACACCAGTCGCAGCCTTCTACTGCAGCACACACGATACCGGGACCGCAGGTTTTCGGTCGCTTCCCTCCCACGTCACAGAGTCTATCCGAGGAAGAGCTCGATCCTTACTTTGTCAATTTCGAAGCATCTTCGAAGGAATTGGAGCAGTTACTGCAAGGAAGCATGGAGAAAGTTAACCGTCGGGCGCTCGCTCACCTTAATTCGTGGGGAAGCGATATGGCGGAATTGGGAGCGCGGTACAATGCTTTTGCGTTGAACGAGCAGTCACGTACTCTGTCGCAAGCCATTGAAAAGATGGGCCAGGCTGTCGATTCCACTTACATCCAAACTTGTGAGCTTTCGTCTGCGTTGAGTGCAGGCTTTGCGGAACCAATGAGGGAGAGCGCTCAGTTTGCCGGAATCGTCCGGGACGTACTCAGATACCGCATTCTCAAACGTGTGCAGGAAGAGATGACCAAGGACGAGCTGGACAGGAAGAGACATCTACTTCAGTCACTGGAGCAGAGCGAAGCCGAAGCTAAAAGGATAGAGCAGTATCTGAACCAGACTGGGGGTCCACCGCCGAGGAGATCCAACTCTACTGCTTCCCAACGCAGCAACAGCGATCCCCCACGACCCGAGGAAGATGCGGCATCTATCGACTCTGACTTCCCGCCTACTCATGGCGAATCGCACTCGCCACCTTCAGCGGCGCAAGGTCAGCCCCAGCGATCCGAGCCATCATCGCCGGTTCACAGAAAGACTGCAAGCGGGAACTTTGTGACCTCGAAGATCTTTGGCCGGGTCAGCCATGCTTTCCATGGTATCGTTGACGTAGACCCGGAGAGAACGCGTAGGGACCAGATTGGCAAGACGAGGGAGAGCATAACTCAGGTAATCACGGCGACTCCGGCCCTTTTGATGATCCAACTGACCTTTACATAGCTTGAACAAGCATTGGAAGTAGCGGAGAAGGATGTCAAGGATGCCAGCATAGGTGTGTTGAAGGATCTCAAGAGATTCCAGGGTGAAAAGGAGGAAGATCTCAGACGTTATATGGTGAGTTTGCTTCTCAGAACATGTGCCCTGTGTGATGCTGACGGTCTCAGATTGCCTTCGCTAAGTGCCACATCGAGTGGGCGAAGAGAAACCAGGCCTCATGGGAAGAGGCCAAGGCGGAGATTCAAAACATTCAGGCGGCTCCTACAGAGTGATTGTGACGATACCAGCTTTGATTCGGGACGGGGCGTTATTGTATGGTATGAGGTAGAAAGTAATTGGCAGTGCCATTAGTGCATTTCGAAGATTCGCTTCTATAAACAACTATCGATGCGTTGCTATAAGAAACATTTGTCACAGTGTCGATCTTCTAATGTTCGTACTGGTAATGATACCGCCTGCGTTTAGGCGTGCTCGCCAATCTCCTGCGCCGAAATTTGCTGCCTGTCGCCCTTCCTCTTGCTCTGGTGCGCCGTCTGGCTCTCCTCGTCCGTGATCTCGACCGTGCCATAAGGAGTGGTCCTTCTGATAGGCGTCTCGCGGCCCTCCCGGTCGCCCGAAGCCGGATCTTGCTGGTTGTTCTGGAGCAGAGCAGCCTGACGCCTTTCGCGCCTCTCGTCGATGCGCCTACGCCAGGGCTTGTAGAGGACAACGCTAAGGGCGCCGAAGACGATGAAAGAACCACAGATGGCGCCACCTGAGAGATAGTGAGCATAGATGTGGGACAATTTAACGAAAAAAGGGGGAGGAATGGGAACGAGAAGTGGGAAAAAGAAAGAGGGGAGAAAACGCACCGATGATCTCATAGCTATCGCCAGCCTTTTCGACGCCGTCCCAGAAGCGGCCGGTAGGCTCGGCGACGTTGAGGATGAGGGTGAGCAGCTGGATGACGCCGATGACGAGGGCGACGACGACGGTGATGACGGTGAGGACGATGCTGTAGTAGAGGATGGCGATGCGGTCGCGGGCCAGGGCGGTGGATGTGTAGAGCGACATCATCAGCGCGCCGTCGGCCGTGTCGAGCAGGCACATGCCTGCCGTGAAGAGCAAGGGGAAGAGCAGGATCAGCCAGATGGACGTGCCGCGCGCCGCTTGGATGGAAGAGATGCCGAGCAGTGCGATCTCTGACGAGGTGTCGAAGCCGAGACCGAAGAGGACTCCAAGGGGGTACATCTTCCAGGGCCTGTTGGGTGGATTAGTTGGTTTGCAGGAATTAGGAGCGGTGGTAGGGCTTAGCGGAGAGGACGAACCGGTCAATCATCTTGAACATGCTCTTGAAGATGTTGAAGAGGCATCCCCCACCGTGGATCTTGAAGTCTTCATCTTCCTCTTCACTAGGATGGGCGGCCAGCAGCGCATTGAGTTGCTTTACCAGGCGGTACAGGATGTAAACGTTCATGATGCCCAGCAGGATCAAGAAAGCGGCGGACACGGAGGTGCCGATAATGCCACCGACTTGGGAGAATCTGTCAAACTTGTCGGAGACGGCAGAGGCCGTGGCTGCAACAACGATTGAGGTGACTATGACAATCCTGGGAAGGGGGATTAGAGAAGTTGTCTAGGGCGAGATACAATGGGGTGAAATATACGTTGAGTGGCCCAGAGAAAAGAACATGCCGACAGTCACAGGCCTCTGGCCCGCGGCAATAAGGCGGCGTGTCATGAGATCGATGGCCTGCGTGGTTTGCTTCAGTAATAAGGCCGTATATCAAATTTGGATAGACTTACAGAAATATGGTCTGCATCCAGAGCATGACGCAGGCCAAGGGTGTAGGAGAGAATAGCCGTAGAAATAAGAGCGCTAGTGTAGATATTAGATACAAATGCTTCTTTACACAGATGGGTTGGATTACTGACGGATGAAAGTGCTGTATATGCAACGTCAGTATTGCTTTCATATTGCTATTTCCCAATACAGGTACTGCTTACCAAGACGATTCCCACGGCCACCCAGACAGCGGCATTAACCAGGGCTATCAGAATGATAATGGCCAAGGCAGGGAACGGCAGCCGACGCAGGTATGGCACGCGGCCGTGGTACATCTCAGCCTTCTTTGAAACATTTCCCAGAAATGAGACCTTATCTTCGACTTGGATGTCGGTCCCCGCGGAAGGGTAGTTCTGCAGCGGCTCGGCCATGGCGATGAACGGGAGGGAATGCGAATGAAGACGAAGGAGGCGGTACGTACGAGGGCAAGAGAAAAAGATGTGATGGCCCTTTACGCCGTCGGCCGTCACCGATTGCGGGCAGCGTTTTTTGTCTGCTATCACTGGCTGGAAACGTGCTCATCACGGCGCTTGGGCCAAGGTGGGGTAAGAAAGCCACTAACGCGGCCTTATCAGTCCCATCCTGGTAAGAGCCAGGTCATACGCGAATGTCACAGGCGCTTCTTATTGGACCATCGTCTTCTTTTTTTCCTGCTGTACTCGATTCTATTGCCATTTGCTAAAGCACAGGCTTGCATTGGTCCCTCCGAATCCGAACGAATTCGACAAAGCGACCGTGATTTCCCGTTTCTGTGCCTGCTTCGGAACGTAGTTGCAGTCAAATTCTTCCGGTGGGTCCCCGGCTGTTTCCAAATTCAACGTTGGAGGGAGGATGCCCTGCGAGTGTGGTGAGTCAATGGTGCATTTTCTCCGCGGAACCAGATCAGACGTACATGGTGAAGGGCAAGAATCGTGAAGATTGCCTCGACGGATCCAGCGGCGCCGAGCAGATGGCCTATAGCTCCCTTCGTGCTGCTGACGTTTACATCTGCCGCTCTCTGCCGCCCTTGGTCTCCCAAGAGAAGCGTTTTGATGGCCATGTTCTCGGCCGCATCGCCCAGGACTGTCGATGTTGCGTGGGCATTGACATAATCAACTGCGCTCGGTGGGAGTTTTGCATGCTTCAGAGCTCGCTTCATGGCAAGAAACGGGCCCTCTCCGTCTTCTCGAGGAGCAGTCATATGGTGGGCATCTGCAGAAAGACCATAGCCTTTAAGCTCTGCATAGATTCGGGCACCTCGAGCTTTCGCGTGCTCAAGTTCCTGTCGACACATTAGCACCGTGCATATCTAGTGGGGTTTCTTATACGAACCTCGAGGACAAGCACACCGGCACCCTCCCCAATCACGAAGCCGGCCCTGTCCTTGTCAAATGGCCTAGAAGCAAGATGAGGCGTGTCATTCCAGTCCGTGGCAAGACTTCTTGCACGAGCAAAACCTGCAATTGCCAGAGGGTGGATGCAGGACTCGGCGCCGCCCGCAATCATGACGTCTGCATCACCATAGGCAATGAAGCGAGCGGCATCGCCAATTGCGTGGGCACCGGTTGTGCAAGCTGTTGTTGCTGCGTGGTTCGGGCCCTACGCAGGTTAGCGGAGTTCGGCTTGAGGCAGCGAGTTCATCGAACCTTCAGCCCAAAGCGCATCGAGATATGTCCAGCAGCGAGATTAATGAGCAGTCGGGGCACGAATAATGGCGAGACTTTCTTGTAGCCGCCTTTATCGTAGGCGATGGATGTCTCGTACACATCATCAAAGCTCCCAATGCCAGATCCGATGTAGACACCCTATTGCATATCAGCTATGAAGTCTTGACGCTAGACCAAGCAAAGACGGACGGTAGCCTCCAAATCCTGTTCAGCCTTTGGGTGCCACGCAGCATCCTCAAGCGCCTCGTGTGAGGCTGCCATGGCATACTGGGCAAAGAGGGCCATCTTGCGCTCATCCTGCGTGGGTCAGCAAGCATTTCCGTGACTTGGTTTTGGGTGCGTCTTACACCTGGTTGGAGCCATTCTTTTGCCGTCCACCCTCCGTCCTCCTTAGGCCCGGATGGAACGACTGCGGCGACCTGACTCGGCAGTGCCGCAAACCGAGGACCGCGATCCTTGACGGAGACAACGCCACAGTGACCGTCGATGAGGCGCGACCATGTTCTGCGGATGCCTGCAGGGCAGCTGTGTTAGCTCACAAGCAGAGCGACCGCACGGCTGCAGCTCTCACCAACTCCCAGCGGCGTGACCGCGCCTAAACCGGTGACTACCACTCTTCGCATGGCATGGTCTTGATGGCCGGTAGATGCTCTTGAATCGGGAAAGTTGACGCGGCTGGAGATCAAAGACGGACCGACGCGCGCTGACTGTCGGCAACGACTTTTCTCGCTTGTGCCCACATTCCGCACTTTCCCGTCATTCCCTCTCGGCCTCTCGACCGTTCTCAACCTTCTTCTATCGTTTCATTTACGCTGAAACTAGGGCCTAACTGCCTCATCAACCGTAATAGGAGCCGGGCACGTGGCATGTCCGTTTCGCCGCTCGATGATAGTGTCTTTTCACGCCGCTATTGCTCCTTCAATGAGCTTCTTAATACGCAGTATGTAAGCTCTAGACATGCTCAAGACCCTCTTGGGTTCGCAAACGGCGAGTCCAGTTGTGTTTTTCTGCTCTGAAGATGTGGTGAGCCCAAAATCATGCCACCAGTCACTTCAGCTCACGTCGAGCACATGTGTTTTCCTGGGCAACTTCCTGCAAAATGAGAGAACAACTTGGATCCTCTACTCCGACCATCTTCATCCCTGAAGATCTATCTGTCTTTCTCTTCGGATGTCGAAATGGAGGCCCGACTTTCCCCAAATTCGGCCGACTAATGAGTGCCATCAAGGTGCTCAGTACGGACTTCGTTGAGGCCGTGCATCACAATCATAGCGCCCCAGAAAGACCCCCCAGGATCAGCCGCAGCTTTTCGTAATCCGACCGAGTGGTTGTTTCGAGCTCCGATTGGCTTGATTGTGGCCATGCCTGCATTCGTGCTGTTGCTTCCGAGATCTCTGGCAACACAGCCATCAAGGTACTCCAGATGGCCACTCTGACCTCATATACTCCAACCCACGCAACTAATATCCCTCGGCTTCATTTATTTAACCCAGTTGTTTCTTCTTCTCTTCAAAGTTTCTTCATTCCTCATCAAGAATATGGACAGCCCAACCAGAGAGAGCAACATCTTCGTCCACGACGTGGTCATCGTAGGGGCTGGCCCTTGCGGCCTCGCAGTTGCTGCTCGTCTGTGCGAGCACACCCCCTCTGCAATCTTCACTGACGAAGAGCATCAGCGCTACCATTGGATTCGCAAGCATGGAGCAAGAATGAGCATCAAGAACAGGAAGAACGGCCAAGTCTCGCAGGCTGCTCCCCGACTTGGACGACGATACTCTACTTTGGTGCTTGACGCAACCGGCGATCAGTGGCTAAGCCGGTGGAACAAGCTGTTCAAGACGTTCGAGATCACAAACTTGCGGAGTCCCATGTTCTTCCATGTCGACCCCGGAGACAGGGACGGTCTGCTGGCATACGCTCACGAACAGCACCGGGAGAACGAACTTGTGGAGATCAGGGAGTGCGTTGGCAAAGAGATCAGTAAACATCTCAGGAAGCAGAGGGCCAAATCTCGCAAGTATGATTGCAAAGCCACAGCGGAAGATGTATTTGCTTTGACTGATACCAATCAGGGCCCACTCCGAAGTCGTCGTTGACGAACGCGACCGCAAAGACTACTTCACACCTTCTCGCCCTTTGTTCTCAGAACATTGCGAATGCATAGTCGATCGGTACGGCCTCCGCGATGGTTTGATCAAGCAGGAACAAGTCCAGGATATCGAATATGGTTACGTTCGCGACGTCTCGGACATAGATAAGGTTTTCACACTTCGGACCAACAACGGAGTGCACCATGCTAGGGTAGTTGTCCTTGCAGTAGGGCCTGCCAATGCTCCAAGCATCCCGGGCATCAATCCTGAGCAGGGTTGCCCACAGATGTGTCACACCATGCAGATCCAGCAGTTCCCTGATCCCGTCGTCGCGGCAAAGCTCAAGGCTAAAGAGCAGACCAACTTGTTGGTGGTCGGTGGTGGTCTGACCTCTGCCCAGATCTCGGACATGGCGGTTCGAAAGGGTATCACGAAAGTCTGGCATTTGATGCGAGGCCCATGCAAGGTCAAGCCGTTCGATGTGGACCTGGCTTGGTTGGGCAAGTTTAGGAATATCGAGCAAGCTGCCTTCTGGTCTGCCGACACGGACGAGGGTAGGTAACTCTACCGCTGCCACTGCTGCCCTTCATACTAACACTTGGTTTAGAACGTCTTGAGCAGATCAAATCGGCCCGTGGTGGAGGCAGCATCACCCCGATCTTCCAAAAGATTCTCAAAAAGCACATAGCTCGCGGGACTGTTTCGCTTCACACGGACACGGTCATCAAGAGCAAGTCGTACAATGCTTCCACTCAGACCTGGACGGTCGACACTGAACCTCCAATACCTGAGCTTCCACCGATTGATTACATTTACTTCGCCACGGGCATCCAGACGGACTTCACGACCTTGCCGCTCCTCAAGTCAATGAATAGGGACTACCCTATCCATGGGCACGGAGGACTGCCGTGTCTGAATGATGACCTCATGTGGAAGGATGAAGTGCCCCTGTTTGTCACTGGCAGATTGGCCAGTCTGCGACTTGGCCCGGCTGCACCTAATCTCGCAGGAGCACGTGTCGGAGCAGAGCGCATAGCTTGGAGCATTGACGACGTGCTGGCGAAGAGTCCCGAACATGCGGAGGGGAATGATGAGACGCTCGACTACGCCAGTGCAAGAGGGAACAGGTACACCAGTTTGAGCGTTGCGGATATCGACGAGTAGACGGAAATATCCAATGTGAACAAGGCGGACCGAGGTTTTGAAGAGGTCGTAAAATGAACACAAATTTGCATGATGATTGATAGCTACCATAATGGTGAAGTCATTGATCGTAGGCTGTGGCCCAAGCTTTCCCAATCCACGAGTCGCGGCCATCAAAAAGTAAGCGGCGCGCTATACGCTTGTACCTCCCACCTGCAGCCTGCCTACCACTCTACTACATCTTCATACTGTTTTTCTTGTTGCCTTTCTTCCAAGGCCGCACCAATGGCTTCCTCATCCGCCTGCAGAGCCTGCAAGCGGGCACTGCAACAGCACACCTCCAGCTTCGCTCAGGTAGAGAAAAAACGCAACCTCCCATTGCTTCAAGAACCACCGTCCTAAACAACCCCAACCCCACAGGCAACCACACGCAGAAGCACCGCGCCCTCCTCCTCATCCCTCCGCCGCCCGTTCTCGCTCGCCTCCCGCACCGCGCAACAATCACGGTCGCCATCGCAATCCGAAGCACCCACGTCGCCCGCCAGGCTCGACTACCCCCTCGGCGCGCAGCAGGCGCAGCACACAGCGCCCGGCAATGCCTACGCCAGCGCGTCGGCGGGCGGGCCGTCTCACGCGACCATGAGCCAGGTCATCGCGCAGGGCCTGCACGGGCGCGCCGGCGACAGCACCGAGACGTACGTCGCGTACGGCGGCACCGAGATGCTGTTCCGTGAGTGCGCGCGGCAGGCCGACTACCGCGTCGAGAAGGATGCCGAGGGCGATGCGCCGAAGACGGCGAAGGGAGAGGATCTGGGCGTTGGGGAGGGGTGGTGGTATGAAGGTAGAAGATGCCCTCAGTCCTCTGGACCCCCCAAAAAAAATATGGAGCCGTTTGCTGATTAGAAGCTGGATATCCAGGACTGGGTCTTACGCCGACTTTCAACACCTGGGCGCAGATAACGTTCCTTCACATGTACATTTTGACGACGCATATCAGGAAATTCCCAAAGGAGCACGCGCCGGCGTGGCATCAGCACCTGCTCGACCACTTCTTCTACGAGGCGGAGAACCGTATGGTCATATATCACAACATGCAGGCGCGAGGCATCCGCAACAGGTACCTGCAAGACCTGTTCATTCAATGGCGCGGCGTCATGGCTGCGTACGATGAGGGTCTGGTGAAGGGCGACGCTGTGCTGGCGGCGGCGCTGTGGAGGAATATCTGGAAGGCAGAGGAGATCAACGCTACTGGACTCGCTGCCGTAGTGAGCTACCTGCGGAGGGAAATTAATAGGTTGGAGCAAATCACAATCTCGGACTTCACTAGTGGTCAAATCACTTTTGGTGGCCCCGAGCAAGAGGAGGCGGTTGTAGCGGAAGAAAGCCCTCAGATATCGGAGCCGTTTACGGCTACGGAGTCTGAGCATACGGAGGAAGCCAAAAATTAGGAAAAGGAAAACGGAAAAGGGAATAGATGACGGTCATGGAATGGATTCTTAGCATGGGCTGGCAATTGGGATTTGTACAATAGCTCCTGTATTATGGATGTATTGGGGACCGCGTCACGGCAGATAGCTCAAGGAATGAGCGGAACATCGAACTTCTTCTCTCACCAATCGGCGCAGGAATCAAAATTTTCTAGAGCCCCTTTGTCGTGTTCATAACGTGCACTATTGGGCAGAGTGAAGAAAAGGAGGCCTAATTGGGGTAAAACCTCGCGACGGAGAGACTCTTGAAGCCGACCCGAGGGGTGCACGGATGGGGAAGGTGTTCGCTGGGCCGAGGCGCGCGCGCTCAGACGGCCAAGCTCATGCTTCACGTCGACGCCGCATCCCGCTGTTCTCCTGTAGCCTAGGTGGGGGCCACAAATTCATAATCTCCTCAAAAAGGCGCCTATCCGCCCCTTCGACCGCGACACCACCCCCGCCAATTCTACCTCGCCCGCCATGTCGAAACTCCCGGAGCTCGTGTACACGCCCATCGACGGCATTCCCGCGACTGTCAACCTTCTGCGCACGACCTTCAGCACCCAGAAGACCCGCAATGTCGAGTACAGGTTGAAGCAGCTGCGCAAGCTGTATTGGGGGTGAGCCCGTGCTCCACCGCGACTTCTGCGTCAGTTGCTGACGCGTTGCAGGCTGAAGGACAACGAGCAGCTCATCCTCGAGGCCTGCAAGAAGGACCTGAACAAGTCCTCCTTCGAGACGTACATGGCCGAGTATGGCTGGGTCCTGAACGACATCGTTTTCGTCCAGAACAACCTACCGAAATGGGTCAAGGACGAGAAGGCGCCCGACATCCCTCTCGCAAACAAGCTCCTCGCGCCGCACATCAGAAAGGAGCCATTGGGCACGGTTCTTGTTATTGGGTGAGCTCTCCCACGTTGTCACTATTATGGTGCGGATGCTGATGCGGGGTCAGCGCCTACAACTTCCCCATCCAGCTTTCCCTCGGTCCCGTCATTGGTGCCATCGCTGCCGGCTGTACCGTGGTCCTCAAGCCCAGCGAGAGCGCTCCCGCCGCCGCTGCCGTCTTGGAGAAGGTGTTCCGCGAGTCGCTTGACTCGACCGCCTATACCGTAGTTCAGGGAGCCGTTCCCGAGACCACCGCGCTGCTCGACCAAAAGTGGGATAAGATCTTCTATACTGGTGGCGTCGGCGTTGGCACTATTATTGCGAAGAAGGCTGCCGAGACTCTCACCCCTGTGACGCTGGAGCTGGGCGGCAAGAACCCAGCCATTGTCACTAAGAATGCCGACCCCCGCTTGGCTGCGCGCAGGTTGCTATGGGCGAAGCTCCACAATGCCGGCCAGGTCTGCGTCAGCCAGAACTACATCATGGTTGACCAGGAGATCCTGCCTGCGCTGCTTGCTGAGCTGCGCACCGCGTATGATGAGTTCTTCCCCCAGGGGGCGCGCAACAGCCCTGACTACAGCCATATCGTGAACGAGAGGCAGTTCAGGAGGTTAAAGAAGATGCTCGACGAGAGCAATGGCAAGATCGTCATGGGCGGCACCATGGATGAGTCGGATCTGTTCTTCGAGCCTACCGTTGTGCAGGTCGAGAGCCAAAATGATAGCTTGATTGCCGAAGAAAGTTTCGGTCCTCTTATTCCTGTTCTGCCGGTTAAGGACCTGGACGAGGCTATTAAGATTGCGAACGACGTCCATGACACGCCGCTTGGTGTCTATCCTTTCGGTTCCAAGAAGGAGACGGAAAGGAGTAAGTTTATTACTGCCTAGAGGAGTGAACAAGTCTAACAGGTGTAACAACAGTCCTTAACGAGACCCGATCTGGCGGTGCCTCGGTCAATGAGTGGGTTTCCATCCTCAATAAGTCATGTATCTTGTACTAACATGTCATTCTAGCGGTTTCTTTCACGCCGCGATCCCTACCCTTGCTTTCGGTGGTGTCGGTACCAGCGGACAGGGCGCCTACCGCGGCCGCGCCTCTTTCGACGCCTTCACCCATCGCCGCTCCGTGACGACGACCCCTGGATGGATGGAGTCTCTCCTCGCCGTCCGTTACCCGCCGTACACGGATAAGAAGACGAAGCAATACAAGCAGATGAGCGAGCTTAAGCCCAACTTCGACCGCGAAGGAAACCCAAAGACCAACTGGCTCCTTACTCTTGTGGGCTTGGGCGCGAAAGGTAAGGGCGGTGGCCTCGTCAGATGGCTGGTCGTGCTTATTGGTAAGTGAACCTTGTTGGCTGATTTCGATGTCTTTATAGTATGAGATTTGTGTAAGCTGACACTGAGGTTTCCTCTGTGAGCAGTCGCATACGGTATGAAGCAATACCGCGAGAGGGCGCTGCTGTAAGTGCGCGTAGTGAAGATGTTGGACACTCATTGGACCAGTTTCTTTTGTAGGTATTGTCGTTGCGATATCCCCATGGCGATGCTCTAAGTGTACAAAAAAAAAAATTGTACTTGATAGTTATTGTGGAGGTTGTGCATGTCACTTTACAAATTTCATTGCTTGTGGTTACTATTCAGACTCATCCAGGGTGCCTGTAGATGATAATTTCGCAGAGGCTCAGATTGCGCCTCAATAAACTTACCGGACCATTAGCTCTCTCTGCTAGTGACCGCCCTCCGTTGAATGATTTGATAGCAAGTACCGCGCTAACACTAAAGCGTAGCCATCATCATGAGTGAAAATTGTTGAAGTTCACCAGCCGTCATGATTTTAGTTCTGCATCAAACCCTGCGGTTGCCGGACTACATATGATTGCCTTAGAGATTAACTGACACGCTTACTTCAACCAACAAACAACGCGAGTAGGAACATTTTGAACAAGGCAACCGCAAGAAGTGACCGAGAGCGGGATCGATGTCAATCCCTTAGACCTCGAGGTGCCCACACAGTTAACCTTGCAATAGGGATAAATCCCGTCTCTGACTTTTATAGGGATTCGTGTAGCATTCTCCTCCTCCTGTGCCTTGTGCGTCAGCAGCTCGACGAGCCTGATCAAATGTGCGGAGTGTCCGTGCCACCATTGCTGCCTGCTGCAGCTGATTGGTATGGTGTATGCGTGCATGTCATGTGCAAGGGTGACGAAGGTGTGGGCACGAAGTCAAGCAGGTGCGCAAGTATTTGATCGATGCACTCTGTTATTTATAGGGGAGAGATGTTTGAGTCTTCAGCCATTGCCTTGCCGATCATCCACACCATAGAGACTTTAGTCAACAAAGTGTGGTATGCAATTGGGGTCTTACCAGCAAGAACGAACTGTGAACTCTGTTTTGTTGCCTCCGCTAGTCACACCGTCTGCAGCATAAACAATTCTCGTCTGCCATATCTGCAGCGTCTTGACAGAAAAAAGCCGTTTACCAGATTTTCTTGCTGTTTGTTATCTTTATGAGCAGCCGTTAATATTCATCATCAATCCAGTGCAATGAAGGGGCGCTAAAGACGATCTAGTTAGGAACAGGAGGCTCAGAGAGGCCAGAGTACTTCCATTCTACGAGGTTGAAACCTTGTAAGCTCTCAATACAGACAGGGGGAAGATATGATGGAATACGAGGCGGCTATTTTGTTTTTTTTTTCTATGATGCCGACGTGTTGTCTGACGTGTTTGGTCGAGCGCGATTACGAGCCACCAGCCATGCAGATGATAGAGCATGTTTTTTTAAAAAAAAAAAAATCCGTTCAGGTGAAAAAGCGTCTCATGATCGATTGCTGTTTCTAACACTCTTCCAGCTCAACATACACACACCCATTGGACTTAAGACCTCACCTTCGATCACTCTGGCGCTCGTGAAAGCCCGAGTGAGCTTCTCCTCCACTTGTTTTAACTAACTATTCACCGGAAGAATATGAGAAGGCTGGATTTCTACAGCATAGAGTAAAAGGCTGCTTCAGAATAAGTTCTAGTTGCTGCGTCACATCATTAGCAGAAAGACACTTGTTTTACTGGAGATAAGCCTGTGCCTTGTCAAATTCTAAGGCGTTATAATATAATCACACATATGCCGACAGAAGCAAGTTTAATAAGCAATATTAAAAAAGACTTCCGTTCACTTCCTACATACATGGGTCATCATCAGCATCATCACGTGGAGATGCGGGGCCGTAATAGTTTGATCGATTAATTCTGTAGAACTTCGGCGTGTGTCCAAAAGTGACAAAGTAAGCCTTCAATTGTCAAGACCGCGCGGAAGGGAGCCAAGTACCGCTGGGTTGCATCTGATTCACTAGGGTCCACAGTAGAATGCAAAGTAAGTAAGATTTCGGAGTTGTTATATTTAGCTTTATAATTGGAGGTGCCTGCTCCAACGGGTGGCGAATCCGCGGGATAATATGGATGATGCGTATACCATCCAGATATTTACTCCCGAAAGATCCGCTGAAAGCCTATGACTAGGACCTTCTTCAGCTCTTATTCTATTCGCAATAATCACAACGATGCTTGAGTCGTTGATCAGTAGTGGATATTCCTTGCAATTATTATTGCAGATCGTGAGTTTAATACCTCGATTTCCACTATGTAGGTTCCTATGCAATCATTTGTAAAGACCAGGATGCAAAAGGGGGATGCTCAGATATGCACACGTAGTCCTGCCGTGACATCGTCATGACTGTAGAAGCAAACCAAAGAAAGGTCGGCCAGAGATGGAACGCTGAACAGATAGTTGACAGTGAAACAGTGCGTTGCCATGCAAAACCTTCTAAAGGATCATGATAGCAGCCAACGAGGGAAGCCATTTGAGGCGAAGAGAGACTTCAAGCAAAATCAAAACAACGCGAAGACGGTCTTGAGCGCCGACTGACTCAGAAAAAAGAACTGATTATAGGTACCCTAGAGTACGTACGAGACCGAGGTATATCAACAGACCACAAGAGAAAGCTGCCAACAGAAAATGAACTAAGAGAGGAGGCGTGGACAAAATGCTACACACGCAATAGGAAAAAGACGGGCTGCAAACCAAGAAATGCAGAAGACCACCCATCACCACCAAAATATTCCTTCTGTCGACCCAGCTGCCATTGCCATTAAACCTAGGGAATTCCCACCACCACTTCATCATCATTTCAATATCAAGACAGCAACTTAGTTGCTCATGCTCACGCGCAGGTATCCATTGAATTGCTTCAACGATGGCAGCTCTCATCCCTCTTTTCCCCTGACACAGTCGTCAGGTCGGGTCATCTCTTTAGACTCGAGGGAATTTGAAATCTATGCCGGTTTAGGAAGAGGCCTGAGGAGTCTGCTCCGTTTGGGGTTGAAGGGTCTGCTCCTTCTGAGGAGCTGGCTCCTTGTGGCCACCTCCAGTGAACTTGTCCTTCAGCTTGCCCCAGAAGCTACGTCTCTTGGCCTTCTTGTCAGAGCCGGAGGAAGCAGGCGTGTCAGGCGTCTTGTCCTTGTCAGACTTGGCGGGAGTGGCCGGGGGCTTCTGGTCGTTCTCGGCGCCGGTGGGCTCCGAAGTTGCGGGCACAGCAGTGGTCTCAGTGCCCGTGGTGACGGTGGGCTCGGTCTGCTCGGTGGTGGTAGGAGCAGCAGGTTCTGCCGTGGGGCTGACATCGCTGCTCACCTCGGTCTGCGCAGGCTTGTCGGCAGGAGCGTTGAGGTCGCTGGGAACCTCGTCCACCTTTGCATCAGATCCCGGAGGCACGCTGAGAGAGGTTGCGGGGACTTCGGGCTCGCTGGACGACTTCAGAGGCTCATCGGGAGACAGCGCCTTGGGGTTAATATCGTTTTCAGTCGTGGCAGCAGGAGCCGTCGCGGAGAGAGCTGCGGCCTCAGTGGGCGCAACATCGGCGACTTCATCCGTGGCCTTGACCTCTTCCTTCAGCTCGCTCTCAACGGCAGACTTTGCCTGGACCGCCTCAGGGTTGGCGGCAGCCTCGGGGCTCTCATCGGCCTGGGCAATCGACTCCTTGACGACGTCAGGGACGGAAGCAGTTCCGTTAGCTTCGGCCTCAGGGACCTTCTTGAGGAGCTCCTCTTCAACCTCAGCCTTCTCGGCCACGGCCTCGGGGTTTGCAGCGGCCTCAGGGCTCTCTCCGGACTTCTCGATGGAGCTGAAAACCGCAGGGGGCACGTCCTTCTCTTCAGCGGACTGACCAGTGGCCTCCGACTCGGGCACCTTCTTGAGAAGTTCCTCTTCGACATCGGCCTTGTCGGCCACAGCCTCAGGGTTTGCGGCGGCCTCGGGGCTGGCGTGAGCAGCCTCAATGGACTCGCTGACAACCTGGGGTACTTCTTCAGGGGCCGACTCGCTCGTAGTGGCGGCGCCAACAGCTTCCGAGGCCTTGTCCTTCGCAACGACGGCAGCGCCCAGCGCGGCGGCACCGGCAGCTGCGACACCACCAGCGACAGCGCCGGCGATGTTAGCGGCGGTTGAGTCCTCAGAGGTAGCGGGCTGCTCGGGAACCTTGTCAAGAAGCTCCTTCTCCGTCTCAGCCTTCTCCTCGACAGCGACCGGGTTCGCGGAGGCTTCGGGAGCAGCTCCGGCTTCAGCCTGGCTCTCTGAGACGACCTCGGGGACGCCGCGCGGCTCCTTGGGAACCTCGCCAGCGAGAGCAGCGGTGGTGCTCTCAGGGTGGGCAGACTGAACGGTCACACCAGGATCGGCAGCGGCAGCGCTCGGGCCAGAGCCCATGGGGAGGCTCGACTCGGGGATGGTGGTGGAGGTGATACCGGGGATATCGAACATGGCGGCGCCACGCTCGGCGTCAGGAGTGACGACGGGGCCAAGCTGCGGCGGAAGCGACTCGCCCTTCTCATACGACTCCTTGTCCAGCGTGACATTGCTGTTGATGTTGTTGGCAGAGATGGTCTCGGGCTCGGGGACGGGCTCGCCCGGGGCAAGCTGAATTGGGTTGCCGGCAGTGTTGGAGGCAGGCAGCGGGTTCACGCCGAAGGCCTGCTCCGTCTCCTCGTGCTGGGCCTTGAGCTCGGCGTCGTCCTGGACGGTCGACTCGACGGTGTTGTCGTGGATGGTGCTCGGGTCGGGGACGGGCTCGCCGGGAGCAAGCTTCACGGGGTTTGCGTCGCCATTGGAGGCAGGAATAGGGTTCACGGAAAAGGACTGCAGCTCGTTGGCGGGGGTCTCGATGAAGGCGCCGGGGACGTCGTCGAGCTTGGGCGTCTCCTTGGGCTGTTCGCCGGCGAGCTGGGCGGTGGTGGAATCGGGGGCGGCGGAAGACATGATGTGTGCGGATGGGGAGGAAAGAAAGTCGGCGGGGAGGAGGACGTTGTTGTAGATTCCGTGGCCGTCGTCTTCCTGAGGGGCCTGTGTGCTGGTGGTCCAATTGCCGTCGACGACAAACTGTGGGTGGAGCGGTAAGCGGTGTGTGCGTTGACCAGGTGACGAAATCCGGTTTGTATGCAGCGGGGATTTGCTGCGCGCACGGCGCGGTGAGACTCGGGCGCAGCGGGTGGGACCTCACCTTATAAAGCACCTTTTCGTCATTCTTGGGGAGCGGCACCGTCTTCTCGAAGCGGCCATCCTTGTGGTCTAGCTGGACCGTCTTGGCCCAGTCATCGAAAGTGCCGGTGACATAGACGTCGGTGGCCGGGCCCTCCCTAGGTAGACGCGGGAAATCAGCGCGGGCGGGCGAAACGAGGGTAATTTCGCGTACCACTTGAACGTGTAGGAGCCCATTGTGGGCAAGGCGCACGCGGCGGGGTCGGACCGGCGAGAGATGCGCTGCGCTGGATGCGGGCGAGGCGGCAGGAATGACGGTCAATTGCGCACTGAGTCGCGGAACTGCTCGCGCTGGCAGGCGCTAGAGCTGGGGCGCGTGCGGTGTCAATCCGATGCGCGGCGGCGCGAAAGTGTGTGTGTGAGCTGGACGCTGGAGGTTGAAGAAGATGCGCTGCCTGCTCGACGACTGAGAGCTCCAAGCCTGCCAGCCTCTCCCCAGCCTGCTGGTCCCAACAGCAACGCCCGGTCCGGCCGCGCTTCCGGGCCAGCCTGCTTGCCTATCGCGTCAGTCTCACATGCTGCTGCGCAACCTTCTTATCAGCGAGCGAGTCGCCGTGTCTCCACGCCGACCTCAACGCTCTTCGTCGCACCAAACCGATCGGCGCCCGGCGTCATCTGACTCCTGTCAAACACGTCGCCGTCTTCCCCACTGCGACATCACCAGCAGACCGCGCACGCTGGTGCCGCGCGCACTATTCCTCGCGTGGCGTCGTGGCGCAGCCGCTCCAACATGCCCCCATCTCCGGCTCCAGAATAGCAGCAATCGCCGCTCCGTCCGCTCCGGTGCATCCTTGGTTGACTTCAAGCCTCACTTTAGTTCACCGCAGAATCTGAAATTTTCCGCTCGAATGCACCTCGGACCCGAAGTGGGCGTCGGCTGCGATTCCCAGCCAGCTGCAATTTCCATGTCGCTGTGAAGGCGCTTTGCCCAACACACTTCAGATCGAGTCTGCCGGTTTGCTTTTAAGTCGTTTGTCGTCAGAGGAGCAGCCCCCAACGCGTTTCCTACTACCGTTGGAGCTACGACGATCCGTACCTGCAGGCACCACGCCAAGCCACAACGCGTTTGCCTCTGAATATAGATATCCAGGTCCTCAAAGGAACCGGGCCCAGTGTCATGAAAAAAGCAACGCCTCAGAGCAAAAATGTAACGTTGGGAGTCCACTGTCGACCGAGCCAACTGTGCCTCCACAACTTCGCTGCAGTGAGATGAGTTTCCACATGTTTTCAGCTTATGTACTGTCAGCTTTTGGTTCCCCGCCCTCCAGGCCATGGGGTTATAAGCGGGCTGTTCCTTCCCGTCTCCATGCTCATTCTCCACGGCATTAACACGCTACTCGGACCAATCACCGGTTCTAAACTACCCCGCTGCTTCCCAACGGTAGCCAGTACCAACTGCTTGAAATGACAACAAACAGCGGTTCTTGGGGCGAGATCCGCAGCACTGGCCCCATGGGCGTCGAGGACGATATCGTCGTGTCGACGGTTAGAGGAGACATTAGAGGTATGCATGTGCGTTGCTTTGTCTACACAAACGATCAACATATGTGCCAACCCGTCCTCAGTTCCGCGAGCAGCTCTTACCCGGTCATATTGCGTTTCCCCGCTCCCGTTGTAATTGCTTCCTTCTTCACCACCAGGGAAATGGCCATGCTAACTAGGGTCCACACAGGAACGCGCTACCCGCACATTTTGAATCATATCAGCGTCTACACGATTCCTTCCATCGACGAAGTACTCGATCTCTACTCGCAGTCTTCCACCGACCACGTTCCATCTAAACCCAGCGTATCACCACCGCATCGAGCGCAGCATAAGGAAGACAACCAGTCCATAGTCGCATCCATCGCTCGCGCCTACGCAGGCACCAACGGCCCCGAAGTCATCGGCCCGGGTTCTCAGCTCTACAACCTCAGCAACGCGCATTCTTCTAGCCTGCCTCCCAATTTAAGCACCGACAGACTCGCGCCACACGCAAAGCCAACCATCTACCGCAAAGACTCTTGGGATTCAGGATCCGATAGTGATGATTCTGTGTATCTCTCAACTATTCTCGAAGAGCCAGAACCTCCGGAGGTGGAAGCGGACACTGACATTGTCAAGCCTGTTTTCAGAGCAAGGAGGCAGAGAGATATACTGGGTACCAGCGAGCTCAAGGCAAAAATGCGGCAGAGCGGATATCCGTAGCAGCTGCGCCCGAGAAAATTTCACACTCTCCCTCTAACATTGCAAAAGAATGATGGTTCGCATTTAAGGCTGGTCGGTCGGGTATTGATCATGTCGTCCCGTGTGTTTCATTTCCAGACTGTATTCTCTTCTATATATACTTCATTGACTAGATTCATCAAATAGATCAGAGCGATCTGGTCCGTAAGAAAATCATACATCCGCATCATAGTCGATCCATCTCATGCATGATGACTATATTTTATTTTGGTAATGTATGTAGTGGAGGCCGAAGCGCATGCCGTTCACAGACTTGTATTAATTTTAATATGCACTGATCATGACGATATAGGTCAAGTCCAATTCGCTTGGATCAGGTCTTTGCTGTATGATGCTCATTCGTTCGCTGGAAAACAGGTTTGTCTTGATTGCTGACAATGCAAAACCACGTGCCCCGCGGCTTCCCTGACTATCCGAGCACAATCACCTCCTTCCCTCCACGCATCCACGAAACCGCCAAGTGACGATACCCCCTCAACAACGCTATCTACCCAGCATCCATCCGAAAATGACCACTACTAATCCGTCTCTGCGCTTTCCTTGAGAAGCGGACCGCACCCAGCTGCCTGGCAAGACATAGGTACATTTCAGCGTGCTTCAAGTCGGATGCGTGCGACACCGCTACCTCATCCAGATCACCGAACAGCAGCAAGCTTGATACTTTCCGAGAGGACAGAGTTGGAACAACATCTACAGGTTCCTCAATAAAAGAGGCTCGGAAACTCCGCGCTAGTCGAGCTACTCCGCCTCACGCGTTGCTTATCAGATTCAATAATCAAACAACTCGCAACTTCATCTCATCACCGACTCGCCAAAATAGGCCGGTTGTTGACGATTGTTCAAGAATAGACCTTGGGGAAACGCGACGAGGAAACCTTATTGCGCCACCTGTCGCGCCTGTTACACCCGTCGCGCTATCGCCACATCGTAGACAATGCATTCACCCCCAGCAGAACACACAACGGATTCTGTGGCGCCGAAGGATTTCAAGTAAAACATCCTGGGCTCCTTCGCAAGACACATGTCATTCGCCGAATGTCATACCTCTCTCTCTCTTTCTTTTTTTTTTTCCTTCCCTATCGTCGATATCATTCCTTGAACCAAACCAACGGATGCCACGCCCATGAGGCTGCTTCATTTGGAAGTCTGCCTTCGTCTTGTCAGCTCTCTCGGCCTCCATGAAGATATATTACACCGGAAAATGCGAAACGAGCAGTAGGTGTCCTCGACAGGATTCAACCCGGACATGGCAGATGGCTCGGTCGATTAAGGTATGATTGGCTGCCTGCTTTCTGGCAAACAACATTTACGGCGGCTGCCTGCGTGATCAGCAGTCTTTCTCGGCTAGCGGAGCTGCTCATACGCCATTGGTAGCCATCGACCAGTTCTTTCAGGGGCCAATAGGGGCAGCAGGGTCGAAGCTCTCAATCGACAAAGAACGTCTTCCGCTCCTACGTCAATAAACCAATAGCGCAAACCTTCGAGATTTTACGACTTCGCGTCACTTCAATGGTCTTGGATGCGATTAGTGGTGTTCCACTGGCTTACGTCATCCAGGAGAAGGCGGTGACACTCCTTACACGAACGGCCCCCTCCTTAAATCACACACTGCCCAAGCAACCACCATCTCTTACGGAGGACCATGAATTTTGATGCTTCGGACCTCCACTGGGAGAGGCTATACCGGGAACAAATCACGAATGGCGAGTCTGTAAGGCTTTCCCCGCCTCGGAACCATGTATGGCCTTGCTAACTTCCGGGCCGAAGCCTCCGGAATGTGATGTTTGTTACCGGCTGAATTGGGTCCTGAGATGTCCTCGCGGGACGTCAGTGCACCTGAAGCTTGGTGCGTTCACGGACGTCACGCAAGCATCGTCATGTCAGTCGCACTCTGGCCTTGTGCGCGGAGTCCGTTGGCCGGGAAGGACACAAATCCAGGATGTCCATGTTTGGAGGGGTTCGGAAGGCTCGAGCGCCCAGCTGGTCGGAGTTGGCCCCCACGGCGACCAGGTGGTTTCCGAGAACCGTTTGGACCTACTGGAAGGCCGCGTGCAAGCTGCAGCAAGGACCGCGGACCACCCTCCTGGAAAGAGATACAGCATTGGCGATAAAGACTGGATTAACCCGGAGCTGTTTCAGAAGTGGATGAGAAACTGCCACGAAGAGCATGGTGATAGGTGCAATGTTATTGACTCACGACTACCTTCTACAAGTCCATGCTGGCTCGTTGACACAAAGCGCCGATGTCTGGTTGAAGCGGAGCCGGGGCAGCCTTACGTGGCGCTGAGTTACGTTTGGGGAGCTGCTAACCAATACAAGACGCTGCGAGAAGACCTCGACCAGCTTCAGCAGGAAGGCTACCTTGACCGTGACGACATCGCAATTCCACGGACTATTAGAGATGCAATTGGACTGGTCCCGCTGCTTGGTGGGAGATACCTATGGGTCGACTCACTCTGCATCCTCCAGGAAGACGGGGAAGAACTCTGGGATCAAATCCATGGCATGGCTTCGATCTATGCAAACGCCACGGTGACAATTGTGGCGGCACAGGGAGAGACTGCCGACTATGGATTAAGCGGTATTCAGGGTGTCTCGAACCCTCGTCAACTCAGCGATGAGATCCATGCCCTTCGTAATGGCACCCAGATCTTGAGTTACGGAGACGGGTGGTTCTCTCGGCTCATGCCCACAAAATATGCCTATCGAGCGTGGACCTTCCAGGAATACTTGTTCTCCCGGAGGAAAATAATTTTCAAGGACGATTCGGTGCACTGGAAATGCGAAAGTGCTACGTGGGAAGAGGAGATTGCGCAGATTCAATACCCAAAGCTCGAATACGGAATGGGGCAAGCATCGGGCATGAGCACCATGCTGCTGCCCCGCAAGCAGAGGCTTCTGCAGCCGTTGCCCAGCTTGAATGACTTTGGCAAGCTGGTGTACGCATTCAACGCAAAACAGCTCACTTACCCAGAGGACCTTCCCTACGCTTTCGCAGGAACAGCAACCATGCTGAGCAAAAGCTTCGTGGGCGGCATCATCTGCGGTCTCCCGGCCATGTTCTTCGACGTCGCCCTGCTCTGGGGGTCGCACGAGGCGTGCATGAAGCGGCGGGTGCCGGCGAACGTGCAGGACGAGGCGGCTGATATCCTGCCGAGCTGGAGCTGGATGGGATGGGAGGGCCGCATCGACACGGACTCGTGGCGGAGTGGCAACGACTGTTTCCTGCAAGCCATGGGAGAGAGCCAGACACGCACGGTGCCGACGGTGGTGTGGTTCGTGCGCGAGAGCGTCGAGACGGACCTCCTCCGCGTCGAGAGCACGTGGTGCAAGTACCGGACCGCCATCGAAGAGTATGCGCGCGACACGGTGCCGCAGGGCTGGACGCGGCACCGTATCCCGCTCCGCGACCTCGTGCGCGGCGACTACGACCTGCTCGACCACCCGGACGGCCGCCCGTACGCATACCGCCACGTCTCGAGCAGGAAGCCCGACATCGACGAGTTTTCCCTGCACGAGAACTTCGCCTTCCCCATCCCGCTGGCGTCGGATGCCCCTGAAGAAGAGCTCGTTGCGCCCAAGATCTTCACGCCGCTGCTGTCGGGCTGCACCGAGAGGACGTGGCTCTACTTGGGCAAGAGAGGCCCTGATCGCAGCGTCGAGGACGCCGAATCGCACGCCTGGCACAAGATCCCCGGCCCCTTCTCCGTCGTCGACGACGCGGGCAACTGGGTGGGCATCCTGCAGTCGAACTTCGAAGGCATCTGCGACATCGAGCCGAATGGGCAGAGGATAGAGCTGGTGGCCCTGTCGAGGGGGTGGTGCTGGGAGGATGTCGAGGAGGAAGAGGAGGAGGGCGACGACGGCCGGAGTAGCAGCAGGGCCGCAAGGGAGGCGAACAAACGGAAGCCGATTGAGGAATGGGATTATGAGAAACGGCCTCGGGGCGAGGAGAAATACGAGTGGTATAACGTGCTGTGGATAGAGAGGAGGAAGGGGACGGCGTACCGGAAGAGTGTGGGAAGAGTGGAGAGGAGCGCGTGGGAGAGGCAGACCAAGGATTCGACGTTTTTGAAGCTGGCATGATGACCGTGGCTGGGAGGCGCTGGATATCAATTTGATTTATGAGTTTTCTTTTTCTGCGAAACCGAACTGTGAAGAAGCGTCGTCCAAGAACTGTAGAGTGGTGATGGATCCGGCCAGGGGTGGCTTGTGGCTTGCGGCTAAGCTGGTTACGGCCTGTTGCCTAGCTCGGTCCTTTTTCGAGATGTTATATAAACAGCGACCTCCCGCATACACATTTCATTTGTCCGCACCGCTCAACATGGATCAATTACCTCCCGAGATTGTGGCCTTGGTCGTATCCTTCCTGGACGAGGGGAATGTCGGCGCTTACGCAACAGTCTCTCGCCAATGGCAAGTCGCCATCGAGAACGTCACTTTCCGCAGACTCCGCGTGCAGAGCAGCGAACTCGCCTTGTTCTCCGAAAGACTGGCACATCCGCGTCGCAGAGCCACACTAGGCGAGATCGCCTACGAGGTCATCCTGCCCGCCTATTCGGTGGACCGGTGCGCCAAGTTCGAGCGGAGGCGGGAGCGCGAAGTCAACAACGCCGCGTTCAACAAAGCAATCACCGAACTTTTCGCACTGCTGAAGAGCTGGGAAGAGGAGGACGGAGGAAGAAGCGGACAACACCACGCCGTCCGGCCGGGAGGAGGCTGCCGAGGAATCTCACTGCATCTGGGCGCCTACGCTCTGACGGATGTAGCGACGCCGCGGCCGCTCGATTGGTACCGGGATCTCGGCGAGCACCGGTACGAGAAGTCGGTTCTGGGATGGGTGGACCTGGAGAACGTGCCTGAGGTCCGCCGGATCACCGAGTTGCACACGCCGGGATCCAGCGCCTCCACGAGGCAGTTGAGGGCGGCGTCCGTCGCCCAGATCGCGTCGAAGCTGCCGAATTTGGCGAAGGTGTGGTGGAGTCTGAATGATTGTGCGTTCTCCGAAGATGAGATCCGGCACAAGTATCGAAAAGGTGTGTGGAATTCCACGAAGTCCCCAGGGTGAGTAACTGGCAGCTGAGAAAAGACCTACAACGCAGATTTCGCCGACGCGCTTTTGACAATCGACAATCAACATTTGACGGACTTCAGCTTGTTCCTTCATCTGGAAGATCCGCAAAACGATGGTTTCCAGATGCCTAGTGGTACCAATCCGGCTGACCCAGGTGTCGATGAGCTGAGCATAGCTCTCCATACCTTGCTGTCCACCTCTCCCAAACTTCTCAATTTCAAGCTCTTCATGACTCTTTCGCCTAGCATTTTCGGTCCCGATTCTGTGTCCTCCTCCTCATCATCATCAAATGGCCCCTCTTCCCAGGGAGTCAGATGGCCGCAACTTCGCAAAGCGGAGATCCAGATGGGCCGGACGACCGCCGCCGGCACGTGGCTATACAAAACCCCGCCTCTGACAGACGCGGACCAAGCTGCCTGGGTCGACCGCGAACTCGACAGCGACTACTCAATGTCATCGTACATGACGTCTTGGTCTTCCGAGGAGGACGTCGATCCGGACGACTCGGACTGGGCCGAGACGTATCACCCATGGCACGACGGCCTCATAACCGGCCAGCGCCCGCGCCGGTACTTCAGGTGTCAGGTAGATACGACGGTGCTCGAGCCATTCATATTGGCTGCGTCGAGGATGGTGATGGAGGCGAAAAAGGGGGAGGCCGGGATGGCGGAAAGAAACGTGCCGAGGCTGGAGGCGTTGGAGATTCAAGTGGGTGAAGATGCGGGTGGTTGGGATTCCGATAGAGAGAAACAGATATATTGGGCGTGCTTTGATGGACGGGTCGAGGATGGGGGCAAGAGGAAGGTGGAGGTGGTTACGGTACCTGGTAATTCCGCAGAGCCTCCGTCGTGGAATCCGTCCAAGCAGTTGAGGGAACTGTGGGAGGATTGGGTGGGAGAGGATGGGAAATTGGACATTCGTCTTTCTGAGGATTATTATTGAAGGGGGTTCACTATAATAGTAATGACTGGAGTGAGACAGCTTTTCTTCCCCGTATCTCCCTTAGTAAACATATCTGAAGTTTGTATTCCTGAAGTCTGTCTGTTCCTCGGCCTCTGTGCTCAGACGAGGATCTTCAAGAGCTGCTATCGGTGGGCCGTGGACGCGGTCCCGCCTCCGGTTCTCGAAGATGCACACGACCGCGTAAAGCATACCGGTAGCTACCATGATGGCGAAACAGCACATCATAGCGTTGATGCCCAAAGAATAGTGTGGGCTCTGGCTCTCAAGGAAGAATTGTGGACCGACGATGTTGCCGATGGCTGAGGACAGTATGTCAGTTCTTTCCCAAGTGATTGACAGGAATGGAAGATGATGGATTTTTAGAAAGAGAAGAAATCTCTTGTTTACCGTAGAATGCAGCTACAGAGACGGAGCAAAAGCTTTTCTTGGTTTCACCTGCGGTGTTGGATGTCTGAAGACTCAGCATCAGGACGAATGGCGTGTGCCAGAAACCCGTCAGGTACAAGCCTGCGAGGGGGAGCAAGCTCTGTGTTTCGATGTCGGCCACTGGGGGAGGCAATAGATGTTAGAATGTCAGATATGACCGTTTGTCTTTCTATTCCGAGCTGGGATCTGCCTACCATGGATCATCACTGTACCTGCCAAGGCTGGTAGCGTTGCAAGCACCCATAGTAAGCATCGAATGTTAGGGATGAAAAAGGCCAAAGCTGTGCAAGAGACTTGGGCAACAAGTGCGACGGCTGCATGCGGCGCTACCATCAGGTTCGCCTTGGACGGCGGGAAACCGAAGCCGGCGATGATGATTGGGATAAACTGACAAGGTAAGCAAATTCCTATTGACAGAAGATTGAAAGAAGTCACATTTGTTATTCCAGCGTTGGCGATAGACTGGGCGATGCAGAAGACTACGATGCACCAGTACTTCGAGTCACGCACTGCTTCGAGGATCTGTGCCGTCTTCCACCCCCTGCGCGTCTTCGCCTCGGTTTGGTTCTCAGCAGTGCGGATGACGGCAGCTTTCTTCTCTTCTGAGGAGAAGAACCATGCCTTCTCAGGGCGGTCGGGCAGAGAGAAGAAGACGAGGATTCCGTAGCCCATGGTAAAGGCGCCATAAATAAGGAAGATGTACTGTATCCCTTATTATCAACCGATTGTCAATTACTCCGGATCTACTATACCTTCCATGTTTCGAGGGTACCATTGATTTTACCAATGGCATGACTCATGACGCCGCTGAGGAGACCCTGGAGCGGTCAATAGAGAAGCATCGGCACAAGTTGAGGATTAGACCGACTGCGAATGTATTGAACCACAGCGCTGTGCGAAGCGGTTGCTCCTTCCTCCGCCACCACATGGAATTCATCATCATCAATGCTGGAAGAAAGCCGGCTTCGAAAACACCCAGAAAGAAGCGGACAGTTGCGATGCCAGCAAAATTGTGGCAGGTGGCCATGATGCAAAGGCACAGGCCCCAGCAAAAAAGACTTAGGCCGACGTACTTCCCAATGGGGACGTTTGGCAGCAGCCAAAGTGTCGGAAATTCGGCAGCAAGCTGTTCAAGGGAAAAGGTTGTCAACATGAGAAAGAAGCGATAGATGCGATGTTTCTTACGTGTCCAAAGTAGAAAATGCTCCCCAGCCAGCTATACTCTTGGCCCTTTAGGTTGGTGTCCGTCTTAAATCCCCAAACGGCGGCGAAGGCTATGCTACTCTGAAGTTCATGGTCAGCTGTCGCTTCAGGTCCTAGATGGTTGATCTCGACGAACCTTGTCCAGGGAAGCGAGTGTAGTCGTCAGAGTCATCAAAGGCAGTACAATCAGATCTGTCTTCAGCAGAATTGTCCTATTCTGAGCAGCGCTCACTCTTCCAATCGAATCGGCATTGTCAACAGCAGCAATGCCTTGATCGGCAATGGACTTCTCTTGATTTTGTACATCGGTCATGACAGCAGGTAGAAAGGTGAAGGTAATTTGAATCAGGCACAGCAAGAGAATAGAGGAAAGTGGTGCATATACATTACCACGATTTCCCTTGCACGACCACACCGAAAGCTTGATGACGTAGCCTTGATGCACCTAGAGATGTATTCGATCACGAAGACGACTCGCCACGGCGCGGTGCTACGCATTCTCCAGCGCTGGAACCGGACGAATGAAGTCAGCTCAATATCATTTCTTGTGATGGCTAGAGTATGCAAGATGGGCGACGACGTCACTAGTGAGCTCGAGCCATGCACCAGTTGCATTGACTCAAGGGTCTGAGCGACGCCAAAACGAAAAGCAGCTGTTTTGGGTGCAGAGTGAGGCTTGTTTCACGATTGCCGTGAAGACAGGGGCAATGTTCGGGAATTGACGATTGGATGCGAAGAAACCGAGGCGGGAGCTAAGACTGCCGGTGGTAATTGCGCACTAGAGCAAACGGCTACACTAGCTAGAAGATAGGGCAGCGCAGGGTATAATTAGATCAGCGTCGCAGGGCAAGCGAACAAATCAAAGAGGCAGCGCTGGAAGCAAAAGGGAAGGAGAGAATGGGTGGCGCGGAGAGACAGCGAAAGCGAGAAGATAACCAACGGTGAGGGAGGTGAAGATAGCACAGGGTCCACAGTTCCCTTGTGACCCGCCGCTTCCCCCGCAGTGGGAGCGCACAGGCCGCGTTTTCAATAGAGCAACGACTCGCTATGGCTCCGTTTCGGGGGGCTGTGTGCTTAAAAGGGAGGCAGTATGGGCGTGAGATCAGCAGTCAGCGCGCAAATTGCGTCGACGACTGTTACGAGAAGCAGAGAGTAAGATCCGGGGCGACCTGGGCGCGGGGCTAGCCTAAGGCGGCAGTCCTGATCAGCGGCAGCGCGGCAGAAAGGCGCACTCCGAGTTTGTTGCGCAACGTCTCACCGGTACATGGCAGCTGGCGGAGCTGTGCGGGCTGGGGCGGGCGGCGGTGCCGCGTGCTGATAAGCCTGCGAGAAGGATCCGGACGCGCGCCCTCAACGCCCTCGGACAATCTCATCTCCTCGCCCGCCAGTGGTGGTACAGTGATGAGGATCAGCCTTCGCCTGCGAAGCATGAATGCGGCCGTCTGCGATCGACGGACAGGCATGCCGTGACTCCAGTGCGCTGCCATGTGGCATCCATGGCCACTGTCAGGGCCCACGCGCGCTTTACCCAGAGCGTGCCCGGCTCGCTTCTTGTCGAGAGAGAGCGGCGTTGAACGGCGCCTTGGCTGACTCTGTCAGCACCTTGGCCGCGGCCCGCTGCCTCGTCTGCGCCGCTCGCCGACGCCCGACCTCCTCGGATGCTGCACTCACTCACTCGACGGGCCTCGGAGCAGCAGACGGCGGCGGCTCGGCAGCACGCGACACAGTGTGATGGCACGGCGCGCGGCGGCTTATCAAGTGCGCCATCAACGGCGGGCAGCTGAGGAGGGCTGGGCTGAGGCTCGCTGGGCTCGGTGGGCCCGGCCTGCAGGCGCCTAAGCCCCGGTCACCCACGCCATCATTGGCACTCGCCCTCCGCCAATTTGCACCCTGTCCGCCAATGACTCCCGGACCTCCGCTGCGCAACACAGCAGATAAACTCCCACCATCCCTGCAGCCCGCCGCCGCCCCCAAGATGACCACCCATCCGCTCGCCCTCCCCCAGCGTGCTCTCCTCGCAATACAGCCATGATCAATTAAATCTGCCCCTTCGCCCGCCGAAGAGTCGACTCCAGGACACAATGGGCTCCAAAAGCGTCACCAATGTCGTCACTCAGAATTCAATCGCCCTCAATGCCTACATCTACGGGTAAGTCCCCTGCCCGCCCTCACACCACTCCCCATTGACCCGCCCAGCTATGCCGGCCACTCGCTGGTCACTCCCCACGCCCCTCTTCAGCAACTGTGGTGGACCCAGGAGCGTATTGATGCCAAAGTGACGGCCGACTTCGTCGCCTCTCGCCTGCGCAAGGAGGAGCGGGACATGCTCAACCAACCGCTGGCTTTCGGCGATGGTCTCACCGACGACACGTATCTGGAATGGATCATGGAGCGTGCCAGGCGGTTGTTTTTGATCTTGTGCGAAGTTGGCGTCCCCGACCAGATCTTCGGAGTAATCGACGACTCATGGGACGACGAGGATCTACCTATTTCCTTGGAGAACGTCGAACGCCTCGCTCTTTCTCGCAAGAAAGACGACCAGCTCAACCGGAGATTTTATCAGACCCAGTTCACTTTCTTGCTGCGCGTGCTTGACCGCCGCACTCACGTAGACTATGGTCCCAACGAAGTCATCCCCATCGAGCACGTCTACAAGCTGCCCCCCGCCGCCGTCCTACAGCACTGGCCACGAATCCACTTTCCTCAAAAACCTGAGAAGGTCTTCGTTCGGAGGCGCATCTCATTCGGCGAGGACGGTGAGCCCGAGAAGGACGACTTTCTAAAGGACGTAGCCGCCGCCCAAGAAATCGACCATCCGCATATTGCTCCCGTGTGGGCTTCCTACACCGCCAAGGGGCATGGCTTTGTTGTCTCTTCCTTCGTCGGACAACACACTCTCAAGACTTTCATCGATCACAGAACACCGCCCCAATACATGAGGTTGCCTCTTTCCGAACGCCGCACTCTTCTCCTCAATTGGATGCACTGTCTGGCCGACGCTGTTGCTACAATGCATGGCCACGACATGACTCACGGTGCCATCCTGCCCTCGAACATTTTGGTCGATGAGCGGAATGACATTGCCTTTAGTGACATCGGCTCATTGTCGTCACTGCAGCGCGACAAAAAGATAACCCCGGAAGAGTTCTACAACTATGCAGCACCCGAAGCCCATGAACAGAGTTTGGCAAATCTTCTTGCTCCCGTCTCCAGCCCGACCAAGAGCAAATCTCGTAGAGCCTCCATGGATAGCAATGCCTCGTCTCATGGATCTCAAGCCAGCACCAAAACAGCGAGAAGGTTGAACCATTTTGCCAACGCCAGTCTATCTGCTTTCGATTTTGGCTTTGCTAAAACACCCTCGAAACCGAATGCCGCACTTGCTTCCAGCCATGTCGCAGACATATTCTCCCTTGGCTGTGTCTTCCTGGATATCTTGACTTTCATGATCAAGAAGAAACCATCCGATTTCGTCAAGCACAGGACCACGAAGCACAAAACGTCTGGAAAGAGCGGCTCGCGCAGTGATTCATCCTTCCACAGCAACATTGACAAACTTCATACCTGGATGGAGCACCTGGAGGCCGCCGCCATGGAGCACGAAGAGATACACTTCCGGGCCGTGAGACCGTTGGTCCGTCTCATCAAAGACATGGTCCAGCCCGTCCCTGAAGCCCGCCCGTCAGCTTTCAGTGTTGCAGGTCGCCTTCGTGATGTCTTGGCCGATCATGCTGCCATGGTAAACCTGCACTGCGAACCTCATGAGCTGGCAGTGGGACGCCTCCACAAAGGACCCATGTCTCCCCGCTCAGATCTGCACGCTATTCCTGAAAATAGCATCGATGATGACGAGTCGGTGGCTGCAGATGACACCTGCACCGTCGCTGATGCGGCCACCCTACGTTATTCCGTCGCAGATTCCATGATCAGCGATACGACCGCCGTCGGTTCGATGCGCGCCTTGAGCATCAGAAAAAAGTCTATCACATCTGTCATTCACGAGATGCCCATGCCATGGGTCAGGAAAAACTCCCGGGATATGACGACGTGAAGCGGCTAGCGAAACAAGGAAGCAACGGAAATGAAACATCCAGTAAACAGTCATCTCGAAGGATGATTTGGCGCCCACAGGAGTCTCGCCACCAAGGTTTCCCTGAAACTGTCAGCCCGGCGCGAAACTTGCAGCAGGATCACATACATCCATCCACTCCACAGGACCATCAGGACATCCATCCTGGACTGCATATGGAGGCCATTCTCGAACTGCAGATGCATCCCTGTAGGACGCCTTGGGCAATTTGAAGTTCGACTTTTCCGTGGAGTTGCCTTGATGCAGATGCAGCATTCCCGGTTGTGTTACATTAATACCCTTCTGTTGCACCCGCTGCATGGCAGAGCGCGCCTATGTCAACCCTCCTCTCGGTTGCCTTTCCGCTTTTCGTCGGATTACGCCAAAGTCTCGATGACGAACCCGGTTGGCTAAAACAAACGTTGATCTGGTCTCACAACGTCGCCCGATGAATACCCAAATTCAACGCATCTTCTAAAATTCAAGGAACCAACATTCCCCTTCTCCGAGGACGCATCTCCACGGTCGCTGAATTCTCAATTTTCTTCACTGCATAACCGACATAATCTGAAACCATGAGCTTCACGAACCGCATGGCACCATTCGTTTTTTGTCAATATCTAATTTCTTCTGATGTCCAAGTGACAGTACAGGTGAACTAGCGAGTGCGCATGAAATGTGAGCGAAAGCAACACGTGTAGAAGGCGAAACCACCGCTCCGCCCCTCCAAATTGCGGCGAAACAAGGCTAGACCCTGCTCCCTTGGTCCGCTTGATATCCCGAGCCAGGGTGCGCGCGCAAAGCGGTTCCGGTCTCCTGGATTTTGGCCCGATCAAACCGCCCGGCGCCGCGCGACAGGGTTCCGGACCCTTTTTTGCTCTGCCGAATGGAGCGGCGGCTTGGGCTGAAGCGAAATGCGCGGATGCTTCCGAGGGAAAGTGCCGTCTCGGCGACGACAGCGGCAGCCACCAAACTATGCAACGGGTTCTTTTGGGCCTTTGCAATTTCTCCCAGCTATCGGCGTCGCGAGTGCCCGACGCAACCACTCACTCATTTTTTTTCTTTTCTTTTTCCCTCCTGGTGGAATTGCGCCAAATGTGTTAGCACTATGATTGGCATATTGGTAATGCAGAGGGGACGGCGCGATATTTGGGGCTTATGAGAGCCGATGGATGCGTTGTAGTACACGATCTTTATTTTTTTTTCCTTCATCACGCGCATTGGATAGCAGTGGATTTATTGGAGTTCATATTCGATACCCCAGGTTTAAATTGTCGTATTTTCATATTACTCTTTCAGAGGGCTTCCCTCATGCCCAGCTCGCATTTCAATTTGCGGGTTTTGGGTGTAGTTAATTTATGAGCCTCGGATTGTTGAATAGTAGACAGTTTTCGACTTCCAAAGCACGGTATTGTTGAAGTGAAGGACATACTGATGATACCTGAGGTACCACGTCGTGTAATCATGAGTATGTAGCCCAGCAATGCACCCTTCCGATCTTGCCCCGCTCTTAGCCTTTGATCATTCATTCAATTCATTACGTTTTCTTTATTTTTCCCCTTCCTATTTACATCAAATCTTCATGAATCCGAGATCCATCTTTTTGTTTTCCCCACCGAAATGACAGACTGTTCGTCTCGTCCTCAAAGAATAAAACAGCCCGATACTCCCTTCTTCCCCAGATTTTCGTGAACCGAGAGACCACTTTTGAGTCGTACGCCAAGTATATACCGGAAAGCCGAAAAAGCGAGAGGCCCTTGATGTCAGTCGCCTGTCGCTCTCTGTTCAAACGACAAGAGGCAGCTGGGTGATGATACCGCGGACAATATTCTCTCGTGTCTTCGGCTGGAAATTCAAGAGGCAAAACGCCGCCCAGTGCTTGCTTTCCCAAGAAGAAGAAGAAGAAAGACCCCACATCGCAAACTTCTTCACCTACCGCACCAAGTAAACGTCAGGCGCGTGGCACTTACCACCACCATCATCAGCAGCAGCAGCACTCAAACCTCCGCCTCTTTAACCCCAAACCCCTCCCCCTTCTCCAAATCCCTCTCTTCATCCTCGGTCTCCCTGCCCTTTTCATTTTCCGCATCGCGCCTCCTCGCCCTTTCCTCAGCGTTCCTCTTCTTCCCCTCCAACCGCGCCCGATCCCTCTCCATCTCACCGATCAACCGGCTCTTCTCCCTAATCCTGCCGCCGTACCGATAAAACACGAACGGGATAGGCACGATGAGCAGCTCGAGGCAGCCGAGCAGGGTGCCGGCCCACTGGGGGCCGAGCTTCGCATACATGGCCGGGCCAGCGAGCGGGAGGCAGCCGCCGATGACGGAGCGCAGGACGCTGTTTCCCGCGATGGCCGAGGCTGCGAAGACGCCGTAGGCGCCGGCGAGGTAGTTTGTGGCGTAGATGAAGACGGCGCAGTTGCCGGCGCCGAAGGGGATGCCCGCGGCGATGGCGGCGACGAAGTGCGTCGGCGGGCGGCACGTCCACGCGAACCACAGCTCGCCCGCGGGGACGAGTAAGGACGCCAGGCACACGACCGCGACGGTTGCTTCGGGGGCTGGCTTGCCTGTTGCTGGGTCCGGCGGGTGCGCGTTGATGATGTAGCGTCGGAGGAGCGGCTCGCTGAAGATGGTCAAAAGCCCGCCGATGCCGATGCCGACGTAGGCGAGGCCGGTGGGGCCGGGGGCCCAGCCGCGCAGGTCGGTGAAGATGATGGGGTAGGCGACGAAGCAGAGGTAGAGGATGGCGTAGACGATGGCGATGTAGAGGTTCCAGAAGATGCTGGCGAGGGTTAGCCAATGGGGGGAATATGGTATGGGAGTTCTGATATAATAGGGAAAAGGCCGGAAAAAAAAAAGAACTTCATCCTCAACCAAACGTGGCTTACCATATGGGCTCGGTCACAGCCATCATGAGCGGCCGTGACAGGTTCGTCTTCAGCAACGGCCAGAACTCAGCCTTGTCATCGTATCGGCACCACCACCGTTGGTTGTTCATCTCCTTCCTCATCTTTGCAGCACGTTTACGGAGGATTGTGGGGGCGTACGTCTCTTTGACGAAGAACATGAGAACGAAGCTGGCGCCGGAGCAACACATTACGACCCAGTTGGTCCAGCGCCAACCGAGGTACTGAAAGACGAAACCGCCCGTTACGGGACCTGAAATCGAGTGTTAGTAGATCCACTGGACTGGATGGTGAAATGTGGCTAGCGTTACCTATCACAGGTCCGTTCATCGGCCCAATACTCCAGATACTAAAAGCCAAGGCGCGGTATTCATCCGTGACAATGTCACCAACTGTGCCTGGTGCATTACTGATCAATGCTGACCCCGCTATAGCACCGAAGAACCTGGTGATTAAGATGGCCTCGAGGTTCTGGGCCAAAGCGCACGGAATGACGAGAATAGTAAACAGGGCCAGGCTGATAAGGTAAATTGGTCGCCTGCCATACATTTCGGAAAGCGGTGCGAGGACAACGGATCCAAGAGCGAGGCCCAGAAGGTACGTAGTAATTCCGAGGACGAGGAGTGTCTTATTAGTGATGCCGAAGGTCTCCATCATACCTGGAATGCCGGCGGAGTACGAAGTGGAATACATTACGCTGTCACAGTCAGCTGTCTGATGGAAAAGGATTTAGTTCGAGATACAGATCACTTGCATACCGCCTGGTAAGGCCATGTGACTTTGATACGAAGAGCAAGGCCTTGGCAACTGACGGGACAGCGAGGCGTATCACTTACACAGAGGTAGTAGAAAAAGACACCATGGCAATTATGGAGGCTCGATACCACATGGGCCACTCTCTAGGATTTTCTGCATCTCCATCCGGATCCCAATCGACCTCGAAAGCCGGGTCAGACGTCGCATTGGTTGCAGTGGAGACGCCTGTTCTCATGCGACTCAGGGCGCCTTCGCTCTTGTTGCTGGCCCTCGAAATGGTAGCTCTCAAGCCCAAGTCGCCGCCAATCTGGGTGATCTGCAGAGACTCGCGACGGCCCGTCGAACCAACCGATGACTCAGAAGAGTCGGACGAGAGTGATGAAGCGCGTTGCGGGATCTCCTCGGCGAGCTCCTTGGACAGACCGGAGTCTGAAGCTATTGATTTTGACCGTTCCCGAGCCATGGTTGTTCCAAAGGTGGACAGCAAGCAAGAAACGAGCTTGCGGAGTGCAGGACTGGGGAAAGGATGGTTTTCTGCGGGGCAGGGATTGAGGAGATTATAAATCGGCCAAGAGATCGGTCCAAGAGAAGCACGCTACTGGGAGGATGGAATGGGCGTTGGGCGGTGATAAGGACTCGGATGCAAGTGCTTAAGACCGTGGCGAAAGAGCGAAAGGCGGGACGGGATCGTCGTCAATCACTGGGGCACAGCGGCATGGTGCATACTACCAGGGAGGCCGTTTGGAAAAATTTAAAAACCCTGGCGGTGACCATTTGACCGGTGGCGTGATGTAGGAGGAAGGAAGCATGCAGAGAGGAGCACGGGAAATAAAGAGGTGGGTGGATTGGGAGGCGTTCTGGGTGGAGAGGGCAGGCCATTGCCGACGAGACGGATACTGACGGTGTGGCTTCGGTCACCGTGTGTGGACTCGGCCCCCCTGCAGCAAATACCTCGCACCATATCTGTGGGACTGAAGTGGGCGACGCGGCCTCTTGTGATGGTCACCAAGTCATGGGTCAGCAGGCGGAGTTCGCTGCGAGTTGCCCTTGGTCACCGCGGGTGATTTCCGCGCGAGTGGGCGAATAGAGCGAGGCTAAGCCTTTGCTGCAGAAGAGGGTGGATGTGGCGTCGGCATGATCATCACATTGCCGGTGGGTGGACCAGTGGGGGCAGCAAACGAGCGAGGTCGGCGTCTCTGGGGGGGCCTGCATCTTGGTGCGAATCCGGGGCGCGAGATCCAGGCAACGTCCTGCTGCGGAGAGGCGGAGGGCAGCTCCCTGCGAGCCGATTAGCCGGTGGTGATGGAGAAATGTGTAGCGGGCTTGGCGCTGCGCTATCTGCGATACCGGGTCGCGACCCCGGCCACCACTTTATCAAACGCAAAACCCTTTCGAGAGCCGCATCTTATTCAGAGCCGCCAACCTCGACTACCTACAGCACTCCATCCCGGCGGCCATCCAGCCAGCCCGCAGCTTCTAGGCCCTCCGCGCCGCAGCTCCATTCGTCCGACGCACCAGCTACTAAGCGCTCCACACGCTCCAAGCATGCGGTGAACACGCTGTACTCCCCATCTCTGCAATCTCGACCATTCGCTATCCTAGGCGGCAGTGCTTACTGCTAGCCCACCTGCCTTTTGTGGAGACTGCTATCGTACATGGCCCGCAATGGGCATCTAACGCCCGCTTCCAACCATCCTTTGACTATTTCTTGGCGCTAACCGTTTTAAGTAACTGGTCACGATAAGCGGCAAGCGGATCACGTCATATCCCGTGGTTATGCCAGAATGTCGATCAAGCCATTGGATTCAGACACACGTTATGTTCAGAAAGGTTCATGCTTCATTGACCTCGAATAAAAAAAAATGCGGTATACAAAAACGTACGTTAACTTATCCTTACACCCTCAGCTTTTCCAATAGATCCCTCAGAATGTACGACGCGCTTCATCATCACACAATTTCCTCAATGCTTGAACTGGTCCTCGGTCACACCCTTGCCCATCGCCGCGGTCGAGCTCACGCCGCCGCTCACCATCTTCAGCATGTTGTCGACGTAGTTGGCGCCGCTCCACTTCTGGTGGGTGACGACGTCGACCTTGTTGTCCATCTCGGGCTCCTGGATCAGCTCGCCGTAGGCGGCCATGCCGCGCTTGGCGTAGGCCTTGCTGAAGGTGTCGGCGATGAGGGCCGTCTGGTGCAGACCGGCCAGGGTGATGAACTGCCAGCAGTAGCCGAGGGCCGCCAGCCGCTTGATGTACGTCTCCTGCTCGTCGCGCGGCATGGCCGCCTTCCAGTTGAACGAGGGCGACAGGTTGTACGCGAGCCTGCATCATCGTCAGCATACCAATTCTCCGGGGTCAAGGACGGTTCAACTCACTTCTGCTCCGGCCACACGGCGTGCACGCCGTCGGCGAACTCCTTGGCCTGCTTGTAATCAGGCAGCTTGCTCTCCATCCAGATGAGGTCGGCGTACGGGGCGTAGGCGATGGCGCGGTTGACGGCGCACTGGGTGCCGCCCTGGTAGCGGTAGTAGCCCTCGCGGGTGCGGGCGGCGTCCCAGTCGAAGAAGATGTCGACGCCGGTGATGCCCTTGGCGATGGCGCGCTGCTCGAGGAGGCTCTTGCCCTTGCTCTGGCGCGTGAACTCGGAGATCAGCTCCTTCTTGTTGACGTGCACGCCGGCGTTGATGGTGTCGGCCACGGCCTGGTGGAAGAGCTTGAGTCCGGCCTGCGCAGTCCACTGGTCCTCAATGGCCTGCAGCTGGTCGCCCGACTTGCCCGCCTCCTCGGCCGCCCGCATCAGGTCGCCGAGCGGCTGCAGCGCCGGGTTGGTGCAGCCGAGGATGAAGCCGTGGTCGCGCGGGTCGATGGTCGACGTGATGAGCGTGGCCGCTTCCGAGTCGGTACGCGCGATGGCGAGAAGGTCGGAGCCTGGGATCAATTGTAAGTCTTCGTTTACCACCAAGGAGGAAGAATATTCCACCCACCCATGATGTCAGCCTGCGCGCGGATAGCGACCAGACGGTTGATGTGCTCGCTGATGGGCACCAGCACCTTGCCAGCCATGTGGCCGCACTTCTTCGTGCCGGGAGCCTGGTCCTCGATGTGGATGCCGGCAGCGCCCTTCTCGATGAACATCTTGGTCAGCTTCATGATGGCCGTCAGACCACCATGGCCGGTATCCGCATCGGCAATGATGGGGCGCAGGTAGTCGATGTTGGGCAATTGGCTGCGCTTCTCCTTGGGCGCCGAGAGACGCTCCTCGCGCTGTTTCCGGTCATGGAAGAGCTGTGCGAACCAGAGGTGCTGGACCTTGTTGGGGACGGTCGTCTAGCCGAGCGTTAGCCCACTGCCAATTGGTATAGTTGTGTATTGCTGCTAACGTACCATGGGGTAGTCAGCAAGATCGGGGCCGGGCTCGTCCGACGACGAGGCCGTCGACGAGCACTGCCAGCCGGAGACGTAGACGGTGTCAATGTACTTGGCCATCTGCGTGACCATGACGGGGTCCAAGCAGCCATAGGTGAAGCTAGCGTCCTTGTTCTGTGGGGTTGTCAGTCACGTCGCCATTGACTTTTTTAGTGGGGCCGGCATGTGAAAGCCTGGGGTTCCTCCCGCGTACCTTGAACCTGCCCTCGACCGTCCTCCACAGCTTCTTGGACTGCGCGTTGCCCGGGTACTGGATCTTGAGGTTGCCGCGCTTGGTGGCAATCTGGTCGGCCGTGAAGGGGCGCTTGGTGTACCTCCACCGCGAGTCGGACCACCATTGCTGGATGTCCCTGACCTCCTGCTGGAACGCCTGCTCCTCCGCGTCGAGGGAGGGCATCTGGGGTAGCATGGTGCTGTTCGCCATGATGTCAAGCTGTATGAAGGGGAATGGAGGAAGAGGAGGAGTAGAGAGGGTCTGGAGGGAGGATTGCAGCACACGGCAGGTATGACTTCACGGCAGGAGGGCGGGGGGCTAAGCTGTCATATAAACGTCTTGGAAGCTCTGCGCTGCGCAGAGGAGGCCGAGCCATGAGCCATAACTGGCCCTGCTTCGGGTAGGGTCGGGTGAGAGGACTAAGAGAGCTGTGAACCATTGGACCGAGGCGGCATCTGGGGGAGCTCGCTCGATCGAGTAATGCGTGGTGCTTGGGGCAAGCAGGCGCCTTTGGCCCGAGGCCTAGGCGGGCGGATCCCTGCATGGCATGTGGAGAGCGTGGTCTGGGGGCGGTGCCGCGGGTGAGCTGAAGAACGACGCATGACGTTGTTGCTGCTTCGTCGCCGGCTTCGACAAACATGTGAAAGGACGGCGCTCCAGCTCCTCTAAAAGCCTCGCAGCCCGCCCAGCAGTCGCCGCGAGGAGCAGGCCGTCACAGGCGCACCCTCTGCGGCCCTCGCACCCCCTGCGCCGCCACGTGTCGCCGCTGGTCGCGAGCTGGTGGCGAAGTGACAATTGCTCGCAGCGCTCCAGCGGAAACTAACACCTCGGCTATCCGGAGCCCCGTCGATGCGCTAAGCCGAGTCCGGCGCCTCATACCCAGCTGTTCAACCGATCCAAAAAGACGAAGCTCTCAATTGACTCATACCTCTCCGTCGATGCTTGCGTGCTGTCGCAACAGTCACAGGTACAACTTCACCCGAATGCTGCGGGGAGGAAATCGTGTGTACCTGCAGAATGCTGTCAGCCAAAGACGCCCCGCCAGATGCATGCACGCGCCCTGCCGCTTTCCAATTGTGTCGACCACCCTTCCCAGCTATGCGGTCGACGATAGATTCGGAATAAGAAAATGCCTATTACGGGAAATGATGCGTCTCGAACTAACAGTCTATAGTATATCTCCATGGCAAGATTATTACAAGGTACTCTGGGTCTCAACAAGCGCTCTCTCTCTCCTTCTATGTCATTATCAAGAATTCATTGGCAAAAGCGAATGAAATCGGGGTATCTCCTCTCCAGTCTTTCCAGTCATGTCCAATTTCCAGACCCCGTCTATTGCCAATCCATCCCCACAATCCCGGAGCCTCTCCTGAAGCCCCACAGCTAACTCCGCAGATGTAAGAAGGATAAAAAAAAGAGAAGGAAAAACCAAAAAGGTCGAATAGAATGGTGCAAATTCACAACACCAGGGCCCAACATACCGCAATCGTCGTCGCCGCCGCCTTCGAAGAAAACAATTTCCTCCCTCAAGTCGCTCACTCCTCTTTCCATCATCATCATCATCAACATCATCTTCAAACCAATCCCTCCAATTCCCTCCTCCACTCCTTCGCTCCAGCCCTCATCTCCGCCTTCTTCACCAAGCCCCTTCTCATCCACCTCTCCCAGTCCCACGCCTCGTCTTCTCTCCTCCACCTCTTGCCCACCTCACCCTTCACCCGCGCGAACCTCGCCCTCGGCACTTCCCGCGCGAACCCCACCGCGTCTCCGCACTTGACCATCTCCCTCTTCCTGAACGCGTTGCCGCCCGCCAGCGCCTCGAACGGGCTCTCGCCGACGACGACGCATAGCAGCGTGACGCCGAGCGCGTACACGTCCGTCGCGGGTGACGGCGGCGCCGGGGCCGGGTGGAGCCGGCACAGCTCGGGCGCGAGGAAGTCCCAGGTGCCGCCGGCGAGGTGGGGAGGCGGGGCGGTAGCCGTCGTTGGTGGTGATGAGGGCGGCGAAGTCGTGTTACTCGGGTCATTCGCCGACGAAGGGGAAGGAAAAGGGCGGATGGGGATGGCGGCGCTGAAGTCGGTGTACAGTGGCTCGAAGTCGATGGTCCGGACGTCTTCCTCCAATATTTCTCCTTTTCCCTCCTCCTCGTCACTACTACTACACCTACTGCTGTTGCCCCGACGGACCAACAACGACGGCCTCCCCGCCTCCTCCATCAACGACGACGGCGGCGCCGTCGCCAGCCTGGCCGCCGCCCCGCGCAACCGCCGCCTGATCATGGCCTCGGCCACGCCCTCCCTCGCCGGCCGCAGCAGGATGTTGGACGGCTTGACGTCCGCATGCACCACGCCCGCGTCCTCGTGCAGCCACTGCAGCCCCGTCAGCAGCCGCGCCGCCAGCCGCGGGAACAGGCTCGCGACGAGCCGCGCGCGCGCCGCCTCGCCGTCGGCGCCGCCGCCAAACGACGCCAGGTCGCCGCGGATCAGGTCCTCGAGCGTCAGCGGCAGCGCTTGCATCAGGAGTCCGCCGCTGCGTGGGTCCAGGCCGAGGAAGGGGACCATGAAGTCTGTCGGCGACGGCTTCTGATCGTCGCCATTGGTCGTCTTGGTGGTGGAAGAGAAGATGTGCGTGAGCATGCGTGCCTCGGAGCGGATCACGCTGAATGCGGCGCGGTCAGCTGGCGCCTTGATCGCCCATATCGCCGATGGAGCGGGAGGGGGAGGAGGGGAAGACAAAGGACGGTGCCCCCCGCTAGTGGCAGTGAGTTCGGAGGTTACGCCGGCTTGAGTGGCGGTGGAGGCGGCGGTGCTGCTGGAGAATTGCGTCATGTACGAATCCGTAGATGAGTTGGATTGGCCGCGCCGCCTGACGGGCGTTGCCGGAGGTGTTTCTGGTGACGTTGGTGATGCTGATGCGATGTACTGTTGTGCATAGGCAATTGGTGACTGCATTCCCCCAGTCCGCGGCGTGGCCAGGTAGACGGAGCTCCAGAGTCCTGTGCCAATGGGGGCCTCGTGCATGATTGCATAGGGTGTTGAGTTTTCCCAGACTCCGTCCGGAGAGGTGTATAGATAGGATGAAGGAGAGGACATGGCGGATTTGGGATTGTTGCCAATAGTCATGGTGGTATTTATGGTCTGTAGTGCATTGTGTTTGGCGCATGACGCGGTGTGGCTGCTCCGGATTGGCAGAGTGGTGAAGCGGGGGCTGGTGGGTGTGGCCGGCGGAGTCATGGTGGAGTCGCCGCCATTATTGGAGAGCGCCATTTTCTGTCGCGGCGAAGATCGTAAAAAGCAGGTTTGATGGTGGTGGGTAACAATGGGATGTCCAGAGGGCGGCCGGAGGTTACAGGCTATGTATGCGACAGGAATGGAAAGCACTCGGATCCATGATGATATGAGCGGCTGAAGACGGTGGTACTAGTACCGTCAGGCGGGAAGGGTGAGGTGAGGCCACGGAAAAGCTCCCTTCGCAGCGGATGGAATGCGAAAGCTAAATTTCCCCTATGTCACTTGTCAAACCCTGCTGCGAGAGGAAAAATTTGAGGTCGCGCCAAAATCCCGGGGAAACATGCAGATTACCCACCTTGACCTTGCGTTGCTGGAGAGCGGCCGTGGTCGTGCAGCTAACCTATATAGCCATGACGGAGGGGCGCAGGAGCAGCAGTGGTTCACACGTCAGACGACATTAGAGCAGAACCAACGATGCCTGACAGGAGAGGGAGGGAGAGGACCTGCTCACGGAAATTTCGGGGCGAGATACGCCAGATAAACGGCGCCCTCGCTATCGCTGGTATCGGCTCGCGCCCACGATCGCGCTGTAGAGATGGCAAAAGCCCTGCGCGCGAAGATCCGCGGGCGCGCAGGGCCAGAGCCAGCCACACGTGCCGCCGTTCTCGTCTTCTCAGCCCTTGCGGTTGCGCGCCAGTCGACCAACGCGTGGCCGCCGCCATTGGCTGCCATTGCACCGCCTGCTACACACAACCACGCACTGCCATCGTCTCCGCCCTCCCCCGCATCGCCGTCCATCCCGATCGCATCGCTGATGCACGCGCGCGAGAGTCAGCAGCCCGCCGCGACCTCCGGCTTCTGGGCCCTGTTCCCGAACGAGTCGCGGAGATTTGGAGAAAAAAGCCTTTAATGACGTCCATCGTGACTTTCTTGGCACGCGGCGCCCCCATTCGGCATGACAGGTCCACAGTCGAGATGTGATTGGCATGGCCCCGTCGGCCGGCCCTGCAAGAGCCCGCGCCTTCAGCTCTCCACTATCCGTCCCGTCCCCACCCACTGGCGCCCAAGCCGCATGCAGGTACAGCTAGTGCTGTCACTATCACGATAAGTCATCAGCGGAACCTGCGGCATGGGAGAGAAGGCTTTGTATTATTTGATATTGAGCCGACTTTGAGCCTACTGCTTTGCGTTTTATCCAATACAAAGCGCCGGTTTACCCTGCGATGAAAAAGCCCCCCTAAGTTGGCCGCCTCCTGACGGATGGCGGCTTGTAGAATGCCCTAAGTAACCCAAGTAGACTCGTGCCAGTGCCCGTGTGGGCAAGAGTAGAAGAGAGAGGTGAAAATGTATGTTCGTAGTAGAGGTTATGCGCAGCAGCAACGAGAATCAGAGCCTGGGCTGGGTATTCCAGGGCGTGACAAAAATCGAAGAAGAAAGGCCGCCACTCGCGCGTACGCGGTGACCCTTTTTGGAAAAATAAAACGACGAGCAAGGAAATGGTGAGGCAGTGACACACAAAGCAAGGAAAACCTGAAAGGAAGAAACACCGCCTAAATGCGTGGTGATATCGCGTTTGTACAAAACAGTAAAAGCAGTCCGTTAAAAGAAAACCTCCACGCTTGAATTATCGTCATCCATCATCATACTCGTCAGCTTGGGTCGCGATTAAAGGGCGGGCTCTTTCTCATGCCCCCCACACTCCCCGCTTCCCGCTGCGCGAGTCGATGATTCGATCTTCACTTTAATGGTCGTATCCGGCACCGCGCTGCCATGGGCTGGCGTTGTTCTGTGCCCTGAACCGGTCGCTACCCATGGTGCCCGTGCGGGCCGGCGCGTTCGGCGATGCGTACGACGGCGGCGGGCCGGTCCTGTTGTCTCCTCCGTTGGCGGGGAACATCGGTACCGATGGGTCCACAGGGCTGCGCGGAGCACCGTAGTAACCCGCCTCAGCGCCCTTCGGCTGCGAGTGCGAACCAGACGAAAACGACTCCTCATCATCGTCGATGCCAGTGCGCTTGTACGGTCCCGTCTTTCCTTCACCGCGCGCAGTCGCTCCCAAGGCGTCAAGCTCCGTCGTCAGTTGCGTTTGAGACTTGATGAACGAGCCCCTGTCGTCGCGCATGGGCTGGTAACGGGTGTCGGGGTTCTTAGAGGTAAGCGCGAGATACGAGGACCCGAGGACCATGATGAGGAGAACGAGTGCGAATACGGCGTTGTAAACGAAAAAGATCACACCCATGACACCAGTAACGAGACCCTGGTTTTAAATTAGCGCTTTGACCTTTCAGGGATTGATCGCATGATGCTTACCGGCTGGTTGAAAATGCTCGTGAAAACCAGCAGGAAAATAGAACTGATGAAGTTGATGGCCGAAATGGCAATGTTGAACGCGTTGGTCTTCTTGTCCATGTACGGGCGCAGAATGCTGACGGCAATGAGCATACCGGCCTCAAGGAGGACCAGTGCGACCGCCTGGGTAGTTCCGCTTCCCTGTCCCAGGGCAATGAACATTCCCTTGACCAGAGTGAAAGCCAGGACAGGCACGATGAAGTAGTAAGCCGTGGCCTTGAACTGGACGTAGAGGAAGCCCCATTTGTTGAGCGACACCGGATCCGAGTACAGAATGTAGGCTGGGTTCTTGTGCATCTGGATCGATCTTTGCGCGATGCGAATGACCTTGGAGGACGCCCATCCGAGAATGCAAACCATGGTGACGATCGTGAAAATGGCGAGAACGATTTCCGCAGCCGAATCCTTGACCGTCAGTTCCCAGAAGCAGAGCACAACCATTTGCGGGAAACCAATCAGAACCTATTGCGACATTAGCGAGCCATTCAGCGCAAAGGCAAACGCTGCACTTACGATACGGAAAAGAATTCCCTTCAGGACAGTCAACCATCCATTCCTGAACTCCTGGAACTTCGTGCCAGACATCTTTCCATTCTTGGCCAGAAGTTCGAGGATTCCCTTGAAGATGGTGACTCCCAGGACGACGAGGATGACGAAGATGACGAAGAAAGCATATCCAGTGAGGAAGATGTTGGTCAGCTCGATGTTGGCGCGGAAACCCACTCTCTCGATACCGTGGACCGTGACAGTGCTAGTAGTCTCGGCCTGGTTGACCTCGTTGTTGCTCCTCGCCTGCAGAGTACGCTTGGCAAGGCGCTTGACAACATCAAGCGATCGCTTCTGCACGTCGACCGAAGTGGTTGCCAGGCTAGAAAGCACGGTCGAGGGAGTTCCGCCAGTTGCACGCTGATACCAGGTCGCCATATCTTGCAGGAAGCTAACGTGGATAATACCCATGCTCCATTGGAAGTTCTGAGTCCACGATGCGACAATAGGGGGAAGCTCGACGGCGGTCATGCCAATGTAAGCTTGGGCCTGGAAATAGCCGAAAAGAGAGAGCGCGTTGGAAGCGACATGGGCGGCAGTGTTGGAGTGACCAAGTCCGGACGTGATAGCAGAGGCCGCGAGACCAGAACCAGCAATGACCGCAGTGGCCCATCCAACACCCTTCTGGTAGACGGTCTTTCCGTTGGACAGCTCGGCCTCAACGCAGGCAAGCGGAACGCCGGTATCAGTATCGTTGATGTAAATCTGGACCTTGCCGTCGAGATCTGGAACCGTGTAGGCGATGTCTGAGAAGTGTCAGCACTCTATTACGTGTCTCGGACACGCGGCACAGTTCGGTGCAACTTACTTGGAACGTTCTCGATGGCGTCGGCCTCAAGAGGAAGGTTCGACTTGATGTTGATCTGGCCGGTGTTCATCGGGCAGAGACCCTTCAAATCGGCGCTGTCGCACGGGTCTAGGGTCTTCTGCAACGCGCGGAAGCCATAGGCGAAGACCTCCAGGTCGGCAGTGACATTTCCAGAGATATCCGAAACTCCCACGATGTTGAAAGACAGCGTCTTGTTGTCGGGGGTGAAGACGACGTTGAAGAGGGTTGCCGAGAAGCTGGAGTTGGCCATGCACGGGTTCAGAGACTTGGACTCAATGAGACGCTCGGCCGAGGCGGTGGGCAGCAGCGCAGCCAGCGCGGACAGCGCGCCGGCGAACAGTGAGGATCGCATGTTGCGGAGAACGAGTCGCGGGATCAAGCGGGTGGTCGCGAGGGAGCAGAGGCGGTGGTGCGCCGCCTCCTAGAGCCGGTACTCGGGCGAGTACAATCAAAGCGGATGCGCCAAACCAGCAGCGGTCGATCCGGAGAATGCGGGCGGGCGTGGGTGGTTTGGGGGCAGCGAGAGATGGGTCGGGGGAAGCAGGTGGAGTGTTGAACGAGCGGTGGCTGGGCGGTTGGCGGGCGGCTTGCGTGGAATGCGCGGAGCAGGTGTTGCTGCGACGATGACAAGGCCGAGCGACCAAAACCGGGAAGGAGAAAGGGCGGCTGGGCGAAGGCGACTGACGCTTTCGATCGAGCCTAGCGCGAGTAACGACCGTGGGAAATGTGGTTGGCGCAGGTGACGCTGCTCGCTCGCGGCGCTGGGAGGTTGAAGACGAGGAGGAGACGAGCACTGGGCAAAGGAAATCTGGTGGTGGTGAACGAGCGGACGGGGTCTGGCGAGTGCGCGGCCTGGGACGCTCCTGAGGGCGTCGGGCGGACGTATTGGGGCTGAGCAGGCGTGTCTGACACTCCGGACGGCGGAAGTGAGGAATGCGCCAGCGACGGGTGCGTCCTAGACAGTCAGGGGCGTGCTCTGGCGTGCTCTGCCGCGCGCGGTTTTTCGTATTACCGTAATTAATTGCGAGCTGGTACACGACACGCGGCGCTAGCGGCCTTTCGCAGCGATCTTCTTGTGGGGTTTTGGAGGATGGCCGCATTGCCCCTTCGCCGCCGTCGCAGCTGCCCGCCCGACCGTTACAGGAGCCTGCGCTGGCTCTGCGCGCGCGCGTTCCAGCTCCCTCTTCCTTGCGCGAGAGATTGCCATCGGCGGCGGCGCGCAACATAGCCACAGCCCTGCACACCCTGCAGGCACGGGGCAGCCCCCGCCCGGTTCTCCGCACCCAATTCCAGCCAGGGCCGGCGCGCCCTGGACGCGCGACCAGGCGCGGCCGACTTCTTGTCCCCCTCTCGTCCTCGCGACTCCTCGTCGCACCGCGAGCGCGCGCATCGCAGCACCAGCGCGGCGCCGGACAGCCCAGCGCGTCCAGCGACGGCGACGGCGGCAATGCCAACCGGCCCAGCGGCCAAGGCCCCCATCCGTGCGTCATCGCCGTCGCCACGCCGATTGCGCTCTGCAGTTACGAGACGCCCTGTAACCACCATCCCAGCCGTACCATCACTTCTAAATTTGTCCCGCTGTCTCTTGGAAATCGCGCTGCAGCCAGCTCATCAACATCATCATCATCGTCGCTGCTTGATCATCCCGCAGCGATCGCCCTGCACCGGGGTTGTCTCCTCCGCCCGGTGCCAGACGGCCACCAATCCTGCCGCAACCGCATCGGGCCCGCCGGCGTGACCCAGTCTGCTGATCGTTGGGCCAGCCCACCAGCCCTTGTCGGATTGCGTACCACGTAAATCATGGCACCCTCCACCGCCCACGATGAAGGGACTGCTTCACCGGCCTTGCCTGACTCGAATTCTGCTTCTTGTGCGCGGGCGCGGCCTCCGCGGCCCCGACTGGCCCGCCTTCGCGCCGCACCGGCGCCACCCTGCCGGCACCCTGGCCAATCGCTGTGCTGGTTGCGGCTCTTATTGCAAGAGTTCCACTTTGCGAATTGCGCACACCGGCTAGCGGCGAATGTGAGACGCTGATACAAAATCTGTGTGGTCCTGGCACGTGAAGGCAGACGGCATCAATGCAGCTCCTCCCAAGCGAGTATTCGCAGCTCGCTGTGCCTCACGTCCAAACCATATTTGCGAGAGGGTTAACGTTCGCTAGCGTGCCCGATGATGTCTCGTGCGGGTCGAACTCTCCACGTTTTGTATAATTGCCCTCGCCCTTCTCATTTCCATGAGCTCCACGCTCTCAGTATTTGATATCTGTGATTGCGGGGAACAACGATGTGAGACACTGTTCTGAATGCATCCTGAAACCGCAGCCTATATGTCTAGCGATGTCACATGTAACACGGAAAGCTTGGAAATTCCCATACCGGTTTCTGCATCCCAGAACGGACCAACTAGGTACCAGCTAACGGATCTGGTGGGGGGCTGGGCGCCGGTAGGTCTGGCTCGCCGCGAAGGTACCACTAACATCGATTTCTATCTTTGATCCGCGCTAGGCTCGTATACCAGAAAACGATATCGATAGGTGGGGTTCGTCAGCGCGGCTCAGCCTCGAGCGCGCAGATTGCACGAGATTGGCTCATAAGAATGCAGTAGCTGAGCCACCACGGGGGACGTTGAATGAATGGCCCGGGCGTCCCGGTGCAGAAGAATCTATCGACATACGCGGCCAGGCAGAATTTTCAACATGTTCAGCAGTGCGCAAGGCATACTCGCATTCCAATGTCTACTGCATTTTCTCCCACCAACGCCAAGCCACCGGCATCCGCCAGAGCATCCGGCTCTCATTAAAATGATGTATCTACATACCCAAACGCCTTACTCCCTTTTTTTCCGTGGTGCCACCTTAAGCACACAACGTACCCTTTCATTTGATCGTGCTTCAAGAGCACGTGCGGCTTAGTGCTTGAACCTCTTCGCCTGGCGAGGCTGACTGCCATACGCCCTTCTGCCTTCCTGCTTCTTGTCCCTCATGCTTGAGCCAAGCTGAATGTCCACCCGTGGAGGGGCAGAGAACCCAAAACTGCGTGCCACCTTCTTGAGGTCTAGCTTTTCCACCGAGTAGATGCTGCGAAGGCTGTGGCTAGCGTAGGCGTTGAGGTAGGAGCGGAACGCATCCTTGGCAGACTTGTTGAGATAATAGTTGCTCGAAATCAGCTTTTCGAGCTGACTCTGGATGTTGAGCAGCTTCTTCTCAGGGAAGTCAAACTCGGTAAGCTCGACTCGCGCTTCCCGGAGCACTTTGATGAAGCCCACTTCTGAGGGGTTAAGGACCAGAAGACAACGCCCGGTCTTGCCGGCTCTTGCCGTACGTCCGGCACGGTGAATGAAGCTGCGCGCATCATCAGGGGGGTCCAGCTGGATGACCCAGTCCACGGCAGGGATATCAAGGCCACGAGCTGCACTTGTTAGCTTCCTCTTGAAACGGAAATAGATTAAATGGGTTCGCTCACCTGCCACGTCTGTTGCAATCAGGCAACCGGCCTGACTGTTGGCAAATTCAAAGAAGGTAGCCGTCCGTTTCTGCTGCTTCATTTTTCCTGAAAGACCCAGGACAGGGAGGTCGATGTAGTTGAGCAAGCTCGTGAGGTATTCGACTATAGACAATGAGTATTATGACTAGTCAGCATAAGGGTAGGATGGCTTACCAGATGCGCAAGAGCTTGTGAAAACAATGATCTTCTTCTTTTGGTGCTTCTTGAGGAAGGTGAAAAGCAACCTGAACCGGAGATCCGATTCACACACGACGAAGCCCAGATCCAGACCGTCAGCAGTAGCATGCTCCTTGTAATGGTCGACTGAGATGAAGAGCGGGCCTGGCTTGAGCGAGATTCTTGCAAGGTCTTCGACCTTGGTGGTTTGGGTTGCCGAAAAGAGCGCTACAAGAGTCAGTGCTGTGCGCTAATGGGTGTACATTCGTCACACTTACCAGTTTGGCGCGATTGAGGGTTACCAAGAATCTAATTGCAATGTCAGTCTCAACCTGCTTCACTAATGCACTGTGGCGTCTCGTGAACAGCAACGAACCTTTACTATCTGGCGCATTTCGTCTTCGAAACCGGTTTCCAGGATTCTGTCGGCTTCGTCCAGGACAAGCGTGCGCAAGTTCTTGAACACGAAACCGGGGGTATTCTGCAGATGGTCGAGAAGCCTACCAGGAGTAGCTGGAACGATGTTAGTACAGAGAAGTCTATAAGTCTGCAAACTGCAGCAGAACAGGGTTAGCTTACCAATAAGAAGGTTTACACCCTTCTCCAGCTTGACCTGCTCGGCCTTCCGGTTGGCACCTCCCATGACTGCGGGAAGAAAGTTAGCCTGCCATTATTATACGATTTCTTACGCCAAAAACAAACCTATGCCAAAAGTTTGTGTATGGTGCTCCATAAGCTCCCGTGCGACACCAAATATCTGCAATGCCAGCTCTCTGGTGGGGCTAATGACGATAGCACCAGTACCGTTGCGGGGCTTGAAGCGGAGGCTGTGCAGCATCTCGACGACGGGGATGAGGAAAGCGAGGGTCTAGAGCATAGTGAGCTTTTGGGAACAAGCTGGCTGTTTGTAATTTTGCATACCTTGCCGGATCCAGTTTTTGCCTGTGCCAAAGTCAGCAGTGTTCTGGCTCAGCGCATATTAGAGTCCACTTACTGCACCAAGAAGATCCTTACCAGCCAGAAGGGGCGGAATGCCCTTGGCTTGGATCTCGGTCAGAGTGTCGAAGCCCATTTCTTTTATCGCCTTTTGGGTCTTCTCCGACAGGTTCAGGTCCGTAAACTTCTTCGGGTCGGTCCCATCTACAGCGGGAAGAGACAGCTTCGATTCGAAAGCTTCGGTAGCTGCATTGTCCAGCTCCGCATCACCCTCCTCATTGTCGCTACCGTCTGCAGGAGGCTCGCCCTCACCGTCCTCGTTCTCCTCCGATTCGCTTTCCTCTGGGACGGCGTCTTTCATGGGGACGTCGCTCTCCTCTTCGCTTTCCGCATGCTTTCTCTTCGACGCCTTTGAAGACTTCTTGGTGGACTCCTTCGAGGACTTCTTGGGTGCGGGCGCGGCCTCGGTGACGGCAGTCGCTGTCTCTGGAGCTTCGGCAGCCTTTTTGCTGTTCTTGCGCTTGCGCTTCTTGGAATCGGTAATGTCTATGGGCGCCATGTCTGCGGTGGAAGCCTATGGCGGTCGGAAGGGTGCTGGGCGTGGATTGTTCTTCGGCGCAGAGTGCAGTTGCGCTTGAACGCGGAGGTAAGTTTTCTGCGGGCGATGTAGAAAATCGATCGGCAAGTCGGCGTCTGCTAAGGCGCTTAACCCGAAACGTCATAGTGCAAGCATGGTATCCCTGTACATTTCCGGCAGTGATGATCTAACGCCTCCAGCTTCACGTCCATCTCAGCACTCCACTTCCCCCGTATGTCTTCACCGGCTGTCAGCAACGCGAGTCCAGCTCGCCCAAACCTGTCTTTTTCTCTCGTCGTGGTTGTCTTGGCAATCCTAAGTGCCACTTCCTTTCTCCGAAACGCATCATCTAATGTCGTGGCCGCCTGCTACTTCACTTGGGTCTCACTATGGCTTGCCAGGCTTGTCTCTGGCGACAAAACGGCGGTTTTTGATGGTCTGGCTCTCTTCGCCGGCCTATTACCCAGCAGTCCCCCATTGATTAGGAAGCTATTTGAGCTCGCCTCTGAATATTCGCTTCCAGCTCTTCCTATTATATCCTTGGCTTTGTTGATTGTCACGTTCTTGATATCGGAACTGTTTTTTAAGAGCCATGGCAACCAAGACGACATCCGGACGGATGACGAAAATCCTGAGAAACATTGCAGGCCGCTTCTATTCCCTTGCCGTACTACGCATGCGCGCATGTTCCCCAGGAAGCATTCTTTCGCCTACTCGTACCTTCTTGTCGGCGTTCCGGTTGGCCCGAAGGACGACAGCTGCCTTAGCACGCCAATGTTAACCGTCGATCCATGCTCTTCATCCCGAGTTTCTAAAAGAAAAGGGTGGTTCTATATCCAAGGATCTGATTACCTCGAGCGTGGTCATAACATGGATCTCAAGGGAAAGTTGACGCAATATCTCAGATCTCAGGTATGTGTGGAGTAGTTCATCGACCGGGTAATACTAACTGGTACAGAATGTCTCCGACCATGAATGGCACCATGCCTACCTTGTGACGGCAGCAAAATTCCTTGGTTATTCTTTTAACCCTGTTTCCTTTTGGTACATCTACTCGGCAAGCCATCAGCTCGTCATGATGATTTTAGAGGTGAACAACACCTTTGGCGAGAGGCGCATGTACCTTCTAAAGGGCTCCAGCCCTGACTACGATGGCACGTCGAACCGAGATGACGCTACTGATCATGCCAGACAAATTACAAAATTCACCGATGCCTGGGCGAAAGACTTCCACGTTTCTCCATTCAATTCAAGGAAAGGCTCCTATTCTCTCACTGCAGTTGATCCGTTCAAAACAAGTCAAGATGGCGTTCCCCATATCGACAACAATATTGTTCTTCGGTCATCTGAGGAGCACGCGAAACTTGTAGCTCGAGTGTTTTCAGTTGGTGCGCCGCGGGATCCCAATACGTTGTCCACTTGGCAAGCTTTGTGCTTCATTGGAAACTGGTGGTGGGTGGGCTTCGTCACATTTCCAAGAATCCTGAAGGAAGCCTATAAGCTTTACTTTTGGCGAAGCCTTGAGGTGTTCTTTCGTCCAGAAGTCGCGCCTACAAGTATTGGTCGGGATCCCACAACAATCGAAAAGTCAGTAACATAAATTGCCTAAACAAAAGTCATCTACTGACACGAAATTACAGGCACCTGGAAGGTTTTTTCCGCCAATACCTTCAGTATCTTGTAAGCCACACGGACCAGCCCGTTCGGGTTTCATACACACCTGCTCCTGGCCTTGGTGAGACCCAAGAATATCTTTCCCCGAGCGGAGAGAAAGGCGGTCCTACGAACTCTCTGGCCATAAATGTGACTAGTCCGGCCTTCTACAGCCGGTTTGTGCACTACAACCACACATCCGAGGCCCTAGATCGCGAAGCTCTCTTTACCAACGAGAAAAACAGAACTGCGTGGATATCAAACCCCCAAATGCTAAAGCTTCTGCCTCTGAATCATCCAAGGTACACGGAGCCGTTGCAGCCCAAACTTGGTCGATTAGGAGATGCTATCGGTTGGCAGCTTCTCCGCAAATGGCGCTGTGCGCCGGCAGCACCAAGTTACCCTGATTTTCCGCAGGGACCCGATCCAGCTTTCATCCGCGAAGACATCAGACCGAGAGGGTTTGCAGCGTGCGATGAATACGTCATGCGGAATTGTCACGATGCATGGCTCTATAAGAGGTGTCTGCTCAAGCTTTTCCTAGCGCAGAGGTTCGGCCTCGGCTACACTGAGGTCATCGATTTGCTGGATTTGATTGTCAGAATTTGTTTAGTTGTTGGCGTTCTCCTGGTGATACCAAGTGATCTGCGGGCATTACTCGAGCGTGGCGCGGAGGATGTAGGATCGGCAGGGCCCAAAGTTCTCGGGTTCAACGCGGTTCACGCTTGGAGTCTGATCAAAGGAGCGATCTGATTACATGGTCTTAGGTCCTTCTAGATTATTGATAGAATGCCTTAGCGGTTTATCGTTTCCTCACCGGTCGCTTCGGGTAATAGCTTTGATCTATAGAGGCCTGGTGCCCGCTTCAATTAAATGCGCTCGAGCCACGGCCGTACCATCCGCAAGGCAGACTTCAGCTACCTCCTTGATACAATTTGTTCTAACTGCACTGATGAAGATTAAAGCTTCGCACTGATCACGCTACCACCGTCCAAAGTGATGGTCGCTCCGTTGACATAACTGCCAGCTTTGCTGGACAAGAAAAGGCAGGCGCCCGCAACATCCTCAGGGCTGCCAATGCGGTGCAGTGGAATGCCCCGTTCGATCTCTTCCTTATACTTCTCCAGCGTCGCCGCCATCATCTTCGACTCGAACGGACCGCAGGCAAGAGTGTTGGAGCTATCGCACCGTAAGCTTGGGTGGTTTCCTTTCGAGTTGTAATAATAAACTTACGTGATATTCCTCTTGCCGAGGTGGTTCGCGAGCACACGGCTCAGATGGTGCAAGCCGGCCTTGCTGCTCGAATACGCGAACGTCTCGAGCGCAGGCACCCTCAGCCCATCCACCGAACCAATATTGATAACCCTCGCCGGATCGCCGTCGCTGGCAGCCTTCTCCATCAGCGGCGTCACTAGCTGGGTGATGGTGAAGACACGGTGCAGGTTGAGCGTGAGCACACGGATCCACGCCGACTCCGGGTACTCGTTGTAGGGCGCGCCCCAGTTGGAGCCCGAGTTGTTGACCAGCACGTGCAGTTTCTCCTCGCGCCGGCCCAGCTCGGCTGCGAGCCGCTTGCACTCCTCCTCCTTGTAGAAGTCGGCCGGGATGGCGTGCGCAGTGCCGCCGCTGGCCTGGCCCGCCTTGTTCAGCTCGGCGACGGCGGCGTCGCACGCCTTCGCGTCGCGCGAGGAGATGTAGACTTTGGCGCCGTTGGTGACGAAACCCTCGGAGATCATGCGGCCGATGCCTTTGGCGCCGCCGGTGACGAGGACGACTTTGCCCTGAGCGAGCGGAACGGCATCGTGTTAGCTTCGCCCTGTGATGCAGCAGCTGTTACTGTACCTTGACGCTGAAGAGGTTGTTGACATCCATTGCGGCGGGAATTGATTGATTCAGCTCACTGGAGGCGGAAAGCAAAGCTGGGGCATGGCGGCAGGCGGTTATTCAAGTAGTACGCTTGCCCAGCGAGCTCCCGCCTCAGTAATCTGGGGAAACGTACGTAGAATGCCAATGCCGAGGCAGTCGGCGCCGCCGAAACGGGAGGGGGATCGCCCTGTGCCACAAGTGGGTGGCTTTGCCGCGGGGCTGACTCGCTCTTTGCTTTCCCCAAACTTTCGAGAGCTCTGCACTGCAAACTTTCTTTTCACATCCATCTCTTCAACACCCCGCCACGCCGACCATGGAAGAGCTACAGGCCAGACACCGCAAGGAGCAGCGCGACCTGCAGGCCCGCGTTACGCAGAAGAAGAAGGCCGCCTCCAAGAAGACCCGCAAAGGTGTCAACGACGAATGCGCGAGACTCGAACAGGAGCTGAAGGAGCGGCAAGAGCGCGAGATTGCAGAGCTCACCGGTAACGCCGGTGATGGGATCGTTGAGCCCGAAGCTGATGGGTACACGGTTGAAGACGGAGGTGACAAGGACGATCTTGCAGATGCCACCGAGAAGCTTTCGATATCGTCGAGCCAGCAGCCCACTGCCGCCGCCGCCTCCGCCCCGGACGCGCAACAATCTGAGGGACCGAAGCGCAAGGGCAACCGGCAAAAGGCTCGCCTGGCTCGTCGTGCCGCTGAGCAGGAGGCATTGGTCGCCGAGGCCGCTGCAGAGGCGCAATCAATGCCCGACCTGCGCAAGGCCGAGCGCACTGCTCTGGTCGAGCAATTTGAGAAGCGCGGGCTCAAGGAGCAGATCATTCGTGCTGATGGACACTGCTTGTATAGCGCCATTGCCGATGGCATGACAGATCAGGGCCTTGATTTGAAGCCGCGGATTGCGCCAAACATCGTTGGACAAGAAAACGGGGAAGCTGATGGCAAGAAAGAAGGCTACAAGACTGTGAGAAAGGCAGCCGCCGATTGGATCGCGTCGCACCCGGATGACTTCGCCCCATTCATGGAAGAGCCGCTTGACTCCTACGTGGTCAAGGTCCGGGATTCTGGAGAATGGGGTGGACACATGGAATTACTGGCGCTGGCAAGAACTTACGGCGTCAACATCAAGGTGCTCCACTCCGATGGGAGGGTCGACACCATTGAGGCTGGTGCGGAAGGCCAGGCCCCGGTCAATGGAGAAGAGAAGGAATTATGGCTGGCGTACTACAAACACGGCTTCGGCTTGGGAGAGCATTACAATTCTCTGAGGAAAGGAGCTTGATTCCACAACATTTACACGACTTCTACAAGAGGGAACCTTAATGAAGGGACAGGACCTCGTCTGAGGAGGCCGTTCTGAAAGGCGAGGCGCTCTGACAAAGATCGTCGCTCATGCAGTCGGGTGCCGCCAAATGCTCACGAAATCGGTACCCTTCCCGATTTCGTGGGTCTGCTCGGGCTGATAGTGCGCAATCCGCACCAGTCCATTCTTGTTCCTGGGGACCACTCCATTCTCGTCTCGCTGCTCAACGATATGGCCGTCCTCGCCGTACTTCAACTCCTCTCCCGGACGACTGAGGTGCTGCTCGTATACCCTCGGCTGCAGGCCAAATGGAGGGCCGCCTGTGGACGGCTCTTTATATGTAGGAAATTCGATACAGACGAGCGCGGCGTGCGGATCGTGGGATAGGAGCTGCGACATCCGGAGCGACCACGCTGGACGAAGCTCGGGAGGCAGAGCGGAGAGAAACTATGGTCAAGATGGTTAGACACATTGGCTCAAAGAAGTAAGAATAGAAGACGGATAAGGGCGTACCGTATAATCGTAGATCAAGTCGAATTCCCCTCCAGCTTCCTTCAACCAATCGTCCTTGAAGAAGTCACCAAGCAGAAAGTTGACAGAGCCGCGTCCAACGTCGTTGTCAATCGTCTCATACTTGTGGAACTCGTTGTCCTCGGTTTCCTTCACCCACTTCCTGGCCGCCTCGATGGCATTAGTGCTCACTTCTAGCCCCCACGCGTCGTATCCATACGAGGCAAGCAAGACGACGTCATAGCCTTTACCGCAGCCAGGCACAAGCGCGCGCTTCCGCCTCTTTGTTTCTCTATCGACAGGCGCGGGCACCATGGGACGCACCTCCTTGGTGAGGTCCTTCTTGGGGTTGGGGAAAACATGGGTTGTCAACAGCTCGCGCAACGCCGGGTTGGGGAAGCCTTTGTCCCAAGGCAGGAAGTCGCCCTCTTTCCACAGGTCGTCCCAACGTGCACCCTGGTCCCTGGCTTCGGTGCTACCGAAATGAGTGCGCAATCGCTCGCGGGCGTCGGTGGGATGTTGGTTGAATTTGCCCGGTGGAGGGCTAGCGCGGCCGGAAGGCTCGGGCTGCATTGTTTAGAGGTGAGTAGCTTAAGGGCGGTGTGAGGCCTGGATGTTGGTTGGCAGGTGGTAAACTCTAGCGTGGGACTGGGCTGGTCGGAGCTGCGCGCGTGAACACTGGTTGATGGCAGGAAATGTGGTGGGAGTCGACGGTGGGCGTGGAGGGGTTTTGAGGTCGTGACGAATGTTGGTTTAACGTCTGACTGCGGCGAAACATAACGACTCAAGAGCCCTGCTGACTGCAAGATTGAATTAGGATTTGGAGTATGACGCTTCGCTGCCACCAATGACGAATGCGGTTCCACCAAGGTACCCGCCGCCAGGCCAGGAACGGCAGCGCGGGGCACATCACTAAGCGAGTGCTTGGCCATGCTTGACAGCGGCGCCGCAATCAAGTGACCCGCTCGGCCTTCGCGCTTTTGGGGCGGATAGCCGGCATCGCCTGCCTCTTCCCGCATCCCTCGACTCGGGCAATCGCCTGCTTGAAGCGGGGTGCGTGCAGCTGCTTTATCATCATGGCGCGCCGCCCGATAAACGTGCCGCTGCGCTCAGCGGCTCCTACCACCGTCCTCTTTCTCTTATCCGACTCGTGTTCGGAAGAGCCCAAGTGCGGTGGAGCAGCAAAAATTCTAGAGGTGCTCGGAACACTTCCGTCCCGCAACACGGCCCCGTGCGGCGGATGGCTACAAATATCGTGAGACACAGGGGAAGCCTTATACCTTTGTTTTCTCAATCTTTCTCCGTCCAAGTCTCCCCCTCCTGACTTCTTGGTACCCTCGGGAGCCCCCGCTCGTTCCCGACGCACTCATATCGCGCAGCATCGGCTATTCCTCCGCCCCATTAGGAAAGTGCCGAGGCAATCCTCCGACCAAGAAACCATTCACGACAATCAGATTTTAGCCACTCATGTCAGACGAGGAGAAGGACGTCGGCTTCGAGGTCAAGCCTTCATCGGCGAGGGAACCGGAGGAAGACAGGCCCAAGACCGGCACCAGCAGTGTAATATCCGACGACGATGAGATTCACCGGGAGCAGGACGCAACCCAACAGGCCCCCCAATTGCACCCCATAGCATCACGTTCGTCAGCCGTGTCCCGGACGCCCACCGTCATACCCCGGCGCGAGCGTCGAGGGCTGCTCGCCCACCTGTGCCTGATCCCGGAAGTTTCAAATCCGTACGAGTACAGCCGCAAAATCAAATGGACCATCACCTTCTTCGTCGCGCTGGCGGCCATGGCAGCCCCCACGGGCTCGGCCATTATCCTTCCCGCCCTCAATGACATTGCCGCCGACCTCGATACTACCCTCACGATTACTAACATGAGTGTCGCCTTCTACATGTTGGCTATGGCCATCTTTCCGCTATGGTGGAGCTCCTTTTCCGAGACGCTGGGCCGCCGCACCATCTACCTCAGCTCCTTCGTCCTCTTTATCCTCTGGGGTATCCTCTCTGCCGTGGCTAACAACATCTCCATGCTGATCGTTATGCGGGTATTGAGCGGAGGCGCGTCGGCCAGTGTGCAGGCTGTCGGTGGTGGCACAATCGCTGACATCTGGGAGGTGAAGGAGCGTGGCCGCGCCATGGGTATCTTCTATCTAGGCCCGTTGTGCGGGCCCCTGATTGCCCCGATCGTCGGTGGCGCACTTGCGCAGGGTTTGGGTTGGAGAAGTACTCAGTGGTTCTTGGTCATCTATGGCGCTGTCGTTTGGCTCAGCATATGCTTTATGCTTCCAGAGACGCTGCGCCGTACGAAGAACGTTGCAGCTGAAGCTGAGAAAGAGGCAGCAAAGAAGACAGACGACCCTCTTGCCGGAAGCAACACCGCTGAAGAGGTCGAGGCGGCCGCCGGAGGCCTGGAGAAACCTGCCACCAACACTGCCGCACAGCCTTCACTGCAGCGCGTCTCAACCCGGCAGAGTGTGCAGCGCACAACGACTAAGTGGCTCCTCGTCGTGCGCCGCTGCTTCATCGACCCGCTCCGCATCATCCTCTACCTGCGCTTTCCGGCCATCTTCTTTGTCGTTTCGTACGCCACCATCGCCTTCGCCTGCCTGTATGTGCTCAACATCAGCATTGAGACGACCTTCTCGCACCAGCCCTACGGCTTCTCCACCGTCATCGTCGGCCTGCTCTACATCCCCAACTCGCTTGGCTACATGGTCACGTCCATCTTCGGCGGCCGCTGGATCGACAGCATCATGCGCCGCGAGGCGGTGCGCAAGAACCGCGTCGACCCCGTGACGGGCAAGCTGCAGTTCCGGCCCGAGGACCGCATGCGCGAGAACGCGTGGCTGGGCGCCGCGCTGTTCCCCGCGGCGCTGGTGTGGTACGGGTGGACGGCGCAGAAGGGCGTCTTCTGGCTGTGCCCGATGATTGCGAACTTCTTCTTCGGCATCGGCAGCATGCTCATCTTCGCCATGGCCACCACCATGCTGACCGAGTTCATGCCCAAGAAGGCGAGCAATGGCATCGCTCTCAACAACTTCGTTCGCAACATCTTCAGTTGCGTCGGCAGTGTCGTCGCGCAGCCCCTCATTTCTGCTATCGGAAATGGCTGGCTGTTCACCGGATTGGCGGTCATTTCATTTGTCTGGGGTTCTACCTGCATTTGGGCCATGATGAAGTTCGGCGAGAGGATGCGTAAAGGGATGGATGGGCATAAGGCATTTTCATGAGAGGAGCAAAACAGAATGATTCTCGCATTGATTCAGGAGTATACGACCGGGTTGGGAAACAAAAAAAAGAATGAGAAAAACCGGTACGATAGATCATCACGACTGGTGTCTGACGAACATAAAAGGAAACAAACGAAGTTACAGATAGACATAATGACCAATGAATCGTTTAAAATACGTGATTGGGGTTCGAGATTCGTGAATAACTAAAAAAAAACAGGGCGAAAGATTACACATGAATACCCTGTTTTGGACTTTCTGCAACAAGGGATTGAGCGGACAAGCTATCAGAGATCAGCTGGCCAATACTTTCTGGGCCAACCTCGTAACCTCTCCGATATATCCGGGATTATTCAATAGATAATCATGCGCTTCCACTCCCGAGGATTCGGCGGCTTACACTTGTCGCAGTGCTCGCCTGGGCCGAAGAAAGCACATTCGCCGACAAGCTGGTAGCCATCCTGGTAGGGACGAAGTACCCACGGAAGCCTCATGCCTGAAAGAAGGCACACTTCATCTCCTTCCATCATAGCGAGAGGTCCAGCCCCGACAAAGATAGATTGCTCCCCGAGGAACAGCGTCTGTCCTCGGCTAGCACATAACGTAGGAATGAGTGACTCGAAAGATTGCATGAGAGGGGAAATGCACGAAGTACAAGGCCCACAGTCGCCAGAGCGCTGTGACTGGTAACAAGGACGACACCGTGATATACGAAAGAACAGCTCGTTGAGATGCTGCATGATGCGGTGGTCGTAGGGGACATCATCCAGAAACGTGAGCCCGGGGGAAATGTCCGACAACTTTGGAAAAGAAATGCGATTCCACACACTCTCGCCGCCACTCTCGTCCCACCAGGCGCATGCACTTTCCCACCATCCTAGCCAGTCGGCAAATGCCGCTGGCTGTTTGGGTATTTTATCTATTATTGGGCGAATGATGCAGCCTTGAGGGGTCTTCTGCACATCCACGCAGTGAATCGTGTCGATCGCTTTCCCGAAAAGATCGAGTGCCGCGCTGTTGGGCACAAATGTGGCGAGCTGCGTATCCGGGCCACTTCGAGCTGGGAGAAGGTATGACATGAGCTCTTCGCTGACGACGAGTGATGTCTGCGCCACGGACCAATCTGGAATCCATGACGGCAATCCCGCGAGATGGGTCTTGCTCTGACTTTCTAGTATGATATCAACCAAGGATGCCTTGGATTCCGAGATGAGATACTTGGCAAAATCGAGGAAGGTTTCGACCACGGGTTTGGAATAATCGGGAATGAATGGTTTGGTATCCATGTCGTTAACCAGCCCGAGGATGGCGAATATCTTGTCGCGAGGGTCACTGCAATGACCGTCTCGGACATCGCGAACGAGGTTCCATAAATTGCGGCTTTTGTCCGTGTGTCCAATTTGAAGCCGGACCGCAGGAGGAAACCAGTCTGCGGCGTCTTTGTACCGTTGGACGTCAGGGTCCTCAGGCAACCAGTACAGATTCCAGCGGTTGCCGGTGAGGTTGAGTACCGAGAGCGAATGCCAGGGAACAACATCGTTCCCACACATAGCTACAACCTGTTTTGCAAGAGCTACCTCTTGCATGACCCAGGCCCGGAAGAACCACGGCCTTTGGAAAAGTTCGTGAATTGCTACTATCACCTGTGCGCGAATCTGTAATGTCTCATCGTCCGGATAGTGATGAAACATACTTGGAGGAAGGTAGCCAATGGGGAACTTTTCCGTTCGAGAGGTGAAATTGAAGAAGTCAAACAAGGTTTTGCTTGACTCGCTTCCTTCCCCTAGATAGACCAGGACTCGAAAAGCGCTCGAGTAGATTCGAGACATGCAGCGAATCTGGTGGCTTCGCTCTCCCACATTGAATTGATCAATACAAACGGAATCAATCCAGATGAGGCGCTTTAGTTTTTTCAGAAGAAGACGGCGAAGGACATTCTCGCAACTCGAGGTCACCGCCAGACGTCTACGGCTTGGCCCACAGAGTACGTTCTTGCACAGTGAAGAATCGCCATTTGAGTCCGCCCATGTGTAAGAGACAGCCTCGAATGGGGGTAGGTCCTCAATATTCATGCGGACGAGTGTGCAATGGATGGGCTCAGCTATCGTGCCTGGATGTAAAACAGCCAAGCGGATTTCCTTATCCTGCTGGATCGGAGCATACATGTACTTGCGAAATGGCTCGATAGTTGAACCTGGTGTCACAGGAATTGTTGAGATATCATCTGGTCCTTGGCTCCTGATGGTGTAGTAGATATGCCTGATGTCGATGAGATCGCTGCCGCATGACTCGCAGATGGGGACTTTATTCTGTAGAGTTACGGACACGGATGAGCATTGACATAAATTGGTGTTTGCTGGAAAAACTAATTGCTGTGGGGCTGTGGCGCTGTCCTCTCTCAATCTCAGAGCGCGACAGGGCCGGCAAATGTTATCGCCAGCGACCGGGTGGCGGCAAAGATCACACAGCCCATCAGGGATAGCAGGGAGACGTTTCTCAAAGTCGTAGGTATCACTGACGGCACTCATGTCGTACGAAGCGGGGTGTGTGGGCAGGAGAAGCAACACTGTGATATTGGTGGGGATGCCAGGGAGCAAGACTGAGGGGGGCCAAGCATTCAACTATGCTGTGCGACGTGAGCAAAAGTGCCACTGGACTACCATGATTGGCTCCCGCTTGTCACCCAATGGCCGCTGTGGAGACGGATGGTCGCTGGATTATCCTGTGACGTTTGCGCCGGAGTGTCAAAAAGTTAATTTTGATGAAAGAACATCCGGTCTTCACCTTGTGTAGCAAGTGGCCATGCACGGTGGTAGATGTTGGAGACTTGCCTGTGTCTTGATTCCTATCCAAGCTGGCAGATCATGCAGTCAGGCAGATCACTGGATTAACGTCCAGAAGAGTTCTAGAAGCGCTCGGAAGTCTAGCGCCGTGCGGCAAATTTAAGCTTACCCAGTGGCAAGATAAATTGATTAACGGCAGGCAAGTAGTGGTTCGGAATGCTTATGCTATCACCATCCCTTTTCCGGCGTCTCAATGACATGCATCCATGCCCGGCATACCGGGTCTTCTCCGTCAATAAACGCCCTCGGCACAAAGCCCCTCACATCCACACCAGGCGAAAGAAAAAGGAACAAAAGATACCAGCCAACGCCTTGCCTTCTCACCCAGAAAGAAAAGTAGTCATCATCATGCATCCCCCATTTTCTGTGCCCGACACGGCTGACCAAAGACGAGTAAGAAGAGAAGGATAGGAATGATTCCTGATTATTAACGGAAAGGACTAACGTCATACGCTTTGGTGCACCGTTGCGGGCTCGTGTTGATACGACATGTCGGATACCACCGAGAGATGGTCGTCTGCTTCTCGCGCAAACGGGTTCATGGGCGGCCCTGACATGATGGAAACGTTGTCATCATCCGACGGATCTGCGAACGGATTGACGACTCGGGTGTGATCGTGGAGGGGCTGAGAACTTGCATAGTCAGCTCGGTAGTTAGTGCGCATGCTCGAGCCCCTAGAGATGGGTGGCACGCTGCGTGGGCGATACGGTGGCGGAGGCTCCTCGTGGAACTCTCCGTCCAGCATGAAGCCAGCCGGCCTCTGGCCGCTGCGTACCGAGTTTGTGCGGACGGAGAGGGCCTCGGATGTGTCGATGCCGGTGAAATACGAGGAGTTGTTCGCCGGGTTCATGGCCGAAACGATGACGGGTGGAGGGGCTGGTACAGGCGTCACTGCTCTCGGTGAATCTTGCGGAGAGGGCTCTCGAATCGCAGGGGGTTCTTGGACCGGAGGCTGCTGAACGAAAGGCGGCTGTTGGGAGTCATCGCTGTGGCGGAACTTCATCTCGTCGGCTGCCATGGCACGTTCTGCGTCTCTCTTCTGCCTCCGGCGACGCATGACAACAAAGGCAGTGAAGGCGAGCAATGAGATGACCAGAACGGGGATTATGACACCGGCCAAGATGAGGCCCAGGGGTGGACCGGAGTCATGGTCTTGTTCTGCTGAAGTGGAACCTGATGAGACTGTTACTCCTCCATTGCTATCAAACCCAGTTGGACCCGGCGACGGCGCGGCTTGGCCGTATGTTTGTCCATGCCCTTCAGAACAAGACGACGTACTCGCTGCGCTCGCAGAGCTTCCTGCTTGACCGGGCGCTGAGGTTGAGGATGGAGCACCGTGCGTGGCCGAAGAGCCTACGTGGGCGCCCGGATTTCCAAGTTCAGTCGCAGGAGTGACGGTAACAGACGTCTTCGAGATGGGGATCAAGGTCGACGAAACGGCCGTTGGTTGCGCCGACGTTGTCGACTGCAGGCGGCTCTTCAGGGCATCGGGAAGGTCATCGGTGCTCAGACTCATCCACGACGGCAGGCCGGTGCTGTCGAGGGTGAAGGGAGCGCCCATGATGGTGACAACAGTGGGAAGAGTGGTTAGGTCTTCCCAGACGTCCTCGGCGGATTTTCGAACTTCTTCCCAGTAGTCTTCTTGCTCGTCCTCTGGGTCGTCGTGCCGGGCGCGGCGGATCTCATCAGACACAGGGAAGGGCATGATTGCTGATTATAAGACAGGATAGGCCAGCGGGTCCTAGGATGCGTCATATGAGGGCTGAGCTGAGCGTCAGCGAGGCTATACATAATGGTGGTCATGGCCGCTTCGCAGTGGTCGGACTGAAACCCCAGGCAGAGCGGGGCCGAAGAACGGGCGGGAGTGGGAAAAGTACCAAGAATCGTGCTTATCGATAGCCTGCGCGCTCGGGCCACGCCGCTGCCTGGGTGCGATTGCCGTCTCTGCTTCTACGACGACACGCGCTCAACACCCTCTGAAGGTTTCTGGTCGCGAAAGAGACCTGAGAGAACAAGAGAGCGCCGGCGCTGGGTGTTTAAAGCGTAAGCGCAGGGCCGCCCTGCGCCGCCCCAACCCTCAGCTACACGCTCGACGGGGCTGTGCCGGCGAATCACGCCTGACGCCTGCCCCGCCCGGCCTCTTATTTTTGGCGTTGCATGCACAGGGCTTATCCGTGACAGGCCGGTTCTCTTCCTTCGAAACACCACCGGTCTGCAGTCAGCAAATCATCGCCCAAACACTTTCCTAGCTTGTCGAGCCTTCCCGTCTCTGTGCAGCTTGTATGACGGCATGCCAACCGAGGCCATCGCACGAGCCCGTACTCCCTTACTCCCGGCTCCATCAGGAAAGCCATTCTTCACCATCGCGACGCCCGCGCTACACAGGCAAGTCTCTGTCTCGTATCGCCAGTCCACCTCTTGGAACCTAAAAAAGCCCTCTCTCTCCACCCTCTTCCCAAATCCTTCTGGAACAACTGCCTGCCCTGATAAATCTCCGCCTGCCGCCAAGCCTGGTGTTGGCATGCTCGGCATCAACATCCGTCTATGAACAGCATCATCCCGGTCGGAACTTGGCACCCAGCACGACCAAGGACGCGCCGGGCTTTTGCCATTGCTGGAAAGCAAATGTCGTTTCCGGCCCGTCGGTTGGGAACTCGCCAACTGATATGTACAGAACACAGCCACCTGGATCCACTCACCTCCGCCCCCACCCAGAGTGAAAGCTGGCTTTAAAGCTGTGCAACGCCCTTTTTGCACGCGCCGAGGCACACTTCTGGCAAAGATAGAGTCATTTCACCGATGCATGCTGGTTCAACCTATCTGGAAAAAGAGCCGTGTGCTTCTCTTGGCACTAATTATATTGGGGCAGTCGCAGCTTTGAACTCATACAACCGACACCCCATGGTCGCTCTATCTCTTGAGCGATTTCCCCAATGCTTGCGCAACATCGCCGCATGCGACAGCCGAGGCAGATCGCCCGGCTGGCTCCCGTGGCTCCGGAAGATCAGCATCATGAGCGCCATGCCAAACAGGCTTTAGAAGCCCACACATGGCTTACTTCCCGTTTTAGGAGACCATCCATATCCTGCTCAACTGGACTTCGAGATGTTGCGTGATGTCTTACCAATCGAGCAGAAGGTTCTGGGACCATGATATGCATGAACAAAGTTCGAACCTGAGAGATGGTCGCTCTTTCTCTCAAGAAGAGTGGTGGCACTTTCCCATTTGACTTCAAGCTCACCCATGCTCAAAACGCAGCGCCCAATCACCTCCTCTGTCCAAAACAAAGCTTCATCTTTCAAGGCCATGGCAAGGATTCTCTGGCCGCCCGCCATTCAGGATAAAGTCTATCCTTTTGCAGGGTCCACCTTGGTCTTGGTGGGACGCCTAAAGCTGACTCACGTCATAATCTGCACTGTCTTAACTACGGCCTTCTTCATTGTCGCAGGTAAGATCGGTTCATCGTATGGCGTGCAGCTCGCTGACATGCCCATCATCAAGTCCTGAGGCCTGAAGGCCTCAAGAACGAGCTCCCAATCTCCGATGCCTCCGACCTCTTGGACATCCAGGGCGCTTCACCCTCCGTTCCTCTCCACCTCCGCCCGCTAGAGCCTATCCGCATCGCAAAGGCGAACCGATTCGACAACCGCTATGAGTTTGAGCGCCACCTCGGCCGAAGCCGTGAGGGTAGCACCATGCTTTACAGAGACATGTACACAGGCACGCAAGTGTTGGTAAAGTCGTACTCCCACCACGCCAACGCACCAATGGAGCCAGCATGGGCGGACCTCTTCTGCCACGAGCTGACCACCTGGCCCACGGAAATACCCGCCACGCTTCTCCTCGCCGGCCTCGAAAAAGTAAGCAGTAACCGCCGCCACAGCGCCCACGGCAACCTCACGCGCCAAAGCCACCGGCACGCCTCGTTCCAACCCGGCGGCCTCGTGCCAGCGCTCGACTACTTCGTCGCCCTGGAGCCCGTCTTCTCCTCGTCTTCCCTCTTCGCGCTCCTCCTGCGCCCCGTCTTTCCGTCCTGGACCACGCCGCGCTGGACGCTCGTCACGCCCTGGCGCGCCGGCAGCCTCGACTACTTCGCCGCTGTCCTCAAAAAATCCGGCGGCAATTTCTCTCCGGCCCAACTGGACGCGTTGCATCGCCCCGTGTTCGCCGGCCTCGTGTCTTCTCTTGCCGAGCTCCATGCAAAGGGCTACTGCCACAACAACGTCAAGTCTGCCAACATCTTTGTTGACAAGGACGACGATGGCGGCGGCGATCAATGGCTCCTCAGTGGCCTCGGGCAGGTCCGACATGTCGCCGGCCACCGCTCAGACCTGGCGTCTGGACAGCGCTTCTGGACGGTGGGTGCATGGGCGCGGGGCCGGAGAAGCCGGTGGGAAGCGGATTGCCGGCTGGATGACGTGAGGCTGGCGTTGAAGAGCTACATGTCCTTCCTGCGTGCTGCGAGCAGTGACGAGTTGTCATTCGATGGCGATTTATATGCCATGCGTGCCACTTGGAGTAGACTGTACTGGGATTTCGTGAAGGCGCCTGTGCCGGCGGAGGAATTGGTAGATGCGATGAGCGGAGAGAGGTACATGACTGGTGCTGATGATGAGATGGGGGATGATGGAAGGGTGATGCTGATGATGGATGAGAAGAAGGAGGAGGCCTTGCGGCTGGCGGTGGACATGGAATTGGCGTGGACGAATGTGGATGGGACGTGGAGTTGGGAAGGATGGTGGAGGTGGTGGAAGCTCGGGGGGTTGTGGCAGAGGTTTGATCAAGTATGAGGGGGGATTGCGGTGATGGCGACAATAATGCTGGTGAGCGGTTATGTTTACTTGGAGTACGACGCAAGCATTTTCTAGAGACGGCGCGGGCGTTGAGGGTTTGAAGGTTGCAAGTTTCGACACGACTTCCTGCCGCGCTGAAGTGCCGCATACGATTGTTACGTCAGCGTGTTGCAGTAATGGATATAAATACCTACTCGTACCCGTGATTCTTTTCAGTAAGCTTGCATGGAGTTAGAATAGGCTATTAAGCTTTCCTAGGGGGTGAGGTCAGGCGTAATATAGCCTCACGAGAGTGGAGGGTGGTAATGCGAATAGAAAAGTCGCGGCCGGAGCAGACGGCGCGAAAAGGTCAGAAGGCGCGCAAATCCTGTGCTGCACCGCCAACGCAAACGTAGACGGGAAACCAATCACGTCGCCTCACCTCTTCCTTCTGACAACGCATATTCCTCCACGTATCTCACTTTGAGACGCAGCCAGTCAAAGATGAACCGCCGCATGGTGCGTTTTTTTCCTATCGTGACCCCCGCATGTTAGGGGGCGGGCAGCCGATGAGGGGCACACATCGCTAACGCGCCCGCAACATCACAGCTCTCGCGCGAAGACGAGGCCACGGCCGGCGAGGAGGTGCAGGTGCGGCGCGAGGACCAGGACAAGATCAACAAATTCAGTCGGCTGCACCAGCGCGAGAAGGTGCTGGAGGAGGAGCTGAAGGCCAAGCAGGTACGTCACCAACATCGTGTTTTTTGGGCGTCAATCCGGCTGACTGTGCGGCGGGATGTTGCAGAAAGACAAGGAAGATCTCGAGGAAGTTTCGACGGAACTGGAGCTCGTGGACGAGGATGACAAGGTGCCGTACGTGCTGCTCTCTCTATTTGCTCCGTCAAAAACACATTCCAGGTTGGTAGCTCACTCGTCACGTGACTTTGCAGGTACAAGGTCGGCGACTCGTTCATGTCGCTGCCGCAGCCCGAAGTGCTGGAGCTGCTGAGCGAGTCGACGGAGAGGATCGACAAGGACGTCACGGCGCTGGAGGAGCAGCTGAGCGGAGTGCGCGACGAGATGGAGGAGCTGAAGGTTGCCCTGTACGCGCGCTTTGGGCGCAGCATCAACCTCGAGACGTAGACGAGCTAGCATCTTCTGCCAAGGACGGCTGCGGAAGGATCGTATCTGCAGCGCCGGAAAGGGAAAATCGGCCTTTGGCGAGAAGTCAAATCGAAAGTAAATCTGGTCTCGCTTGTCCGATGTCGCTGCCAATGCTTGAGCCTCATTGCACCGCCAGGCTCACACAACATATCCGTCAGCGCAGCAATAATATCAGCTTCACGGGTTGCTGCAGCCGCGTAAGGCGCGGGGAACAGGCACCCCCGCTCTGTCGCCGGCAATTACTCAGCGAGACCAGCGGGGTGTTTGGTTAGCTGCCGTCATAGCCGGCTCCCGCAATCGGCGCCGCTTCCCCATCCAGGCAGGAGCGCGTGTCATCAGGGCGGCACCCATTCGCGCGTCGGCGTCTGGCGTTGCAGAAGATCGTCCTCTCTAAGCTCCATCGCGTCCTACGAGCCATGCCCAGGCCCTGCAACGAGCCGCTGCCGCCGCCTCCAGAACTTTGTCTTGCTCCTGGTGCATGCGGCAGTGCAGCTGCATGCCTCTCTAATCTCCCGCCGGCTCGTACAGTAACAGAGCCGAGCATCAACCCGAGGTGCTGGATGATCGGGTCATAGGTTGACCGCCAGTCGTACGTCTGCAGCAGCACGCTACGCTTCGCCATCCATTGTTTTGCCTCGCCTTTTTATCACGCAAACCTTGTGCTCCGATGTCGACGCTCTGCTCCCTCCCTTCAGTCCCTCTCTTTACCCCCCCTCTTAAATAGCCGAAGCCCTGTTCCCCCAACAGATTCTCCTGCTGTGAACTCTTTGCCCTCGTTGTCCCCAGGCGTTTATCAGTTTCCCTTCTTGATGCCTACCAGTAGAAGCTTTCTCAAGAGATCTGCCCCAGATGTCCAGCCCTGCACCCCACAACCGGCTTCCCAGTCGTGATGCCGATAACGGCATCGTCGCCCACACTGCTCACTCACACTCCCCGCACCGTACGTTGACTTGATGCTTTTCCTCTTTCTCCCGCCTGCGTCCGACTGAGCGTACACTAGTTCACCTCCCACATGCTCCCTCAAGGCAGGTCGAAATCGATGCCCGCGATGTACAAGACCAACTCGATATCGAGGATATGGACCACAAGTCTGGCTGTTCTACGCCAGCTGACGGAAGCGACGGCGGCTCCATAGAGAGGAGGATAATTTCCTTCGAGAAGAACGACCCAGAAGATCCGACGCAGTGGCCTTGGGTAAGTCATCGAGCCGAGCTTGCCGCTCGTCTATGCTTTCCTTCTCCCTTGTCAACTTCTTTTCCCCCGAAGCATCGGGAAGATTGGATTTTGCGATGATAAGATGGGAGGGGGTGTCTTGTGATGGCTGTTGGGTCCTTGATGCGCCTCGTACGCCTACCAGAACCAACCTCGACGAGTCTGTATTCGTGACTCCGTGCTGTGTCAGCGTCGATGTGAAGACTCTGTCAAGTGCATGTTTTGAGAAGCAGAGGCCATCAGGATGCAACAGCCCCTTGCCCCAAACAAAAACACAAGGGGAAAGCGAAACCTCAGCCACCATTTTCAACTCTCCCTTCCCAGCAATCCCGAACAATCCATTAACGAACGTTCCAGAGAAAGAAAGCCCTCCCCCTCATCTCCATGATTGCGTGCGTCATGAACAGCACCATATCATCGTCCCTCGCTGCCGGAGCCTCGAAGCAGATTTCCAGTCACTTCCACGTTACCAACCAAGCGCAGCTCGTCCTGCCGACGTCCATTTTCCTGGTCGGCTACGTGGTCGGGCCGCTCATCTTCGGTCCAATGTCAGAGTGGTACGGCCGCAAGCACATCATGATAGTTGCCTTTGCCATGTTCACCATCTTCTCGATGGCCTGCGCGCTGGCGGATACCTTTGCCGCACTGGTGGTGTTCAGGCTGCTGGTGGGCATCCCGGGGAGTTGTGCGATCAGCGTCACTGGAGGGTGAGTGTGTTGCATGCCTTCCTCGAGTCTTGGTCTTCCGTGTGGGGAGTCCAGTTCTTAGGACGGGAGCCACCAAAATGCTTTATTATTATGGGGTTTATGAAGGATACCGTTTTGACTGACCGTTCCGATCTGCTCCCCGAATTGCAGCATCATCGCCGACATCTACAACGAGCCCACTTCCCGCGGGCGAGCCATGGCCCTGTTCATGGCCACGACGACCTTCGGCCCGCTGATCGGCCCCGTCGCCTCGGGCTTCATCTCGGTCATCAGCTGGCGCTGGGCCTTCTGGCTCGGCCTGATCATCGCCGGCGTGGCGTGGGTGCCGCTGCTCGCGACGCCCGAGACGTACGCGCCCGTCATCCTCAAGCAGCGCGCCAAGCGGCTGCGCAAGGAGACGGGCGACGCCAACATCTTCGCGCCCATCGAGCTGGAGCCGCGCGACCTGCGGCACGTGGCGACGGTGGTGCTGACGAGGCCGATCCGCATGATGCTGTTCGAGTGGATCGTGCTGTTTTCGTGCTTGTACCTGGCGTTCGTCTACGCTGTGTTTTACATGTTCTTCCAGGCGTATCCGCTCATGTATGGAGGTTAGTCTTCTCCTCCTCTTCCAAATTTCTACGCGCCATCTGCCCCCCCTTTTCCGAAGTAGACACCAAACTCACGCAGCATGGCAGGCACATACGGCTTCAACGCCGGCGAAGTCGGACTGGCTTTCCTTCCGAGTAAGTCCCAACCTCCATGACCATGCTCACCGTGATCTCTCCACTGACTTCAACAAAACTAAAGTCGGTCTGGGCGCCCTCATCGCCGCCTCCATGTATCTCTGGTACGACGCATTCCTGGCGCGGGCCCGCGCGCGCAAGGCGGCGTGGACGCGCAGCGAGGAGGCGCGGCGGCTGCCGTTGGCGTGCGTGGCCGGGCCGTTCATCGTCGTCTCGTTCTTCTGGGTGGGCTGGACGGCACGCCCGGAGGTGCACTGGGCGGTGCCCGTGTTTGCGGGTGTGCCGTTCGGCGTGGGGTACTTGCTGTGCTTCATGGCAATTTTGAATTATTTGGTTGGTGAGTGTGCCCCTTTTTTTCTTCTCATATGCTCTTGCTTCGTACTTCACACCTATCTCTCTTTCCCTTTTATTTTCATCAATATTGCACATGGTTTTCCCCATCTTCTTCTGCTTTCCCAGTCTCTTGGCCTTGTCTCCTTTTTACCCGAGACCTGAAAACATATACTTACACACGAGGGAACATCAGATGCCTACGAGATCTTCGCCGCCTCAGCCATGGCAGCGGCTGGCACGTCGAGGAGCATCTTCGGGGCGGTGCTGCCGTTCGCAGCACGGCCCATGTACGAGCGGCTGGGCATCGACTGGGCGTGCAGCCTCCTGGGCTTCGTCATGCTGGGCCTGTGTGCCATTCCGTTCGTGTTCTGGCGATTCGGCGACGAGATCAGGGCGAACAGCGCGTTCTGCAATGAGTTGAAGCAAAGAAGGAAGCAGCAGGAGCAGGAGGATGGATTAGATGAAGAGCTGCCGGAGGCTGGGCGTGAGGATGAGGAGAAGCGGGTGGGTTCGTAGAGACTCTGGAAACAATTGGGTGGATGGGGATCAATTGGACTGACGTGAGATGAGTTTCGGTAGGTTTGAAAACTTGAGCAATGATGGGACGACAACGCATGGCTAAAAGAGCATCCATTGGGATAGTCTGGATCAGATAGAAACGGCGAGCATTAATTTGCATGGTCCAGGGAGTATGGTAAGATTGATTCACTTATTGGCTCACGAGTTGTAGAATAGAATGAGACGAGACAAGTTTCACGTGGTGTGCACTAGGGAGGAGATGTGGCTAACCGAAGCGAGATGGTCGACGCGGGCGGAGACGCCACCACGCTAGGCCGGGGTCTCGTGCGGAGAAGGCGGTACTACTGATAAGCTGTACACACCTGTACGTCCGCCCTATCTTGTTCAATCTCTCCATCGCTCTCCTCGACGGCCAATCAGGAGCGTTGGGCCGGCTGTCCCCGAGCAGATGGCTGGGGTTATGTGTCAGGGCACAGTGCGGCGCTCGGAGCTGCATTCGCATGCCCACGGTGCTACAACCAGACGTGGTATGCGCATGCGACAGCCCACGCTGCCAATCTCTCTACTTTGCCCTTTTTTGAGCTTGAAGAAGCTTGGCTGCGGTACAAATTGGCCGCGGCGCTGCTAGCCAAACGACCATTGCCGGCTGTGGTCGCACGTTATCTGACCTCAGCAGCGCTTATCGTTTTCTGTCTCATCAGCCCTGTGCGCCCGTGAAAGCTGGACGGGGACGCGTTTGTTTGATAGCGGCCCTGAACCCGAAGGTGGGGAGGTGACACGGCCTGTCCCTACTTAAATTATACCAGGGATACGCCCAACCTACCTGCACTTGACACCTCTTCTTTGCTTCCGACCCAACGCAATGGGTGACTCAATGCCGGATAAGGAACGACGGGCGTCATCCGTGGCCGTGGCCGAGGGGCTGGCCAGCAGCGAAGATGCCGCGGTCCTGGGTACGTAATCTCCTGCGCCTGCAGAAAGTCGGCTAATGCGATCGACACAGCGAGCCTTGGATACAAGCAGGAGCTGCGGCGTAACTTCACGCTCATCGAGGTGTTTGGCATTGCCTTCTCCATCATGGGCCTGCTGCCGTCCATCGCCAGCACGCTGGCCTACAGCATCCCCGCCGGGCCAGCAGGCCTCGTGTGGGGGTGGTTTCTGGCTTCCATGTTCATCTTCGTAGTCGGGCTGGCCATGGCTGATCTAGGCAGCGCAATGCCGACGTCAGGTGGTTTGTACTGGTGGACGCACTACTTCGCGTCGCCCAAGACGCGTAACGCGCTCAGCTTCCTGGTCGGGTACAGCAACACGCTCGGGCTCGTCGGAGGACTGTGTTCGATCGACTACGGCTTCTCGCTGATGCTGCTGTCGGTCGTGGTCATCGCGCGAGACGGCAACTGGGAGCCGTCCAATGGCGTCATCTATGCCGTTTTCCTGGGCTGCGTGCTGTGCCACGGCGTGCTGGCCTCGACGCTGTCCAAGATCATGGGCAAGCTGCAGACCGTCTTCGTTGCCGCCAACTTTGTGCTCATCCTCGCCACCATCATCGCCCTGCCCATCGGCCGTGCCGGCCAGCGCAACGACGCGAGCTACATCTTCACCGAGACGTCGAACCTGACGACATGGCCGACGGGGTGGGCCTTCATGTTGTCCTGGCTCTCGCCTATCTGGACTATCGGCGCCTTCGACTCGTGCGTTCACATGAGCGAGGAGGCGGCCAATGCAACCAAAGCCGTGCCGTACGGCATCCTCATGTCCATCGGCAGCTGCTGGCTCTTCGGGTGGATCATCTGCATCGTGCTCGCCGCGTGCATGAGCCAAGATCTCGATAGCCTCGTTAGCTCGCCCTTCGGCCAGCCCATGGCGCAAATCTACTACGACGCGCTGGGAAAGAAGGGGGCGCTCGGGTTCATGACGCTCATGTTCGTTGTGCAGTTCCTCATGGGCCTGTCCATCACTGTCGCCGCGTCGCGCCAGTCGTGGGCCTTCTCGCGTGACGGGGCGCTGCCCTTCTCGAGCTTTTTCCGCCCCATCAGCAAGACCTTCGGCTACATTCCGCTGCGCGCCGTCTGGGGCTGTGTTTTGCTGGCGGCGCTGCTGGGTTTGCTGACCCTCATAGGCTCAGCGGCGGCGTCGGCCGTCTTCTCGCTCGCTGTCGCGGCCAACAACCTCGCGTGGGGCACGCCCATCTTCTGCCGCCTCGTATGGGGCCAGAAGAAGTTCAAGCCTGGCCCCTTTTACACGGGGAAGCTGAGCGCGCCGCTGGGGTGGCTGGCCATCGTGTTTTTGATCTTTGGCATCTTCTTGTCCATGTTCCCGACGGGCGGGCCCCACCCGACGGCGGATGAGATGAACTATACCGTCGTGGTGAACAGCATTGTCTGGCTGGGCAGTTTGGCGTATTATTTTGTGGATGCGCGGAAGTGGTAAGTTGCGTTCCTGTGCCCAGTGTCCAGGTCGAGCGGGAGCTAACGGATATTTTTCTCTTGCGATAATAGGTTCACGGGGCCGAAGATGACGCTGGATGCTGACGCGCTCTCGGAGACGCAGCAGGAGGCACTGAGAGAGGAAGGACTAGAGATTGAAGGAATCGAGCCGGGGAACAGCAGCGGAGCGGAGAATGGCAGGGATGAGGAGAATGTGGCTCCCAAGAAATAGCTGTCTCATTGGGAAGGCAAGGCTAGGCTGCAGTGGTAGCTCTTCACCGTTGTGCTACCCCGCAACGGGCAGCGATCGGCGGCAAGGGCTTATGTATACGGCTGTTTCTTCTCGCCTAAGCGGCCAACCTCACTCCTTCCGTAAATAGACCTCAACATTGCTCGAGCTCACCGTGCATGTCTGCTTCCGCGTCTCGGGCGAATGTCGAACTCTCTTGCGCTCCCCCATCACACATGGCCTCGAAGCGACAGCGTTATCTGTACCGGCCCTTGTACCGCGGGGTCATAAGGCCTCTGGGCTACTGCCTGCTGACCCCGCTGGTTCTGGTGCTGGTTGCCGTCGATATCTGTCGCGAGTGCTGCTGCGCCTCAGCCCGGGACCGAGGCACCTATTACCGCTCACCTTTGGAAGCGCAGCGCGAGTTCGAGGAGTTGTGCGAAAGGCTGGAGAAGGACTATACCCCGCGGCCGCTTCTTGCCGAGGAGCGTCCTAGGCCGCTCACCAGCTGCGGTGGCGACGGGAATGATGGCGATGAGAAGACGGAGAAGAGTTCAGCAGCGCTCCCGCAAGACCAATCTCCCTTCTTCACCAAGCTGCCCGCCGAGCTGCGTTTGCGCATCTATCACGAAATTCTCGGGGGGAAAGTAATCCACCTATTACTCCAACCAGGGCGCGTCGGCCACGTCGTCTGCAGCGGCGACAGCAGCATCGTGCGCACCGCCGGCGACCCGGACCGCCGCTGCATCGCGGCCTACATGGCCCCGCGCGAGAGGCAGCTCCACCAACAACAGCTGGACCGCCAGAACCTCGCGGCCAACGTCGCCGAGCTGCCGCACCGCCCGCACAGCTGCCCAGCGCCGCTCCTCGTCGACGACTCGGTCTACCGCGTCTACAGCACCCACCACCGCGCCCACGACTCGCACCCGCGCCTCCTCTCCAACCCCACCTGCAGCATGCACCGCCCCCACTCCCTCCTGCCCAGCTCCCTGCTCCCCCGCCACCACTCGCACCTCTCGTCGGGCCTCGCCTTCCTGCTGACCTGCCGCCGCGCCTACCGCGAGGCCGTCGACGTCCTCTACGCCGCCAACGTCTTCGACGCAAACCACCCCCAGACCCTCGTCCTGTTCGCCCGCACCCTGCTGCCCCACCGCCTCGCCGCCATCCGCGAGCTGCAGGTGCGCTGGAGCTGGCGCCTGCGCGAGCGCGCCAACGCCCGCGCCCCGCACTTGTGGTGGGAGCAGCTATGGCGCGAGGTCGTGGGAGGTGGTCGCATGAGCGGGCTGCGCGCTGTGTGGCTGAGTCTGGAGCTGGGCAGCCGCTTCGTGGGCAGCGGCCATGGCGGTGACGAGGAGGAGGACGAGGCGGCCCTGGCCGAAGAGGAGGGGCTGCTGATGCCCGTGGCTGACTGTTTGAGGGGCTTGAAGAAGTTCGAGGTCGCAGTGGAGCTGGAAAGCCTGCATGGGGCACTGCGCTGCGACGCCCATCGCCCTTCGGATTTGAGGAATCGTCTTCAAGGCATCGTATGTGCGCCGCCTGGAAAGTCGCAAGAGCTGCGTGCTTCAGTGACCTGTTGATGTGTGTGGTATGTGAAACGATTGAGGAGAGAGGAATTCTTCTAAGCTGCGCTGGACTGAATGACCCCCCTGATTGCTCCTTTCATTTCTTTCTGTGCATAATTGATTTTAACTATGGGAGTTGGGGGCAGGTCTGCTCTGAGTACATTTGGGGTGGGTAGCATCGATGGACAAAGGCTTATCGAAAGTAATAGGAAAGCAGGTTTGCTACGGAGTCTTTCGGCGGACAGCTTTGCTTTGGCTTGTAATAGCCTTCTTTCGAAGACCCCCTCTCCCTTTCTTTTTTCTTCTTCTTTTTCTTAGAAGTGCTGTCTAGAAGTTGGCCATCCGGGATGCCTTCTTCTACTCTCGATAGCCCTTTTTGCAAAAGCAGCCACTCTCATAGTCCCTTCGAAAGAAGGAGACTGCACCAAGGCCGATATATCAGCGCCTCCCCTCCGTGTATCTGAGTCTTAGTCTATTGAAACGTCAAAATAGCATCAGTACCCCCGAGTCTCCACAGGCCAAAGAAGGAACAACAGAAGTGAACATCAATACTTGACGACGTCAAAATGACAGTGGCGTGGCGACCTAGGCCAAGCAGTAGCCTTGCCCTCTCATTGTAGGGCCCCGTCCATTTCGTAGGCTCAAGTGCGAGGCCGAAAGACGAAGTTGGTGTTGCTGACGCTTCCTTCGCGGCTAGACTGGGATGCGCTGTCATCCTCGGGGCTGAAAGCAACAAGCTCGACAGTGGGTCTAGAGCTGCCCCCAACCTTGTTGCCATCCTTGACTTCCTTCGCCTGGTTATTGCCCTCCTCGGAATCAACGGCAGCAGTGTAGACCTGGGTATCCTCATTACCATTAGAAGTAGAAGCAGTAGTCGCAGCAGTCTCGGTCTCAGAGTCCTCGTTAATCGCAGCGGCGCGCCTGGTAATTTCCTTGCAGTCAGCGATGAACTTAGCCTCCGCGGCAGCTTCGGCATCCTCGGCTGCCTTAGCAGCATCCTTAACCTCCTTCTGTGCCTTGTCCGGACAAGCGCGCTGCTTCTTGGTGGGCGAAGTGGACGAGGTGGACGTGGCAGTTCCGCTGAAGCTTGTAGTAGACATGGTTGCGAAGTTGTGCGCGACATTGCGAGTGTTCCCGGCCTTCCTAATATTGGACAAATGGGTCTTGGGAGCGTCGAAGTCGTGGTCATTGCCAACGCCGGCGCAGATGGTGTCGTTGTCGTAGTCCTGGTCGTTGTCTTCGATGTCAGCCATGTTGCCAACTTCGTTCAGACAGTTTCCCCATTCACTGTCGTCCTTGAGAATTGGGGAGGATGCGTTGTCCTTGTGCTTCCTGTTCTTCTTGTTCTCCTTTCCCGTATCAGTGCTGGCGCGAGAGCGCTTTTTGCCACGGTCGGTGCCAGAGGCGACCTTCAGACGCTTGGTTGGAGTAGGGGAGGAGCTGATGCTGTCGGGATCGGTCATTGTGAACGGACAGCGTTGTAGATGGAGAAGAGGATTGACAGAGAGAAGCGAGTCAAGAATATGCGAGGGCTAAACCGTCGAGTAGGTATCATGCTAGTGCTCAGTGAGTAAACTCTTCGACCTGCGCTGCGTAGGAGGAGGTAGAAAAGAAAGAGGTGGTCGTCTACGAAAATACAGTGGTCCATGCGCCAAAGAAGACAGCAGTCTATGCCGGCGCAGCTGTTGTACGGCCAACTCAGAGCCCGCACAATGCCATTCGCGCCAGAATCTTCCAGCCACATTAGGCATTCACACTTAATGGTCTGCGACAGTTCATCCGCCGAATTTGCCCTTTGAAAGCTCTTGCTGGAATACCTGATACCCGCATGGAAGAATCTCAGACGACGGACGGAGCTTCCACGCCTACCCGCTAATCTGGACGAGTGTGGCCTGCTACTGCTACACTATCGGTGTCGTAGATACATCAATTGTGTGTGAAATATCAGCGAACCATGTGGTTGCTTGTCGCTTCGGGCGCCTGCATACTCCTATTTGCCGGCGATCTACGTCTCTGCAAAACAAACAACATACTACGGCAACCAGATTAAGACTCGCCTGGGTATATAGATAATCGACAGAGCGAGGCAGCCTCTTCAGTCACTCTCGGTTCAGGGAGCTGCGCCACTTACTCGGATTCCAATACGGCTAAAGACACTATATCTAAAGAGCCGACGCGATCAAAATCGCAAACAGGATGGCCAAGGTTATTCCTAGTCAAGTGGCGTTGTCCTTGGCGGTGGTGCAAGAAAGCGATGCCAAGCTCTGGGCTTTGAGGTACACAATCTGGCACCGTACTACTGACGCCCACAGACTGGTCAGTACAGCGACAACTTCAAACTGCCATTCAAGGACTATCTAGAGTGCAGAGTCTCCTTCTCTTCTCTTCTTATAATGACAAGTTCTTATGGAAAACTGATCATATGGTCGAGAGACTAAGCGATGGTCCGTTGTGCTGCGCCTGCAATGCGGGCCGTGAAATGGACAAGCACGAGCCACCATGATGACCTGGGCTACTAGAGTTGCATGCGGCCAGTGACGATGCTGTGGCGCTTCTTTGGGATTCGGCATTCCATGTGCGTTGTAGTAGCGCACGTGTAGACTATCTTGATGCTGCCTCCAAAAACCACGACCACTCCGCCCTCCGCAGCGCACCTCGTCAGCCCCAACAACATCGACGTTCCATAGTGCGCGAAGTACGGCTTCGTTTGAACTGCGCGTGGCGCATCTTAAAAAATCGACATTCAACCCCGAACCGCCGCTTGCGACTCCCCCACCGCGAGTGCGCATTCAGCAAATCCTGGGACACGACTGCACCAGCACTACGTGACAGGGAACGTCTACACATGCGCCGAGCCCTCTGGTACCAACAGTGCGCGGAATCCCTTGTGGTACTATCGTGCTATCGCTCATAGCATCGTCGCCGTACCAGCATCACTGAGCACACGGTCCTGAACACGACACTGCTCCATCGACTCAGCGCAGCAACCCCTTCTCCCTCGAGGTCTCGCCCCAGAACAACGCGGTTTCACGCCGTTGAAACCCCCTTTATCCCTCCCCTTGGGCTGTCAGGTAAGTTTGTTGAAGGGCGTGTGGAATATCTGGAAACTATCTGATCCGCACCCGCGATATCTCCACGCAAGACACTTCCAAACTCTACAACACTGGGCCAGCATGGACACTAATGCAGGAGTAGGGTCGCTGAAGAAGCTTGCAAGCCGCTAATGCGAATGAAAGCTGCCAACTTTATTCCCCTATTCCTCGCCGGTTCTCTCTGGTGCCTTACCTTCGTCTGTCTAGCTTTCATAGCTTTTCGCACCGTGCAGATCGTCCTTAAGAAGCTTGCAACCAGCTTTACCCACCTCATCAGGCCATTTTCTCGCAGGCCCCGTCAAGAGCCAGATTCGGACATTGACATTGAGCTTCAAGAGCTGCCTCGGGCCACACTTGAAGGCTACTCTGAGGCGTCCAGGCCAGCTAATAGTGATAAAAGCAATCTCCAAGAACCTCTGCCATTACCCTACTCTACAATGGCGAACAACCAAGCTTCATCCGTCATCCCGTACCGCATGCCGTGGAATGACGATGAAGAAGAAGACGACGACCTCGGCATCACACCCTTCTCCCGCTTACCTCCTCCGCTCCTGCGCGAGTCACGTGCGGCACAGCAAGCGCCTCTACGCCGCATAGCCAACAGCAGGCCCGTCGTAGGCAGCAGCAGGCTCTTCATGAGCAAGAACAAACCCCGCTTGACGGAGACGACGGACGTTATGGGTACGGGCATGGGCATGGGTACGACCAGCCGCGATGGCGCGGGTAGCGAAGAAGAGACCACCAGTCTTTGGCTCACCAGCCCTCTCTGCCCCCCCAAGTCTTACCACATGTACCACATTGCTCGTTCCTTGCCCCTATCTTCTCCCAAGTACCGCTGCGAGGCCCTGTTCAGCCCGCCGGAGGCCGAAGCCGCTTGCAACGAGCTGCTAGATGTAGTTCTAGCAGAACTAAGGAGGCAAGAGCTGCCTAATGAAGGTAAAAAGAGAAGCGTCCGTAAGCTCCTGTTAGAGAAGACCTGCTTTGGCACGGCTGGCGAGGATGATGGAGAAGCCAGCGCGAGTGGTTCTGAGCGCCGAGGATGGAGGCCGCTGACTCGTCGCGGTGGTGGCAAGGAGGAGCAGACCAAAGTGGTGAAGAATACGATTGTGGGCGAGGAAATCGTCGTGGGCGGAGAGCTTGGTGTGGGCCCGCTGGAGGCGGTCGCGAAGTTGATCCTAGAGGACGTGGGTCTGTTCATGAAGGGTGCTGGTGAGGGTGGTGAGGAATGGAGGCTGTGAGTTTACTTCCCCCTTTCTATGCTTTACAACAGGCTTTTGTATGACACACTGAGACTTTTCTAACCGCTATCAAACCTACCAGTGTCGCAGGCGCCGCCCTTTTCCCCTCCGGCTGGCGTCTACTCGACCGCATTGGTCAGCCGGGCCATTATGACTGTGGATTTTCGCTGCCATTGCGTGGAGGAGAGGTTATCATCGACACATTGTAAGCTTACTCTTTAGCAAGGCTTTCATAATACTACCATGACCTACCTGTTCTTCTAACAGTTTTGCAGCACTCGTTACTTCATTCACATCGCAAGGCGCCCCCTATACGATTCCGATACGATCGACGAGAAGGCGCAGCATATTGCCAAGATGCTTTTCGTCCAGATACCCAAGGACTTCTTCTGCGGCGAAGTAGAGGCCGAGCTCGAGCGAATCGTTATCCGCAAGGAGCGGAACAGCATGCGGCGTCTTCCGAAGTCCAACGCCATGGCCGTCGCAGTGCGCACGACGGTCCAGCCTCTCATATCGATGAGCGATAGTGACCTAGATGAGCTGGAGTGCGAGATGGACGGCTGGTCGGAGCAGACCGCAGATGCGAGGGGCCACTTCTTCTGGGGCAAGCCGTTGAGGTCGTACATAGCGGCGAGGCGTATGAATAGGTAGAGGGAGCGTACGACACGGTGGGAGGATGAGATGATCAGAGGATCCTTCTCTTTCTTGAGCAAAAAAAAAAAAAAAACAAATCCACACTAACCATCGGCTGCGGGAGGGGACTGTATCAATATGATCTTTTTCCTTTTGGCTGTTCTACCTGTCGTTTTCTCGTTGATTTACCTGTCTCCAAACGCTTAGACGATCCCACGCAATTGCGCACATGTCATGGGTAGCTGAAGCTATCGTCCGGACGTAAATGTCGAATTAATAATTATACATATACGTCCGGACGATGGCTTCAACTACCCATGTATGTCGATATTCGTTAAAAAAAAACGAGAGAAAAGGGCACATGTCATAAAAATTCCACATTCACGTCCGGACGATAGTTTCAACTACCCACATATGATTTTTTTTTTTTAATTCAGAGCTGGGGCATTGTTACGGTATGTTCTAGAGCCCTAGTGATTAGCCGTGCCTCCACTTGGATGCCCGTTCGCTCAATGTCTGCCATGCCCCCTATCATCGTCATGTGGAGAACAGCAGTTTGCAAGCTATCCTCCAGTGTTGCCGGACTGCCGATTGAGTGTTGGCGCCCAGCATTAGGGAGGTGGCGCGGTCAGCAGCTTAAGCGACGTGGGACTGCCCCAAGAATGGTGGCGTTGAGGTTGTCGAGTACATACAATCACTAATTTGGTGTCGCAGATGCCACCAACGCCACGGACGGGGGATGTGCTCGTATCTGGCGTGGAAGCGAGCGTTCATGGACCTCTTGACCCATCAAAAAGCCATGGCGAGGAAGCGGGTAAGTCGGCGTTGTTGTCGTTGGGGACTCGTCTACCTATTTCTCAGGAGTGGGTCAAATCAATCTCGCAGTACGCGATACGGTCGTCCTCGTCCACCAGCGCGCATCCGTGCCCCTCGTTAACCTTTTCGGGGCGCCGATTATTTATGGTCGGCAATGAGAGTGGAAAAAGGGAACATTGGTCCAATATCAGGATACTTGGCATGAGGGATAGGTTCACAAGGAGACAGCAGAGTTTCACTTGAATGCAAAGGCACGACTTGGCGACTTATTTCCGCGGAAACAGGGCGATGTGGGGATGCTTGTTTCTGCAGGCGGTCCTTGCCGGCGGTAAGTATTGATAGGTAGGCGCTGGCTCTCGGATGAGTAAACGGCCTCGCATACGGAACAAGGCTCTGCGATAGATCCGAATGTTCGGAAGCAAGGCCGGCGTCGGCCGAACGTCTGAAACGTGGTTGAGGCGGCTAGGATAAGCCAGGCAACGCAGCGGGGGGAAGGTGTGCAGAAAACCGGTTCTACATGCGTACGGAGTACAGATGGTCGTAAGAACAGAGGATAAGGGATAGCATGGGAGCAACGGAAGCCTTAACCGGTCGAGGGAGGATCGCTGGGGCTGATCTAGTCTTTTGACTGACTTTCACACCACCTCCACGTGGACGTGCTGAGCGCATCGGCAATCGTGCCCTCGGTTGTCACGGAGAGGGAAGCTTGGCAGGCTCTGTTGTCTTCGGGCCAGGATTGGCAGAGGACGTCGCCAATATTGCAATATCGTTGGAGTTGTTTGGCTCGGAAGCACCCGAAAAACTGAGACACAGAGCCCCCAAGCGATCCGCATGGGCGATCGAAACGGGCTTGGCCCGGCGAAGCGAGAGTGCATCTAATTTTAAACCTAGCTGCCAATTCATGCAGCCTTGTATGTCTGCCTTATCATTGAGGATGCCACGGTGCCTCCTCCGTTGGTGGACAGAAGGTGGGGAGATGCCGCGGACGTCATTTCTGCAGATAGCCCAGGTAGGCAAAAACAAGTGGCGATGAGACAGCGGGCGGTGTGCTTCTGGCTTGGGCGTTTCTGAGCGGTGTGGTGTCGCAGGCGAGGCCCAAGCGGTGGCTGGATGGCGGAGGGCGCTCCGCCCGCCGTTGGCGGCGTGCAGCGTCAAGACACGAGCAGAGTTGAGGAGCAAGGTCGAACGTCTGAAGATGCAGCGTGGTTCGCGCGGGGCGCGAAGGAGGGTGGTTACCGTGGGACGGGAAATTGCAGCATGAACAGGTGGGTTGAAGAATGCCGGAGTTGCTGGGGAGGCTCAACCACGGGTCCAGCCTTCTGCAAGTCAACATGATGAGCGTTGCTGGAGCAAAGCGGGCGGCAAGAGCCGCTACGCACGTACTCATGTCGAGGATTAAAAGAGCGTGGGGATTGGTGGAGCGAGGAAACCGCCGAAAGAAGCACTCGGAGTAGCCAAGACGGGTCTTCTCTGCGTCTCATTTGGCAAGCGACGGGGATCAGACCGAGGCGCGCCGCGAGTGCAGCGGAAACAGCAGCAGGCGACGAGCTGGGCGGACGGGCTGGCGGACGGCGGGCGGAGAGAGGGCACGGCGTTTCGGAAGGCGAGTGTGCACGCGGGTCCACAGCCCGCTTCCTCATCCAGCGCGCCGGCCGTACAGCCGTCGCACATAAATGCAATTGCCGATAAGAGAGATGACGCTCGCGCTGCCTGCCACGGCGGGAAGGCCGGGTCTGCGCTGCTCTGGGCCGGGGCGGGGGCGCTGTCGCGGCGCTGTCACGGCGGATAGAGTTGTTTCGTAGCAAGGCTTGTCACGGGAGGTGGGCGTGGCATTGCGGCGCGGGGAGGCATGCTGGAGCTGAGGTGCGCTGGATCGACGCAGGGGGGCGGGCCAGGAACGGAAGTTTTTTCGGCGGCGCGTTTCATGCGGGCACGCGTGCCCGGCGCGCGCGGTCTGGCCGGCAGCTGGTCGGGAGGGTGGCGGGCAGGCGACTGGTTCAGCGGAGGCAGCTAGCGGACGGTGAAGTGCGGCGCATGGTGTTTTTGTCGGGCGGCGCGAAGACCAAGCTCGTGGCTGGGGCGCGGGCTTGCAGGGGCGGCGCTGAATGGCTGCGTTCCTCGCGGGCGCAGGAACAGCGTGCGGCGGTTTCAGGGCAACGCCCGCTCGGGAAGCGATAGGCTGCCGCTGCCCGCCCAGGCCTACCATCGCGGCGGCGCCGCGGGCGATCTCTTTTGCCAGCGTCCTCTTCCAGAAGCCGCATGGCGTGAGTGCCGCCGTCAGCGCACGGTCGGGAGACGGTGGTACGACAAGGGGAGTCCATGAAACCCACACTCGCAGCTGCTGTGGCGCGGCGTCAAGGCGCGCGGGTTTGGCCGGCTGATTGGCTGCGGCTTCTCCGCGCAGAGCCTGCGTCCATAAACATCCACGTCCGCCCTCCTTTCCCCTCCTGTTCGGCCTCTCCTCCAGACCCGGTGCCTCGTTTTCTCTTCGTTTCTGAAACTTTACACCCTCGTTGTCACGACACCACGCTCTTTTGCGCACCACACGCCGGCCGCTGGTGACTCCCTGCTTCCAATAGCTCCGCCCCTGGACTTGACATCACTCGACGATCGCAATCCCCGTCTTGGATCATATCTCAGCTGTCAATCCCCGCCGGCCAAGCCAAGCTTCACGCCGACTACCCCGACAGCTCACTCTCACCTGACGACGCGCGACACCTGAACAACACCATTGTTCGCCAACAATAGCATTGTTATGCCTTTGAATAGACATAGATAGCCTCCCCGCCAACATCCGAAACTCTAAGCCCCCAGCCTTTCCACCCCCCAAACCTTCATTTTGCTAGCCAGCGCCCGGTGCGCTCTGATTCACGCATTCATTTCCCGGACCCAGAACCTCAGGAGCTCGACAACCACGACTGCGACACGATCCGACGCGTAGCCACGAGTTCCGGGTTCCTTTGTCCCTTTGCAAACAGTTTCCCCAGCAACAACCAGCATCGCCTGGAGCCATGCACTCTTGGACTGCCGCCGTCAAGCGCGGCCTCAGCGATGTCGTCGACACCGACAAGGACCCCTTCGCCTTCTCCCATGGCCTCACCGGCGTCGACCAGACCGGCAACTTTCTGTGGGTCGACGTGCTGCTGGGCACCTTTGGCGGTATCCTCGGCCTCACTCTGATCCTTCGCGTCTGCCACATGTACAATTCCCACCTGCGCCATGTCTCGACTATGGGCACCGCCCACAGGCAGGTCTACTGGCGCCACAACCAGACCAACATCGTTCCCTGGCTCAAGAAGCACGTCATCTACGCCCCGCTCTGGAAGAAGCGACACAATGAGGAAATCCGCCTGTCTTCTGCCATCAGCATTGGCACCCTCCCCTCGCGCTTCCACATGATGCTTCTCCTCAGCTACGGCGCCAGCAACCTCGCCTACTGCCTCTGCCTTCCGTGGTCCCGCGAGGAGTCCGCCTCGGTTGTCGCCGCCCTGCGTGGCAGATCCGGCACCCTCGCCGCCCTCAACCTCATCCCCACCATCCTGTTCGCCCTGCGCAACAACCCGTTGATCTGGATGCTCCACGTGAGCTACGACACCTTCAACCTGCTGCACCGCTGGGCCGCCCGTATCGTCATCATCGAGACCATCGTCCACACGCTGTGCTGGATGATCAACACCTACAACGCCGGAAAATGGGAGGGTGTGGCCAACGTGCTTGCAACTGAGCCTTCGTATGCTTGGGGAATGCTGGGCACTGCCGCTTTCACCTTCCTTGGCATTCAGGCCTGGTCGCCCCTGCGTCACGCCTTCTACGAGACCTTCATCAACTTCCATCGCGTGGGCGTTGCCTTGGGCCTCGTCGGTGCCTGGGTGCACATTGACATCCACGCGCTTCCCCAGCTTCCCTGGATGAAGTTCATGCTCGCCATGTGGATCTGCGAGTGGCTTTGGCGTACGTGGAGGTGCGCCAAGTACAACGTCAGCTTGCGCCGTGGCATGTCCAAGGTTACCATCGAGGCTCTCCCCAACGACGCCTGCCGTGTGACCGTCGACCTTGTGCGCACCTGGAACCACCGCCCCGGCTCGCACGTCCACCTGTACGTGCCGTCCCTCTCCGGCTGGGCTTCGCATCCCTTCTCTGTTGCTTGGGCCAGCCAGCACCACCACTCCATGCCGGCATCCGTCGAGGATGAGAAGCTCGGCCTGCCCACGACCAACCCCGCCTTCGACCTCACCAGGCCCAACCAGAGGATGCGCAGCATCTCGCTGGTCTGCCGCGCGCGTGAAGGTTTCACCCGCAAGATGTACGACCGCGCCAAGGCGCAGCCAATGGGCGTGCTTTCCACTTACGGCATGATCGAGGGTCCCTACGGCGGCCACGAGTCGCTCGACAGCTATGGTACCTGTATCCTCTTCGCCGCCGGTGTCGGCATCACGCATCAAACCTCGTTTGTCCGCCACCTTGTTGCCGGCTACCACGGCGGCACCGTTGCGGCGCGCAAGGTGGTGCTGGTGTGGAGTATCCCCAACACCGAGTGCCTGGAGTGGGTGCGCCCCTGGATGGATGAGATCCTGCGCATGCCGGGCCGCCGCGAGGTGCTCAAGATCCTCCTTTTCATCACCAGGCCCAAGAACCACGCCGAGATCAACAGCACGTCGGGGTCCGTCCAGATGTTCCCTGGCCGCTGCGACGTTCAGACCATCATCGACCGCGAAATCGCCGAGCGCGTCGGCGCCGTCGCCGTCACCGTTTGTGGTGCCGGTGCTTTCTCCGACGGTGTGAGGACGGCAGTGCGCTCGAGGGTGGATGAGGGCAGTATCGACTTCATCGAGGAGGCGTTTACGTACTAAGGGAGAGAGTAAGAAAGAAGACAAAGCTCTTTTCTAGCAGCCCGCTGATGAGGAATGACGATTTGATGTTTCCTTTTTGCAAAAAGCGTGGAGGCAGCACTTCAACGAGTACGTGAGCGCGCATTGGGGACGTTCCTGCCCGCTCGATGGTGGATGTTGATAATTGGGAGAAGATGTTGAAAGAGGTCACCTTGGACCTCGACATTTTTGGAGAGAATAGAGGCGGGAAAGAAAAATTACTTCGTTGTGCTGATACAGTCTGTAAATAACTTTTTTTTCTTCTTGGGATTTTCCTGCTCATCTTCTTTTCACTTCTTCTTGAGAACTCAGTGGTTGCAGGCACGTCTCTGCTTTGCTCCCAGGTTCTCGGCCCCACTTTCTCCGTACGTTTTTCTTGATACACTTTATACACACCTTCCCACCTCATATTGCATGGCGCGGCGTTACAGCATCCTCAGTTTTTTTCTTGCGTTTTTGTTTCCTTTTGTTTTTTTTGGATTTCAGAGCGTAGCATACCCATTTAACAGCGCAGAGCAGCCTATCTGCTCAAGAGAGATGCCTTCTAGAGGTAAAGGCTCGAGGATTTTCCTCGCACTTCGCCTTAAAAACAGCTATAAAGAATCAAGCTTCTAGCATTCAGTTGCTCTGCAAAGAAACCAAACAAGAGCCGGCCCCCACGTGAAACCCCGACGGTAGCTCCGTTTTGTGGAGTGTTTGATCCCACAGAGTTGGGTGAAACTTTGTTGTTTAAGATTTTCCGCCAGTAGTCTTGGCCAGATCGCTGAAGTCGAGACACTTGGAGACGGAAGGGCTGAAATCAGGCGCCCCATCCAGGGCATGTGCTCATTTGACCACGGTATGATTGGCCGCTGAGCACATCTAAATGAGGCACACGGTCTGCCAATGAGAATTAACTGCGCTTTATGCGGTACTGGCTTCGAAGATCATACTACAGCTTATGTTAGAGCCTTGCGACGCTATTCGTCGCTCAGCTAGCGGTGAAGCGTGTTCCAACCGCATTGAAGCTCTTGCTCCATTGGTTATATCGAAGGATACAACGGAAGTCGGTCTAGAAGTGGTCAGCACTCCAGACCCTCCCTGCTCATCATTGTGGATATTGGGAGAAGATTTCTAACACATTCGGCACCGATATTTAGTTTTCTGTGGAATGTGCACGAGCGCTCCGTCGTGGTTATGTTCGCCATGCGGTCTAATAGCTTAGGGTAGTGGTGAGGCGGGTCCACTAGCTGGTAATATCAAGACGTCGTTGTTCGCCTGTTCTTCATGCGCGCATAGCTCATAACAAATTTTAAAGCCGCTCATCAGATAGATTGTGGGCTTTCTTCAGAAAAGTGAATTAATCACCGGTCGCAGTGACAGTGCATCAGTGTCATGAGGTCGCAGCACAAGCTAGTGCATCCATATGCAACCGACAAAATAGGTTTGTCTAGCTATAACGTTGTGGTTGCTCTCAATGTTTTGTACCATCTTTATCAAGTCTGCTAGGAAGGTGTGGCAGCGTTAGTAGCCCTCTGTCAACCAGGACAACACAGGTTACTGCCTGATTGATTCAAAACTTGCATTAAACACTTGAAAATAGTCAGCGGTTCTACTCATCAGACAGTCAGGAAGTATAGTGAACCGCTAAAGTACTATTAGAAGGTGAACTTTTCGCTTTCAAAAGGATCGCAGCTACATAGCTAACGCTAGGCTAGAGGTCTGAGACTGTTCAGTCTGTTATTACCCTGATTGCGCCCGTGTTTTGCCCGAAGTTGCCTCTCGCGACGCAAACCACAAAACCAGATACTAAGTTGATGCACTGAAGATGGACTTCGATATAGAAAAAAAAAGGCGGGCCGCGTTTCCTGAGTGCCCGTATCTTAACGGCTATAGCGTGCGCCAATGCTAGTCAGTCGTGTGACTAGAATAGTGAATACCAACACCATATCGCGGGTTCGCCCTTTCCTGCACGGTTCCATCAAGTGGCAACATGAAGGGAAGGCGCTTCGGCTTATCCGCGCTAGCCAACACTGACCATCTTGCCAACTCCGCCCCACCCCCGAACCGACACCCATTGCATGCGGGGCACTTTGCGTTCTTCATCTTGTGTAACCGATACCCGACAGGGAAAACCCTCTTTAGCATTTCTACTGATCATACACATCATCCAACCGGTCAGCAATAGCGAGCCTCGAGGACGACACCCGCCACGCTCCTCACCACCCAGTGTCGGCTCCCGCTCCAAGCGCCGGAGCTGGAGAGGGTTTCCGGCGCCGTTTTCAACATGCCGCCCGAGAAAATAATCAAGCTCGCCGAGCGCAAAGGTGTCAAGCGGGAGCTGCTGCGCTGGGCGTGGACCTTTTTCTCGCAAGCGCGACCAGACTTCCAAGATGACTTCGATATGATGATGAAAAATTACGCTGTCTGCTCGGATGTCAAAATGTGGGATGCCACAACATGGTCAGTTTGGGATTCCCATCCTATCGGTCCCTCTCCCAGAATCGGACATTGGCTGGCTTACTCGGATGTTCTCTTCCCAGGCTTACCATGCATGAGACTCTTGCCAACGTCGCCGTAGCGCTTGAGAAGAAGCCGCGAGAAGTGCGTCGCAAACTCCTCCAGGAGCACCCCCAGTCCATGGTAGAGAGAAGCGCCACCAGCTACCAGGAGGTCTGGGCCACGGCGAGCTGCAACGTCGTCGCGCTGCATTCTGATCCAGACAAGGCTAATGAGCTCGACTTCAATCGCAAAGCCCGCCACATGGCCGTGCTCGACCTCCTCCGAGCCTTCCACGACGAGATGCGCGGTTTCCTGCCGCGGCGCAGTCACCTCAGACCGACATACTTCCAGGACCTCCTCGGCCTCGAGTCATTCCGCTTCTTCCTCGACGGCGAGGCCTTGACCGACCGCAGGTCGCTCTCCGACTTCGACTGCCGCTCGCTGGTCGCCCTGTGGCACGAGACGTTCCCCTCGCCGAAGATGGGCGACAACCCGAACTGCTGCCTGAGCCTCCTCACCTGGACCCATTCCCCCGAGGTCCACCGCATCCTGTCTGAGTGGCGCGCCGCCTTCTCCCCCGTTTCGACGCCGAGACTCGTCGCTGACTTCAAGGTCACGCTCGGAGCCCTCGACGACGAGAGTCATTACGGCCACGGCCTCGGTCGCCCTGATAACGGTAACAACATCGGCAACTACCCTTACTGGTCCGACCCTGACACCTACGCTGCACACGGGAGTGACGAGGCGCACGACCGCCTCTTCGCCGCCTCCAAATTCAAGCCGCACGTCCGCGCCGAGATGGCGGCCGATTTCGCGCGCAAGTCGGATGAGATTGTGGCTGACAGTGACATTGGTTGGGCTGCGCTGACCGATGACGGCGAAGATGGAGACCTTGACGATGTGGTAGAGTGGACGAGGCCGTGGATCCGCGCCGTGGGGGACTTGTGCATGTTTGCAAGGGAGGCAAGAAACCACAGTGTGGGCTCGTCGGCATCGAAGAGACCGGTTGACAATGAAGATGGTAGCAGCCAGGTGTCCGCGTTGGAGAGGCGTGCAGAGGTCTACCTAGAGCTGTTGATGACGGTGCATTGGGACATCGAAAGAAATGAAGGAGGGTTCTGGGACACAACCTTGAAGCAAATTTACCCTTTCGAGGCGTCCGGACTGATCGAATTCTGGAGACGGGTACAGCATCCTCAGGATGTAATTCCATGGATCGAAAGTCCCACGGTCAGGGAGAATTTGCTTTCCTGGGCTTGGGCCTTCTATTCAGACGATCGCCAGACGTTCCAGTTCGGGTTGAGGGAGGCTCTTGCAGACAAAGAGCGACGCAGGGTAGAGCACGACGTTACAGAAGCGACGGCTTGGTAAGTGTTGGATCGGACCATTCGTTTTCCCCATCAACTAATTCTTTCGACTTGTAGGGAGCTCGTACGAGAGAACCTCGTGAGATTACTTCTTCGCAATGACGCAGATCATACGAAACACTTGTGTGGCAACATAAGCGCACAAACTCTCATTGATAACAAGGATTTCACCTGGGTAGATTGTTGGATGGTGACCGCTCTTAAGCTGGTTGTCGAAAGCCAACTGTTTGCTTTGGAAGACATGGACGACGGAAATATGCATGAAAGGCTCGAAAACTGCTATAGGGCAGCCCTGGAGCTGCTATGGACCACTCACCAGAACCTTAAGGATAACTGCCCTCGTCGTGGCCAGTCATTCACCAGGAGGGCATCGTACTTTAGGAGGCTGCTGAACTTGGAACCAGTGTTGATCCCGGCAATCTGGTCGTCGTCAAAGACCCAAGACACGCCTCCGGAGCAGATGCTGATTACACTGTTCCCTTTCAAGGTGGATAGTTTCATCGCATTTTGGAAACAGTCGCTCCGGACAGAGGCCTCGAATATGCTCTTGATGATTATGGATCCTGAGATGATCCAGCACATGCGCCAATTCCTTTCTGGCGTCGGCCAAGAGCAGGCAGCAAGCAGCCTGGCGATCGACGGAGCGAGATACCTGACACCGGAAGGGTTTCTTCCCCTGCAAGGAGATCAGATGGAATTCCTAAATGTGCGTAAAGCCTGCCTTGAGCTGCTGCGGTGCGTCTACATTGACGCAAGAGACTATCCCGACGGATTTTGCGGATCAATGCAGCACCATGATCTCAACAAGTCCGTCAAACGGGCTATTCCAGTCCACAGAGCTACATCGCGCAGCCGGAAAAAACGCCGAGCGCAAAGCCGATGTAAGTAGATCAAGTGGAACAGTAAGGGTGCCGAGGCCGCCAGCAGAATTCTTTCAGTTATCTTGGGTCGAGAAGAGGCAACGTGTTTTCGGCCAGAAGCTTGACTCTATTGTTTTCTGTATCTTCCTTATCGGTCCGCCATAAGCATCTGCTCTCAAACAGTCATTAGGTATCCATATCTTGCTACTCTCCTTTCTTTTTGTTCAGCGAGGCGTTTGAGGTAGAATTCTAGCATTAGCTCTCCTACCGGGCCTCAAGTTTCCTCTCCATTCTTTGTATTCCAGTGGTATGGCACAAAGAAATCAAGAGAATTGTCATGAACCTCCTCTTTGTCGATTGTCATGATCACTCTTTATTCTCTCTTTTCTCCCAGCGGGACGCCCAGCCCGTGGCATCCAGCATAGTCGCTGGCAGCTGGCGGTACCCATTCCTCCAGCACCTGATCCCTCACATGATCCGCGATCTTGAAGACCTCGACCTTGATTGGCCTGCACGTCTCCTTCATCTTGCGGGCGCCCTCTCCCTCCTCCGTCTCGCCGTCGCGGACACCGACCCAACCCCACTCGCTCAGATCACCGCCAGGACAGGTACTCAGGGCGCACAACAGGTCCTGCTCGGCGAAGAACTCGATGAAGTCGTCGGGCTGGGAGGGCGAGGCCTCCATGAAATAGCGGCCCTTCTCGTCAAGGCCGGTGACCTGGAAGACGTTGAGAACGTCATGGACGTCGGACTCGTTGAGACCGTAGGGGAGCACGGCACGGACGAGGTTGGAGTGGCAGTGGTAGTTGTAGGTGCGGCCAGTGAGCATGCGGTTGACTATCAACATCGAATGCCAGAGTCAGCTCTTCTTCTCCCTCCGAGAGAGCCCTTTTTGAACAGGCCCTAAGTGATCGTAATCTTCCTAGTCGACCCCTTTGCTGGCCGGAAGAACGCAGACGCGCAGGAAAGCAAGAATTTGAAAAAAAAAAAAAAAACGGGAACGAGAAAAGAATGTAAAACTCACCATAAGGATCGCACCTCGTCCCCAGCAAATCATGGCACCTGCCCCCCCACCTACTCCTCCCCTTCTCCCCCAATTCCACCCCCTTATCTTTTCCATCCCCATCACCCACAGCTGTGCCCCACCTCCCCAAACCCTCCCTGCCTAGCGAGTCGGCGACGATGCCGCACAGCGGGCGCATGTACGGCAGGCAGCTCCACAGGCGGTCGCCGGTGCTCACGTGGCTGGCGTGCAGCTGGCGCGTGCGGCTGGCCCAGAAGCGCTCGCGCGCGTTGGCCGCGCTCCACACGTTCAGGTCGCCCACCTGCGGCCCCGCCGGCGTGCTCAGCCGGAACACGCTGCCCGCCGGCACCTGCCAGGCCGCTCCGCTGCGCGGCGGGATCGTGAGGGTGCTGACGAGCTCGCGCTGGTTTGGCGTTGACGGGCTGGCGGTGGCGGCGATGCGCGAGTAGAGCTCCGTGGGCGGGTGCAGGATGCTGGAGGGGGAGTCGGGCAGGTAGGCCGGGACGGGAGGGTTGGGCGAGGATTTGTAGGGCGGTAGAGCCATGGTGGAAAATGCGGTTGTTCCCGGACTGCTGTTAGAAGGTAGTAGGTGTTTGGCAGAGCGAAAGGCTTCAGTTGAGGGCTGCTTGTTGTTGCGGGGATGAAAGAGCCAGAGGTAGAGCACAGATAGCGGGGTGGTGGTGGTTATAACAATTTTTATTTTGGACCATTGATAGCTCCGGAACGTCAAGATCGTTGCCGATTGCGCTGCCGGTAGCCTGAATGAGTCGCCGATGAGGCCGAAAGTGGCTGGTTCGGCGGTTCTGGATGCGCTGGCGCGAGGAGTTCTTCATTATGAGGTGATGACTATTTGATCGGCTTCTGAACGCGATCAGAGCGCTGCTATCAATTAGTGGCCGGCCGTTCCGCCGAGCAATGCGGGGTCGGGCGGCCGTGGTTTCGGCTACAAGCGGGATTTGGACACTAGCTCCGGGAGTTTGGATTAGCATAAATTTAGGTTCTAAAATTCCTAGGTAATCCATCAGAGCGATGGTCTAACCAGCACTTGGCCTCCATCCAGCACGAGCGTATCCCCATTTACGTGCCCCGACGCCCTACTGCTCAAGTACACGACCGCAGCTGCGATGTCTTCGGGCTGGCCGAGCCGGCCGTTCGCGTTGCTGGCAGCCAGCCTCTCCTGACCGCCCGACGCCTCCATCAGCCCGTTAGCCATCTTGGACGGGAAGAAGCCGGGCGCGATGCCGTTGACGAGGATGCCACGCGGCCCCAGCTCGACCGCGAGGTTACGCGCGAGGTGCAGTACCGCTGCCTTCGACGCCGAGTAGGCCGGTGTGCTGTTCGCCCCCGTGCTTCCAATTCCCACGCCTGCTGTCGAGCCCGTTACGATGACGCGCGCCGGCGACGAGGGCCCGGCTGCCTTTTCGAGGAGGGGTGCGAACCTGGAGTATATCTTGTCAGTCACACCATATCGTACGATGGGCTGGAAAGATTGATGCGAAGGCAGCTGAACATACTTCTGGATCGTGAAGAACACGCTCTTCACATTCAAGTCCATGACTTTGCTGAATGCGTTATCGGGGTGATCATCGAACTTCGCGCCCCATGTTGCGCCCGCATTGGCGAACAGAATGTCGACCTTGTCCGTGTGCTTCGCAACCTCGGCCACCAGCCGCTCGATTTCGGAGACCTTGCTGCTGTCTGCCGGCACCGAGATAGCCTTAGCGGAAGGGTGTTTGTTCGGGAGCGCGTTGAGTGCTGCGCAGGCTTCCTCGCACGCTTTGGCCTTGCGGGAAGTGATGAAGACTTTCGAGCAGCCGGCCTGGAGGAGGCTTCGAAAGCAGAATTAGCTGGATGCCATTTCTCTGCCATGCGGACGCGCACTCACCCAGATGCGGCGTGTAGACCCAGGCCACGAGAACCGCCCGTCACAACAGCTACCTTGCCATCGAGACGAAAGATGCTGTTGAAGTCCTTCAATTGGACGTCTTGCTGTGCCGAACCCATTTTTGGCGTGTGACGATGTTGTTGATTGGGGAGAGGTGAGCAGCGAGGCACAGGTAGAATGATGCTCACGAAGACGGAGATAATACTCCCGAGGCGAATAGTCTTACCCCACGATCTGGTGATTACTAGCTCGCCAACGTACCTCGGCTGAACATCATCCCTGCTAGCGCAGCCTCGTTGGGCAATCGCGCACAGACAGTACGTGGGGCACTGCTAAACCAGAGATCAAAGGCCGTAGTCCATGGAAATGTATTAGATGACTTTTTTAACAGTAAACAATTTGGTTGACTAACGCCCCCATGCTCGTGATAATGTGCAAGATCATGATGATTTTTTCCCCGGCAGGCATAAAATGCTGCGCACCAAAATAAGAACAGAAAGATGCAACACGCTTTTCCAACCCTGACCGTTTAGTGATCACCGTTGATTTGCTTTTCAAGATTTGCAACAAGAGAGCTCGGGCCATTTGCACTCGAAGATGTCCTCAGAGGCGAGATGTCCGAAGGGGCGAGCGCTTCTCCGTGCTGCTTTGGGCGGAAAGGAATAGGTGTGCTTGGTCGGGATGCGAGGAACTGGCGCATATTGTTAGCTTTTCCTTGATATGGGCTCTTCGGCCGGACTTACAGACGATGCAGCGGACAACAAAGCGATGAGGGAAGCCTGGACCACATCTTCGTGAATACCGACACCCCACACCTTCTGGTTGGATGAGGGGGTAGAGCACTCAATGTACGTGGCGGCCTGCTGTTGACCCTCGCGGCCCTCACCCACGGCGTGCTCCTTGTACTCGGTGACGTCAAGCTCAATGCCGAGAGACTTCAGGGCGTTGGCAAGAGATGAAATGGCACCGTTGCCGACACCCTTGATCTTGTGCTGCTGGCCGTCGATCTCGATGACACCAGAGAACAACCTCTTGAGATTCTTGCTGCTGGGCATCTTGCCATCCCCACCCGGAGCAGGTGATACCGAACGGTCGGTGAGAATGTCGTAGTCGATGAGGGTGAACCTTGGGTTCTTCTCGAGGTGATACGAATCCTTGAAGAGCTTCGTGATCTCGGTCGGAAGAAGCTCGCGTCCGAGAGCATCCGTCTGCTTCTGAATGATCTTGGAGAAAGCGATCTGAAGGCCACGAGGAAGGTCGAGCTCGAGCTCGCGCTGGATGATCCAGGCGACACCTCCCTTGCCAGACTGGGAGTTGACGCGGATAATGGCCTCGTACGTACGTCCGATATCCTGGGGATCAAGAGGCAGGTACGGAACCTGCCAGTAGCTGGAGTCGGTCGCGCCCTCGGCCTTGCGCTTCTGGAAGCCCTTCTTGATGGCGTCCTGGTGAGAACCGCTGAAAGCGCACACGACCAACTGGCCGCCATAAGGCGCCCTAGCGTGGACAGGGATCTTGTTGCTCTTCTCAACCACGTCAATGACGGCGGGAAGGTCGGAGAAATCAATCTTGGGGTGGATTCCCTGAGTGTAGAGGTTGAGGCCGAGGGTGACGAGATCAACATTTCCAGTTCTCTCGCCGTTTCCGAACAGAGTGCCCTCTACTCTGTCTGCGCCGGCCATCTGTGCCAGCTCAGCGGCGGCGACAGCGCAGCCACGGTCGTTGTGAGGGTGGAGGGAGACACAGACCTTCTCCCTCTCGGAGATGTTGCGGCAGAAGTATTCGATCTGGTCGGCGTAGACGTTAGGGGTAGCCATCTCGACGGTCGCAGGAAGGTTGAAGATGATCGGGTTCTCGGCGGTGGGTTCCCAGGCGGCCTTGACGGCCTCGCAGACCTCAAGGGCAAAGTTGGGGTCGGAGTCAGAGAAGGTCTCCGGGGAGAACTCGTAGGCCCACTCGGTGCCTGCCTGCTCGGGGTCGTCCTTGGTGATGGACCTCGCGTACTGAGTGCACTCCACCGCCAGGGCCTTGGTCTGCTCGTTGTTCATGTTGAAAACAATCTGCTGGAAGCATGGGCTGGTCGCGAGGTACAGGTGAAGGATGGCCTTCTTCGCGCCCTTGAGCGAGTCGACAGTGCGGCGAATAAGCTCCTTGCGGCATGGTGACAGGACCTGGAGCCAAACATCATCCGGAACGATACCGGGAGTGCGGACGAGCTTCTGGGTGAAGTCGAAGTCGGTTTGCGACGCCGAAGGGAAAGAGACCTCAATCTCCTTGTAACCAAGCTTGACCAGCATGTTGAAGTAGTCCCACTTCTGGTCGCCGTCCTACAGAGAAATGTTAGAGGAAAAGCGCCCGCCCAGAACTAGGAATGGGCGTACCATGGGGTCGACGAGGGACTGGTTGCCATCGCGCAAATCAGTGGAGAGCCAGCGCGGCGGCTTCTGGATGGTCTTTGACGGCCATTGGCGGTCGGGGAGGTTGAGAGGCTTGAAGGCCTTGTATTTTGTCGAAGGATCTTTGAGCATAGGCATGGTGACGGTTGTGTTGGGGTACAGAATTTGCCTGGGGACGAGGAGTTAAAGAAGTGCTGGCATGGCGACGTCAAAAAGTTGGATTGACTCACGAGGGGCGCTACCACGCTACGGCTCAAAGCCCGCCAATGCCGCTATGCATGCATTGCAGCCCCGCTATTCCCCCGCGCCGACACCGGGCCCCTGCCAACCAACGCCGCCGATTTCAGGAACACCCAATGAAAAAAGTCCAATAATGCCATTACTTTCGCGCTACACGAGGCAGTCGCCTCAATTGGACATCCTGCATGCCCGATATCACACCACCCGTGTTGGTGCTTACCAGCGACGCTGTCTAGAGTTTGAAATGAAGTCTATCCGTATAATAAAAGCCCTCTGACGATGGTAGAGTCAGACAGGGCACCATTGCGTAACTCCAAGCTCCGTCCGCCTCCACATCTTTCCGCAGCAAAGCGCCTGGGGATCAAAACATCGGCTTAAGAAAAGGGACAGCCTCTCGGATCTACCACCGACACCTCTAGATAGCTTCGACGGCGCTTCAAATAGCGCCGAGGCGCGCCAAATCTACAGCTTGCTCTCGGCTGGCTGCTTCAAGCGGACAACGCCCTGGGAATGTCAGTGCAGGGACTCTCGGTAGTACACACAGGTGACTCACCTCTTGCACGCAAGTAGCGATGAGCTTGCCGTCCTTGCTCCAGATTTTGGAGATGGCCAGTCCTCTCCCATCGCCCGCCCAGGGGCTCTCCATCTCAGTGAACATCCACTCGTCCGCTCTGAAGTCCCGTGGACTATGGAAGTATATTGTGTGGTCTAAACTGACCATCATGCCAATCTCCGGCCTATCTTCCTCAGCCTCTGCAAGGGTTTTACCGGCGCGCAGACCCTTGATTACATGGTCGGTCATTCCAGGAATGCGCTTCACCTTCTCTTCGTCCTCGTGGAGCATTTTCCGGAGCGTTTCCTCATCGATGGTCGGTTGTCCGCCCCGCTGCGACCTGAACGTCCACACTCCGTGCACGCGAGCGACGGTACCTATCAGGAAACTGTCAGACATGTATGCAATGGCAGAGAGATGTGCCTGATGGCCGCCTGAGGGCGATATAGTCCCGCGCGCCCGGATCCATTGCCTGCACTTCTTCTCATGCGGGTACGGCGAGTCATCTGTCCCATGATTAGTATACGGTTCAAGAGCCTCGGATGTCTTTGGATGCGCACTGTTGCCAATGTCAATCCGTTGGCTCTCGAACGGCTGGTCGTCGTCGTTCGCATGGCGCCGCGACTCTTCTTCACTTGGCCCAGGCACTTCGGGCATGGCAAAGGCATGCTCGACCTTCCTCTTGCCTGCGCTGTTCATCTTGACGAAGGACAACGTCGTGGTGAATATGACCTTGCCGCGCTGCCGGGCCTGCACAGTGCGCGTCGCAAATGACCTGCCCTCCCGTACGTGCTCAACGTGGTATATGACGGGGATCTCGGAGTCGCCGGCCAGGACAAAGTAGCAGTGCATCGAGTGAATGTTAAAGTCGACGGGGATGGTGCGCTGGGCGGCAGCAAGACACTGGGCGATAATGGCGCCGCCGAAGATGCCACGGGCGCCGGGCGGATGCCATAGAGGCTGGGTATTGGTGAACAAGTCGGGGTCTATTGGAGTGAGCTGGGTCAAGTCGAGCATCTGCTCGATAGCAGACTTCGAGGAGTCGATGGGCGGCGGCTTGATAAGGGTCGACATGGTGACAGGGTGCACACAAACGTCACTCGGCGGAGCACAGAGGAGGGACGGGCGGGTTATGAGGACAGCGATACGGCCGAGCGTTCACATGGTGCTGGCTAGCTACGACGAGCGTTGACCTGTGATGGCGGCTGACGGAGCGCCAAGGTTGCGGTGATTCGCACCGGCTCCCGTGCCGAGGTTCAGACGCACAGGCGGCGACCGCAGCCCAAAGTGCCGCTGCCGCCCGGGCGGCTCCCGAGAAAGCTAGCTGGAGTCACGTGCCGCGTCTGAATTGCTTGGAACCTTAGCTGCCGCGCGGATGCCGGAAGCCCAGCGTCTGGGGCCTGGCTGGCCGGCGGTCGCGGACGCGTCGGACAATGGGACGCGGCGGAGGTGCCTGGGGGTGTGCTCAATGTCCAACGGTTTTGCTCTATTTCTAGAACGCCCCTGATGTTCTAGTGAGGCACCGGCGCGCCCGTCTCCACAGCTGCTGCAGCTGCCGCTCCTCAGATCTCACGCATCGCGCTGGTGCTGCCCGGGTGCTCAGACTTCGCACTAGCCGTCCACGCCCACGCGGACGTCATTCGCAGCCGCGCTCTCAGGGTCTCGTGTCCGCCTCCGCCCAACAACATCCCCTCCGCCCCGAAGGCGCGCATGCTCTGTGGATGCGACGTTCCGCCTGCTGCCATCTCGCGCCCGATCGGATTGACGCGCCTGCCCCTCTCCCTGCGCCGCCCGTAGATGCCCCCCGACACGCGCCCTCCGCTCGCACCACTGCCCCGACGCCCGCGCCCGAGTGACGCATGCCACCATGGCCGAGAGCCAGAATCCTGAGCTGCAGGCGCAGCTTGCGGAGCTCGATCGCGAGCTAGAGGTGCGTCCTGGCATTGCGACAACGCCACTTCGGAACGTAAGGCTGACTGCAGCGCGCCCACGACGAGCAGGAGGGAGACATTACTCAGAAGGGGTACGTACGCCACCCTGCGCAAAGACTTCTTCTTGCTGATCGCCCCGCGCAGCTACGACAAGCGCCGTACCCTCTTACTTTCCCAGTACCTTGGCCAGGGTCCCACCGATGGCAATGCTGCCCGCACATTCTCGATCCAATCGGGCGCCCCGAGCCTGGACCAGGGCCGCACCTTTTCCATGTATAGCGACAATCGTGCAAGTTCCTTTGCCGCCTACAATCCTCCCAGCATCAGCCTGCCGCCCCAGCAGGATGCCCCGCGCGCCCAGTCGCCCTACAACCCAAACGGCGGATACTTTCCTGCCCAAGACCCAAACCAAATTCCGCCACCCACGCCCGTGGGCCGGTTTCAGGAAAGGGAGCTAGGCATGCGCAACTCGGTGGTGCAACGTCAGTCTTCGTACAGCAGTGACTCCTTTATCCCTAGACCGCAGACTCCGGAAATGTATGGCAACCCCTCGCGATCTAGCACCCTCATGAACTCGGATTTCGCCTTCAACCCTGCCGCACACCAGACATACAATGAGCAGTCGCCCGGCGGCACCAGTCGCCTGAGCACAATGCTCGATTCCCAACAAGGTTATTTCTCGGACTTTGCCGGAGCCCAGATGCAGGATCCATCCAGGGACAGCTATGGAGGTCCGAATCGCTATTCGTCTGGAGATGCCTTCTCTCCAACCGCCGTCATTCCGCCGCCAATGCTAGGGGAACATGAACTGCCTCCTCCAAGTGTAGTCGAGTGTCAATTGCCGCTGGAGCCCCGCGAGGTACCCTTTGCCGTATACGACCCACACAACGGGAATGTTCCAATGTCTAAATTCGATAATATTGGAGCGGTTCTGCGCCATCGCGGCCGCACAAATGCAAGACAGGCTGCTTTCTGGGTCCTTGATTCCAAGGGCAAAGAAACCGCGTCGATCACTTGGGAAAAGCTGTGCAGCAAGGCGGAGAAGGTTGCACAGGTCATTCGCGACAAGAGTAATCTGTATAGGGGAGACCGCGTTGCGCTGGTCTACCGGGATAGCGAGATCATTGATTTCGCCATTGCTCTTTTGGGCTGTTTCATTGCTGGCGTCGTGGCCGTTCCAATGAACAGTGTCGACGACTACAACAGGCTCAGTTTACTTCTCACGACTACCCAGGCTCATCTGGCGCTGACCACGGACAACAACCTGAAAGCCTTCCAGAGGGATATCAGCAACTCACGCCAGAAGTGGCCCACGGGTGTTGAGTGGTGGAAAACGAATGAGTTTGGCAGTTATCATCCGAAGAAGAAAGATGAGGTCCCTCCTTTACAGGTCCCGGATCTGGCGTACATCGAGTTTTCTCGTGCTCCTACTGGAGATCTGCGCGGCGTTGTCCTCAGCCACCGCACCATCATGCACCAAATGGCTTGCATCAGCGCTATCATTGCTTCCATCAACAATAGCGAACAGAAGGAGAAGGCCGACACATTCAATCCCAATCTCCGAGACAGAAACGGCAACTTCATTGTTCCAAACCAACAGCCTAGGAGCACGGGTGGAGAAGTGATTTTGAGCTACCTCGATCCTCGTTCCGGTCCTGGAATGATTTTAGGCGTGCTTCACGCCGTATATGGAGGGCACACGACTGTTTGGATGGAGCCAAAGACTGTCGAGACTCCTGGATTGTACGCACACCTCATTTCCAAGTACAGGACTACTATTATGGTTGCGGACTACCCCGGTCTGAAGCGGGCAGCATACAATTATCAACAGGACCCCATGGCCACCAGAAATTTCAAAAAGAATACCGAGCCCAACTTTTCCTCTGTCAAGATATGTCTCATCGACACTCTGACCATCGACTGCGAATTCCATGAAGTCCTAGCGGACAGATGGCTGCGTCCCATGCGGAATCCAAGAGCGCGAGAGCTTGTAGCACCCATACTTTGCTTGCCAGAGCACGGAGGCATGATTATTTCAGTCAGAGATTGGCTTGGTGGCGAAGAAAGAATGGGGTGCCCTCTGAGCGTGGACCCTGAACCAGAAGAGGGCGAGGACGAAAAGGACAAGGCGCTCGAGGCGTCAGCTGCCAATGGCTATAGCAGCTTGATTGGTGGTGGCGGTGCAACGTCGAAGAAGTCGAATAAGCAGAAGAGCCGCACCGAGCTGAGCGAAGCTCTCCTTGACAAGGAAGCTCTCAAAACCAACGAGGTTATTGTCCTTGCTATGGGCGAAGAGGTGAAGAGGAGATCCAATGAGCCCGGCACAGTCCGAGTTGGAGCTTTCGGTTATCCTATCCCCGACGCAACGTTGGCGCTCGTTGATCCCGAGACGAATCTTCTGTGCTCCCCTTACCAGATTGGCGAAATCTGGGTGGACTCACCATCTCTGTCAGGTGGGTTCTGGGCGCTGCCAAAGCATACAGAAAGTATTTTCCATGCACGCCCCTACCGATTCATGGAAGGGAACCCCACCCCGGTTCTCGTTGAGCCTGAATTTCTCCGCACCGGTCTGCTGGGCTGCATCATAGAAGGCAAGATCTTTGTTCTGGGTCTGTACGAGGATAGAATCCGGCAGCGAGTCGAATGGGTTGAGCACGGCGTGCAAGAAGCGGAGCATCGCTATTTCTTCGTGCAGCACCTTGTCGTGAGCATCATGAAGACCGTTCCGAAGATTTATGACTGGTAAGGCATTCTTAAAACCACAGGCGCGCACATTATTAACGTATTATAGCTCCGCTTTCGATTCCCACGTTAACAGCGAATATCTTCCCATTGTTTTGATCGAAACTCAGGCTGCATCTACAGCTCCGACCACAACTGGCGGTCCCCCACGTCAATTGGATATTGCCTTCTTGGATTCACTCTCTGAGCGCGTCATGGACGTCCTTTACCAAGAGCATCACCTCCGTGTCTATTGCGTCATGACAACCGCTCCGAACACACTGCCCAGGGTGGTCAAGAACGGACGAAGAGAAATCGGCAACATGCTCTGCCGGAAAGCTTTCGATAGCGGGGAACTTCCCTGCGTCCATGTCAAATTCGGCGTTGAACGGGCTGTCCAGAATCTCCCTGTCGGAGATGATCCTGCTGGCGGGATCTGGTCTGCACTCTCAACCGCAGCTCGTCAGGACATGCTCATGATGCAAGACAAGCAATACTCTGGAGTCGACTATCGCGAAGTCGTCATTGATGACCGCACATCAACGCCGCTCAACCAATTCAGCAACATTCACGACCTTTTGCAATGGCGTGTATCAAGACAAGCAGAAGAACTGGCTTATTGCACAATAGACGGTAGAGGAAAAGAAGGCAAGGGCATCAACTGGCGCAAGTTTGATTTGAAGGTCGCAGCCGTTGCCATCTACCTGAAAAACAAGGTCAAAGTCATCCCCGGCGACCACCTAGTCCTTATGTACACGCATTCGGAGGACTTCGTGTATGCGATCCATGCCTGTTTCGTACTTGGCTTGGTCGCAATTCCCATGCCAATTTTGGACCAAAACCGTTTGGGAGAGGATGCGCCCGCCTTACTGCACATGGTTGCTGATTACAAGATCAAGGCGATCATTGTCAACAACGAAGTTGACCATGTGCTCAAGCAAAAGGCCGTTTCACAGCACCTCAAACAGACGGCTACTGCGCTGAAGGTCAGCATGCCTCATACCTACAACACCTCGAAGCCATCCAAGCAGTCACAGGGCTGCCGCGAACTCAATTTGACAATCCGGCCTGCATGGGTCCAGCCCGGCTATCCGGTTCTGATCTGGACATACTGGACGCCTGACCAACGGCGAGTTGCCGTGCAGCTGGGCCACGATACTTTGATGGCACTTTGCAAAGTTCAGAAGGAGACCTGCCAGATGACGAGCACTCGACCTGTTCTTGGTTGCGTACGAAGTACAATTGGTCTAGGTTTCATTCACACTTGCCTCATGGGCATCTTTTTGGGTAAGTTTTGAGCCCTTGTTTGTACATGCACCCCTAACAATCTTTGCAGCTGCCCCGACGTACCTGGTTTCGCCAGTGGACTTCGCACAGAACCCCAACATTCTTTTCCAGACTTTGTCGCGGTATAAGATCAAGGATACATATGCGACTAGTCAAATGTTGGATTTTGCCATGGGACACAATGCTGGCAAGAGCGCTGCTTTGCACGAGCTCAAGAATCTTATGATCTCAACTGACGGAAGGCCACGTGTGGATGTTTGTAAGTCCTTGCTGTCGTCCCCGTTTTGAGCTCGCTCGTTTGCTCACCCTCCCACAGACCAGAAAGTGCGGCTGCACTTCGCGGCTGCCGGTCTTGAGAGGACTGCCATCAACACCATTTATTCACATGTGTTGAACCCCATGGTTGCCTCCCGGTCATACATGTGCATTGAGCCAATCGAATTGTGGCTTGATATGAACGCTCTCCGTAGGGGTCTCATTGTCCCTGTTGATCCTGATACCGAGCCATTCAGTCTGCTTGTCCAAGACTCAGGCATGGTTCCTGTTAGCACGCAGATTTCTATTGTTAACCCAGAAACCAATCGTCTTTGCCTCAATGGAGAGTATGGCGAAATTTGGGTGCAGTCAGAAGCGAATGCCCACAGCTTCTACGGCTCGAAGGACCTCTTCGATGTCGAGAGGTTCAACGGCCGGACCGTTGATGGCGACCCGAATGTCAGGTACATGCGTACTGGAGATCTCGGTTTCTTGCACAATGTCGCCAGGCCCATTGGCCCCGGAGGCACCATGGTAGACATGCAGTGTCTGTTTGTACTGGGAAGCATTGGCGAGACCTTCGAGGTCAACGGATTGAGCCATTTCCCGATGGATATTGAATACTCGGTGGAACGGTGCCACCGCAACATCGTTCCAGGAGGCTGGTAAGTGGTCAAACAGTGCGTCATCATCAGCAAGGGTGCAAAGCTAACAGACGAATAGCGCCGTGTTCCAAGCAGGCGGGATGATCGTCATTCTTGTGGAGATCTTCCGCAAGAACTTCCTTGCATCGATGGTGCCCGTCATCGTGAACGCCGTGCTGAATGAGCACCATATCGTCACGGACATTGTTGCGTTTGTTTCCAAGGGAGACTTCCCGCGCTCCCGACTGGGCGAAAAGCAGCGTGGTAAAATCCTGGCGACCTGGGTGACACGCAAGATGCGCACCATTGCGCAATTCAGCATCCGCGACCCCGATGGCGCGGACAGCCAGCTCACCGAAGTGGCTGAAGAAAACACGGGCGCTGCGCGTCATATGAGCATGATGCAACAACAGCCACAGGGCAGCAGGAACGGCAGCATCAAGCGACCCAGCAGTCTTCGCAAGGTCACCTCTGCCTCGGCTTTGCCTGACCCTAGTCTGCCTTCCCCGCTGCAAATTCACCAGCAACAACAAGCAGGCTTTGAGCTTCAACCAGGCATCCAAGAGATCCCTACCCCAGGTGAGGGTGATGACGCACGCACTCCGACGGCAGAGCACCATCGGCAGGCGTATCCGCACCTGCAGCCTCCTGATATGGCTGGCCCCGGCAGCGGCATGATGGACTACTCTCCAGTCGACATGGCGGGCGTCTTCGACAACGGCAGCTATACCAACAGCGGTCAAAACTCGATCCAGCAGAGCCGGAGACCGAGCATGATTGACATGCCTCCCGGCCAGATGCAGCAGCAGCAGCAATGGCACGGGCAGGCGTACGACCCTGCTTGGCAGCAACAGCAGCATTTCCAGCAACAGCAGCAGGGGTACATGCAAAACGAAGAAGGAAATGAGCAGGCGCCGCAGCCGAGTTATGCGAGCAAGCCGTTTCTGAGTTTGCCGGCTGACATCGAGGGCGACAGTGGCAGGATCGGCGGAGCGGGTGGTGGGTTGAGGGTGGCGAACAGGAGCAGCGTTGAGAGCGACGAGTGGCCGCAGGAGGCGTTGATGCACATGAACCTTAACCGTTGAGAGAAAGATCCATGATGCTAGTGGCTAGATTTGCCGTTTTCCAAAAGCTGTCGTGAAGAGAGAGAAATGTACAGGAGTATGACAGCAATGGGCGGCAGTAAAGTTGGATCATTCTTGGGTTAGGTCGCTTGTGTGCGAGCGTTAAAGACGTGCGGATCTGATATGAGGAACGGCTTGTGAGGTTTTGGTCAGCATTTCTACGGAAGCAAAACTGTATTTTGTATATATTCCTTTCTTGAACTTCGTTGGTTCCGGCAGTCTCGGCCTTTCTTTTTAAGTTGCGCTGTTTGCTTGTGAATATTGCTGTCTTTATTTTTTTTTCCCTTGATGAGAAACGGGCTTGTGTAAAACAATAGGGCATGCGGGGACATGCATCATTGTCTTTGCGGGCGGTTGTATCTCTCTTGATGATCTGAGGATTTGATATTCTTGAGCAGGTTTAATCATCTTGGATGCGTCGTTGAGTCAGGAACCACATACGCGCGCGAGATCTTGATCTCGATTGTTAAGACGGAAAGACATGCAACAATGGAAGAGTAATCAGCGGACTTGGTGGAAAGTCAATTCACATTTGCGGTTCCGCACATTGACTGGGTGCTGGGGTCTGGAACGGAAGCTAGAGGGATGGCATAATGATAAGAGCAGTGCTGCCTTCAACGCAGAGAATCGAACACCTCCGGCTAACTACAATGGATACTCTAGGAGCGACTCGTCGGAATCGTGGTTCTGCCCACCACGATGCTAGCCACTTCGGGGTTTTCTGTCCTGGATAGCAGTAGAAGGCCCTGGAAGCTCTCAAAATCCCTGCCTCCGAGAGTCAGCTCATATCGATCAGCTGCTGTTAAAACCATCCGATTGACCAGTGCCAACATCTCCCCGCTACCGCTAGGTGAGCCTTCTGTAACCGCCATAGCCAGATCTGAGAACTCCAGAAGCTTGGTTGCGCAAGTCATAGTAGTCCCACACATCAAGCAAACTAAGAACCTCTTGAGTTCTTCTTCAAACACTTCCTCCGTATACTTCAGCTTCTCCAGATTCACACTTCCGTGAGATCCGAGTCGTTTCAGGATAGTTGGAGAAATCCCAGAAGACTCTCGAGTCGAGTACTGCCTCAACGCCGATTCTCCGAATCTCTGGGCGAAGAAGCGATGGAGCAAGGCTTTTTCATGTTGAAATGCTCTGGCAGACCCGAGGAAAGGACCAGAAGGTGCCGCCAAGACAATGTGTTGCACGAGGTCGACGCTGCTTTCGCATAGCTTCACGAGACCCTCTAATGCCGTCTGATCTCTGACCTCGAGCGGTCTGAGCAGCACTTTGCGGAGGCCAGTTTGCTGCTCCTCCACTGGGCCAGCCTTGCTCACGTCCACAATGGAATCGTAGGCTTGTGATATGTTGGCTGGATCCTCCATTGTCCACGGCCGGTCAGAGTCCGAAGCCATGGTGGTGATCATGCTTCTGGGTATCTTCGGCAAGATGAAGCTGCGGCCCCGACCATTTTTCCGGACCTGCTCATAGGCATCCTCCAATAGCTGGCTGAAGGATAAGTTGCGGACGTTCAGTGGTACCCGATAACCCTCAATGTCTGGAAAGATGGCTAAGACGTAGTCTCGGGGCTTAGTTGTCGTACGATTGCTTCTCCAGGCATCTCGAATTGGCATGTAGCCGGATGCAGGGCCGACTTCACCGCTGTAGTTGGCGACATCCACGCGTTGTTTGTACATCAGGTCGAAATAGAAGCATTCGGAGGCGATGCCACCATCATCGGGGATCCCGTGGTAGGCCAGTTTATCTGTGATGAAAGTGGCCGCTTCAGCTCGTTTGGCGACAGCCTGCTGCTCGGCGAGCCAACGGTCTCCATCATGAGCCGGCGCGGTCGCAAACCGGGCGCATGTAACCTTGTTGAGGAAGATCATTCTTAGTTTCATCGCGTAGAGGCCTTCTTGTCGCGTCCACACACGGTCGAACCACGGATCCATGAAAACGAGGTTGGGGCATTTTCTTGCGTGGGCTGCCTCCTCGATGTTGAAGACGTCGCTATTGATAACGCCGTATTCGGCAACGCGAATCGCATCTTCTATCCAGGAGCCGCATACAGGTGATTCTATGAGAACGACGACGACTGCGCTAGACCTATAGATTGTCGGGATGGCCATAAGCTGGGCCGAGATGGGAATAGGCGAGTCGGGGCTCTGATCGATGCAGAAGAGGTCGAGCCAGAACCACCCAGCGCCGCATATGTCCGGGCGGCGAAGAATATGCAAGAAGTCCTTCTTACCCGGGCTGAGCTTGACAGGTCCTACTCCGTCGATGTGTACCGTCTTGATGGTAGCTGGGTCTCCCCACACGTGGGAGATGGCGACGTAAGATTCCTCGGTGGTTAACGTCTGCTTCCGTTCGACGAATAAAGATTTGTCGTCGCGTTCGCAAATTCGAGCCAGATAAAGTTCCATTTCGAAAGTATTCAACTCTCCCCTCTTTTGCGTAAATGAAGTTGATATTGCGTGTTACGGCATGCGGAATGATGACAGAGAAAAGTCGAGATAAACAAGGTGTTGTCCACTGTAAGCGCTGCTGCAGGAAGTGGGACAGCCCCGCCAACATAACGTCAAGTGATCATTGGCCCAGAAGAAAACAACCACATAACAAAAACGAATCATTAAACCCAGGTCTTCAAACCAAGCTCAACTACCCTACAACGCGCATGGAATGGCTCTGCCGGAGACTTGCAGAAGAGTTTCTTTTGTAGAATGATATTAAGAGGTAACGTTGTCAATCACGTAAGAATGTAGGGGCATTTGAACTACCTTCTTGTTCAGAATTGCCAGTCGACAGCCCGGAGACTGACTGGTAACTGGGGAATATAATCGCAGTTTACAACACCCTCTTTCACGTACGACCATAGGTCGCAGAATGCAGGGCTTCCCGTCCGCTCAGCCGTACTTAAGCTGCGAACCGGCCGATTAGTACTCAAGTGGGTGACCATTGGGGAATCCCGGCTGTTGTACGTTTTGTTTTCTTTGTCTTAACTCTTTTGTGGACCTCGCTAACGGCTGCACTACCAAATCTAACCGCACTCGGAAAGGACTTTGGAGCCGTTGACATTCTGACCCAATCACAACGAAAGACATCCCTTTTGCATCTCTGACATGCCTAAAAGTTTATTTGAGCTGATCCTTCAAAATGCCTTTGGAGATGCTGTGTCAAGCTCGCACTGCATTGCAGTGATTGAGGCAAACGGGCCTTGATGGAACCGCCCAGATCAGGGAGCTCAATTCAATCATACATTGGCTCGGATACGGCGAGACATCAGCTAGAGAAAGGGGCGACGCAGGGAGATACGGAAGATTGGAAATTCGGAGGCCGCGAGACATGAGCAACACAAGAGCGTCTAGGCATTCCGTATCACCAAGACGCGTTTCACCGTGTGTAGTATAACCACAGGATCTGATTAGCTTCTCCCCCCTTCACACGTTCAGGTTTTCCCTTGGCCAGCAGAGAATCGCTAAGAAGACTCTCGGGCAACGGTAAAATTATGAAGCTTAGGATTCTTTGAATTTAACAGGTCTAATACCAAGGGCGGTGCACACCAAACCCTAGTTCAAAGAGGCAGCCTTGGTAAGCGTCTTGTCGTCATGAAGTGCCACGAAAAAGGAGAGGAAAGGATGAAAAACGTCAGAATCCTGTAGCAATACGAATAAACACAATAAATGCAGGACAGTGACACTTCTTCTCAATCATCTAAAGTATTTGCAACATAGCTATCATCTACACATAGAAAGTAAAGATAAAAAGAAAAGATTTTCTCAACAAGAAAGGTCCCCTTTCTAGTCCACTCTGGGATAAGGGGAGAGGAAGAGAGAAACTTTTAAATCGTCACCTCAGCAGAACTCTTCAAGTCCCTGCTGCTGGCACCAACCCAGAAGGTGTACGTGCCGCTCGCAACCGCCCAGTTCTGCGCCTCAACATCCCAGTAGCTGAGATCCCTCCTCCTGAGCTCGAACGTGACCTTGGCCGTCTCGCCCTTCGCCAAGTGCACCTTCTCGAAGCCACGCAGCTGCCTGAGCGGCTGACCCGCGGCGTCGGGGAAGCCGACGTACAGCTGGACGACCTCGGCGCCGTCGCGGTCTCCAGAGTTGGTGACCTCGGTCTCGGCCGTGGCGACGACGTCCCACAGATCCTCGCGGCCGCCGACGGCGCGGGGGCCCTGGGCGAACTTGGTCGCGAGGGCGGTCTCGTTCGTCTTGGAGACGGTGAGGTCGGCGCCGTACTCGAAGGAGGTGTAGGAGAGGCCGAAGCCGAACTCGTAGCGCGGGGTGACGTTGTACGCGTCGAAGTACTTGTAGTCGATGTAGTTGCCCTCGGAGAAGTCGCAGATCAGGTCGGTGCAGAGGCCGGTGTTGTAGTCGGACTCGTTCTTGGCGATGGTGTAGGTCAGCTTGCCCGAGGGGTTGACGTCGCCGTAGAGCACGTTGACGATGGCCTGGCCGGACTCCTGGCCCAACATGCCGCCGTACACGAGCGCCGTCACGTTCTCGTTCTCGATCCAGTTGTCGACGAGGCGGGTGGCGATGGCGTTGATGACTACGATGGTGTTGTTGCAGTTGGAGGCGACGTCCGTGACCATGGCGTCTTGGTCGGTGTTGTAGAGCTCGCTGCGGTCCGCACCCTCGCCCGAGTAGGCGTTCAGGAAGACGATGCAGACTTCGGTGTCAGCGGCATAACCTGCATAGGTGTGTGCCGCACCGGTACCGGAGGAATATCCAGAGAGACCAGAGCCGGAAGAAGAGTAACCAGTGTCGTTCATGATCCATCTGAACATGGTGCCATCCTCGATGACCTTAGTGGTCAGGGCATAATGAGGAGTGATCAAGTAGGGGAATGAGTTAGTGCCGCTACCACCCAGGCTGGCAGCATGGCCTTGGTAGACGTCATCCGAGCCGGTGACAGAGATGGGGTCGTTGGGGCCGGCAATGGGAGCGCCAGCGTGGACACCGAAGATGGACATGGACTTAGGCTTGTTCAGGGGCAGGGCGTTGTTGGTGTTCTTGAGGAGCACCAGTGAGGAAGCAGCGATGTTCCGGGCGATCTTGCTGTGGTTAGCACGCGGATCGACATAGTCCTCAAGGCCAGCAGTCGTAGGGTAAGTGCCATCCTGCTGGTTGAGCTTGTAGGAAGGCAAAACGTTGCGGACGGCCATGTCGGTGAGGCGCGCATCAGTCAGAGAACCGTTGTTCAGACCGGTAGTGATGGTGGAGTTGCTCCAAGTCGATGCACTGCCGTAGTCCATGCCAGCATTGGCAGACCCAAAGGCAGTCTTCTGACCACCCACGTCACCAAAGACGAAGCCAGGGAAACCGATCTCGGTCTTGAGCATGCCTCCAATAAGGTCCTGGTTCTCGCAGGCGTAGGTCTTAGACAGATCAGCTTGTTGTTCTCTGTATTATGTGGGTTTATTGTCTTACCTCGTTCACTCGGTTGAGAGAACACATGACAGCACCCAGACCGGCCTTGACACCATCATAGAAAGGCCACATATATCTGTGATGATCATGTTAGTATGTCTCTTACCGGTCTTCAACAAATGGGGGGAACATACGTCTCGTGCAGAGTCTTATCATCAACCTGAGAGGAGTATGCGGTGGTCTCGGTGCTCGAAGAATCACCGCCACCGCCCATACCGCCAGGGGATGAAGTGGAGTTGTCACCACCGCTAGGCATGGTGAAGTTGCCGCCGTCGCTGGGAGGGCTACCGCCGCCACCGCCACCAGTAGAATCCTGGGTACGGTTGTTCTCCTGCTCGTTCAAAAGGAAATGCTTGGCGCCTGAAATGACGCCAGCGGCACCGTAGCCTTTCACGGAAAGACCAAAGGCGATACCGTTGAGGTAAGAGTCGGGACCAAAAGACTCGCCGTTGCGTCCACCCCAAGGCGAGCGGCCCAGAGGTTCGCTAACAGGCCCGTTGGCAACGTTGATTCCCTTTGCGTAAAATTCATCGCCCAGAGCCTTGTACATCTGGTACATCTGGTCCTTGTCCCAGGTCATAGCAAGGGCCGAGGAAAGAGGCCTACTGAGTCAGTGATTTCGGTTCCAACTGGTCATGCAAAAGGCAGCATACCAAGACGTAACATAGTAGTATTGAAGAATGGAGTTACCGGAATCTCTGAAGTAAAGAGCGGTAAAGTTGGAGACATCGGAGCCAGTGATCAAAGAAATTTTTTCAGAAGTGGTGAGCCCATCAACGAACGCTTTCGCGCGGTCATAGGCATCCTGCCAATCTCCAAGCTGGACTGGGTTGGGTCAGCATCGAACAAAGTTTTGAATGTCGGCGTGGCAAGGCATACTGGTACCAGAAGCAAGATTCTGACTGGTGTAGTTAGTGGAGTAGGCGTGAAGGCCCTGGACCAAGAGGGTCACGGCTGAAAGAACGGAAAGCGAGGGACGCATTTTGGGCTCAGTGAAGCGCTGGAGCCCGGTTGGAAAGAGAGATGGCTGCTTTTAGAAACGATAAGTCGTGGTAGTTACAACATTATAAAGTGGCATCCGCTGGCATCGTGAGCACTTGTCGGATTACGCGTCCCCGGCATGGGCCACAGGAGATGTCTGCTCCTAGCGATTGATTGAAAGAGACAGCAGCTGTTTTCGCGCGGCCAAAGTGGCACGGGATCGGCCAATGGAACATCTCACCTGCAGATCGGAAGATATTCGGAGGCTGGGGAAGAGGTGAAACGGTTGAAACAACACACAGGCGCAGTGAACGGCGAATTCCAGCAGCTAAGCAGTCGTCATCATCAAGGAGAAAAACATCAAACGAGGGCGGCAATTTCGCGGTTGCTTCCAAGTGCCGAAGACTGATGCGGCTCTAAGGTTGCGGGCCACCATAAAACAAGGTTCTTTCATGCGTCAATTGAGGCTTGAATCGCCTTGTGGGACGATTGGGCTGAGCGATGCCGGAGCTTATCAGCGAAGCGGCCTTTGCCACGAGCACTGTGCCTATTCAGGAAACACGGCATCTTGAAGTAGACGAAGCTTACGACGCAAGGATCGGCATTATCGTGAGATCCGTAAATCCGCAAAAGAAAGCCGCAGTTGAGCCGTGGTTTAAGCTACAAAGACGGCGACAGTAAGAAGTAAAAGAAGAGGTGCAGTCATCGGGAGATGAGCAAGGGGTGAGCTTGCGGAGGAAGTCGACATGTTACAGCAGGACGCGCGTAGTTGAGGTCAGAGGTCAACTCGAAATAAGGTTACCCATTAAGCATTTGGTTTGAGAACGGGGGGGCTGATGGCGCGAGAATACAGCATGGCACGGATACGAGCGGGAGGCGATGGCGCAGTAAGGTCGGCTAATGATGGCAGCGGCGTGGTGGTGACGGTGGAGGGGCTTGCGCGTACCAGGGGGAACTTTCTATCACAGGGTCACGCTAAGCCAACTCGGGCTAGTCCACCTACGCGTCTTCCTCCTGCCAAACCCGACTCACAAACAACCTTAAAACCCTTCGCCGTCATGATCAGATATTTAGTTCCAACAAATCAACACTTCCTAAGCTGCATCCCAGCAGATACGCCTTGCTCATCTATGCGCTACATCATAGTTGCAGCCAGGGATTGTGCCACTCGATGTACCAGGAAAGCTTTTCATTCAGCGCTTCCCTAGAATCACGACAATTCTTGTGCTGCCGCTTGTCTGCTGTGGCTGGCGTTGAGAGCTCCTCGTAGAATCTTCCATTTTTTAAAGTATCTGCCGTGCACAAACAACTGTATGACCGTAGATAGAAGATAGGATCGCACAATTATCCACCCGTACGAAGGATCAATAAGGCGCATCCACGGACATGTGGCATTCTTTCAAGCTATGATAGTTCCCAAAAGCATCTATTGTTATTAGCAATCGCGGTCAATCTCTAGGATTTCTCGCGTGTTTGCGTGCCCGGCCCGCAGATCTCCACCCTACTTCGCCAGCCATAGTCGCCCATGGTTCTACCAATCATGTACAGCAGGAAAAGCCTCTCGACTACTCCTCTCTCTGATTACCCCCTTCTATCGATAGTCTGGTCATCTGAAGCGCCCTTCATGCGACAAGTTTCTTCACTTTCTTCCAAATTCCTTCCAAAGAATCGGACGCGTCCCTTGAATACTTCTTTATTTAGCCGCATGGCTCAAAGGCCTTTGTTTTTGATGTTTAGCGCAGTGATGAAAAATACGTGAAGAGGGTGACTTGGATCTTACCACGTCCCTTGGCTTCGATTGAACCGTTTTCCTTTACTATTTCTCTTCGGCCTTCCTTCGATGTGGAAGACCAAAACCCGCATCTTCGTATCTGTACAGATTCAATCAGCTGGTAATTTTAGGTGTTCCTGGGAATATAGAATGCCGGGAGCGGGTAACAGCTGTCACAGCCGACCCATGTCTCATTCACCACCAGGTGGGTTTCCAGGCCTGGCTTAGCGTGGCTGCTTTAGCGTAGTTTTCCCGTCACTGGTTTGCTCCAGCTTAATCTTTCTGTCGCTTCTCTTCTTCTGTCCATCATCCTTCTACAAATCCACCAACTTTCTCGCTTCTCAACCCCACCTTAATCAACACTTCCTCACAGTGAACAACCGAACATCCTCCCACAGCTGTAAGTACACACCTCGAGTACGCATTTTGCAAGACTGCCCATTTACTGAATATCTCTCACCAGCAAGCACACCCAAATTCAAAATGCGCTTCCAAACCATCGTCTTTGCCGGCTCACTCATCTTCGCCGGTACGGCCACGGCTGGACCCATCGCATATGGCATCTGCCAAGCTGGATGTGCTTCAGTTGTCATGGCGTGTTACGCAGCAGCTGGCTTCACCTGGGGCGCCACGCTTGGGGCCACTGCACCTGCCTCGATCATCGCTTGCAACGCCGCTTTCGGTACTTGCCAGGCTGCCTGCGCAGTTGTTGCTCTGGCCCCGACCCCTTGAGCTTGGCGAAGCGAAGTCTGTCATCCTTCCGAGACATGAACAGGGATGTCACACCGCTATGGACCGCTAGAAGAGCTCGTAGGGCTAGATTTCTTCGAGGGATATGCACCAAGATGGTCGCGGGCATAGACAGTGACTTCAGGTCTGTAGTCTAGAAATTTATGGAATCTTCTTGAAATCGGCTGAATGAAGAACAAAGACCCAAAAGTAATGGTTCGAGCAATGTAACTCGTGGTAGATGCTATTTCTTCAGCAGCACAGCGAGGTTGCATATGTTCCTACAGCGCGCTTTCCTGGATCATCTTCCCCTGTTATGGGTCCATATATCGCGCTCGCTTCTTTTCCTTAGGGCCAGCCCGTCTTTTCACGCTAAAGAGTAATAGTAGAGCCATCCGAATGATCCGCGAATGGGCCATGTCCTATCTCGCTAACGTCGGTTCCTATCGGAGGTGCATGTTACTAACACCGTAGACTTTCCTGTTCCACGGCAACGCTCGATAGTTGCCCTTTTCTGATGGTTTGCATCAGGTCTTCGGTCTCCAGTCTGCTCTCCCACGTATTAAATCCACGCTGTAACAACCCTCCGGTCGTGCGAGCAAGCGAGGTGGGGTGTACCATCACAGAGCCTCTAAAAGGCACTGTTTGTATGGAGTTTCGCTACAAAAAGACGCGAGCTCCCTTTGTCCGTCACCCCCTTCGCTTAGGCGACAAGTTCTTATATTCAGCCGTGGTGCAATTTGACGCCACCATGGTGAATTTGCGGTTAGCCAAAATGCAGGCTCGCTTGCATGGGCGTGCGGGGCAAAAGCAGGTCACGCTCGTCAACACGAAGAACCCCACACGCCATCCGCCCCTTCGGCATAAAGTCTAGCGACAGCCTGAAATAGGATGCTCGGTCCGGGGTTTTTATTGGAGAAATTGCCTACGGCAGGGAAACATGCACCTCATTTTAGGTTTCAAGGCCGTACCTGGTTCCGCTTGTCCCGCTGCTCGTTACGACCCTAGTGCAGATCCCTCTGCTCTCATTGACGGATCTTTGTACCTGACATGGCCCGCATACCGTATTTTGCTATGACTTCATGCTATGGTCTGATTGAAATATAGGCTGACCGCCAGCGCTGTTTCTCGAGTCCTCGGCGCTCCCCTACCTCACCATGCGTGCCGCCGCAATCCTTCTGTTCCTTCTGGGAGCAGTCATCTCGCTCGTCAGCGGACAGCGAGACAACGGCTACACCGACGTCGTCCAGTGGGACGAGAACAGCTTGTTCATCAACGGCGAGCGCGTCTACATCTACTCCGGCGAATTCCACTATGCTCGCTTGCCAGTGCCCGAGCTATGGCGTGATGTTATCCAGAAGTTCAAGGCGAACGGCCTGAACACCCTTAGGCGAGCACTGCCTCTCCTGCATCCATTCTTGCCCCAACTAATCGTCGCAGTGTCTACTTCTTTTGGTCCTACCACTCGCCCTCGAAGGGAGTCTTCGACTTCGAATCTCCTGGCAAGGACATCCAGAAACTCTTCGACATTGCCAAGGAAGAAGGCGTTTACATTATCGCTCGCCCGGGCCCGTACTGTAACGCCGAAACCAGCGCTGGTGGCTACGGCCTCTACATCACCGACGGCAGCGGCGGCGACCTCCGAACCAACGACGAGACGTACTACGAGCAATGGCTGCCCTGGGTCAACGCCATCATGCCCATCATCGCTCGGAACCAGATCACCGAAGGCGGTCCCGTCATCCTGGTCCAGGTGGAAAACGAGCTCACACAGTCCCGCCATGTTGCCGACGACCCCCTGGTCCTCTACATGGAGCAGATAAAGAAGGCTTTCCGCGAGAACGGTATCGTGGTCCCCTTTACTTCCAATGAGAAGGGCATGCGCGGCCAGAGCTGGTCTGTCGACTACCAGAACGTCGGCGGCGCAGTCGACATCTATGGCCTGGATTCGTACGCTGGTGGACTGAGCTGCAGCAACATCGATACCGGGTTTAACCTCGTCCGTACATACTACCAGTGGTTCCAGAACTACTCGTACACCCAGCCCGAGTTTACCCCCGAGTTCAAGGGCGGTTGGTTCCAGCCGTGGGGCGGCTACTTCTTCGATGAGTGCGTTTCGGAGCACGACACTGCCTACCCTGACGTCTTCTACAAGAACAACATTGCCCAGCGGATGACGCTCCAGAACATGTACATGACATACGGAGGGACCAACTGGGGTCACCTCGCAGCACCCGTCGTCTACACTTCGTACGACTACGGGGCGCCTTTGCGCGAGACCCGTGAGGTTTGGGATAAATTCAAGCACATAAAGCTGATCAGCCTGTTCACCCGCGTCAGCGAAGGTCTTCTCAACACCGATATGGAGAGTAATGGCACGGGCAACGCAGTCAATAGCACTGCCATCTTTACCTGGGTTCTGCGCAACCCGGAGACTGAGGCAGGCTTCTACTTCACGCAGCACGACAACTCCCGCTCTCGCGAAAACACTCCGTTCTCCTTGGACGTCACCACCTCCGAAGGCGAGATCACCATTCCCAGCCTTGACCTCAGAGGTCGTCAGAGCAGGATCGTGGTCACCGACTACCCGGTCGGGGACTACACGCTTCTGTACTCTTCCGCCGAAGTCTTGACCTACGGTCTGTTCGATGTCCCGGTCCTGGTCTTCTATCTCAATGAGGGCCAAGTCGGCGAGCTTGCCTTCAAGGGGGGTCTGAAGAACACGAACTTCACCACGTACGGCGCCGAGACTGACTTCGCTGCCACCGCCACCGGAAACGGAACGTCTGCAGCCTTCAAGTACACGCAGACCAAGGGCGCTACCGTCGTCAAGTTCGCGCAAGGACCGGTTCTCTACCTCCTCGAGAGGTGGTCGGCATACACCTTCTTCGCCCCGGCAACCACGTCCAATCCGCACATCTCGGCTGATGAGCAGCTTTTCGTCTTGGGTCCTTACCTCGTCCGCTCTGCATCCGTCTCTGGCAGCACAGTCTCCATCTCGGGCGACCACCTCAATGAGACCAGCATTGATGTGTACGTCGGTGACCCCTCGGTCGACACCATCAGCTGGAACGGCGCTGAACTGTCGACCACGCGCTCCGCGTACGGTTCGCTCCAGGCCGAGCTACCCGGTATCGTCGACCGCGAAGTCACGCTACCGGCCCTCTCCGGCTGGAAGGTTGCCAACGCGCTGCCTGAAGCCGACCCCTCCTACGACGACTCCCGTTGGACCGTCGCGAACAAGACGACGACGCTCAGCCCTCTCGCGCCGGCCACGCTGCCCGTCCTCTACGGCAGCGACTACGGCTTCTACACCGGCATCTTCATCTACCGCGGCTACTTCGACGGCACGGGAGCTACTGGTGCCAACATCACCGTTCAAGGCGGCGTAGCGGCGGGCTGGTCGGCATGGCTGAACGGCGCACTCGTCGGCGGCCATCCGGGTAACGCGTCGCTCATCTCGACCTCGGCTGTGCTCGACTTCTCCGGCGCGGATCTTGTAGACAAGGATAACGTGCTGACGGTTGTGACGGACTATAGCGGGCACGACCAAGATAGCCAGGGGCCGTACGGCCCGCTCAACCCGCGCGGCATCATTGCTGCAAGCCTGCTATCCGCGGGCAATGCTACCGGAAATGCGGCGACTTTCAAGCAGTGGAAGATCCAGGGCAATGCTGGTGGCGGTGCCGGCTACGTCGACCCCGTCCGCGGCCCGCTCAACGAAGGCGGGCTGCACGGTGAGCGTCTTGGCTGGCACTTACCCGGTTTCGATGTCTCCACATGGGACGAAGGCGATCCGCTCGAGGGATTCACGGGCTCTGGCATCCGGTGGTACACGACCAAGTTTGATCTTGATGTCGATGAGGACCTGGACGCACCGATCGGGCTGGAAGTGAGCATCCCGGACGGAACGGTGGCGAGAGTGCAAATCTTCGTAAACGGGTGAGTTGGACTTCCTGGAGATGGTTGGATGAAAATGCTGACGAAATACCAGTTATCAATATGGCAAGTACCTACCACACATTGGCCCGCAGACGAGGTTCCCGTTCCCGCCGGGTGTGCTCAACAACAAAGGCTCAAACACTCTGTCGCTCAGCGTCTGGGCGCAATCGGAAGAGGGTGCGGCATTTGAAAAGCTGGATCTTGTTCTGTATGGCAAGTACCAGACGGACTTTGGCTTCTCGAGGGATTGGAGCGACCTGCAGCCAGGTTGGTCCGAGGATCGCCTGCAGTATGCATAGAGAGAGATCGGCTGCCTTCTGTTATTGGTGTCGTAGATAAGAAAGCAATCATCGTAAATGTTGATGTGAAAATAAAGCGAAAGTGGAAAAGTGAGAGTGAGCCAGATTGAAACATTGATGAATCTGGCGTCCCCGCGGGGAAGCAATGGCCCGCCGGACATAGCGCGGCGCTAGTGATGACGCAGGGTGCGTGGGAACTTTTTCGATGCGCTGCTGCCATCTCCCATCCTCTCGCAAGCACTGCCAACGTGCCTTCCTTCACCATACGCGCTTTACTTACACGCCCTACGGGGCTACGCCTTTCCTTCCCACACACTTTCTCGGCGCGTGCCATCATGACCGCCACACAACCTTCCGTCATGGAGAACGGCCAAGAGAAGAAGCCTCTCTGCTTCCAGAGACCAAAGCTTCATGGCCGCGCCTTCTATGAGGCCCTCGGTAGCCCGAAGATGGTGCTTGCGCCCATGGTTGAGGCATCCGAATTTGTACGACATGATTGTCTGCCGCGACTCTTGCTCCGCTAACAGCGCAATCAGGCCTGGCGCATGCTGAGCCGCTCATTCATGCCTGCTGACCAGAAGAACGACCTCCTCGCCTACACTCCTATGTTCCACTCGCGCCTCTTTCACGAGAAACCCCCATACCGCAAGCAGTCGTTCCAACCATTGCGCGATACCATCCCCTCTCCGCCCGACCCCGAACAGCTCAAGCAATATACCACCTCCGACGCACACCTCGACGGCAACCCCGCCATCGATCGTCCCCTCTTCGTCCAATTCTGCTCCAACGACCCGGAAGATTTCATCGCTGCAGCTCAACACGTCGCGCCATTTTGCGACGCCGTCGATCTCAACCTGGGATGTCCTCAGGGCATCGCACGCAAAGGCCGATACGGCGCATTCTTGCAGGAGGACTGGGATACTATCAGGGCCCTGATTTCGCGCCTGCACGCCGAGTTGCCGATACCGGTGACAGCCAAGTTCCGGGTACAGGAGACGCACGAGCGCACCCTGGAGTACGCGCGCATGCTCCTCGACGCCGGCGCGAGCATCATCACAGTCCACGGTCGCCAACGCCACCAGAAGGGCCACGAGACGGGACTAGCAGATTGGGATGCCATCCGCTACCTGCGCGACAATCTTCCCCCAAATACGGTCATATTTGCCAACGGCAACATCCTGCAGCACGAAGACATCGAGGCGTGCTTGAAGGCGACAGGCGCTGACGGCGTCATGAGCGCTGAAGGCAATCTGTACGATCCAACTATCTTTGCCGGTCCGCCTCCGGTCGGCCAGGAGGGAAGGGAGTACTGGAGGAGCAAGGATGGCAAGGGCGGGTACAGGATGGACGCCGTGTTCCGCCGGTACATGGACATCATATACAAGCACGTCCAGGGCGTTGCGCCGCCGGAGAGGAAACCGCTATTCCTGCCATCGGACCCGCCGGCTCAGGAGGCGGACAAAGGCGAAGAGAATGAGGCGGCGGAAGAGGAGGAAGAGGGGCAGCCGCCGAAGAAGAAGCAGCGCTTGGCGAACAGCAACAAGAAGGACGCGAAGAAGTTTGAGAGATCGACCGACCCGAACCTCACCGCCATGCAGTCTCATCTCTTCCGCTTGCTCCGCCCGCTCGTCGCCAAGCACACGAACATCCGCGATGCGCTGGCCAGGTGCCGTTCTGGCAACGTCGAGGCATTTGAGAATGTTCTGCAGATGGTGGAGGCTGCCGTGAAAGAAGGACTCATCGAGTACGAAAAGGAGGCGGGTGCCCCCGAGACCAACGGCGCTGCTGAACCGACGGTCGAGACCAAAGAGCTCGATCCGCACGAGAGCTCCCTCGCAGCGGTTAACAGATGCAAGCGGCCGTGGTTCATCTGCCAGCCGTACGTGCGGCCACTACCGAAGGAGGCGCTAGAGAAGGGAGCGCTCTCGTTGAGCAAGAAGGACAAGAAGAAGATGGAGGAGCAGAAGCAGAAGGAAGACGAGGAAGCGAAGAAGGCAGGCGTGGCGCCTGAGGGAAGGGTCGAGGAAGTGGAGGTTGAGAAGAAGGTGAAGGATGGAGATGTGAGGGTCGAGAAGACTGAGATACCCAAGGAAGGGGTGGTGTGTGGTTGAAGGACGTGAGGAATCACTGATTGGAGGCGATTTGATATGCATCCTGAAGATAAGACGACCTGCAAGCATAAAGAAGGCGTTCATTGGGGTTTAGCAAAATAGAGAATTTGATGGCTGTACATACAACCAAGAGATATCTCAAAGATTCTATGCATTGAAAGCATTGGTGTCTTTTTCACGTATTCTACACCGCAGCTTACTCGTCAAGTTCTGCAGTCTCCTACACTTCGCGGTAGCAGCATGGTGCTATGTAAGTTCGCAGGGTAGTTAGAAGTCCAAATCTAGTACTCGGTCATGTTTTCAGTATTGAATTATGATGATGCGGCTCAATATCACCCATTCCAAAACATGATCGGTTGCAAATTAACCTCGACATATAAAGTAGTTGGAGAAGTACTGGAGGGAATCACCTAATGTCACTGTGCAATTGCGATCCGGACACTAGCTGGTCTTTTACCGAGCTGGTGAGGCGGTCGACAAGACATGAGAATCCAAGGGGAATAGGAGCACTCTTGAATAAAAAGGCTCCAGGACTACAGGGGATTTGTTTGCGGTCGCATATCACATTTCTTCTATTACCTACTCAACAATAGTCTAGCTTGCTCAGCAGGGCTGGCGAAGATGCTGTTGTAAGGCGAGATCACGACTGTATCTTGACCATAATCAAAGGAAGCACGGAACTCTATAACGCAAAGACGGCTAAGACTAGACCTAGTGGCGAGGTTTCGAGTATCCGATGCAGGATCTGAAACTAGCGTCGCTAGAGTGACTGCGTTTTGCGCGACAACTCCTCCTGATGGCAGCACTTCACATCTTCAGCCTCGTTTTGACCCTCGTCGCCTTCCCACTGTTTTGATGCCGAACAACAGCGAAAAATGATTTTCTTCAAGATCATTGCTCATGATGCAGTTCAGCAGCACAGACTACCCCCAGTGTCCGATAGACCATACTCACGAACGCTGGAGCTTTCACAGGCTGCCAGTCTTTGACGGCCCCGTTGTAGCCTCAAATATATAAGAGCAGTCGGGAATAGAGACTCGGAGTATGGTAAGCATATAGAGGTTTAGTGGTTGGTCTTTGGTAATCAATGCTTATGCTAGTATTTATATTTGGCGAAACGCGAGAAGTCATCTGCCTTGATCCAAACACTTAACTCAATGCAGCTTCAGAACTTCACAGCTGACATAGAAACAGAATGTTCTAAGCAAGATGCGGATCGCGTGGCGTGAGGAACGCCATCTTTCATGATAGGCAGCTGAAGCAATTCATCCGGACGTACCGCGCAGATATCAGTCCACCGCACCTTTGACTCGTCATTCCAACACGATCACCTTTAAATTCTACAACATCCCACCTTATTCAATGCAACTTCTTACAAATACGTTGTAGTCGATCCTTTCTAAAGTCGAACATAGGCGAGTAATTTCAGATCCGTACTGTGTGCTATCTTATGCCTGTATGGCTCTTTCTAATCATGAAACAAATATTAGACTCATGCAGCAGCCTCAAGCATTCAAATGATCGTTATCTTCAAAGCACCTTTCTTTCAAACATCACGCAGCCATAGTTCCTCACTCAACTGTCGACACTCGTGAAACACCAATACCCTCACCGCAGCAAGGAGTGCTCCCTACTCGCTCCTCATGCGAATCAGACACGTGCAAAGATGTCAAACGAAAAGCCAACGCAAGGGATAAAAAGAAAAGAGAAGAGCCGAAAATAACCATTACTTAGTTTGTTCCTTCAAACGCACACTCGTATCATTTACTTACGTTACGTCCCGACGATAAAATAACCGCTTTTCAATTCCTCGCTGTCCTCCCATCCCCGCAATACAAGCCCTCAACCCCCCACTTCTCCAACTCCCTTACATCCCGCTTCGACGGTACGACGCGAGCGCACCAAGCGCACCACGACCGGTTCACGGCCTCCTTCTCGCGCGTCAGGTACGCCTGGCGCCCTTCGCGCTCGTCCTCGTACTCCTTGACCACGGCGCCCACCCGCACCCGCCGTTTGATCTTCATCACCCGCCGGCCGCCGATACCTTCGATCTCCTGCGCGAAGAACGATGTCCCGCTCCACTCATCGTGCGGGCTGCCGACGGCCGTGCCTTCGCCGAACGCTGTTCCACCATTACTTTGAGACGCATTGCCGCCAATCGAGACTCCATGGCTGGTCTGAGTTAATGATGCCCCGGCGCCGCCGCCGAGCTGGCGTTGGATGTCGGCCAGCTCCTCGGCGGTGCCGCACTCCTCGTGCTCGACATCGTGGCCGCCGCGACACGCGGCCTGGAGGCCGCACTTGACGCCCTCGTGGCCCTCGCCGATGCCGGCGCCCAGGCCGCCCAGGTACGTGCTGTAGCGCGTCCGCCATGTCCAGCCGAGCGAGTACTGCTGGTCTTTGGTGCGGATGCCGTGGCCGCACGGCTGGCAGAGCCACACCACGTCTGGGCAGCTACATGGGCTGCGGATGAAGGCCTGGTTCGTGAAGGCCGGGCACTCGTCCGCCTCGTTGTGGTTGTGGTTGTGGGTGTCTGCGTCTTTCGCAGCCGGCGACGGCGGCCCGTACGAGGAGGAGGCGCCCGGCGACGAGGACGGCGTGAAGAGCGGTGGCGAGTTCGCAGGAGGGGTGGTGCTGAGGGTGGAGGTCGAAGAGTGGGGTGACGAGCCTGGCGTCGACCCTACGGAGCGAGCGCGGTAGGATAGCAGCGAGCAAGCAGGAGGCGGCGTGGTGATGCCAGGTGACGTCAGGATAGACAGAGGTGCATTTGCGCACGTCTTGCAGAGGCGGCGAAGACGGTGGGGGAAGGCTATTGGCGGAGGCGGCTTGCTGGTGCAATTCTGGGATCGTTGTGAGTAACCCAATTCCTCCCGACTTGTCGAAGGCTTCCTCTCTGGTCTCTTTCGAGGCCGCAGGGACGTGTAGCCCCTCGGACCCAGCTGGTCTCGCATGCCATCAACTTACCCTACAAACCACAACGCCGCACTTCCGACACTCGCCAACCATGTCTCTCGCGCACTTGCCGACTTTCCCGCTCAAGAGTCTCCTTCCTTCGGGCGAACTGCGCCAGTCATGCTGGGCGTGGTGGGGGTCCGAGGGAGAGGGCTGCTCGCACGGCACCTCATCGTTGCAGCACCGTAGGGTCTGGGTGACCAGCTGGTTACGATACTCGAGCAGATTCGCGCGGAACTGGCGGCACGTGCGCGAGAGGTTGTGCAGCGAGTTGAGGTCGAGCAGCGATGCGAGCTGTGTGACGATCCTGCTCGGGGCCGAAGCAACAGCGCGTCAGCGGGGATCAGTCCGCCAAGTTGACCGGTGAGTGGGGGGTCGGGATGGAAGGGCGAGGGAGCAAGCAGAGGGGAGCTTTACGGATAGCAGCTCAGAATGGCTGAGAAGCCGTTGATGTTGGGATTCGGGCGCTCGTCGTCCGGCCGGAACTGCGCATCGTTGGCGTCCGCCGGGCCAGCACGGCTCTGCTGCTGCGATGACGGGTACGCGTCAGTCGGACGGTACGGCTCGAGGAAGGGATCGGGCGAGTCGTCCTCGAAGTCAAGAAACACCACCATGGTGACGGAACAGCTGCGTCGAGTGCTTCATCGAAGCTCCCGCACGGCTATGCAGGCTGAACGCGACGAGGAGGGGTTGCTGAGGAAGAGCTGCGGGGGATGGCGGCGTTTTGGGTGCGCAGCAGCATCATGACTCGGCCTAGGCCAGGCACAAAGGGCAGCTCACCTTGTCTGATCCTGCTGAGTCCATATCTTGATCTGATAAGATCCTGCCACCCTCCAACCCGCCGTGTCCCCGCGCCTTTTATACCGCCCCCGCAAAGCCACTGCAGCCCCCTGCTTCTTTTTTTCTCACCAGGTGCGCTGTGCACCCCGAACACGGAGTCATGCACCGCCGATTTCGTAACGGGTGCTTATTGTGCCGAGCCTTTAATCTTTGTCGCGTGCTCTCCGGTCTTCGGAGTCTCTTCGCTGACTGCGGGGTGCAGGCTAAACTTTACCCTACCCACGGCTCGCGAGCTTCAAATGGCTGCTTGTACATACATACGTCTGTTCGTGCAAGATGCAAACGGTAGCGTGGCTTTCAGTCTCCAGCATGCAAGCCGCAGTGCAACTTCGCCGAGCACGTCATTCCCCCGGTGGTATTGGCACAGATGCAGGGGCTAAGAGACGATTTTGCAGTTAGGTATATTGCGAGCACTGAAATGTCGAAGGCTGCATCGCTTTTCCGTATCCATGACACTCCGTCCATGATCCTTCCCTCCCAAGCCAGTATCCCACCGGGCAGTGCCCTCACCCTGTGTCGCGTTTCTCAAATGCATGATCCCATTATCAGTAAAGAGCATCACTCCGTCCAGGATGCATCGTGAAGGAGCCCTAGTTTACCAAAGTCGCGCCTGAAGCCGCAAGAGACTTAGGTCGGAGAGTGGTTGTTCTGAAGACAGAGCCAGCACCTCCCATCCCAGCCCTAACATCCGCCCTTTGCTGTCCCGCCCTCGCTCGCTCCAAACGCCCTATGTGTTGCTGAGCCAAGTAGTAAAAAAGACGAAGCAGACTAACAGGAAACCACCCAGATCGCCCCAGAACAGAAAAAGTGCTTTCTCTACACTCTTAACACCCACGGAACCGTCCAATTTGCGCCAGCCGTGAGAAAGAGTGAAGAAGGCTAAGAAGCCAAACCATACTATACATTGTCGCATCGACGGCGTGCGTCTCGAAATGAAGCAATTGAGCACACGGCGCAATAATCCCAGCTGAGATTCTGTCCGCAAACAACCCTGTTCCCTCCTGGGTACAAGCGAGTTGCATGTCGTGGCTGTCGTCGACCCGGCATCACCTTTGTGCGCACGCGACCGGCGCCGACTGCCGTTGCAGAGAAGAGCCTCTGCAAACTACGTCTCACCTCCTCTGCATGGCCTGCGGCGGTGGTTGCTGCATCCCCATGCCCATGGGCGGCACCCCGTTCGGGGGCATTCCCATTCCATACGGATGTGCATGGTGATTGATGTCGCCAATGAAGTTGGTCATAGCCATGCCGCTGATGCCTTGAGCCTGCGACACCGGGCAGTCCTTGTGTGCGAGGAGCATAGTCTTGAGATTGACAATTTCCTCGCGGAGCTGCGTGATCTGTGCTGAGAGAGCGTCGTTCTCCGTGCTGAAAAGCTCGACCTTGGCCTGCAGGTTGGCGAGCCATTGCTTCTTTCTTTGACGACACTTGAGCGCCGCAACCCTGGATGCCGTTAGACTCTTCACGGAATTGGTGTAACGTGGGACCATACCTGTTGCGTTCTAAGAAATTCTTTCTCTTCTCCTCGTCCGTCATCTTCTTGCCATTATTGTTATTCTCACCGCCCTCCTGCTTGACGTTGTCGTCCTCAGAGTCGTCCTCATCATTACTTTGGGCAGCATTGCCACTATTAGTCTTGGCCTTCTTACTTGCAGGGCCCTTGACAGCACCGTCGTCGGCTTTCCGCCTGCCATTGGAAGCCTGGTTCTTACCGTTGGCAGACTTCTTGCCGCCACGGGACCTTGCGGGCTTGGCGTCTTCGCTGTGGGCGCTTTCTGAAAACTCGCCAGTGTCGGCAGAGCCGGACATGCTGGTGACAGAGTTCTTACCCGCACGCTTCGTCGTGGGCGACGCCTCTTGAGACTGGGTGCCCATCTGAGGGACGTTGGTGTTGACATGAGATGGCTGCCCAGGCATTGCAAATTGGTTGTTGCTGTTCTGCTGGGCATCGGCACGCGAAAGACCCAACAATGACGTCACGACGTTCGCATCATGCTGACCGAATGGATCTTGTTGCGGCTGACCCTGGGGCGGCTGCTGGTTACTTGGTGCCTGAGCCGGGAATGGTTTACTATCGCTGGTCGGCTGGTTACCCTGTTCAGCCGGCTGAGAGGTGGGAGGGTTGACGTTCTGGCCGAAGGTGTTGTTCATCTTCAATGCAGCTCGGTAGAATTCACTAGTATTTGGTGTTGCGCCGCCGCTCTGGAGAGAATTGAACAAAGCCTGTGAATTGGGACTGGGAGCAGGAAACATGGATCCACCGCCGCCGGGGGTCAATCCAGTGCGGAGGGATGACTCGTTAGGGGTCGGGAAACCTCCCTTCCAGGGTTCGCCGAAGTAGTCACCACCGCCGGTGGGCCCGGTTAGCATTGCAGGACTCAGCGGTCCTGACCTTAGGGAGTTAGGCCAACCAGGCGTGCCTCCTGGCAACAGAGATGAGGGCGATGTCAAACTTGCAACAGGTGGCAGCAAACCCTTTCCAGGAGTTTCCGCGGCGGGATTGCCAAACGACTGCTCGAAGGGGTTTGGTTCCAAGTTAAAATGGTTGCTACCAGTGCCGTGTGCACCGCTGAAATAATCCGAGCCGTCGGCAGCTGTATTTTGTCCGGGGCGGGGAGGAGGGGCAAGAGGGGCAGTAGTCGTGGGTGCAGCTGCGGCCGAAGTCTTTGCGTCGCCGATGTTGTCTGGTGCCTCTGCATCATCATTGTTAGAAGCAGTCTTGATGCGAGGCAGACGACGGCGATGCACTGTGTGCACGCACGAGTAGGCGAGAGTCGGTCACACATACCTATTCTGGGTGGCGAGGGCTGCTTGGTCTCATTGTCCAACTTTGGGTTTTCTACAGCACGCAGAGACCGTCAGCAGGGTGGCTGGGCGGTGCATGGGGGGTGGCGATAGGGGAGTGGAGGTTGGCAGGCATGGCAAGCAACGGCGGCAGCAAGAAGTGGAGAGGCAGAGCAACAAACCTTCGCTTTGCGAGTGTCGCTTCGAACCATGCGGGGAGGACATGCTTGGAATGACTTAAGGGGGGGAGTTGTTTGAGTTTCTGTTGGCGGATGATGCGCTCTTTGAATGACGTAAGGGCGTGTTGTGTCGATCCGTCGTTTGGGTGGATGGACTCTCGCCAGCCCTCAGGACCGCGTCGTGCCAAACCCAACTACTTCCGGAGGCGAGAGAACGCGTCGGTCGGTCGGCGCAAGAACTTTCTTTGTCTGTGTCGCAGAACGGCAGTCAGCACCGAGCGTCTAGCGCGAGCACGTCGACGTCCTGACGACGTTGGGGTGCGCTGTGTGCGTTGCGAACTCCTGGCGCGGTCGCAGGGAGGAGTCGCGCACTATCTTTTGCCACCGGCGGATCAGGCTTACCAGCACCGGGCGGCGCGTCGCTGCGTGCACGCGTTGAGCCGCTGACGGAATAGTGTGCAGGCGCGCAGGTGAAGATGCTTGACGCGATCAGATGCTGCGCGACGTTGTTGTCGAGGGCGGTCGTGGTGTTGCGAAAATCTCGAGGGCTTGGGGGTGGGCGTGACGCAATTCCCCTGATCGCAAAACGGCAGCGACGACGGGGCAGGCGCACTCGTCGGGCGGCGCACAACTGCGCTTCTGGCAGGCCGGGGCGTGTGTCTCGGGGGGGCGTCGACGGTACGGGAGTGAGGCTGATGCCAAACTGCCAATGCCTGTTCGTCCCAAAGCGGGCGTGGTTTCTGCGAGTTGGCGGTGATGATGAAAGAGGTGACGTAGCGAGGCAACGGAAGCATTTTTATGATACCACCGGGCTTGCCCAGGTGCTTGTTAATCAGGCCAGGTCACGTGCACGGCCGCGCGATTCAGCCATCCGAGCGCACGCCACCCCTTGGGGCGCGCCCGCACCGGCGCGTCGTCAGCCCACCGCGCAGCCGTCCGCGATAAGCATAAGAAGCGCTGCGTGGGCGCTGAGCGCTGCGATGTGAGGTCGCGAGCGTGCCCGTCGCTGCTGCAGTGTCCTCTCGGCGTGCGTGCCGCTGCTGTCCGCACACGGGTGGCCCCCTCTTCCCAGCCGCTTGGGCGATGATGACGTTACCTTCCCGCTAAGGCAACCGCCTCGTTCCACCGATCCATGCAGCCGTCGCCCGCGTCGACACGGCAGCACGGCAATGGGCGACGCGGGGATCGCGACGAGCGGAATGGGAAGTCTTCAGGATGCGTGTGCTTAACCGTGCGGTTGGGGCCACAAAGAGCCGCAATATCGCTGTTGCTACTGTCTGATGTGCCATCTCCGCCTCATTCTGGTCCATCACCCGTCCCTAGTTCGTGCCAATTCCCACCACCACACCGGCCCCAGCCCACTTATGCGGAACCGCCGCACATACGAGATATCTGCACTCTCCTGCGCTGCCTCGACCCCGTGCTTCGATCCCCGCAACCCTCTTCACGATCCCCGGTACGTCGTGTAGTTGAACGGTCCCAACAGCAAGGGGACATGGTAGTGCTCGTCGCGCCCGCGCACCACAAACTTGATCTCCACCTCCGGGAAAAAAGCCTTGACGCCCCTCTGCTCCCAGTACGCCTTGGTCTCGAACTTCAGAGCCCACACCATCTCCGCACTCTCCCCACTCTCCTCGCGTGCCTTGCTGTTGTGGAAGATCTCCTCGAGCGTGGTTGGGTCTCCTGCAGCCGCCGCCCATGCGGTCACTCGCCCATCGCTGTTGGTCGTCGCCGACAGCGGCGTGCTCGGGCCGTACGGGGACAGGAGCGTGAGCGTGACGGGGATCGAGGCGGCGGGGCGCCCGGCTGTCGTGTCAAGGACGTGGCAAGTGATCGGTGGGCGCTTCTGGGACATGGCGGTGGAGGATTGTTGAGCTTTTGTAGCAGCCGATCGGTTCGCTAGTTGTTCTGCGAGTGCGACTGCGCGATTGACCGCTTCCGGTTTGGGCTTGGGCATCGGGTGTGATCCGCGGAGCGCAAATGGAGATGCGGGCTGCTCGGAGGGTGAGGTGCGCGACGCGATTTTAAAGGATGCGTGAGCGAGATGCGAGATGGTGTGTCAATGGCCCAGCAAAACCGTCAAGCTGTTTGATACTCGGACCCCGCCGTCGGTCCCCGCAGCTCGCCGCCAGCATTGACACCGTTAAAATGACTCGCCGAACAACGGCCTTGGCGCATCATGGCGCAGGGCTTGTGCATGTTTTACTGCTTTGTCATTCTTACGGCCAGAGTAAACCACTCGAGTAGCACTCGACGGCCTGCTCGCCTCAAATGGGAGAAGATCCTTACCATTGGGTTACCGTTCGTTCTTCTCCCCCCTTTCAATAAGAACATTGCCTTCTTCATGCCTGCTTTTTGCTCAGTACGTGATGCTGCTTAGAAACTGTGGTCAAATGACTGCTGAATTGATTGTGCCGAGAAATATATGTACACGGTACGAAGAAAAACCCAGCTACACTACTACGAAATTGTAGCCAGAAATGAGAAAAAGCGCCGCTTGTTGGGAGGTCTGACTGTGGTTAAAGCAAAAGAGACGAACGCCTGGCCGACACCTGGTCGTGGTGATACTCCTTGCTGTGCGCTGAGACCCGAAAGGACGTGACTTTTCCGAATGCAGATGCTAGCAATCGTCGCATCAGTGGCAATGTGCGATGCAATGCTGAAGCCAGAGGCAAATCGAACCTACAATAAACGCCATGTAAAAACGGAACAACCCCTTCAAGCCGGATATCAATGTCGCTCTGACATGGCTCATTATGCGTTACCTGCCAACCCCTGAACTCCAAAGTCCGATACGCCTAACTTATGTTAATCGTGATAGAACAAATCCAGGGTGGTGCGTATTACCTGCAATTCTAGCTGGGGTCAACCCTCGACTTTTGGTTTTTTCGCCTCGCCCTCATTCTCTCCCGTTCCGTCGCTGTCCAGGCTCCGCTTGATACCTGTTGTAGGAACAGTTGTTTGGGCAGGCGGCGGCTGTTTCCCCACAGCCTGTCCAGATCCAGGCGCTGGAGGCGTTGAATTTACAGGCGTTCCAGGCTTTGGACTTCCACCAAGCGGGGTCAATGCTTCGACCGGCGGGGGCACGGGGGTGCTCGTGCCGTTTGTACGCGGGGGCAAGACTTGCGATGGCGCGGAAATCTGCGCTTGGTGCACATTGGACGACGCTACGGCGGCGGTTGTAGCGGGAATGGTAGCGGCCGTAGACTGAGACTGAGCTCCGTCGTTTGAGTCGGTCTGCAAGGCGTCTTGGGAACTTTGCCCGATCGAGAGCTTTGTAGTATCCGTAGGCGGTTGGCAATCTGGATTCTGCTCTGAAGAGACATTCGGAACTGGAGCTGATCCCGGGCCACCAGTCTGCTCTTGGGATGAAACAGGTGGTTGGGTGACCTGTTGGGCTTGCGGCGGCGCTTGACTTTGAGCAGGGGTTGATGTACCAGGGCCAGAAACACCGGACGATCCCTGAGCAGGTTGACTGACCGTTGCATTCTGAGCCGGTACGGGAGTCTGGCCAGCAGGGACCTGAGTTGAGGCAGTGCTCTGTACTGTAACTGAAGTACTTCCATTCGTCTGCGGGTGCCCAGCAGATCCCGGTCCAGCCATCGGTGATCTGCCAATCCGTCTCTCGGCCTCCTCAATGAGATAGCCATAGTTGAATTTCTTCAGCATGCCTTTAACAGCATCTTCAATATCTTTCTCGTCTTTCAGATCCAGCTTTGCACTTTCATCCATATCCTCCTCCTTCTTCGGCGGATATCTCTCCGGAAAGAGAGCGCGCTCCAGGCCACGATCAGTGAGTTTGACAATCTCATCCCGCGTCAGTTTACGCTTAAGCATAGCATGAGCGTTCCTGATGTAGTAATCGCGGAAATTGTTGAGCATTGGGGCGTATGGCGCGGTATCCGAATACAGATTAGGTTTTCTTGGTGGAATGGGTTCATTGGGCGGATGACTGGCAGAGACGGGCGTTGGTGTGTTGTTGTGCTGTCCATGATGCTGCGAGGGCTGTGACGTTCCGGGTTGGCTATGTTGTGATTGCGTAGAATGAGGCGGACGCGGAGGATAAGCAGGTGCATGAGCTGGCGGAGAATAAGCGGGCGCACCCGAAGTGGCATAAGGCGACGGGCTGGCCGTTGCATACGAGCCTCCAGGAGGGAGTGCTGCTGAAGAATTCGGAGGATAAGACATGGCGGGTGCACTCGGCGGAGCGCCGTAAGGGGAAGCCCCATAAGGACTGGGGTAAGGCGGCCGAGCACCATTGGGAGGCCCATATGGCGGCCGGTGCTGAACAGGCTGCGCTGCTTGTCCAAGAGGCTGAGAGCCATACGGAGATTGGTAGGTGCGTTGCTGCGCTGCCGGATACGGTTGGCCAGGTGCCGCCGGCGGCCTTGGAGGGTATGGGCCAGGAGGGTGCTGATAGCCGGGTGCGCCGTGGGGCATTCCATAAGGGGACTGATGACTTGGGGGATAGTAGGGTCTGGGCGGAGCCTGCGGTGGAGGAGTCACGCGTTTGCGCCGTTCTTTCTCAATGGAGACCCCGGGATTGATCGCCCAAAGCCAGCCCTTTCCTTCTTTCTCGGCCTTGCGGAAAGCATCGTGCTGACCAAGATTATGCCGGACACTGCTCTGCCAGCCTGTAGTCCCAGTCTTGAACTTGTAGTACGGATACTTACGTTCAATGGCGCTGTAAATCTGCTGGAGATTGAGCTTCCCTTCCTTTGAGTTCGAGATGGCTTCATGAATGAGGACGACGTAGTTGGCCGCTGGGCGCTGAAGCTGTTCTTCTGTGTAGTCGGACTCTTTCATCTCCGGCGACGGCGTGCGCAGTGGCCTCGAGATCTTAACCGACTTCTTCTCTGCACCCTGGCCTTCACCATCCGGTCCTGCAGACTCGCCCTCAGTGCCATCCTTGGGCTTCTTGTCTGCTTTACCCTCTCCATCCTTCTTCTCACGAGGGCGGGTGAGGTCAACCTTCGTGATAGACTCTGGATCAAGTCCCAGCTTTCTGGCCTTTTCGGCCTCTTTCTTGCGTCGCATGATCTCAGCTTTCTCACGTTTGGACATGATTCCGTCCTTTGGCGGTCGGCCTGGTCCCTTCTTCCTCTCAATAACTGTGCCAGGCTCCAGGCCAAGTTTTTCAGCCTCTTCAGCAGTCAAGACACGCCTGCCGCTGTTGTCCTTGTTTGGCTGCGCTTCGGACTTCTTCTCTTCTTTGTCCTTGGCCCCTTCGGTCTTGATCTCTGGTTGTGGTATCTCCGTGCTCGGCTGTGGCACATCTTCAGGGGGAACAATGTTGACTTGGGATGTTGGTTCACTCTTCTCCTTGGGTTGAGCAACCGTCTTTGAGGGTGCTTTCGAGGTCGTCTTCGAAGTCGTTTTGGACGCGACCTTCTCCTTTTTCTCCTTCTTTTCTTTCTCCTTCTCCTTCTCCTTTTCTTTCTCTTTGGCCTTGTCCTTTCCAAGGTCATCGGCGGTATCGGCACCCTGAGCTTTCGGTGCTGTCTTCCCAGCGACCTTGGCCTTGGCCTCTTGCTTGGCCTTGAGCTTCTGTTTCTCCTTCTTCTTTTTCTTCTTGAGGCGGGCTTCCGCCTTCGATTGCTTAGCTGGCGCTTGCTGAGCTGGCTGTTTGAGCTTCAACTTGAGCTTCACCTTTGGCAATTGCTCGTGCTCGCGATATTCGTCCTCTGCATCGTCATCAGCAGAAAACTCTTCTTCTTCAGAGTCCCAGCCATAGGCGTGCGGGCTAAAGTCGTATTGCTCGGCATAGCTGAAGCCATCGTCGTCGCTCTCGTCGTCAGGAATGATACTTTGGCCTCGTCCATCTTCGAAGTTGAGACTGATGCCTCCGCTGATGCTGTCGGAGCTCTCTGAGCGAACATCTTCATCATCCGCCGGAGCATTCGGTAGTCGGAACATCATGGTGACGGCACCGATTTGGATCTTGTCGCCATCGTGAAGCTCAACGGCATCGTTTTCCGGCATATAATGAACCTCGTTCAAGAAAGCACCATTCCTGCCAAGCACCTTCATTTCGAAAACCTGGTTGTCAAAGCTATAGAAGATCTTGAGATGTTTTCTGGAGATGCCCTTGTGGCCGACCGGACCGCTGTCCGATGTTGGTGGATGAATGGGTACCAAAGGAACTTCGTAAGGGTCGGGAAGAAAGGAAGAGGACTCCGGCTGAGACTGGTAGACAAGCCCGTTGTAATCGACCGGTTCGAACGCGTTGCTGCCAGCGATGGAGCTCTTTCGGGAGTGACGCTGTGACGACGAGCTGGTCGATTTTGCCTCTTTCTTCCTCCTTTTCCGCTTCAAAGGCGCAACATTAACATGGTAGTCATCTCCTCCCATGATACCGCCACACTCGCTGAGGTTGCTGCGGCAGACACTTGCTACACTAGGGGCAGTTGGCCTCATGGGTGTTTGCGGGCCTTCTCCCCCATTGCCAGTCACCTGTTGCTCCTGGAGCTCTTCCTGGTTACGCCTCCGCATCTCTTGCCGGAACGCACGAGTGTCTCGACCCAACTCCACCGCGTACGTTGTCATGTAGAAATCTCCATCGGGGAACTCGAGCTTGGCGAAAGCACACTGACGGCTGTCTTCGACTTGAAGACCTGCGTTGGAGGATAGATAAGTGGGGGCGAGCATGTCTGGGGGGATTGCCATGGCATCGGATGGTTGAACATCCATGCTACCGAGGTAGTCTTGCCCATTGGACCCGTCCATCAGCAATACGCCCGGTCCTGCTGCACTGTTCAGGTCTTGGGGCCCTGAGACGAAAGGGTCAGGCAAGCTTGCAACATTGGGCACAATGTTGTCGTTGGTCTGAGTAGCTTCTTCTGAGGGTTGCGGAGGTTCGGCTTGTTCGGTGGGCTGATCGTTGGCGGTTGTCTCTGTAGGCAGAGGTGCGTCGTCGGACTTTGTGGTGTCTGGCTGGCTTGCTTGCTTTTTGTCGGGTGCTTGCGTTTGTGCGCCGTTTGAGCTTTCTTCCTTCGCCACTTCTCCCTCGCTGATTGCTGGGAGGTCGTCACTGGCGCCTTCCGCGGCAGGCGCAGGCGGTGGCAGCGCCGAGTCCGGTGCGTCCGACGGTGCTGGGTCGGCGGGGTGCGCGTTGGGAACGGCAGGCGGTCCCTCTACGCCTTCCATGATTGTCGCGTCCGGCAGGGCGCCGGGATTGGGGGTTGTCTCTTTCTCCTCCATCATGACGGCGGTTTCGGCATCGGCATCTTGCGTCGCGAATGGAGAAGAGCGCGCATACGGCGGGGAAGCAGCAGCCGGGGGCGGGGCGGGTGGAGCTGCGCGCCTGCTTAGTAGCCGTCTGCGACTGCGCTCCCGAGCGACAGTGAGGTCTAGTCCGGCGAGGGTAGTCGGCGCCGCGGAATCGCTGTCGCTGCGGGAGAGGGACGCTGGAGCGATCATGAAATCTCAGGCTTGGCGCGCTCTGGCCGAAGATTATCCAGGGCGGGTCGTCAGATTTGTTGTCTCGCCGAGCCTGCGAGCGGGTCCACGCGGCGGGCGGTGAGCGGCGAATGGCTCGTCGTCTTCGTCTATCGCGGCTACTCGACGTAGAGTGTTGCGAGATAGGTAGTGAACTCAGCGGTCTACGTGTGCTCCCAGCTGCAGCTTCCCGGCAGCTCAGACCCGGAGTCATCGTCATCCGACCAGCTGTAGGGCTAGGCAGCATCCCGTTCCATAAACCCTTGAGCCGCATCTTCCCGCTGGACCCTCGAGCCGCACCAACCGCAATGCCACCAAAGGGCAAGAAGAAAGACGCTGCCTCGGCTGCTACGAAGCCAGCCGCTGCCCAACCAGAGCAACAGCCGCCAAACTGGCCTCCCTTCAAACCTCTCATCCCGCCTTCAGACCTATCGCTGCAAGAAGTCGTACCAGCACAGATCGTAACAGTGCCCAATTTCTGGCCCTCTTCGCTCTGCAAAACTTACGTGTCTTTTCTCTCTTCGTTGCCTCTCATTACTACTCCAGGGAAGCCAAAGAAAGGAGAAGCAGTGCGGGTAAATGACCGCTTTCAGATTCAAGATCCAGTCTTCGCTAAGAGGCTCTGGGAAGAAACGGCGCTCAAGGATATCGTGCTCGGCAACGTCGAATCTGAGGATGGGCTGCGGATGACTGAAGAGGAGAGAAGAAGTTTCTGGGGTGGTGAGGTCGTGGGACTAAACCCCAACATTCGCATTTATCGCTATTCAAAGGGACAGTTCTTCGATCAACACTGTAAGCCGCTATTTGATTCTGCCATCCACTTGACGGCGCTAAGGACGCACAGATGATGATTTCAACAACGTCGTAATTCCCGGAGAGAAAGACATTCAGGCGAGGACAACCTGGACTCTGCTTCTCTATCTGACCTCGCCGGCCACGGGATGTATTGGAGGTGAGACGGTCTTCTACCCTGATCCGCCAAAGAAAGCGTCCAAGAAAGACCCGCCGCCAGACCCAATCGCAGTAGGTCTGGAGGTTGGCATGGCCTTACTCCATAAGCATGGAGCAGATTGCATGCTGCATGAAGGAAGGGAGGTCCTGGAAGGGGAGAAGTGGGTCATTCGCAGCGACTTGTGCGTTCGCAGGTAGCTCCCCCATAGGGCACATGGTTAAGATTTTGCGACGGTTATAGGTTCGATGGCCACGAGACCACTATTTCTTTAGTTTTACGATAGATGGTGGTAGAAAAGCGGCCTTGATAAATATATTCCGGGGAGGTCTCGCAGTGACCCTGTTGCAGCTATCGGCCAACAAAAACTCTGCAGACAACGAAAGTACACTGAAACTGGCAGTGAACTGGAAAATGCCTTCAGCAGGTGTGCAAAATATCCTCGGCGCCGATGATCGTGAGTCGGAGCTGGCAAAGAGACGGGATTTAGTACACTTCTGTAGGACCTTTGTGGACGCGTGATAAGTCGGCCTTGGCACACGGAGCTGCCTTGGGTTTAGTCACGGCCGGAACTGGGTGGCGCACAGCGCAAGTGGGCGGCTTCTACTTTTTGGCGGTGTGTTGTGGACCCTAGCAAGCGGCAGCGGCGCGTCAACTCAACCTCACGTCCAACACCGCGCTACTGACGCGACGACACACCGCGTTCAGCCCGAAGCTCACCGATTTCGCGGCGCAAGCCTCTCCCTCCCGCCGCCGCCCTTGCATCTACCAGCGCTGTCAACCGATAAGCTTCGACTAGCCTTCCACCATGGGCTCCAGACTCCTCAACGCACCTATTGTGCTCGACAACGGCAGTGGCACAATTCGGGCTGGCTTTGCTGGTCAGGATCTGCCAAAGTGCTACTTTCCATCTTACGTCGGCCGTCCGAAGCACGTCAGGGCTCTTGCCGGAGCTCTAGAGGGTGATGTCTTCATCGGACCGCGGGCACAAGAGCTGCGGGGTCTGCTAAAAATCAACTATCCATTGGAGCATGGCATTGTCACGGACTGGGATGATATGGAGAGGATATGGCAGTATGTCTACGCCGAGGAGCTGAAGACAGTGAGCGAGGATGTGAGTTTCCAAAGGTGTGCTGGCTTGTTCGAGCAAGCTGGCGTTTCCTCCGATCGTTTGCTACGTCTATCACCGGCTGCAAATGGCTAACCCTCGGCAACACGCAGCACCCTGTCCTGCTCACCGAGCCTCCGCTGAACCCACGCACCAACCGCGACACTGCCGCCCAGATCCTCTTTGAGACGTTCAACGTGCCTGCACTCTACACTTCTATACAAGCCGTCCTGTCCCTCTACGCATCTGGCCGCACTACCGGTGTCGTGCTCGATGCTGGTGATGGCGTTTCCCACGCGGTGCCCGTCTATGGCGGCTTTCAAATCAACAACGCGGTCCAGAGAATAGATGTTGCCGGGCGCGATGTGACGGAGCACCTGCAAATGCTGCTGAGAAAAAGCGGCTACGTCTTCCACACGAGCGCCGAGAAGGAAATTGTGCGCAACATCAAGGAATCGCACTCCTACGTCTGCCTGGATCCTGTCAAGGAGGAGAAGGAGTGGTCGGGCAGCACGGCCAGAGCGAACGAAAAGAGTGTTGAGTACAAGTTGCCGGATGGAAAGAAGCTAAAGGTAAGCTCGAATGCGGCTTTTTTTTCCCCCTCCTTACTGACGAGTGAGATTAGATCGGCGCCGAACGTTTCCGGGCTCCTGAGATCCTGTTCAACCCGGAGCTCATTGGATCGGAGTACCAAGGTGTCCACCAGCTCGTCGTCAACGCGATCAACAGGACCGATCTGGACTTGCGCAAGGACCTGTTTGGAAGCATTGTGCTCTCGGGCGGCTCCACTCTGACGAAGGGCTTCGGTGACAGGTTACTGCACGAGGTCCAGCGCCTTGCCGTCAAGGACATGAGGATCAAAATATACGCACCTCCTGAGCGCAAGTACACCACGTGGACTGGCGGCAGCATTCTGGCTGGCCTAAGCACGTTCAAAAAGGTCAGTCACGCAACGACCCCTTGAGCTAGTTCAGAGGGCTAATGATCAGCAGATGTGGGTGGAGAAGGATGAGTGGCAGGAAAATCCGGACATTATCCACCAGAAGTTCGCATGAGGTGTCGCGCAAGCCCCCTTCGGAGAGTCGTCATTTCGCCTTGCATCAGCTTAGGGGCTCCCGCATCACGCGGGGGTGCTCTGTTCCCCTGGCCTTCGGCGAGACTCCGAGGTCTTCGGGAGAGCGATCTACGTGTCATGTCGGCTCCGGTTGGAGCCAGCCATTAGCCCTGCCAGGGTTGGCCTTCCCCGCATTTTCGCTTACCGCCGCGTTCCTGCTGTTTCTGTTACCAAATCCCGAGCTTCCTTTCTCCGCACTTTCCACTGCATGAGTGCGGCGTTTTGTCTGGACTGCAACACAATACCCCGGCGTTTGGCATTTTCACGATGATTGAGGGATTTGACGAACTTCTCTTACGCAATGGCTCACGGAGTGGCACGAATTACCGGATCCCAACAAGACGCATGGCCCCTCTTTGACCGGCAAGGGCGGGGCGGATGAGGCAATTGCGGTCGGTTTCCGCAGGTGCGGCGGGCGGTCTGGGGTAATCGACTAGGGGCGGGAAGCAAAGTCTGGGGATGACGCTAGGACGTGGCCGAGCCAGGAACGCAATACCTGCGTTGCCGCGGGAAGAACTACGTAGGTAGCGTGTTGCCGAGCATTGGCAGTAGTAGGTTCTCGTTCAGCCTCCCCTGAGCCCCGTGACTGTGGAAGTTTGAGAGCGAGTCTAGGTGCCCCGGAGCACAGGCCAAGGCTGCGTCAAAGGTGAGCTGTCCTGGGACCGCGCCTCCGCCTCCACCTCCGGATCGTCCGCATGCAGGTGCAAGGCGGGCGGCAGGGCGTTGTGCGGTGTGGGCAGCGCGGGCGTCATGGGCGGGCGTGCGCAGCGTGCTGCTTACCCCAATGTTGCCATCTTGCGCGAAGCACACGCAAGGAAGACTCATCTGCAGCAGTCTGGGCCACGCTGCGCAGAACACGCGGGCGGGATGCGATCTTGCGATTCACGGGATGATTTCTGTTACGACGCCATTACCCCATATTTACTGCTAGCACGGGCAGCGCATCGCTGTCAGGCGGTCGCATCATCGCGCCAGCGTCCAGTCAGCGACGCGGCTCTGGCACACGCGCCACAGCGCGGCCTGCAACTTACATAACGAAAATTCCAGCAGCCAGACTTCCAGGCACGGGGCCGGGCGCCGAAGCGCAGCCGCGACAAGGCGTGCGCAAAAATTGCTCCTGGCGCCCATGCCGCTAGCTGGAAAGCGCGTGCTATTTTGACGCCCGCCAAGGATCCCAGACCGGCCCCGTGACGAACCCACGTTCTGAGGGCGCTTCCCCAAGCTGCAAAGCTCGTTCCCCAAGCTGCAAAGCGCTGCAAAGCTGTGACGCATGGCATCGTGACCTGATTTCTCGCCATTCTTGCAATTTTTTTCGCGCGGAAAGGGGCCCCCGCCATATAAGACGGCGCAGCCTTCCCGTAGCCCACCACAAAGCACCTCTGCACTCGTCCCTGAAGCCCGCTTCCAGATCTACGCCTCAGTGTTCTTTGCAATTTCCTCTTTCGGACAGCAACCACCAGCCCCACCACACACCCCAACAACACATCGACCATGACCACCAGCCGCAACTACAGCATCACCGAGCCGCACCCGTCGGTGCCGGCCACCTCTACTGCCTTCCATTGGGGACGTGGCGGTGCCGGCAATGTGACGCGCATCAGCTCCAAGGAGGTGACGCCCGGCCCCAGCGCCACCGGCCCTGCCTCGCGCATCAAGCTGCCTGCGCCTCCCTCGAACGGCCAATTCCTCACCGGACGTGGCGGTGCTGGCAACGTGCACCGCGAGCGCGCCATTTTCAGCTTTGACGAGGAGCTCCGCCAGCAGCAGCGTCTGCAGGAGGCCGCCTCGCCCATCTACCACGTCGGCCGCGGTGGCTCGGGCAACCTGATCAACGAGGCCAAGCCCCAGAACATCCGCAAGGGCTCCGCCAGCTCGACCTTCTCCAACGACAGCGACGACAGCGTCAAGTCGGCGCCGCACAAGGCCCGCCGCAGCTACGAGGGCGCGAGGAACTGGCTGAACCGCACCCTGTCCGCCCGGTAAACATTCCGTCCGACGTGCGTTCGGCTTGTTTCCTTTCTTTCGGCAGCTTTATTCGGTTCATCTTTTCTCGATTCAACAACCATTTACCGTCATGGACTCCAGCGGGCTGGTCCTGATTCCCGCTTCTTGAAGAGCATTTCGACGGCGCCTCCGGTTTTCCGTGGGATCATTCAACCATTCAAGCCCTCGTTCCAGGCACTGGATTGAGGCAAGCCATTTCGAGGAAACGTTTTAGTAGCATCATAGGGAGCTAAGTTGAGATTGGGCGCATCATCTGGAGGGAAACCACAAAAAAGTTATTGAGCGTTTTTGATTTTAGTGGGGGGTTGCCAACCATCACATATACCCGGCGGGGAGTTTGGGAATTCCTCGTGGAGAGGGCCACAACTTTTCCAGTGTTTTTCTTTCTATTCTTCCACTATCGTACAACCAGCGGCGGATATACCCAACCCCGGTGAGGGCGCTAGTGAACCCTAGCAATTTTGTTTTTTAAATTAGCTCTCAACTACCGAGTTGCCATTCGGCAACTAATGCTACCGAGTGGATTTCCACCATGACTTCTATTTCCAAGCGAGCGTGGTACACACTTCTGATGGCTGACTGTTCTCAGACCTTGGCCAAAAATGTCTCAAACGCCTACATCAGCTCACTCCGAAATAGCAGCGCTACTTTTTCTGATCAGCAGATTGATCCGTATAGGGATTTGCCCTCCTGATATGTAGCCGCTCTGGAGCAGTTCATCAGCGGCATTAACGGGAGTCTGGCCCCGCTTTCGATCTTCACGCTACGTGTCGCGGTGTCTCCTCCGGGCAGCCTCTTCGGTGTGCATCTGGAGTGTGTGGGTTGTGCGTCTCAAAAATGAGCGCGGACGGGCGGAAAGGGCCAGAGTTTGAAGGCGCCCACGATGGACTCAGCCGTCGGCCGAGCCGGACGATACGTCCGTGAAACGTTCGCAAATCTGCAAATCCGAAGCCGTAAATGCTTACTGAACGGCAAAACGTGGCGCTGGAGTTTAGGAGGCAGCGTGCGGTTGTTGCCGAGGCTCAGGATCGGCCGGGAGAGACGACGAGGCTCGGATAGCGCCGAGCCGTGCAGCAGTAGAAAATTTTAGACACACTGACGTCGATCCAAAGGTCCAGCCATACAGCCAAGCTCTGCAGATTTTTCCTTCGCATTCCAACGACGCCCCCATCTCCCGCTGATGTCATCGTCGTCTGGGGAAGTTGCCGCCGCATGGAAGGCGAGAGCGCCGTAATCTCCGTGTCAGAAATGATTACTCGCCAGGTGCCGGAGGGGGGAGCCGCCGTCAACAGCGCGCAGCGGCATTCTGGAAGCCCATCGGAGCCCCCTTTCGCGCTCCGGCCGCCTGCCCGCAGACATACAGCAATCTCATCTCAAGCAGCGGGCCGCACGGCGCGCGTGTCGCCTGAGAATCTCCGAGTCCGAGATCCCACCAAACTTCTTCCACCACATGCCCACATGCCGAAGAATCGGCAGTCTCAAGCCCTGCATCCGACGAATAACGGCCCCTATTGCGCCATCGTGCCGGTGTCGCGGCCTTCTTCGTGTCGCAGGTGCGGTCCACTTGTGCCCCAGAACCGCGCAAAAGAGCGCACAACGCCCGGTGTCCTTCTGCCACTCTTCTTGACTTGATCGGGCCAATGCCGATGAGCAGGCCCGATAGCCCATTTGTAATTCTGCTATCAGTACGAACATCTTTCCCTGCGTGGCGCTCTGCTCCGGCGGTCAATCGCGCGAAGCGATCTCGTTGGCTACCAGTGTAGTTGCCAGTACCGCCGGCCGAGAGATGCGGACACCGCGCCCTGGTTGGCCCGCGATGCCGATGTTCACTTGCCTCTTATCCGCCCCGATCTAGGGTCTTTGATACATCGAGGGTCCTTGCAGACGTCATTGCGGTGAAAAGTAAACATTTTTTGTCCGTTTGTCATAGCACCCGGCATCCACAACGATAACTGTCTTTTGTCTTCTACCATCGTTGGCACGGCTACTTAACCAAGCCGTCCCCATTCCTAGAGACGCCCAGTCTACTCCTCCGCATCCAAACATTTCACCAGCTATTTAATTCCTTGTGTCTTTTTTGATACCCAAAACCCGCCTCCTTTCAAAATGCCTCACTCTTTCACCGTCTACAAGGGCACTTCCTCTGGCGCCATCACCGAGGCCCAGACTACCCGTCCCGATCTCACCGATGACCAGGTCTACGTCAAGGTCACCGCTTCTGGTCTCTGCGGCACTGACCTGCACTACCGCCACGCCGATATGGCTCTCGGCCACGAGGGTGTTGGTATCGTCGAGCAGGTCGGCCCTAGGGTCAAGAACCTCAAGGTTGGCGACCGCGTTGGCTGGGGCTACCAGCACGACGAGTGCGGCCACTGCAAGCAGTGCTTGACCGGCCAGGACGTTTACTGCCCGGAGCGTGCTATGTACGGCTATGCCGATCTCGACCAGGGCTCCTTCGCTACCGGCGCCGTCTGGAGGGAGGCCTTCCTCTTCAAGCTCCCCGAAGGTCTCTCTGATGAGGATGCTGCTCCCCTGCAGTGCGGTGGTGCTACCGTCTGGACCTGCTTTGACGACTACAACATCCAGCCCACCGCTCGCGTCGGTATTCTCGGCATCGGCGGCCTTGGTCACCTCGCCATTCAGTTCTCCGCCAAGCGCGGCTGTGACACCGTTGTCTTCTCCGGCACCGACTCCAAGAAGGAGGAGGCCATGAAGCTCGGCGCCCACGAGTTCTACGCCACCAAGGACAAGAAGGAGCTTGACATCGGCTCTCCGCTTGACGCCCTCCTCGTCTGCACCAGCGCTCACATCGGTAAGTTTCCGCCTTTAGTTCTTTTATATCTACTTCTTCTAACATTTTACATGATAGACTGGTCCCTGTACATGTCTCTTCTTGCTCCCGGCGCCATCATCTTCCCCCTGTCCGTCGAGTCCGGCGACCTCGTCGTCCCTTACATGCCGCTTCTCCTCGCGGGCCTGCGCATCCAGGGCTCCATCGTCGCCAACCGCGCCACCCACCAGCGCATGCTCGAGTTCGCCGCCCGCCACCAGATCAAGCCTCTCGTCAACAAGTTCCCCATGACCGTCCAGGGTATTGAGGACGCCATGAAGACCCTCGACGAGGGCAAGATGAGGTACCGCGGTGTTCTCGTCCCCGCCGAGAGGCTGTAAATTTTCTCTCCCTCTGAGATATCCTCTCATATATTGAGATGTCTGTAACAATATTCCTTCACGATCATAGCGTTGTTTTTTTGAGGCTTGTCAAAATATTGGGATCATAGACCATTTGCGGGATAGAACGAGTTTGTCTAGACATAGACAAAAAATTAATGACACTCATGATGAGGCTTTACCACCGACAGAAATAACTTGATCAGTGAACAAGAAACATCTCCGGTAAAATGGGGCGCACTGCTCTGAGCACGGATAACACAACCCATGGCAGAAAAAGCAAGCTCAGAAGAACACTACGGAATGCATGTTGCCACTAAGATTAGTACGACGCAGACATATACCTAACGTCTTTAGAACTTCGACCACCCCATACATACCAACTTGAGTGTAGCGCTTGGAAAGCGTTACTATCGCTTTCTTTTACAATACCCGATGGAATAAGCCTTGTAAGTCTCCAGATTTTATGATTGAAGTGATAATGGCCCCTACATTAGCGAAAGAAAACCTTGGATATTAACGACACAAAATACTGTTGCTACAGAGGAACTGTCTTCATTGATTTCTAGGTTTGCGATGGTCATCTCAGGATAAACTGGCAAAAGTAGAAAAAAGAAAAGAGGTGCTATTGCCATAGTCCTTCCACGAATTGCACCATAGTATCTCAGCGTTCAGGAACTCGTTTTCAGGTCATTTGAGTACGTTGTGTTGATATCATATCGTCGTATGCTCTTGACACATGATTGCCGAAATATGCATGCCACCGCTAATCTGAAGCCGCTCTAAAGCTGAACCCCGGCTTTGAAAAGTGCACGCTCTCAATCAACTTTCTTCGTCTCTACCACTCTCCCCAACCCAAAGCCCCTAACCCCATTGCTCACCCACACCCACTCCCCCACCTCGACCGTCTCTCTCGCCACCGGCTCCTCCATGCACAGACCCTTCTTCAAAGCCCATCTTCTCGTCGTGCCTCTCTGCCCGCCCGCGCCCGCCACGGCCTTCACGCTCCTGATGCTGTGGCCCCACCGACCTGGAAACGGTTCCCTTAGCTCCCCTTCATCGCTAAACTTGCTGCAAGACGACCGCTGGGAGACAGTACCTTCTCTTTCGCCTTCGGCATCCTCATCCTCACCGCCGGCTTTTTCCGAGGAAGAGGAGACGTTGTTGGGCACCCCCACCGGCGGCGTCACCCACCGCCCTCCGCGGTAGAAGTACGCGCTCGTGAAGCTGCCCTCGGTCATTTCGCCGACAGAGTTCCAGAGCAGGACTTCGTGCAAATTGCCGGCCGGAGTAGGTGCGGCAGGCACGGAGCGGGCGCGGGCGGCGTCGTAGTGGGCGCGGTGGGTGGTTTTGAGGAGGGTGTGCGGGGAGGTGGGCGTCGGGGCGGTGTCGATGGTGAGGATCCAGGTAGACTTGGGAGAGGAGGTTGCCAGGGAGTCGTCCGGACCGAGGAGGAGGGCGCCGCCGGTTTTGGGGGAGGGGATAAACTGCTTGCTGGGTGGATTGGAGGATGGTGGGGTGGTGAAAGTGGCCGGGTAGAGGGAAGAGAGCGGGATACCCGGAGTGGTAATGATGTCGGTATGCATCTCCCCGGAGCGGTTGAAGAGGACGCGGACCTGGCGCCATGGGGTTAATCCTTTAGGGCCGTGTTGGATTACGGGTGTTTACCTTTAGTGGTGATTCTGCGTCGCCGCTCTTACCCCGCCACGATTCTACCTGTTCGTTCAACAAAGACTCGAGCTCTTCACCATTTGTGAGCTTCTTTGAGACCTCGGCCCACCCGAAATGCTGTGATGCTTCGAGCATGCGGTCCCGGTGGTACCGGAGCATATAGAAAGGACTGGAGGGCGAGAAGCTCACAACATCTGAGCTATTCTCAGGACTGGAACGAAGGGCCGGATCATGACGGAGAGACGTGAACAGAGAGAAAGAAGTTGGTTCCATTTTGTTGCTTTTACTTGGGTTGTTGTCTTGAGAAGCGGTAATGAGTAATGTGGAGCTCCAGATGCGAGAACGACTGACCGTGCTGGGGTAAACACAACACCTAGTCGAGGACGTCACAAACAGTGAAGAATATCCAAAACAAGCAATATCGCAGCAGTGACTAAAGCTTGTCACAGCGGAACCCGAGCGGTGTTTGCAGTCACGTGAGCGAGGCCGAGAGGGGAAGTGCAGGATCGGAGCGGCAGCCGGCAGCGGTTGATGGCTGCAGAACGGTCGGCCGGGAGGGCAGGTGCGCCGATGCAAGCGCGGTCGAACGGTGCTTGGCTGGGTGTTTCGGCGTTAATAGGTGGGCGGTGGTTCGACGGAGGCGGCACGATGACGGCTTGAGCGAAGATCCGGCTGGTGCGAGCTCCAAGGAAAAGTGCTCCAATCTTCAACTCGGTCGCGTCACCGTCCACACAAATCTTCTCCATCCCCCCAGCATCGCCCGCCTCGCCGCCCTCCCGCGAGGTGCCCTAGAAGCTGCGACTCGCCCATCGCCAGCCTGCACAGTTCGCCATGTCGAGCAATCCCGAGCTTCCCATCCCGCGCCCGGCGCAACCCATCACCCTCGACTCCAACCTCGCCGCCGGTGCCGGCTCAGCCTCGCTATGGGACCGGATATCCTCCTGGGCCGCGGAGCATAAGGCCGTTGTCTACACCATTGCCGGCGTGACCGTCTTGGTGACGGGTGCCGGCGCCGTCTACTACTTCTCCGGCGACGCCTCCAAGAAGCCCGAATCCGCCAAGGCCAAGAAGAACAGGAAGCAGAAGGAGAGGAAACGGGCAAAGCAAGCCGCTGACGAGGCTGCTGCGAAGGAGGCCGAGACTGCCGGTACCTGTCCATTGGCCGCATAAGCCGTGCATGTGCTAACTGCGTCAGCAGCTGCGAAGAAGGCTTCCGTCTCCGACGCCAGCGACGAGGAGCTGCCCGTTGTTGACGAGGCCATTGCCGCCGGCCTGACTGCCGATGTAAGTCGAGACGAGCCCCCGCACGCAATTGATTCTGACATTGGTCCAGGAGCGCAAAGACTTCGCCGCGAAGCTCAAGGCCGCCGGCAACAAGGCCTACGGCTCGAAAGACTACAACCGCGCCATTGACCTGTACACCAAGGCTATCCTCTGCAAGCAAGACCCCGTTTTCTACTCGAACCGCGCCGCCTGCTGGAATGCCATGTCGAACTGGGAGAAGGTTATCGAGGACACCACCGCTGCGATCAATCTCGACAACGAGTACGTGAAGGCCCTGAATAGGCGCGCCAATGCCTACGAGCAGGTTGGCCGTTTCAGCGAAGCTCTCCTTGACTACACCGCCAGCTGCATCATTGATGGATTCCGCAACGAGATGAGCGCCCAGAGCGTTGAGCGTCTGCTGAAGAAGGTCGCTGAGGAAAAGGGCAAGCAAATTCTGGCCGACAAGGAGAAGAAGCTCCCGAGCCCCACGTTTGTTTCGAACTACCTCCAGAGCTTCAGGCCCAAGCCGCCGCCAGCCGGTCTGGAGCCCGAGGCCGATCTGGACCAGGAGACTGGCAAGGGCCAGCTGCGCAAGGGTCTGATTGCTCTCAACCTCAAGACTGCCGACGGTTACACCGAGGCCGCCCAGGCCTTTGACAGGGCGTTGGAGCTCGGCGATTTGGGCGAGCACGAGGCTTTCGCCTACAACATGCGTGGAACCTTCAAGTATCTCAAGGGTGACAACCAGGATGCTCTGGCAGACCTGACCAAGAGCGTTGAGCTTGACCCTTCGCTGACCCAGAGCTTTATCAAGAGGGCGAGCATGCACCTCGAGCAGGGTAAGTGACTGCAAATGTACCCAAGGGGCGCGAGCTAACTGATTCTAGGCGAGAGAGACGCTGCCGCCGCCGACTTCGAGCAAGCCATGGGCCAGAACCCCGATGATCCTGACATTTACTACCACCGTGCTCAGCTCCACTTCATCCTTGGAGAGTTCGCCGAGGCTGCCAAGGACTACCAAAAGTCCATTGATCTCGACAAGGACTTCATTTTCTCGCACATCCAGCTCGGTGTCACTCAGTACAAGATGGGAAGCATCGCCTCTTCCATGGCCACCTTCCGTCGCTGCATGAAGAACTTCGAGAAGGTGCCTGATGTGTATAACTACTATGGTGAGCTCCTGCTCGACCAGCAGAAGTTCCAGGAAGCTATTGAGAAGTTCGACGCTGCTGTGGAGATGGAGAAGGCGACCAAGCCACTGGGCATGAATGTCTTGCCCTTGATCAACAAGGCCCTTGCTCTGTTCCAGTGGAAGCAGGACTTCACCGAGGCCGAGGAGCTGTGCAAGAAGGCTCTTATCAGTAAGAAGAACCCAAAACACTGTCATTCGAGATTTGTGCCTGACCAAGATTGCAGTCGACCCCGAATGCGATATTGCTGTTGCCACAATGGCCCAGCTTCTCCTCCAGCAGGGCAAGGTTCCCGAGGCGCTCACGTTCTTCGAGCGGGCGGCTGAGCTTTCGAGAACCGAGGGCGAGATTGTTAACGCGCTTTCCTACGCCGAGGCGACGAGGACGCAGCTTGAGGTCCAAGAGAAGTACCCGCAGCTTGCAAGCCGTCTCGGTGCGATGGGCGCTGGCATGTCCGCGATGGCTCGCTAAACATGCCGTGTGGACGAATAAAATTATAGTCACACCTGTAATCTCCTCATCCCCTTTCCAAAACTCCTTCTGAACTTTGATGCGCCTCGAAATAACACTCTTCTCTCTTGTACTTACCATCCAGCCTTTCTCTCTTCGCTCTTCGGCAGAGGATGCGATATTCTAACGGGTTCATGTGTGTGGGGTCCTTTTTCTATGGGTCTATCGGGAGTGCGGACAGTTCGGAGCAATTTCTCCATTACCTCGAGAGAAAGCTCTTTCAGTCTTTCGAAGTGCTCCTTTAGAAGGGTCCGAGGCTTGATATCCCGTCGTTTCATCGGTGTGTATGTGTGCGTTAAGAGCAATGATCATGGGGCTGGGAAAAAGGAGTGGTCTGCACGCAAGATTTTTGGGGATCTGTCTGGGGCTTGGATAGCCAGCGTATTCCTCTACAACTCCTAATTCAGCATAGGTAGGGAGCAAAAGGACATTTAAGAACTACAGCATATGCGGAAGTGAAACAGTGCGGGGATCCCTTAGACTGCAGTCGTTTCAATGGCAGACACGCATCTTCTCGAGAAATTTACTAGTCGGAATCTGACGCCTGCTTGGCGTTGTCATGAAGCAGGTTGACCGGACACGCGCTGTAATCCTGTACTCACGCACGATCGAATAAGGCATCGGCGGCCTTCCGAGCCTCTACGGCCTTTTCGTATGCGTCAAGTTGAATATCCCCAGCATTCCAGAGCAGGGTGGCTAGGACATGCACGTTGTCCGCCGCAGTTTCTCTTTGCGTCATCTTACTGCGCTGTTTAGCGGACGTAGTTGGCGGAGCGACGGTGCCAATGATATTCAGCCAAGCACCGATTTCCAAGTCGTCGCGATTCACGGACTCGAGGACATGCTCGATGTTGACGTGCGCGATGGTGGACGGATTTGCAGGGTAAGCATGCTTGAGGGTCAAAGTGGCAGTACAGACGTCGTAGCATTCAACACTACACTGCTTGTTAGAACATGGCACTTGCTAGGCGGTACGGCGCGAAGCTTACCAGCCCAAGAAGCGCACCTTCTCGCCCGCGCGTGTGCGCTTGAGGTCGGAAAGGAAGACCAGCCGACTAGACGGCAGAGGGTTCATCTCAGCGAGGGAGAAGCGTCATGTCGTGTGGGCCGAGCAAGGTCAGGCAGCGGCTTGTTCGTGGTTGAGTGGGCGGCGCGGGACCTTGGTCGGTCCGCACGTGCCCACGGCGGGCGCTGCATCATCGGGCTTCCTTGTGCTTCACCATCCCCCCATCATCACCTCGGACGTGCACGCTCCGACCAGGCTCCCATATTTCGCCCTCCTCGACTCGACGAACGGCGCCAGGCAGCAGGCTATCCGCGCGTGTCTTAACCTCGCTCGTCTTACTTTCAGCCTTCCAGGCCTGATCCCCGCTTGCACGCCGCCCACCAACGTTTACCAACGTTCTTCCGTTGCGCAGAGCGCCCCGCCGCCCGCGCGCAGATCGGTCCACGCCCTCGCAAGCAGACAACCACAACAACACGCTCCCCCGCGATTTCCGCCAAGTGCGCTTCAGCTCGAGACCCCGTTCAAGAAACCCTTGACTGTCGGCAAAGATGTCTGGCTGGGGGATGGGTTGGTTTGGCGGTGGAGCGGCGAAAAAGAAGGATGCGCCCAAGAACGCCATCCTGCAGCTGCGCGGTCAGCTGGAGATGCTGTCCAAGCGGGAGAAGCACCTGCAGCACCAGATGGACGAGCAGGACGCTCTTGCGCGAAAGCACGTCAGCTCCAACAAGACCGGTGAGCTTCCCTCTCATGATGTTGGGACCTGGACATCGCTGCCTGCCTGTAGCTTTCGAACGTGATGCTGACAGCCATATTCCACAATTCCAGCTGCCAAGTCTGCGCTGAGGCGTAAGAAGCAGTTTGAGCACTCGCTCGAGCAGACCCAGAGCCAGATAATGACGCTGGAGCGCGAGATTTACTCGATCGAGACGGCCAATATCAACAAGGAGACTCTCGACGCCATGAGGAACGCCGGTGCCGCTATGAAGCAGATTCACGGCAGCCTTACCATCGACAAGGTGGACCAGACCATGTATGTCGCATCGTGCCAAGCGGCCGTCGCCCGTGACGTCAAATGGCTCGTGATTGTTCCAGGCGCACCAACGCTGACATTGTCATTTCAACAGGGAGGAGCTACGGGAGCAACACGCCATTGGCGAGGAAATCTCCGAGGCCATTGCAGCGCCCCTGGGCCAGACGCTCGACGAGGACGAGCTGGACGACGAGCTCGCCGAGCTGCAGCAGGAGGAGTTGGACAACAAGATGCTGGAGACTGGCCAGGTCCCTGTTTCGGACACGGTTTCGAGATTACCGACGGGTCCCCAAGGAGCGCGTAAGTGGCTTAATTTCGTTTCTGGTTTGGCGCCTTTGTTGGCTGACACTTGACTCGTAGTCCCTGGCAAGAAGCAGGCCGAAGAGGACGACGAGGAAGAGGAGCTACGGAAGCTTCAAGCCGAGATGGCCATGTAATAGTGGGTTATCTCAAGCGCAGAGTCATGGGCTCGCTCTGTGTGGCTCCTACAGAAGCAGCATTAAGCCCTTCACTATTATCCCCCGCCTGGCCTGTTCAACCCAACTGGCTATTCTTTGCATCGCGTTTACACTGCTCGGTCACCGGAGTTCTGGTACATGCGTTTTTTTTCCCCTTTGAAATCTTTTCATCCTCGCTGTTTTTCACAGCGTGGAAGTCATACACACTCTTCGATGCAAATCAATGGGATGTAACAATGGTGGTGTATGTGTGGTGTGCGGTGTGTGCCTATTTCGTTATGCGTGAGTCGTGGGCTTTAGGGGCTTATAGATGACATGTTTTTCCCGAATACCAACTATCCATATCTTGAAGGCACTTTCAGGTCTATTTTCAGAAGTTTGTCTTCTCTCTCCTCGCTAAATCTCCATCGATACGTCAAGATCAGTGCAGGTTTTCCTATCTCATTCACAATTTTACTCATTGATTGGAAAGAACATGGCATTGGAACGGATTGCGGCAATTTACAGAGCTTTTACAACCGTCCGGTCAATCAATAGTCAGCCCTATCCACGCTGAAGTGTCTTTATTTTGGGTCTTCTTACAACATTGGAGGTCAATTTGACCACGAAGAGTCTGGCTCTTTTCCAAGTCCATCCAGGTGCAAGAAGACGGTATCATTGCATGCCGTTCGTTATCACACATCTTCCCAACAGAATGTAACAAGTGATTTTTCAGGGGCACGAGACCAGTGGTAGTGCCGTTGTTCTTGTGTAGTGCTGAAGTGTCGACGATGACAACGCCGTCGATCTCGCATGATTTGGCTTAAAGTTGACGCCATTCCGCACAGTGAAAGTAGTCATTCTGTCACTTGCAATATCATGAGGGGTTGAACGCCCGGTGGTTGTTCCAGGTATTCTGTTTGATCCGTATTTCGGATCAGGTTCAAAGTTGAGGTTGTTGAGTGCTGAAGGTGAACCTACCTGCTTCTCTTGCCCACATTAAACAGTCACATGCGTTAGGTGCACAATGTGTATGGGTGACTTCCAAAATGGCGTCAGTAAGGGTCCAACTGACATCGTGACTGTCATGAGGTGGGTGTTGAGGACAGCAGGAGCAGGCATTGTACCTCCCCGCTGAATCTGCGGCTTGTTGGCACATGTCACGCACGGAGCTTCTACGAGACATTCGTAAGGCATGTGAGTATGTGTAACGGAAGCGGCCTTGGTATTCACATGCTCTCTGTGCGCTACACGTGCTAACTAGCCGCCGATTCGGTGGGAGGTACAATGCCTGCTCCTGCTGTATCCAGAGGCCATGGAGAACCACATGCCACCAGGTGGCTTCCCTTCTCAACACCATGACACTGAGACTTCCCAACCAGGACGGCACATGCCGACGGATGACTCCCACCCTGACGACCCTGCGTCAAAGGGTCTTTCACATGCGTGCAAATTAGTCACGATGGCCCAGAAGCTCCTACCTCGTTCCGTCGTCACCCTGGTAGCGGAGCTCGTGCCTCTGTCCGGACCCCCCTCCACCCACCTATATAAACCCTCCTCCTTGCCACCCAGAGGCCTTCTTTTCTTCTCCAGCTCTCTTTGCCTTTTGGCTTAGATCAAGTGTAGTATCTGTTCTTTTTAGTTTAATCTCTAGAACGTCCCTACGGGGGCATATCTATTGATTAAACTAGTTTTTGGAACCGGGTTGGTGGCCTCTGAGCTCCGCTTACCGTCATCAACCACAGTGTCGCCTGTATTTCACTGCCTCGGGCTGACGCGAAGATCAGCTTTGATCTTCGCGACTTTTTCGTTGAGCGCACTCACCTTGGCGTGGGGCCTTGAGGAAGAAGAAAGGATGTCTGGGTCACTGCTTCATGTGCTTTCTTTGCACTTTGCTGGCGAGAACGCCGTCACACTCACTGGACATGAGCTGATGAGCGGCGAAAGAGTCACTCAAAGGCCGTCGTCTGCCTTATGCCACTGCTACGCAAGGCTGCAGGAGGGAAGGCCAGGAAACACTTATTCGCAGGTTTGGAAGGTGCAGTACTCAGCAAGCCATGGCTCTTACACGTCAGTATTTTCGTTCACTGCTTCCTGTCACCAGCCGTGCATGGTACAATATGTTGATCAAATCGAACCATGATCCCTTATGCACCTAAGCGACGCATGATGCGCCGACGTCAAGTGTTGCAGCCGACGGCGTCGCACGGGATCAGAGGGGTTCCAGCATCTGCACAGATGGCATGTTTGAGACCTGTCTATTTTGTCAGTGTTGCACATAGATGGTTTCAAACGAAGCAGCAGCAAGCGCTGCCGGGCATCGAAAACAGGTGTACCAGTAGTAGGGTGCGTTTTGGCGCGTCGCATAATCTGCAGCTCCTAAACGGCAACCGTATAGCGCACCCGAGATGTTGTGCTTGACGCAGGTTTGAGTCTCTCAGGCAAAGGCTAACGCGAAGAATACTGGAACATGGGGTGACTATGCCAACTTTCTTTACGAGGAACAATAGTGGCAGCTATCGCGTCGACGAGGATGTGTGATTATTGATTCCACACGACTAGCTGCGATACCCCTCTGTGGTTCAGCGATGGGACGGAAATAAGGACGGGGTTGCTTGAGACATAGGCAATGCTACAAGGGAATAGAGTTGACCTGCTTTTTCAGACGCCATGTGAGCCGGTCCTCTGAACCAATCACGTCGCAAAGAGCGGGATCGCGTTCCTCAGCGCATATTGCTGACGACCGGGGAGTTCATTTGCAGCGGCTTTTAACTCTTGAAGCCAGATAATGGAAAAGTGGACGGGAGAGAGAAGAAGCCGGTTCCAGATGAAAAGATGGGGGATGCAGAGGATGCTATCTCGGGCGATTAGGCGCTCGAGAGAAAAATTGGGGCTAATTTGCGGTGAATCTATGTTAAGCAACCGAGCTGCATTGAGTGATTTTACGCGCAATTAACCGCCCAGTGTTTGGCGCTAACCCGAGAAAGCAGCAGTAGCGGCAAGCCACCACCGACGACTCCCCATCAACCTCCACCGCGCCATGCAACCACCAACCGGCCTTATTCCCATTTTCTCCGCGGTCCGCAGCCTAATGAACGCCCTCCGAGAAGGCGAGCAGAGCGCCCTTCATGTGAGCTCCACCGGCCGGTGACCTCGTGCCGAATGCCGTGCACACTTTCTGTCATTGAGGCCGCTACACAGCCTAAGCGCTCAGCGGCTCCCAGGTCGCACAACAGCACGGCTTCTCCACTTCCCCAAGCTCGGGCATTCTCGTCGCTTCCGCTCTCGTCTTGGTCTTGCTAGCCGCCGTCAAGGCCTCGACATTGAACAATGTAGCATTCGACAAGGGTCCCCAGAAACAATCTGGCCCAAGCGTGCTGCAGCCACCATGATCCCTGCCCCAGTAGTTCACCGGAAGCGCCGCCGTCTTCGAGAATACCAATGCTTGCTTCTCTGACCTACGGCTGGCCTCTGACGGGCCCGCTCAGCCCGTGCCGCTGGTTGTCGTGGCCTTCTTCTATGGGGAGGCCGTGTATGTATGTTGGTGGCACAGCGACCCTGCCATCAGCCGATACTTGTCAAAGCTAACGGCTCCCGCCACTGCCACTCCACACGATAGATGGCTTGATTCCCCAATAGGTCTAGCTCTGATGGCTGCCGCTAGCGGGAGGGAAGAACGGGCTGCGGGATGGGCCCTGGATGCAGCCCATATGCATGGCCGTGGTGCCCGGCTGGACATGGTTCCCGCTGCACAAAAGCAAAATGGGCTTTGCGGCGTCCTGCTGCCATCCCTCTCAGCCGCTTTATAAAATCATCCGACGCTGACTGTTTTCTTGCTGCACTGCTGACCCAGTTCAAACACACGCAGTTTCCTTCCGTGCACCCACACTTCTTCTCCTCTTATACACAGCTCTCTCCCTTATTGGAGGTGGGCTGGCTTCCGGTCCCACAAATTTCCGTCTTTGCTGCTTTCCCTTTTCGTTTGCCGCCCGTATTACTCGAATCTCGTCTCACGTATCGGCCCTTGTTTCTCGTGCAACCTCAATCTGGGGACGGCGCTTAAATTTTTTCTTTTGAGCATTGAAGAAAAGAAGACTCCCCTTTACGACTTTTGGACCACAACCATCCCGTCGCACTTCTTCCAAAAGCTCTCGTTGCGTGGGCGATAGAGAAACTCCAAGCGGGAGCAACTCTCGGCCTCCGACCCATATCAACAACAGCAACTTGGAAGCCAAAGGACAGATCACTGTCATGTCGCCCTCAAACCCCATCACCTCCATCATCCTCTCCCTCCTCGTGGCGGCTGCCCAACTCACCGCCGGCAGCCCTATTTCCTCGCCAACTCAACTCGACAAGCAAACCCGCTCCTCTCACAACACCCATGACCGTAGCGGAGGCACCCCCGACCTGTCTTGCCTCACCCTGCCCACCATCCCCGGCGCTGCAACGCCTCTGCCCACGCCGCCGGCCGGCTACAAGCTCAAGCACATAGCCTTGGGCGTGGGAACGCAAAACTACACGTGCGGCAGCTCCTCTGAAGCCGTGGCCGTGCCCTCGTCGGCCGGCGCCCTCGCCTCGCTCTGGGACATCGGGCCCTTCCTCTCGTCGCCGCTGGGCCGCCTCTTCGAGAACGCGCTGCCGCCGCTGGCGCTGGCCATGTACGGCGCCCTGGCCTCGGTCGAGGGCGAGTCGTGGTGGGACGCCGTCATCGCCCAGATGCCCTGGAACCCCACAACATCCTCCTCGACCACCAACGCCAACACGCTCCCCTCGACCGCCTTCGGCGAGCACTTCTTCTCCTTCGCCGGCACCCCGACCTGGGACCTGCTCCCGCCGCTCACCATGTACCCTGACGAGGCCGCCAGCATCGTCTTCCAGGGCAAGAAGGAGGCCAGCCTCGCCGCCCCGCTCGACGCCTGCCCCGGCCTCGACGGCGAGGGCGCCGTGCCCTGGCTGTACCTGACCAAGGCCTCGACCACCGACGACGGCATCGCCGCCGTCTACAGGGTCGTCACTGCCGGCGGCATGCAACCCGACACGTGCGAGGGCATTGAGGAGCAGGAGATCGAGGTTAAGTATGCCGCCGAGTATTGGTTCTACGGCCCCTGATGACTGGTTAGCGCCTTGGGTTTCATTTCCATCATCCTTCTGTCTTTTCTGGCCGTTTATGTTGATGTCTCTTGGTCTGAGAAGGAATATCAGAAGAGTTGGGTCGCTCGCTGCGCAACCGGGTTGGGAGAGCCCCTTGCCTCCCTACTTCCAGTACTTTTCCTTTCTTCTCTCTCTTCATCCTCTTCCTGACCAGTGGCTTCTCGCCCTAGGCCTGGATTGGAGGTATTTCCTTTTCTTTTCTTCAACTGCTTGATATCCCTTCTGTTTGTGAATAAATTTTCAGGTCACTGTCGAGGGCTCTTAGGCCTAGTAATTCATGACTGCTTTCCCACCACCACCTCAGTATTCAGAGACGTTCGTCTTCTAAACGGCGTCAACCGAAGTGCGTATCATCGGTGATCCAACGAAGATTCCATAGAGACGTTGACCGATATATTTAAACTCCTTGCATAAAAGGCTTTTCTATACCTTATACGCTAAGTACGTACATACATACAGGAAGGTCTGTCAAATATATCAACCCAGAAGCGTCGACAGACTAATCCGCTTCTTTCCTCCCTTCTTCCCATGCTCGGGAAAAGGCCTCCCCCATCCTCAGGAAAACAAAATAGAAAATCGTACACCTGCTTTTTTTTCTTCTCCCTATCCACATTTCCTCGTAATCCACCTGTCTCATCAAGCCCAGCTCTCATGTCATTGCCCCTCGACCCCTCATCGCCACCTGTGGCTCCTTTTCTCATTCCCCTACTCTTCCAACGTCTTACCCTTCGCTGCTATCCCTTCAGAAAAAGCACGATGCAGAGCTTTCCCACTGTACAGACACGAACCCCACCCGAAAAGATGGAAAAAAAAAAAGAGATGAAGGGAATGAAGCACATGCAAAGAGGGTGCAAATGCCATCTTGAACGACAAAAATACAACACAGTGTTACATAGACGCAAAACGAGGGCATCAGACAAGGGAAAATATGCAACGAGCGACAGGAAAGGAGAGAAGCCACCGAAGCTATCAAAGCACACCTCTTCTTCTTTCCTTGCAAAAAAAAAAAAAAAAAGGGCTGCGGCACTTTTCGTAAACGGAAGTAGTTCGAAAGCGGAGTGGGAGGGGAAAAGCTGCCAACGAGCGATTGGCAGCCAGTGGCTGGAGATGATTGCTCCCGGCGAAGAGGGAGGGGGGCAATGTAGAGAGAAAAAGACTGCGGGTAGTGCAGCAGCGCATCGTTGGTGGTCGGATGGATCCTGTTGGCGGTAGGGAAACGTTTCTGAAGAAAGGGCGACAGGGTAGATGGTTCACCTCTGTGTCTGTGGCAGAGGGCTGCCACCGTGGAGGGAAGACATTCTCTCCCTATCCTATAACTCCCAGCTTCTTACGGTTTCCTCAAATCCACGCAGGAGGAAATGAGGTATTGTGCGCCCGTACATGCATGAGCGTGCCCTTGATCCCAGCAAAGAAACGGACTCAAGGACGCTGAACTATGGGGCTGCGCGGCATGTCGTGTAGGAGAGATTTCGGGATTGACGGAAAGGGTGAAGAGGAAACTCGGACAAGGGAAGAGAAAATGTGGAGGACCGCCCCAAGTATAAAGTATCGTGTGTCTGGTGTAGGTACTAGCGGTGGTAGGTTACGTTAAAAGGCCTCCTTCCTATCGTAGACATCATCAACTAAAAGGTAGTGCAGTAGGGTCCGCTATGTAGAAACAGCAAAATGACAACAAGAACAGCAAAACAAGGTAAAAACGCATAAAAACACACAAGACACCCAGTAAATGCTACTTTCATCTCCCACGGATCGTTCCGCTTCCTCAACGTGCTTCCTCGCTTTCGTCCACCAAGAAAAAAAAAGGATCAAAATCCCCCCTGACACCTCGGCCCACCTCTTTGGGGAATCTCTATGCAAGTGATGTGAAGAAAGACAACGACAAGGTTCGTAAACAAGGGTCGAAGAGAAGATGCTCGAAATGATGACCCCTCTCCCAACAATGACAGAACATTTTTCATCCCAAAAAGCACCATGCCACCCTTTTTCCAAACATTCTTCAACGAAGAAAAAGCAAAAGGATGCAAGAAATTGGCGCCTCCCAGGATTCGCGAAGAATTAATCACTCGCGTCGCGATGCAGGACAAAAGACATGAAATATGGGGACGGGGCCGGCGATAGTCATTCGTCGTCAGCTCGCAGGTCGCCGCTCAAGTCCCCCATCCTCTCCCGACCTCTCTGCGTGCCACCTCTTTCTCTCCCCCTCTCTCGCTCCAGTCTCTCCTTCTCCTTCGCCGCCTCTTTCTCCGCTTTCCGCTGCTTTTTCTCCTCTCTTTCCCGCTCTTTTTCGCCGCGGTCTCTGCCGTCCTTGGTCCTCTTCTTGAAGACAAGACTGCGCAGCCCTCTGCTTTCTCTTTCGCTTCTGCTCAGGTTCTCCAGCACATCGCTGTAGTTCCGGTCTCCCCTGGCCACCTGTGGCAAGGCAGTCGTCTCACTTTCTGAGCCATCCTCATCAAGAAGACCACCGGGCGAATGCTGCGTAGGGACGACGGGGCCCACGTGATACGTGGAAATTGACGTCGGCGTCGAATGACCAGGATCGCTGTACACGCTGCTCTCCATGCTTTGAACTCCGGGCGCGTGCGGGAGCGTCGAGTATGAAGCTTGCTGAGAAGGTACACGTGATACGCTGTTGTAGGAGGAATGCGGGTTGGCGGGATAGACACTGTTCGGCATAGTGAAGTTACCGCCTGCCATGCCTCCTGGTCCGTTAATAGGCGCCGGCCGAGGCCAGTCAGACTGAGGCGGAGTTCCCACAGGGGCCGGGTAACTGCCATGGCCAACGCTGTGGTGAAGAAGCTGCTGCTCGCTAACACCCATGCGTTCTTCGAATCCATGAGACGAACCCGGGGGCGTGTGCCTTCCGTGGCTGGCAATGTCAGCACCCATGCTGCTCTCCCCATCGTCATCGACATCCTCCTCGTCGCTCGTCTCTTCAATGCTGCCTTTCACACTACCGGCCTGGCTTGCATTTCCACCTTCGGTGCTGGGCGCATATCGGCTCGAGGAACGCGGGGTATTGTTTGTAGATGCTGCTGAACGGGCAGGGGAAGACGCCGCGACTCGATGGTGCGTGGCCCTCTGCGAGAGACTGCGGTTACTGCCCAACGTCCCCGCGGTTGTTGACGTGGTCGGCGTATCTGAGACGCGCTGCGCGTCGCGCTCACGCCCGGCAAAATCCCAGGGGTCACGCTGCCAGGTCACATTACTAGTCGCCCCTTGAATTGGCAAGGTGGGGGACATGGGGGACATCGGCCCGCCTTGAATCGGCAAAGTCCCGATTGTTGACGTTGGCGACATGGGGGCTGAAGCAATGGCAGATGACGGCGCCGAAGTGCCCGATCCGGTACTCGTCTCCGTGTCTCTGTGCTTCCGCCTCAGGCTACCTGATTCGAAACCGAGTGGCGGTGATTCTGTGGGTACCGGTGGTGGATACTCGGACGCCGGAGATATCGAGGTATGCTCCAGCTGTTCCACCAGTTCTTCCCACTTGACGCTGAGGGTGCTGCTGGGTCTTTCAGCGCGTTCGGCCCGTTCCAGACAGTCACGTGTTCGGGCGTTGAGGGCAACACAGATGTTGTGGAACTTTGCCAGGTCACCCTCCTCTTGCGCTAGATTCTCAGCAAGCTCTCCCGTGTTGTCAAGCCACAGTGTGACCAATTCGGCAAAGTTCCGAGCGTGGTCAATGAGGTACGGCAGGCTTGGGAAACCTTCCCTGCTGGTGGGTGGCAAACGCTGCAAGATTGCGAGCGGCGTGCTGTACGAAGGAGGGATCGGCGAGACGGACGAGGTGTTCGGCGAAATCGAGCAGATATCGTCAATGAACTTCTTGAATTCCTGACGGTGGCCATTCAAGAATGAGTTCATGGGCTCCATCCACTGTTCTTTGGCGCCAAAAGTCGACATGTTGGCAAGACCTTGGAGCGACTTTGCGATTAGGGTCAAAGTGCGTCGAGCGCGCATCTTGGGATGATCTGTTGAACATTAGCTGTGCCCCGTCCAACCCTGACTTGAATCAATCAAACATACCTTTCAGCAGGCCAAAAAGCTTAGGGTTCAGAACAGCCGGGCAGAAGAAACGCAAGAAGATGAAGCCACTGACGGAACTGTACGTGACAGTCCTCAGGAAGTCTCCATAGCGGTCTTCTGCGCATGCTCTGATATGCCTGAAGATCAAACGCAGCTCTGCAGGACATCTGTGAACGCTAGTAGCAATGGCTTCCCACATCTCCTCGGTCAGGCCAATGAGCCGCTTCCAGTTGCGCTGCACCTCGTGGGGGTCTCCAATACGGTTTGGATCGACTTCGCATTCAGGATCACGGTCTGCGATCTCCTGCAGCTTTTCTCCAAGTGTTTCTTCGAGGTACTCCTTGCCGAGACGCTTCATGTGGAAGTCGAGAGCCTTGGTTAATAGAGTGTTGCCGCGGAACAACAGGTTTGCCTCGAGTTTGGCATTGTTGCCCAAATCACGGACGACCAATTCGCGATCACCGGCGTTGGAGTAGGTCATGTCACCGGCATCGCCTGAACCCAAGCGACGACTGAAACGAAGCCGACTGACGGAGGTTTCCTTGGCTGTTCCGTCGATTTCCTCTTCAACAAGGGCCATTATCCACTCGCCGGCTTGGCCAGAGACTTGGAAGATGTTGAGGAGGCATTCGCTTAATCTCTTGAGCTCCTGCGGTATCATCGTTGCGATCTGGAGGGTTAGTCCGTTGGAAAAGCGATGTAGCAGTTCTGACATTGGCTGATAATCCCGCGCCATCAGAATCACCCCTTCCTCTGCTTTGACACGAACGAGCAGCTCGCCAACAGAGTTGCCATACATGTTAACCATGGGCCACCACTTTTCCACCTCTTGGCCAGATTCCATATCATCAAGATAAACGTCGACTTTTCCACAGGTCTGATCAAAAGAGATGCCCGCGTAACCCCCAGAACTGTCGTTGCCAGAGAAGGCATCTCTTGCCAGGTCCTTGGCATAGTCCCGGGCCTTTGATCCGTTATTTGGCGGTGTCGTCGGCCGCTTTTTGAGCAGCAGACTGGCCGTCGACAAAGCCGCTGGCAAATCCTGGAAATCGAACTCTTCCCGCCAGAAAGGATCCGAAGCGTCTTTGATCATGGTCCTTGCGCGAGTTTCGCCATCCAAGAGGACTTCGACGTAATAGCCACCTTGAAGTTCTTTGTTCCCTGATGAAGGACGTGGCCCATGATGAATTGCGCGGCCCTCCCCAAACTTGGGGCTCAAGGGCGGGCTTAGCCGGGCCTCGATGATGCGAACGTTGAGAGATCGTTCCATGCGGAACATGTCTAAGGCGTTTTGCGCTTGGGCCAGTTGTGACGATTGAGACCCCGGCGACTGCAAATCTTCTGGAAGACTGATCGAAGGTTGTTTCGGGCCGTATAACTGGGGTATCGTAAACGCGCGAAGAAGGACAAGCCAGACCTCATATTGCACCCGCGAGTCCAAAGACAGGAAAATTGGTCTGAGAAGAGACAAGGATGTGGAGGTGGACGTGTACTGAGGGTAAATGGCAATGCAGAAATCGCTGTCCAGGACGGTCGGATCCAGCCGCTGAACCGCACATCGTGAAAGCTGCGATAGCTGCACCACCGACACGAGCGTGACGTCAGTGTCAGAGTACAGCTTCAGCTCACCGTTCTCTCGCAGAGTGCAAGACACACGGCGCCACCTGCGAGCACCGAAGCTCTGCACGCGGGTTCCGGCAGCAGGTCGAGCCGATCCAGTCGCGGCGGGTTGGCCGGACTTGGGAGTACCGGTATTGTTGTTGCTAAATGATACATTTGTATCCCAGAATATCATCTTTCCAACTTTTATTATGGGTGCCTCCTTCAAAAGAGAGATCTCGGAATGCCGTCGGCTGTCGAGCGGCGGCCTGCCGCTTGCGCTTGAAAGTGGCTGCTGGGGCTTCGCCATTTTGTTCTGGATTCCTTTGGGGCGGATGGGCTGCCAGCACATGAGAGCTGCAAACCACGAATCATATTCCTCCTGGGTCGGAGGGCGGAGGTGAACCTCCAGGTTAGAATTGTGCAGATTAACATCGATGTATGCGGTGTAGGATTCCGCGTCGTACGCAGTCTTGACACGGCAACCTCGCAGATCCGGAATCAGAGTCCGGTGGTAGGAGTTGTCGTTCTTGGGCTCGTATACCAAGCTGCCAGTCTCTTCGTTGATGTAACAGTACGACAACGCCCAAGGGCTCGTATCCCCTCTTCTGAAAGCCAACATGCCCTTCATCCGTCCACACGTCGACCGCATAAGTTTGAGTATTTTCTTTGCGTCTGAGGCAGGGACCGGCGAGACCCACGAATCCGGTTGGGCCGAGTGTGAATGGGGGAGCGGAGACGTGGGCCGCGGCGGCTGCTTGATCAGGCGTGCCCGCGAGCCCGAGTTGTTCCGCGAAGAGGCAACGGGAGGCGGCGAGATGGTGGATGGGTGTCCGATGGAGGTGACGGTATCGTCGAGGCCCTGGAAGGGGACCTGACCGGTCGAGTGGACTGAGCCGATGCGGTGACGGTTTTTCTGAAACAAGGAAGCTGGCGAGCGGTCCCTGGACGTCCGTTCCTCCATGGTCCGGGTGCGCGGGCGGTTGGAGGGCTCTCGGGAGCTCCTCATCGCATACTCTCCATCGTTTGACGCCGTCGCCGTGCGGTTGACCAGGCCGCGGTGCATGTGCCTAGAGCCGTCGCGCGCCAGGGTCTTGGGAGAAGTCGCGGGAGAGGTTGCGGTGCTGAAGTCGGCTTGCAGGTGGTCGTCGGGGACGGACTGGGCGATGTCTGGGTTCGACTCGGGGGTAACCGGGCGGATGGTGGAAGAAGATTGCGAGAAGGACGCGCTGGGCAACGGCGATTCATCCTGAGCGTAGGGTGCGTCTTCCGGGACAGAAGTCGCCGTCTTCTTGCGGCGCGAGGGCCGGGCGGTGTCCATGATGCCGGACTAGTCGGCGGCCGTGCGGGTGGTGCTTGTGGTGGTGTTCCGGGCTCAAGCAAACGGCGCTCGTCCGCAGAGACCACTCGGTCCGCAGCTGGTCTGCAGACGCCTGCCACTGGCGCCCGCCGCGTGTAACGTGTGGTTGTGTATGCGTGACTGGCGAGCAGACTCGGCTGTGCGAGGCCCGAGCGAGACGCAGACCTGCGCGGCGATAACGCAATGAACACGACCCGTAGCGATGGCGAGCGCCCGCATTGGTTTGCCGTCGGCGAGGGTTCGCTGGTGTGGAGGACGATCGTGCTGGCGCCGCGGGTCAGGGAGGCATGCGGGCGTCGGTCGTGCTGGGGGCTCGGGGGCAGGGCCGGGGCGTTCGCAGCGCAGGAGCAGCTTCGCAGGAGCAGGAGGCGAGCGAGAGGCTCGGTAAGCTCGGGGGTGCTGCGTCGCGCTGGGGATGCCTTCGCTCGCGCCGCAGTGTCGGTGGGAGGAGGGCGCGGCTCTGTGCGCTCTCTGGTGAGCGGGAATGGGCGGCGGTGGACGTGATGAGAGCGGTGTTTGTCAGGGCGGGCCTGGTGTTCGTGGTTCTGCCTTCGCTCGAGCGATGAATAGGGCCGGGCGCTCGTGCCAATGCGACAGGGAAGCCCAGCAGCGTGCCCGCAGCGGTTAGGGCGCCTGCTCGGAGCGGGAAGAGAGGCGCTCGGGCAGGCCTGATGCTCGACTCGCCTCTGGTGCTGGGTTGCCGGTCCTGCCCATCGGTGCGGCTCCCCCCCCGAGCAGCCCGCTGGAGTCCACCCAGGTGCATGCAGCGATCTGCTTGAGCACCGCCGTTGCACCGCGCTGGCTGACACACTTCTCCCCTTGCGAGGCCAAGCCTTCGATCTGACGCTTCCACGCATGCATCCACGCCCAGCGTCGCTCAACTGCCCAACGGCGCCGCTCACCGCATGCAGCGCCGCGCACTGAGCACCGCCGCTCCACGCCCAGCGCCCGCCGGCCTGCCGCGCCCGCCCCCGTACCATAGCCGTCGAATCGCTGCCCTCCCAATCGGCGCCCGCCCCGCCCACTGCTAGTCGTCCATCAGCAGCGCCCGTCAGCGTCTTGGGCGCGCCGCCGACGACGCTGCAAGGGAGCGACCCGCCGCCATCTGCGTGCTGCCTCTCCCGCCCCTGGAAGTCCCAGACCCTTCGCTTGGAACAGCGCAGCGAGCACTCGAGCCACCCGTCGGGGCTCCCTGCGCCCTTTCTCATTACCGTGGCGCTGGGAACGGACAGCTGGCTGCCCGTTTGAATGCCTGCTGCTCCAGCATTGCACAAGGGCCACGAGCCATGTCAATAATTCTCCTATGTATCTAACTCTCCGAGCACCACATACGTGGCGCCACAACCGTGTTTCGTCCTGAGCTGCCGTTGTTTCGCACCGTCTGTGACCTCGAAACACCCGCCGTGCAGCCGCCAATGGCCTGCTGCTGTAATGAGGGCGGGTTCCTGACGTTCTGTCCCTGTCTTGCATTGCTTTTTTTTTTTTTTAAGCCGGGTGAACGGCCCGTACGTACCTGTGCTGCGCTGCTGCAGCAAGCTGCACCTGGATGTCGGCGTCAATGGCCGGGCAATGGAGTTAAAAAGGCCGTCAGGCACCCATTGCCTTGTATCAGAATGTCAGTCGGGCGCCGAATAGGGTCTTGTGCCCCATCTATTCTTTAATTGACTGCCTTATGCAGCTATAGAGCTTTTCACAAGTGTCGTGCGCTTGTGTCGCTTACCAGCCGCCCGAATCCATTTGCCGGGACCGCGTCTATTGTACAAGGCTGATCAGCACATGGCTTCTTGGTCCCAAAAAGCCTTCCTTGTAAGCACAGAGCCCGAGCGACAGGAGAGACGTGTCCCGTGTTCTAGCCCGACTGTGGGAAGTCAGTTCATCAGGCCTCTGCCAATGAATCAGCATTCAGCCATCTGACAGCCGGTGAATCAGCTCTCGACAAGTCGCCCCCACTGCGCCTGGTGCACATGCTTGCTACAAGCAGATCCGTAAGCAAATGCAACTCTGCCATACTCGGTGTATCTCAATAACAAGTATCTCAATCATGACGTGTGTACTAACCGTCATCCATCGCAATCGGTATAAACGTCCCAAAAAGGGGTAAAGAATCCGTCTCCATCATGCTCCAGCACGGAAAAAAAAAATTTAACGTGTAAGATGAGAGATAGACCCCACCCACAGAAAAATCAAGAACAGAGAAAAACAACCATCACCGCGAAGGGGAATCTGCCTGCTTGAAAGAGCAAACCACGCCAACATGCGCCCATGGTAAATCTTCTGCCCGTAAAAAAAAAAAAGAATGGAAAAAGAAACCAACCTAAAAAGTCAGGCAGAAGCAGAAAAGGCGTTCGTAGAAAAAAGCAGAAAAGGGGTACTCCGCGAACCAAAGCATACCTAGCCATCTGCACAGGTCCATCCCAGCTGAGCATCCTGAGCACCCAGATTACCCGTACTCGCACCGTCATGGCGGTGGCCAAGCCTGAACACATCAGCCCCTCTCATCACCATTCACATTTCGCATGTTCAGCCTGCCAAGCAGTACGACGTCGTAACTCGTGCCCAACCACAATGATCCTGGCTCCTTCACCTGAATGGCGGTCGATCTGAGCCTTCTGGCTCAAGACTAGCAGCACTCATGGGTTGGCTCGGGCTTCTCGCGCCGCTCAAGTCACCGCTGCCAGTCTTCCTCAATGCCTGTCGCATTGTCTCGACCATGAGCTCACCGCCGCTCAGCGGCGGGCTGTAAGCACCCTGAGAAAGAGTCGGACTTGCAGGCGCACCGCCTATACGTGGTACCTTCGCGTCGATTCCTTTCATGCTGGGAGCACCGCTGGTTGGGGGGCTCGTGCCGACGCCGCGAGAAGAAGCGGGGCTCCGGACAGGAGACGGCGAACGATTTGCGGTCGATGAGAGAGACATGTGGTGGATAGAGTCGCGGCTGGTCTCGGCGTGTTCTGCTTGCACGACATCTGCGAAGGAGATGAAGGAGAGACGGCGCACGTCTTCCTTGTCAAAGGAGCCGTAGTTTGAGCCATCGGCCCCGTCATCCGTTTCCGACTTAGAGGCCACCTCGTCGATCGTCGGCGACGACACAGCCTCGGTGGATCCGGAACTCGCGGCGATGCTGGATGCTGCGGGCTGGTGCGCAGCGTGCATTACGATCTCGACCTCATCCGGGTTCAAGTGATCGTCCGTGATGGCCTGGGCCGAAGCTTCCAGCACCGGCGGGATGTGATCCTCGGTTTGGATGTGCGAGGGTATAGCGGGCGAAAGTTCGCCCGGGAGGGTGTTCTCCTGCACATTGCGCTCGAATATTTGCGATGAAGCCGGCGAGTGGAGCCGCGGCGAGGAGGATCTGTAACCCCTGCTAGGGGACGCGGCGGACGAAGCATAGACGCGCGGACTGCCCTGAGGCGTGCAGACAAAGGCCTGGCGGGCATCGACGGGCGGCGAATGCCTTGGTGAAATAGGACGCACGGCAGCGCGCGCAGGCGTTGTCTGCAACTGCGACGGCGGCGCAGTCGCGTTTGCAGGCACGCCGGCTGGGGTGCGCGGCGGCGCCTGGTCCTGCTGCTTGACGGGCTTGTCCTCCTTCTTATCGGCGCTGTCCTTCTTTCGCCCCAATCCGAAGAAGCGGCGCTTGCCGGCCGACTTTGGGGTCGCGGCTGCGTCGTCGTTGGCGGCGTCGCCGTCGCCGGTGGTGCGGCGCTCTGGCAACAGGGCGACGGAGGAATTGCGCGGGCTGGGGCCCACAGGCATGGCCTTGGGTGGCTCCTGCAGGGCGCTCATTGAGTCGCTCGGAGGGCGGGTCGAGAGTGGGAGGAGATTTGGCGGGCGGTGGAGAGGCGATGCGAAGAGAGTGGTGTTGCGCTGGGGAGCGGGAATTGGGCGAGGCGCGGCGCTGGGAGCGATGGCTTCAGGGCCGGAGTCAAGCAGGCGTCACAGCAGGCAGCGGGCGAATGCGCAGAATCACGCAGGATTGGCCGGTCCCTGGGCTCTTGGAGGGCGGCGTGTCTGAAGAGGACGGACGACGTGGAGAGTGTTTGACGGGCGCTTCAGCGCAACGGTCCTCGAAGGCGCGTCATGTGCCGGATGACCCAAGGCCAAAGTCCAAGCTTGGAAGGCTGCACGCCGAAAGTCCAGGCCGCACCCTCGTGGCAGCAGGGCAAGTGGGGGATCATACGGCGGGGACCAGCAGAAACCTGCTGGCCGGCGCGCCCGATCGTCGCCGCCTCGCATCTTCACGCCCCTGTTTGCAATGATGCCAGCAGGCCTCTACACTGTGGGTTTCGACTGCCAATGACGACGCCGCCCCGATGTCACGCAGCACAGCACCTCCGCCGGCAGCCGCAGGCAGCTAACGCGCCGTTGGAAAGGGTCCACCCCGCCAAGCGGCGCCTCGGGCCTGCCCTTCTCACCTCACTCTCGCTCGTACTATCCGGCCCAAGACACTCCAGCGCCGACCGCCCACTCCCAGCTGATTCAGGAGCCGCCGCCGCCTGTCGATCAAGCATCCAAGCATCCCTATGACGCCGGTGGTAATGCTGATCGGCACCCGTCACGTTTGGGCTTGATGGCAAGTAACACGAGTAATTCGCCGCAGCCAGCGCGCGACACGACACCGCTCGCCGCCACGCAGCCTGTATACGTATCAGCCTGGCTTCTCGGCTGCACCCGCTTATCGCCTGCGCGGAGATTGACATTCTGTGGTAATGATTCGGGGGCTGCTGCGTGACCCCAACGCTCGGTCTCTCGGCCGTGTTGCCCGCCTTCGTGCAGTGCCTATTCGGGTAAGCCTGTGTCTGCTTCGCATATGCCGTCATGATCTCCTTCGACTCGATTGTTTGGGGCTGCCGCGCATCCACGTTACCAGAGCACCGCGGCACCGGCTCCTCCTTGGATGCGCGCATGCTGGCCCCTGGCTATCTCGGTATGGCCCGTCATACCCGAGTGCTGCCCAATCTAAGCCCTTCCAATCTTCCGGGTCAGGAGCATTTAAAACGTTTGGAAAGTACCAAGGCATGGTGGTGGGTCTGCTGCCTGTACTCACCGACTCGTTTGCTGCCCTATCGACGACGAACCTTCGGCGAAGTTACCTCGACAACCACGAGACTACTCAAACCTTGTCTTCTGGCAAAAACGAGCGTAGCCCTTTGACTCGTGACCATGGCCCTTCCAGTTAAACTTGCCGAAGCTAGTATAAAGAGAAGCCAAATTTGGACTTGTGATACCTTCCACGGAGCGTCCAGAGGCCCGCATCTCTACCTCTTTCGTTTCTGAGATTACCGAGTTGCAAATGTCAGTGCGGTTTGTTCATGTCGGTAAGGAAGTTGCCGAGGCTCGTAGGATTTTCCATTCAGCCGCCCGAAAGAACGATGTGCGTAAGGATTTTGGTCGTGCTCTTCTGTTGCGCGAGCGCGCACCGTCAATCTGGAAACGCAATCCGTTAAACGTGGGTGAAATTAATTACCGTAGGCTTCTCTATTTTCTGCGCTGCGCTAGAAGACTGCGGGACGGACATCAACCCTGATGGACTTCGGAATCGTCACAGATCTGTGGAGGCTAAATATGCCAGCACGGCCCGTTTGCCTAAGTAGTTGGTTCGTACCAAGTCGTATCAGATTAGTCGTCCAGATCGCAATTTATTACTAGACTTTGCAATCGAGGATTGCGGGAGAGTGAAGAACTTGGGGTTTGATCATTGAACCACAATTGTCTTAGCGCGCAAATTTTGACGCGTTGATTGCATCTACACTATCTCTCTACATGAACACCACCGGCCAGCCTCTGCAATCGGCCTAGGAACGATGCATCATGCTCAGCCGTTAGAGAGTCGTGAGTCTTCCAAGGTCAAAACAAGCCATTGCGTGCTCTGAAACCTCAGCGCATGACTGAAGGAAGGCCGAAGGTGAATTCCGTCCGTGACTGGGTGCCACACCCATGCCGCATCCCTGTCTCTATCACACTTCTTTGTCTCGTGCTTGTTCGTCTCCCATGCTTTCCGCCCCCGCTTTGTCCCAGATGTGTTGTTATCTTTAAGCCTTTCATTCTAAGCTTTCGCCACCTCCTTTTTTTTCCTTTCCCAAGTCTCATGACCATGCAGTGATGTGGGTGTGAATGTGAGGTCTAGTATGGACCGTTCATACCAAAAGTCTCGTCCGCCCTGGCGCGGAATTTGGCAGCGATCGGCGGACGGGACTTTTGGTATGAATCTCCGTACTGCAACAGACAACGTGGTCGAGTCGCCCATCCATACATAAATGGACAACATGTATGTAAATAATTGCAAAACAAAAGTCTGGCCCAGCTTTGCTAGAATACCAAGCGAACCAATCTGGTAGATCCAATTTGGTATCAGAGTTGTGAACCATTGAAGATCACGACACATGCTTAAAAAGCTTTGCTGATGGTGTGGTTGAATAGCATGGGTAGTGGAAAGTTCAATATCACTTTTGCGAATCACACAGCACACCTGTCCTCATGATGTGTTTAGGTTGCTCAGTCATCCATTTCATTTCCGGATTTCAAACCTGCTCTGAACCCGGAGTACATACTTTTTGAAAAATTTCTGTTTCCCGCCAATCAACCCCTACAGTCACCTGCTAGTAATGCATGCCTCTGCTACCAACGATATCATCGTGAGCAGGCCGAAGCTTTCGAAAAGAACAAACCAAACAAAAACGCCCACTTCTCAAGCTGGATATGTTCGGTTTGGGGGTTGTTTTTCTTCTTCCCACGCGGGACTGCAGTGACCCTCATCGGCATGTGAGCTGCCGGTCTTCAATCAAAACGCCAGAACAGACGGAACAGTGATGACCGCTCCGAAGAAAAGCAAATTAAACCCCATCTCTCATACTAAACCAAATTGCGCAAAGCCCAATTCCCCGATTACCGCTTCCTAGCGGCGTTATTGGCGAAGAGAAGCTTGAATCCGTTCTTCAGCGCACGCATGTCTGGGTAGTGATTCTTCTGAAGCTCGAAAGCATTCGGGATGACTTTCACAGGCCAGGAAGCGAGCTCAGCTTGTTGGCCCGCTTTGAAGCAGAGATGGAAGTACCCAGGGAACTTCGGGTTGATGCAGAACGCGTACATGCTACGTCTGGGGTTGGCTTCAGTGTAAGTCGTAAGCCATTGCTCTGTAGACTTTTGTTAGCGAATTACGGTTCATGGATTCGTAATGCGAAATGCCTACCGGTCTGCGCCCTGCTACCACTCTGGTATTTCTCGTCCGTCATCATCTCATCGACCTTCTTGGCCATAGCCTTGACGTGAAGTACGATCAACTCGTCAAGATCACTGTACGTGTATTTACCACCGATCTTGAGAGTACGTCCCAGACTGAACTCGTTCTCCTTATCCAACTCCAATACGTCGATGTGCTGATAGATGTTGTCAGACACCTTCCAGGTAACAGCAAGGTGATCCAATCCCTTGGAAGAAGGCCGGATAACGACATCGCCCCGACCTTGAGAGCCAAGGAACTCCTCCGCCTGGGCGGCGTTGAAAGGGCGGAAGAGAGGATGCTTGATGACACGCTGAGCGCGACCGGTCTTGCTTTCCTTTTCCTTGGCTTCTGCGTCCTTGTCGGCCTTCTCTTGGTCATCCGCCCATTCACCTCGAGGGCGGTCGATGTGCCGGTTGTGACCATCCTTAAGTTGTTTCTCGTTGAAAGAAACCTGACAGGACAATGCCTTCCGATTAAGGAAGGTAACCTTTGCTTGCACAGTCTGGTTCGACTGAAACACTTGCCTCGGGTCAATACCACGCTCCCCACCCACATTGTTGGGGAACTCAGGCTCGTTGCAGATGGCTTCCATGCCGCAGTCCAAGCGTCCTTCGATGTGGTCGGGGAAGACACGTCGAATCTTCACGGGAACAATCATGCCCTCAGATAGCGACTCACGAGTCTCTCCGGTGAGCATGGTGTAGATCTCGTCAGATGTCATGTAAGTAAACTTGTTGCGCAACTCCTCATATGGCACCTGCAATTCGGCACGGATGGTCTCGAGGGTGGCGCGCTTTCGCTGATGGAATTGTGCCTCCAGCTGCTCGGCATATTCTTCCAGGACCAGGTCGTTGACCTTTTCTTGAGCATCCTCACGGATGAGCCTCTTTACTACCGCGCCGGGGCCATTCTCATCTTGTTCGGCCTTGATGTCTTCCTCGTCCATCTCAAGTGCATCCGCCGCCATCTTGCGACCAAGATCATAATCTTCAGGATGCACACGAGTGGAGTCCAGGTAGTCGGATTCTGGCTCTGTCGGGTCATAGCTGATGTAGAGGAAGCTGGCACAGTTCGTCCAGACTTTGGGGCCAACGGATGGAAGAACCTTCTTGTCAGGGTCGCCTACAAGCTCGTCCCTCGTGTATACAACTCCGCCGTTGAGATTGGTGACCTTGAGAAGCTGCTGTGCCTTTCTTGGCCCAAGACCACACACGTACGGGATTAAGTTCGCGAGATAAGAGTCGGCGATGGCATCGTTGATCTCAATGCCGACAAGGTTCACGATGTCCACCATCGCCATCTCCAGGTACTTCATGAGTTTGTCTTGCGGGAGAAGGATTTGGTTCGGGTCGAAGGAAACTGAGATGATGTCTTTGCCGAGAGCAGCGTATTCCTTCAAGGGGCTTTGCAGGAAACGGGCTAGGGCGATACAGTACTTCACCAACGGAGGCTGGCCAGGATGATCCACATTGGACCTGTCGCTGGTATGGTAAAGTCGTGCAATCTCGTCGTTGACCATGACGACCTCAAGCTTGTCGCTCTTTTCGTTGCCGTCCTCGTCTTCGTAGTCAGCGCAATGGAGATCATGATCATCCACGATTTGTTGGAGATCCTTGTAGAGCTTGCGAGTCTCCACGGAGAAGCCGGATACGCCAATGACATCGGGTCTCCGCCGCTGAATCAACTCAACAAGGTCCTCGATATCCTTCGCGTCAGGAATGTACTTTTCTTTGTTTCCAGGTCGGAGGTCGTTGAACTTTCCTTGCTCGAGCACACGGCCTTCCTCATCAACCCAGGCATAGCAGACAGCGTCGCGGCCAGGAATACCGTTACCGTTGGACAGTGCGAGAACTCTGGGGATGGTACCAAGTTGCATGCCCTTCGGCTTGTACGGCGCCTGATCCAACTTCTCTGCGTATCTGTCCTTGCATTGTCTGGCCAGAGCATTCTCGCACTCTGCCTTGACAGTCTCCTTGACACCTTTGGCAATGATCCTTTCGAGCTTAGGCAAAGCCATATCCAGGATCTCTGACCGAAACTTGTTCCAGTTCGCGGCACGATCGCTAGTTCCATCCGAGCTGAGCAGTGACCTAAACTCTTCCTTGATCCTGTCGTAGTTCTGCAAGCGGACTTTGACTTCAACCATGCCTTCATCTTCGGCCTTAAGCATCCGCAAAAACAACTCAGGCCTCCTAGCCATGGCTGTGTACTCCTGGTTGCGCAGATACTTGAATTCGTAGTACGGATGATCCTCAGTGATCTTGCGGAGACCCTTCTCGGTTCGGTAGATGTCGAAAAGTCCACTGGTGTAGAAGGTGCGTCGCATAATGCTCCGCATCCTCGGGCTCATGACAAGCTCTTCCGCAAACATCGCCTTTGCTGAACGCAGGACTGCAGCGGAAGTCTGGTACTCCGGAGGCTCCAATAGATGATCGGCCATATCCTCTGGCATTTCTTGGGGATCCTCAGGATACAAACGGTGGCCTTCCTTCTGCAGGTTCTTCGCGTAATCGTCAGGAGTGATGCCAATGGCACGAACAAGGTTGTAGACCTTGCTTGCTCGGATTCTCTCATACACGGTGTTGCCGCCGCGCGTCCGTTTCTGGACACCAGTGCCGGCTTCCGCCTCCATGGTATTGACGTCTTTGAGCTGAGCCGAGTACGTGAAATGGATGTAGTCTTGGATGTCCTGGATCTCTTCAATCGATTCGGCCTTTGTGAGAAGCATCTCGAACACAGGATCCTCAACATTTGAAATGGTCCTCAGCGTGTCGTAGGTCTTGATGAGGGCCTCTCGTTTCTCTGACAAAGCTCGAAATTTCAAGTCCAGTTCGAAGATTTCCCATAGGTCTGCTTGAGTGAGAAGTCGCTGGGGCCCGGAATTTCCGTCAATGTCGTCTTGATCTTGCTGGGAGCTGGAGTGGATCAAGTAGTCCTTCCGGTGGTTGAAGATGAAAGGAACTTCCAGATCCTCGATATTCATGAGCTCCAAGACCTTTCGAACGGCCTTCTGGAAGGGTTGTTCGCAGCTTTGGCCAAGGCGCTTCTTGGGCCAGAGGAGTTTGGATACCCAGAGGGCCTCTACACCCAAACGGTTTGCCATTTCATCTTCGTCGAGTTCCAGTGGTTTGAATGGCTTCCTAGCAAGCTGGAACCGCTCAGGGACGTCAGTAAAACGGATCGTGTTGTCCTCGTCCGTCATCATCTTCTCTGCGAGCTGGGATGGCTCGAACACATCCTTCAGCTCCAAAGGCTTCTCGTCTCCCAGTTCCTCCTCGTCCTTCTGTTCTTGAAGCTCCAAGGCCCAGTCGTATTCTGTGCCATCGCCGAATGCATTCCGGTAATCCTCCATTTCGGCCTCATCCAATCCAGCCTCCGGGAAACCCACACCGGCAACGGTCCTCTTGCCAGGCCTGGCGACCTCTCGGTCTTCCTCGTCTTGTAAGCCCTCTTCGTCGTCGAAGACGTCTTCTTCAATGAAGTCGGCGAATTCATCGGTGACGCCGCCCCTCTGTTCCCGGCGGGAGGGCCTCTCGTCATATCCGTCGCCAAGGTCCTCGTCTTCATCGGAGAAAATATCGTCGACACCGCGGGGGCCTCGTTCCGGACGCTCTTCCCTGTGGCCGCGCTTGAGGCGCTTGAATTTGGACTATGGCACGTCAGAACCAGTTTGCACAACAGGATCACACAGACGCATACCTGAGTGGGCTGCTCCCGAGGGACTGTCTCGCCGATGAGGTCAAGGTCCTCCTCGTCTAAGGCAGCTTCTTCTTCCTCACGCTCGGCCCGCCGCCTCTTTCTCCTCTCGCGCCTGCGGGCGCGCCGCTCCTCTTCATCCTCTTCATCTTCGTCAACGATGAAGCCTTCGCGAATCTAGAAGGGACGTAAGGTGAGCGTGTTGACGCAATGGCAGGAGAAGGGTGGCGCAGATACTTACAGCGGCGGCGGCTTCCTCGTCGTCGTCCTCGTCTTCCTCCTCGCTGGAGTCGTCCATTCCGCGTGTATTGCGGGCCGGCTTGCCCTCATTCTGGCCGGCATTTTCCTCGTCGTAGTCGCCGTCGTCAGACTCGCTGCCTAGCTCGGCGGCGGTGTCTAGCAGGGGATGCGCCATGTTGTGAAGTTACGATCGGCCGGCGAGATGCGAGGCTTGTGTAGCTGACGTGGCGGGAAAGCGGTGCGCCGGCGGGGGCGCGCGACAACGAGGCTGGCCGAGGTGCTCGGGCGCGTTTGGTGGATGGAGTTGTCGGCTTCGCAGCAGCGCTGGTCACCGCGACGCCAGCAGTGAACATGAAAGCTGAGCGCGCCAAGGCGGCGGCGTGCCAAGCATTTTCTCACCGCCCGCCGGATTGGGCCGCTGACATAACCGCAGGTCGGGCCGTACCCGACCCGACCCCTCCGCGCAGCGAGAGACAAGCGGACACTGTCCTGGCGGCTCGCCTCTGTGCGCCGTGTCCTATGAACCCGGCCGCTATAGTTGCTCGTAACGGCCTCACATCATCACCTCGCTTGCCAGGCGATGGCACGCGCAAGGAGCGGCAAAACGCAACGCATCTCGTCTGTAAGATCGCCGGCGCCCGTAGGCACATGTGAAACTGAACGTGGCCGCCAGGCCGCGTTGAAGCCTGAGCGCTCAGAGCAGCGCGCGATGATTTCTGCGGATCATGCAGAGAGGAGCCTCCGCAGTGAAACAGCCCCGCTGCCGCTAGTCCGTGATATTCATGACTTGCGACTCCGTCTCATTGTGCCACTGGTCAAATAGCAGAGCTGCCGCGATGCGGCTTGCAGGAACCACCAGTGCCCGCCTGCTGTTCGGACGCTGATTGAACCGCCGCCCACTGCACGCCCCGTGCCCCACGCCCCAGCCAGCGCGTCACGGCGTTCTCGACTGCAAACGCCCGCTAACCACCACCGCCGCTCAAAATCCTGTTCCAGCCCACCGCGCGCCGTTGTCCTGTCTGCTCACCTCGTTCGCTCGCACCCGACCAGCACTGCTGTCCTTGAGCGACTCTACCCTCCAACCGGACCCACCGTCGCGCCCAAAGCGGCAATCCAATAGTTAGACGCCCTGCCCGACGGGCACCACACCCGGTACCTCCTTTCGCCAGCGGACTCCCGATTGGTGCACCACGCTTCCGCCGCCGCAACGCCCTCGCAGCTCTGCCGCCGTTACGTCCCTCCAACTCCTGACCTCTTCTGCGGCCGCCAGCCCACCGCCCACCGCCCACCACACCCCCCACAGCCCATCGAGCACAGTGACGCAACCACGCGCCCAACATGGCGGATTCTCAGTTCAAAGTCCGCACGATGAAGCGGAAGAACGTCAAGGGCCTGGCGCTGAATGCGCCCCAGCCGCGCGCCGCGCAGTCTGGCGCCGACGCACAGCTGCCTGGATCGCGCCGCGACGACGACAGGGCCGCCGGCCAGCTGGAGATTGGCGTCGAGTTCAGGCTGGACCTCAGAGCGGAGGACCTCATCGTGATAAGAGAGCTCGGCCATGGCAACGGAGGCACCGTCAGCAAGGTCCAGCATGCTGCTACAAAGGCCATCATGGCCCGCAAGGTGCGTGGATTTATCTGCTTAAATCCGAAGCTGTCCCGATTGTTAACAATCTCCCTGCAGATTATCCACGTCGAGGCGAAGAACGAAGTCCGCAAGCGGATAGTGCGCGAGCTGCGCATCATGCACGACTGCGCCTGCCCGTACATTGTATCGTTCTACGGCGCCTTCCAGAATGAGTCGGGTGATGTTGTGATGTGCATGGAGTATATGGACTGCGGGTAAGGTGACCCACGGCTCTCGGGAGTACCAGGAGAAGTCTAACAGGAATGCAGCTCGCTCGACGGCATCTCGAAGAACTTTGGCCCCGTCCGCGTCGATGTACTGGGAAAGATCGCAGAAGCAGTTCTTGGCGGCCTCTCGTACCTGTACAAGCAGCACCGGATCATGCACCGCGATATGAAGCCGTCCAACATCCTGGTCAATTCTCGGGGACAAATCAAGATTTGTGACTTTGGTGTTTCGAGCGAGCTGGAGGGCTCGGTCGCGGAGACATTCGTCGGAACCGGCACCTACATGGCCCCGGAGAGGATCCAGGGCGCAAAATACACAGTCAAGTCGGATGTCTGGAGTGTGGGATTGACCCTGATGGAGCTTGCCATTGGCAAATTCCCCTTCAACAGCGACGCGGACGACGAAACCGGTGGACCGCAGGGCATTCTGGACCTCTTGCAGCAGATTGTGCTCGAGCCCGCCCCCAAGCTTCCCAAGAGCGATGCTTTCCCGTCGATTCTGGAGGAGATGATCGCGCGCTGTCTGATGAAGAATCCGGATGAGCGGCCAACGCCTTGGGATCTATATGTATGTGCCTCGTCACCCCTCTATCCTTTTCCCTTAAGCTAACTGTTCAAACAGGAAACGGACCCCTTCCTCCTTGCTGCTAAGCGTACTCCGGTGGACCTCGAGGCGTGGGCGGTTAGTATGATGGAGCGCCAGAACCGCAAGTCCCATCTGCAGCCGACACCTGCATCTGCAAAGATGCGTGAACAACTCCGCGCATCCCCGAGTCACAGCCCAACGCCGTCTTCTGCTTCCAATGGCCGTCACACTCCCACCTCGAGCCATACCCCACGCTCTAGCGGTAGTCAAGACTCCAGAGACGGTAGAGAGAGACCACAGTACCCAGCCAGGACTAGCAGCGCGGGCCAACTATCTGGCGGTCAGCCCATGCAATTGCCGATCAGGCCAGCACCCCCGCCAAGCAACCCGCTTCCGCAGCCGCCGAGGAAAATTTGAGCGCTGCATATGGGCGAGAAACAGTGCAGAATCCTAATGAGACTGAATCTCAGGGTGTCATGCAAGTCACGCCGCCACTGGAAGTAAAGGATGAATAGCTGCACTGCGAACACGCATTAATAAGACGTGTTTCAGGCATTGATCCTTGCACTGGTGTGCTGGGGAGACTCCTTTTCCCGCGTTGTGTTGGATTAGGTCGTTGGGTTCATAGCATTCATCGGCGCCCCATCCATAGGGATTTCCCTTATTTTCCGTCTCCCGTCTCCGATCAACTTTTCTCAAGGATATCCTGTCAGTGTCCAATTCCGGAAATCAGCCTACGCATCTTCTGGTGGCGGGAAGGGGTGGAGTTTTGGGTGTTCGTAGGATAGGAGGCAGGAGGTTTATTAGGGGAAGTCGTTTTCAAGCTTTTTCGAAATCTTTGCGAAAACGGAAAGAAATCTGCATTATATCAATGACACTGTGGTTTGATTCTTGATCTATCCCGCCGCTGATGTTTTCGTTGTAGGATCGTCCTCAAAATTCGTTCCTCTTATCTCCAGTACATGCCCAAAATAGCACCATCTCTGCTCAAATATGTTGGGGCCGAAACACAGGGTGCATCGGGAACCGAGAGCGTCGAAACAAGGGCCCCTCAGACGTTCAAGAGACTATGAAACGGACGATCCGTAAGAACGCGCGGATTTAACGTATCCGTGCCCCCTCGGGAAGCAGGCCGAACAGGGGAATGATCCGTAAGCAAATTTCTGAGACGACACCATGACAACACCTCATGCGCAGAAATGAAAGTGCTCGAGCTGATGGGTGAGTCGCTGTATCACTAGGCGCCCTCACGTCCCGGTGGTTGCTCCGACCTCCCAAGAGCAGTTGCGGCTTCATACACAAATGATGCACCCACCTCCCATCCCCTCTCCGCAATTAAAGCAAATTGAAGGCTTTAATGTAACAGGATATGTTTTTTCTCCTCAGAGTATCGTCCTCTCAATTGAAAGATTGTCTATTGGATTTATCGCCATTGAGTTCTCAAGCCGCCTATCCAATGACCAACCACCAACAATACCTGTAGGCAACATCAATCGCAGCGCCAGCGTGCATATTAACTCGTCCTGTTCATCGTCTTTTAAGTAAATGAACAGCTATGTCTCCTAATAAACAACTTCATAAAACGTCTAATGTTGAAACGATGAAGCGTATGATATTTGAGTTCATTCATGGGGAGTCAATGATAAGCTAACTAGATACATAATGCCGTCTTTCGAAATATGACTTCTAAATTTTCTGTTCTCAATTGTCGCTTGTCAAATATGTCATTAATGAATGCTTATTTCCTTGCATTTAGTTATTCCAAACAATCTGGCTGCGATTAAGTTATTTAGAACTTCCTTTTTCAGGTATTGAATGATTTTACAATTCAAAGAAGAAACATACCCCGGAAAGCTGTGTGTCGTATTGAAGTCATGTAAAACTATTATATCGTAATCACAGTAGTAATGCAGCGAAGTTCTTCATAGGAAACGAAGGGCTCAAATCTCCCATAACCCGCTACTACCATAGCTACAGCGTCTAAAGAGCAGTTTATCTCTCGCAATTACCGAATGGTGGCGAAGAGAAGAAGGTCATGACTAGTAATAATTGCATTCCTGTACTAGGAGATGTGGGCGTTAATAGACGAATGCAAGTCTCAGGATAGTACAAAACACATTTCAAAGCCGAACACAATCACTAGAATAAGTAGGGTACTATGTCGAATAAGAAAGGTTTTAGGGAAGCTCAACTCACTTGTCGTCGGCTGCGGCAAGCTAAACTTACAACCCGTCATAATGGCAGCAAAACGCGCGTATGTCCGTATCCTGAGTAATAACCGTGAGCTTTCGCTGAAAACACCCTAGACCCCATTGACTCTTGTAGGATGCAATCGGAGGCTCTATTGTAGTCGGGATAGTACGGTGTCAGTTACTATTATTGACAAGGTATGTTTACTATTGTCTTCACGCAGTCAAACAACCTTGTTCACTCCTATGAAAGTTTCGATATTCTAGTGTAGAGCATCTATCGTTCAAAGCGGAGGTGATCAGCAAAAGCGAGCCGAACCGCCTGGTAAACAGACGTGCAAATGGGGCTGCAATTCTGCTGAAAGTCTTGGGTAGAAAGGGGAATATATCTGGTCAAACGCCACCGAGCCCTGGATCAATTGTATTTTCGTTCCCCAAGATGACGGGCCTAGCAGCAAGCCTATTTCTTCCCGCTGAGTAGACGCCTTCAACACCTCGCTCGTTCAAACGCCAGCATTATACATAGCTCGTAGCCATATGGCAGCAGGTACTCTTGTGATGGATATCATTGCCTCTGATCCCTACCCTCCTTTAGTGTTTTAAGAGAAAAACTTGGCATAAGCCGCCTTCTCCTTCTTCTTAAACTCGGCAAGCTTCTTCTTAGCGTTGGTCAGACCGTTAAGGACAGCCGAGTCATTGGGCGCAAGCTTCTGGGCTGCCTCGTAATCCTGGATAGCCTCCTCATCATTCTTGCGGGCCTCACGGGCCTGGGCTCTGCGGAAGTACGCCTTTGCCTTGTCAGCGTCGGAGGTACCCTGGACCTCGAGCGCGTAGGTTGCGCTCTTGGCGGCGCCCTCATAATCCTTCAACTTGTTCTGCAGGAGCGCGCTGTTGTTGTGCAGCTGGAAGCGGAGGGAAGACAGTTGCTGCTTGGTCTCCGGAGGATCCTTCTCCTCAACCTCGGGGTTCTCGTTCAGGTAGCGAAGACCTTTCTGGTACTTGGCGAGACCGAGGCGGAGGTCGCCAGCCTTGAAAGCCTTGTTGCCCATATCCTTGAGATCTGCGGCAATCTTGGCAATCTGAGGCGCAGTGAGCTCCTCAGATTGGTCCTCGGGGAAGTCTTCATATGGGTCGCCGGTGCTGTCGGGAATGCGTTCGGTACATTTCTCGTAGTCCTCGCCGGTGAGTTCGCCGCAGTCTGTTCAAAAATTTAGGATCAATTCACGACACACAGAGGCAAGGAAGGGGATGTAGTACCAGCAATGATAGGGTATTGCTCCTGGACAGGCCTGTCTTGGGCGGCAGTGGGCAGGTTCTCAAGCTGGCGCACGATCGACTTGCCGTTGATAACTTCACCGAAAACAACGTGCTTGCCGTCAAGGTGGGGGGTAGGCACGGTGGTGATGAAGAACTGGGAGCCGTTGGTACCAGGGCCGGCGTTGGCCATGGACAGCAGGAAGGGCTTCTCGTGCTTCAGCTCGAAGTTCTCATCCTCGAACTTCTCGCCATAGATGCTCTCGCCGCCAGTGCCGTTGCCAGCAGTGAAGTCTCCACCCTGGATCATGAACTGCTTGATGACACGGTGGAAGCCGGAGCCCTTGTAGTGCAGCGGCTTGCCCGACTTGCCCTCACCCTTCTCACCGGTGCAGAGTGCACGGAAGTTATCCGCAGTCTTGGGAACGACTGCGATGGCCGGTGGTTATTACGAGGCTACGGAACGGCGGGATCGACGGGGTGCTTACTATCATTGTACTGCGAATGGTCAGTTCTAGTAAGAGCAGCACAAGCAAAGACAGGAGGCACCCACAAGCTCAAAGGCAATGCGACCGGCGGGCTGAGAGCCGATTTGGATGTCGAAAAAGACACGGGAGCGCTCTGTTTATCGAAGGTTAGCGCGCGGCCAGGCAGCTTCGCGCGGGGTTGCACTCACTCTGATCGGCCATTGTTGCGTGGTGCGTAGTGAGCGGAAGGAGACCAGAGACCGGAACTGAGGAAAGATGCAGGGTGCGCGTTTGGAGTGTACCTGCAAGATGTAGATGAAAGCACAGCCAAAAGATATGCGCGCAAAGTCGTGGAGAGCAGGCTGGAGTCGCGGCTTCAGGAAGATTCCATTCGGCGATGACGCCCGAGCGCGGGCCGACTGGTGCCCCTTCGCGCACTCCAGGGCCCAAAACCACGACACGCGATCTGCAGCAGGGAATGTCCTGGCAGCGCCTCCTCGCCCAGAATTCGTTGCCGCACTGCTGCAGGGAAGCGCACGATTCACTTTTCACCTCCAACCTAGTATTGCACACAGACTGACACTTCTACCTCAGCTCGAGTACAGCTGGTCGTACTCATAGCAGAGCACCCCGCCCCTGATGTCCATCACGTCTCCAACGGTCACATTCTCAGCATTCACGCCCACCGACAGTGGAAAATCCAACGTGACGTTCCCTCCCTGCGCATTGTCGTAGTCCATGAGATAGATTGGTCCGGATATGTCTGTCAGCCGCGCTTCCAGATCCATCGCCTGCCATGACCACCACACACGGTCCAGATTGCAGTGGTGCATGTAGAAGATGGGCAGCATGGTTCTCAGCCTTTTGTCAACACGAGCATCTCGAAGAAAACTTACATCTGAAGGGCTTGCGTACAGATCGCCCATCTGGCCGTACGTTCCACCAACACCGTAGTGGCCACCACCGTGAACGCCAGACGCGTCAAATGATGGGCCACCCTCGACGACCCTGTCGAACCAGCCGAAGTCTGGCTGACTCAGAGTCACTTGGGTTTGGTTCATCCCAAGATATCTTCCAGCAAAGTACGGACTGAAGTCGCGTGCGAGGCAGCGCGGATTGCCGCTGAGGTCGCTCAAGGGCCCCAAGTTGACTGTCAGGTTCGCAAACGGACCGTCCTGAATGCAGCCTCCGCCGGTGCGGCCCGGAACAGAAAGCGGATCCGACGTGTTGAGTGGGATGAGCAGTCCATTGCCTCCAAAGCCTAGTATAGGATCAAACACCGGCGACGCCAGGAAGTCTGTTTCCGAAGCTACATCCAAGGTCCAGTCCCAGTACGGCTGGGCTCCTGTGTAGCCGCATTCATTGCGGAGGCCTCTCTCATATATCGCCGTGAACCACCGGTGCCAGGCGAGGAAATGGCCCTGTGCGGAGCTGTTAGCACATGACCGTTTAATCGAAATGTGCCGATCCGGCTTGGACACCGAATCGAATGCCGAACTCGCCCGGCACTTGGAATTGAGCATATTCAATCTGCTCTGCTAGCTGAGGAGATCTGCATGGATCGGCGCCTCCGACCTCGGCACTACTCAATAGCTTCAACGGTCACACGGGACTGACTGACCGTGTAGTGAATATCAAAGGTCAATATGGGCGTTAGTTTTGCAGTGTCGACGTCAGAGGCGGCAGGCATACCTGGTTGATGTGCGTAGCTACGAGATCCTCGAAGCGCGAGCCGACACCGGGCGCGGCGGCCTTGGGTGTGATCGGAGGCTTCGTCAGAAAGCATTGCACCGCGGCGAGGTACTCGAGCTTTTCGTCATTCCTGAGCGTGCGCCTGGAGAAGCATTGGTATCTTCAGCCTCCATCCCTGCAGATCTCCTCTCCACAGCACTCACCACTCCTTCCGAACGATGGGACGTTCACAGGCAACAGCTGCATTGCTACCGTACGGAGCGGCGTCCGTCGTTGGAGCTAAGGCCAAAACTCCTAGAAGGAGGCCAGCGCCACACTTTGCAAGCCTCGCCATGGATCGATTGACGAAACAGCTTGCGAATCAAAACCGCCGATCTTTCGATCTTCGGCTTATGCTCGTTGGCGCGCGGCTCTCTGGCATTCTGGCGGTTAGTCACCGGCTATAAAATTTTATCGAATGGGTCTTCCGGCTGAATGCAACTGACCTGCAGGGCTGAAAAAGACCGAGAGAGTGTTAAGACCGAGAAGGTTTTCGGTGTTACTCGGACAGAGGAAGACCATGATCAGGGAGACATTGTGAACAGCTGATCTTTAATACACGACCGAGATCTACGCCTGTGAGAAAAGATCCTGCCGCCCCCCAACGCGCCATCTATGTTAGCGAGCTCATCACCTGTGCCGCACTCAGTGCCTCGCGTAATTGTACAAGCTTCCGAGTGCTAAACCCACGGAAGTAACAACTCCCAAAAGCGCGGCTGGGGCCGAAGGCATCCGATGGCGGCTCGCAGAGATTCCGCGGCAGCCTGGCCAGTGCACCGCTGGGGCGGCACCGCGATGCGGCGCGTTCACGACAAGCTTTATGAGTCGGCATCGGGGCCCTGTTGCAACCTCTTTCTCCCGCCCATCCAAAGCGCTCGTCCCGATGCCTGCACAGCCATGAAACGTTAGTTGCACGAGTCGCCCAGACTGTACGACATGAAGCTTGCAGCACGGCGTACGCCTATCAAGAGGGCGCGGTTAAAGGTGGTGCAGGCTCTCCGCTGACCGACAGCGTTGCAGCGGGCTAGTTTCCAAATGGGCGCCACATCCGCCAGTCACGACCCACTGCGGACCGAGAGCAAACAGAGTCGAGCTGTGAGGAGCTAAGGCCCGGCCGTGGCTCCACCATCTCAAAGAGCCAGGGTTCGGATTGCCGAAGACAGCCTGTTTCGAGATGCTGTGGCAGACAACGGCTGCGCCTTTGGCTGCGAAGGGTAGCGACTAGCACTCCGCATTGGCCTGCATCATGCATCTCTGTGCACCAGGACCAGGGGGCAAATTGCGAACACGCCGGCTGCCAATCAGGCTGGGAGCCACCTCGTTGCTTCGTCGGCGATCTCCAAATGATGGGGTCAGACCAGGCAGGCTGTGCCCCGGCTGCTGCCGTCTTCCCGGCAACGCGCACGCGGACACCCTGCCCTATGTATGCCACGAGGTTCCCTACCCAGTGTCGAAGATAGATGGGCTTCCCGCCCATGCATTCCGCACCCGCTGCTCGACACCCATCCTGCGGGTAGAATAATTGATCTCCATATCCCTCACCCTCGGTACCAGCAATTGATCCTCCCATGAGTTCCATCAATCAACCCGCCGATAGTGGTCGCATAGCTTTATCGTCCTGACCATCATGGCTCCAACCGACTATGGTCCGACCATCGAGGTGACGGCCTTTACCCTCACCAGTCTCTCCACCGCCATCGTTTCCCTGAGGTATGCCTTCCACGTCGCGTCGATGCTTCACTACAGAATCTTATTGAGAAACTAGGCTATACTGCAACGTTCATCTGTTGAAGAGGGCTGGTCTCTCCGATGTCTTCATGGGCATTGCAATGGTGCGTGACCAGGCTCTGTCCTTTGGGATTCCGTCTTACACATAACGCAGATCATGACCTGGGCCATAGCCGTCATCAACTACTTTCAAGTCAAGTATGGTTCAGGGAAACATTACTATAACCTATCATCGGTATGCAATCCTTCTCAAAGCATAGCTGTGTAGCGGTACTGATGGTGTATAGTCGACGCACGCTCTCGAAGGCACTTTGAAGTCATGTAATACGGCGCTCCTGAGTCAGATGCCTTCTCTTACTGACAAGAAGCAGGGTATTCTTTCCAAATCGCCTATCTCGTCGACCTCCTCTTCGTGAAGCTTTCAATCTTGTGCTTCTACTGCGCAATCTGCGACCAAAAATGGTTTCGCACCGTCATTTACTCCATGATGGGCATAGTTGGAAGCTTCACTATCGCTATGACCTTCGTCAACGCATTCGAATGCCCTAATCCCTCGGATGCCTTTACCGTTGAGATTATCATGGCCGGCCTCGGATCCTGCAGGGACCTGCATTCCATGTACTTTGCGCAGGCAGGCTTCAACATAGCAAGCGACCTAGTCATCATGTTGATACCGGTCCCCTTGCTTGCGCGTCTGCAGATGCCTAGATCGAGGCGAATTGCGCTGTTCGGCATTTTCAGCGTCGGCTTCGTCGCAGTGCTGGCATCCATCCTACGGCTGTGGACCCTGTCGATTTGGGCCAAGTCGACGGATGTTCCGTATTCCGGCGGTCCCATCCTCATATGGACCCAGATCGAATTGAACGCAGCAATCATCTCCGCCTCGTTTCCTGCGATGAAGGCCCTTTTCGCGCATACCTTCTCCGACCATCCAACGACTCGAAGGTCCTCCAGCGGTGCGCGCTATTTCAAGTATAGCTACGGGGCAAACTCTGCAGACAAGACTAAGGGTGTGAACGCAAAGGACAGCATCATCAGCTTGAAAACACTCCCATTCATGAAGAGTGCCACAGGCGAACCTCGGACATCAAAGACAATGACCAGAGGCGGCAATGCAACGCGAAGCTTCGAATCCGGACGCAGCGACGAAGAAATGTTTTTCGACGAGCCGGTCGGCCATGAGGCTGTTGTTGAGAGCGGAAAGAACTCATCGGACGGCAGCGGAGATAGGGCTACTGGACTGCAACAGCCCCAACCCACGTTCGCGACACACCAGGGCATCATGAAAAGCTTGACAGTGGAGCAAACGACAGAAAATTCTACGGGCCGTCCGCAATATTACAGATCCCATTATCTCCGCTAACATTATATCTTCACGAGAGACGATTATCCTTCACGCCGGCCACGTGGGCATGGGTTGGTTTGGCTTGGTTTTGGGTTTGGCGAACACTGGTTATACCAACATTGTTAGGGTGGCTTATTTTCTTTACAAAAAGACCTTGGCCAGGAGGGAAAAAGGCTTGGGGATTGCGATCCAGTCAGACACTCAAAGAGTTTCTTTTCCTTTCAAGATACCAAACATATGCACACATATCATATACCCCATCTCGTTTGTACAGTAGGAGCAGCTAGAGCAGGTAAAGATTTTACCCTTGAAGCTCTCATTTCGATGTCCCGGGAGTCTTCAGACACTGCAGCAGATGCCGAAATCTAGCCCAGTCCATCGGAAAATCAACCAGAGTATCCCCCTTGTTCGAACAAGCGGGGCCGCGGATTGTCACCTACCTAACTCAGCTACCCAGCCAGCCCCTGCAGCGGCCACCAATGCAGGTGATCCGACGGACACAGTTCGTTGTAGGTATCTGTGTACCAGGTTCAAGGCAAATTCCTTCCGTTTCTCCACTTTTTGCACGCGACGAGAGCAGGGGAAAGAAGGCGGGAGCTCCACCACAGCCATGAAGTTCCAGGTCCAGGCTGAACTGCGACAGGGTACGTAGCGAGGCTGATTACGCGTTATAAGCGCTACCATCAATTGGCTCAGCAACACCTGCGCGGCGAAGCCTAACAGGCGGAGCAAATCTTCCCGGCCTTGCCACTTGTTGTCGTCGGCAATGGGGGGGACGGCAGAGAAACGCACCACATCTCTCTGCAGGACGATTACAGGACTTCGGCTCTACGAGCCTGTTCCCGTTGACAAATGAGCTGTGGTTGCAACCGTGTCTTACCCCCTCTTTTTTCCTCACGCCCCGAAGAATTGGGGATCCGTGCATCACCCGAACGTGCATGGCCATGGGCTGTGGAAGCGGTCCGCGAATCATGTCCTCGGAATAAAGAGAAGCACACGGCACGCCTGCAGAGGAGAAAAAACTTATTCTGGTCTGCTAATCACATAACACCAGTCAGTGAGCGTGATGACCAACGTGCAGGCGCTGACGTCCTGTCGTTCTTCTCTCTTTTCTTTTGAAGCCTGGAATCCTTGGGTGTCTCGGGTACTCCCGAGCCGCAGGCCCGCAACTCCGAGAAGACTTGCCTTTGTGTCATTGGCTGACTGGAGCAGTGGAATGTAATTCGCTTTTCCGGGGCGCTAATTCAGCCCTGTTCACGCTGTTGACGCTGAGTGTAAGATTGCATCCTCAATTCCTTTTCTTCTCTTCCACGGTCTGTCACTAATGGTGTATAGCTTTGTTAACCATAAAGTTAGGCCTATGTAGATTTATCTCTAGCTCCTGTCGGCACTTGCTTACCCACCATCATACTATTTGTATCGAGGATTCGCGAATCGGCCGTTATGCTCGCGTCGTGGCGCTCGTGCGTCGTCGATCCCGGTTCGGTGAGTCCCCTGCCCTTGGGTGGGTGCTGGGTGGGTCTTGGTGTGCCTGAATCTCCATGAGCGCCCTTGCTACTCCAGCTGAGTCGTTGTTGATGTCCCTTGACACGTTGCGGTGGAGTATTTTCCTGTAGGCGGAATTAGCCGGGTATGGCAAGCCCAGGAAGCCTGTAGATCTAGAGCGAGCGGATGATGAAGATGAGCGTACATGTGGAGTTTTTTCTTTTTTTTTTTTGGAAGGCAGGGGGGTGATTGGATGTCTGGGGGATTTGTATGCAAGAGGACAACAGGGTGACGGTGGAGAATGTGAGACGGTACGGCTCGGACGGACGGATAGCAACCGTGATGCTCGCACGTTGCTTGATTTCTTTTCTTTTTCTCGCATAATTTGTTGCTTTTTCACGAGGGCTGAATCTGCGCAGCCTCATCACAATCGTGTGTGCTTATGTCTCATTACGGATGCTAGGGATCAGTCCCGAGGGGTGGTACAACATGAGAGCTCCTGCTAGAGAAGGACGCACCATCCCGATTCCCCGAGTGATGCCTTGTGGTTAGTTTTTTGGTAAGTATAATGACTCGCATGCTTGTGAGTTGACACGTGTATGGGCATAGCTTATTAAATGAGTGCCGATTTCTTGTTTTTTGTCTTTGATGTGCCCCGGTTTTCATGTCTCTTGCCGCAGCATTGAACACTGCGTAAACCCGACTGGTGCCCAGCCTCGATCACTCACCTCGTACCATGGCCGGGTGAATTCGGATACCTCCTTCATTTGGAATTTGTCGTGTCCAGCCTTAGCACGTGAACTGCTACTGTATATCATCTGCCACAGGCCGATCATCAACCCTTAGTCCAAGAGAGAAAGAAAGGTAAACTGAAAGGAAAAATGGAACGCCTAAAGGCCCAAGGTCTTGCTCCTTTTGCCCGAGACTGCGCCTCACCCGAAACGGTCTCGAAGCAAAAAGCATACACAGGTAACGGCGACTTGGACCAAGCTTTTGGTGCTACAGACGGAACATGCTAGTATGCTATAAAAGGCATAAAAGGCATAAAAATGCGATACCAACAGCGGCGACCGCAGCTGTCCCACAGTCTCAAGCTCCTCGAAACGTTATGCTGCACAGTCTAGCCTCACCGCGACAAGTATCTACCTGGTAGGCAGCGCCGCTTTCCTCCCGAAACTTTGTATCACGATTTTTTTTTTCGTGTGCTGTACGACTATGGTGGTTCGAGGTGGTTTGATATGCATGCTGTTAGAACATGTCTGCTTCTTGTTCGGTATCCTTCGCGGAACAAGTGGAGAGAATTGGTTGCATGGCGACGTTGGAGAATCCGTGGGGAAACGCCGATCATTGCATATAACGGGCAAGTGCCTTGTACGTAGACTCTGGGGGTTCCTGGTTTACGGGAAAGGTTGTCGTAGCCTCAATATACTTCTGACAGGAGCAAATAGCCACAAGGTTGGGATCGCCCTCGTTCTCGCGGCTACGCAGATCGCAGGGATGAGGCTGAAAACTACGCATTGAGGATGCGAGATGTTGACATGGATAATCCTGGGGGCGAAAAAAGCACAGCCGGCGTGTGGGTTTGGGATGTGTGGATACGGTGGCTGTGCGGCGCTTGAGGCAAAAGTTGCGTCAATCAATCCGCGACGAGGCGACCTTCTTTAAACTTCTAGAGAAAGCTTGACAATTTGGACGGTCTTTGCAATGCAAGCACACATATCGCTCTAAGGTGTTGTATTTCCTCTTCTCACGCCTCTGGAAAGGTTAATGCAGCACTACGTCAACACGTAGCTAACTGCTCGCCCCCAGACAATACGAAAGTGATGGAGAGGCATCCGCATCCCGCACCATTCATTCCTAGAACCATTCTATCATTCTCACAATTAGACCACTATTGAAACTGATCATAAAACCTGTCGCACATGTGTTCGAGCCGGTAGATGACCTGACTATTTATAGCCAGGCCCGAGTGAGAGTATTCTACCAATCGAGCTCGCTGCGCGGCCCTAGTTTTTCCCACAGGCCCAAGTCTGGGCGCGTCGTAGTTTTCAGGCAGCTCAATTGCTTGCACACTACGGTAAGAAACCTTGTTAGCACAGATCGAAAACAAGCTCTCCCATATTTGGCCTCCTCCTCTCGTCTTCGCAGGAGATGTATTATGTGAGACTTACGAAGATCAGCCTGACTATACTTCTCACTGACAGATGATTCTCTGCTCGCCGGCCACACTTCCTTGCCTTCTCTTCTTTCCTCCTTCAAGTGCTTCGTCATCTCGTCCAAGATTCCCTCCTGAAGTCCACGTCCGGCCGCAGCATCAAGCGGCTTCATTGGTGCCGGAGATCTGGCAGCACCTAGCAGCGCTTGGACTTCATCCTGAATGGCCTGGATGGCAACATCAGCCTGCGCGTTGTCGCCGGGCCAGTTCAGATAGATATGGCACGTAAAGGCGGTCCGGGCGGCGGATGTGGGCGAGGCGGACAAGGTGTACCAGAAGCGCCCGCTCGAAGCGACATGAAGGGAGCTCATACCGTAGGGGTCGAGGATCGAGTGCGCGCCTTGGGCAGCGATGGTGGAGAGGAAGGGCATCTTGGAAGTAATGCCCAACCATGCACTGGGGACGATGTTGGCGGCGAAGCCAGAGCTCTCCATGTGATGTACTACAAGGCAAAATGACTTTTCAGTATCGATTAGGCGTGTAGGTGTTAGGTGATGTACTCGCTTGCTTCCAGTTGATGTCTTCGTCGAAGTCGAGCTGGGCCAGGGGAGCGGACCTCTCGGAAATGCCCCAACTCTTAGCCAAGACGTCAACGACTTTGAAATTCGGCGTTGAAACTGCCTCGCAGCTCAAGTTCACGAATACAAAACCTTGACGAGTAGTGTGAGTATGGATTTCGAAAAGTCCGTTCTGGCTCTTGTCAAAGCTCTCGATATCCTCGAATGCAGGGGCCTTGACAAGGCGCCCTCTGGTATCGTAGCTCCATCCATGGTACCGGCATCCTAGAACAGCAGAGGACCCAGACTTCTTCCTGGCGACGGTATATGCGCGGTGTCGACAGACATTATGGAAAGCTCGGATGATGTGGTCTTTGCCAAGTATCAGAAAGATTGGATATTGGGCCAGCTGGAATGTGTGGTAGTCTCCTGGCTTGGAAAAATGGCTTCGATGGCTAAGGAATAGCCATTGCTTATAGGCATTGTCAGATGGCCTTTGATTGGATGGATTCCCCGTCCAGATGGCTTACCTTGCTGAAGATTGCACGACGCTCCAACTCGAATAGTTCGCTACTGGACCACCAATCATCTGGAAAGTCAGATGCTCGATATGCTTCAAGCTTTGCACTATCCTGAGGAATAGGCGTAGTCGGTGAAACCGCGCCACCGTTCTTGTCACTGACGAAGTACCTATACGCTAAGATGGCAAGGATTGCCGGCAAAATCGCCAAGAGCACAGAGAAAAAAAGAGTCATGATGAAATCCGTAGCTCCCGAAAGCTGACTTTGGTAGTGACAGCAACAGCCGTGGATATACAAGTTTCACATGGCCAGGCGACCGAAGGTTCGCATGATAAACCGTGCGAGCTAGTATCCCAATTTGGTCACGAAATCCCTTCCCAAGAGCTGTCAGGAGCACGTCAAGCAGAGGTTGAGTCGTTGATGGGCAGATGATGCGGGGATTGGATTGCGCTTCCCGTTTGGGAACAGCGTTTAGATCCCGCATGGTGGGTACCGGCCAATCATACTGTGCGCTTATGCAACAGATACCTTAGAAGGAAGCCACGTTGGGATGATGGGCAGGACAGCTGTCGGATGCTTATCTTTAGCCCGGCTCGTGCAACATAACGGTCCCGACAGTGCCAGAGAAAGTGAGCTTTGATTCATTGTTGTGCTGATCACACTAGCACGATTCGGGTAGCTTAGGGCCACCTCACAAGTTCCTAACAAACCTCGACGGCCTGCTGGTCGAGATTATGCTGTTCGAAAACCATCTCTAGAACCCGACCTTGGTAGTCTGGGAAAAGGTCAATAAACACGCATGATTGTAGGGCGGAGGACGTACAGGCCACGCCATTTTCTTTGTTGGGGTTCAAAATACCCTCAGCGTAGACACCTTTCTCCAGATTGGCCTGAGCTTTCTCGCAGAGCTCATAATCCTCGAGGGCAACTTGTCGCACAAATTTGAAGTACTCCTCGAATTTTTCGCCCGACTCCATGTGGTAGTAGTCGAACTCCATGCGCGTGACATTTGGGTCTTCAGTAGGGCAGACGCGGAAGGAGCTCATTCCACCGCCATAGACGTTGAGGGTGCAGTTCGGAAAGAAGTAGAGGAACAGGCCATCGTCGGGCTTCTTGGGGTCAGCAATGTGCTGGGAGAAGTTCTTGAAGTTCTTGACCGAGTAGAAGGTGGGAGGATAGTAGACGGAAAAGGAGGGGTGAGTGTACTGGCAATGCAGACACTCCTGGTAGCCATCGACCATGGTTTTCCAGTTGAAACGGCCCTCGTACTTGAGACTACGGCGGTGCGGAAGCTTGGTGAAGTCAACACGAGAGAGCAGGGGCTCAAGATCTGGGAAGAAGTCATCGAAGTCGGGAGCGTCGGCCGAGATGGTAGCAAAGAGGAGCCCCGTCGACGTGGTCCGGCTGCGCACTTCTTGATTCTTGATCATTTGACGGGTCAGCGGATTTCAGGTTGGTCGACGTGTGGGCAGACCGTTTCCTGCAACAGGACTTTCAAGTCCCCGTTCTCGGTGCGAGTCACGTAGACTGGAACCTGGGCGACCTCGTAGACGACATTGTCTTCGTGGAAGCGAGTGACAGGGCCTAACAGGTACCATGACTACTGGATTCAGCCATGGCTGGATGCAATATGCAGTCGAGCGTTGCTACCTTGAAGAAGACGGCGCGGCGTTCCAGGTCGTAGAGCTCTTGGCTCGTGTACCACGATGCAGGCAAGGTTCTGGGAAGATCAGGAGCCATGTTGGAGGGAAGACGTGGCCTTGAGGTGCTGCGTACATTCCGTGGCGCTTGGTCTTATAGATGGTCCGGCTAGAGCTTGACGAATACGGTTAAGCGATCCCAGGCGCAGATGCAGATAACGGTCTGGCTGCAAGTGCCCAACAAGCCGGCCATCCCCAGACTGCATCATGTCTATTTCCAGGATGAGTTGTGAGTGTGTGTGGAGATGGTTGGGTCCGTGCCGAAGGTTGGCCGGCGATGACGCGACTCGACGCGACGCGACCGAAGCTTGACGCGTCCACCAGCCACTCCATTCCTCCCATTCCTCCCCACACCTTCTCGCGCGCCATGGGGATCAACGGGCAAGTTTCCATTTTCCCCATCGACGCTCTCTATTCTAACGAAAAACAACCTTCAGAATCTGGGACATTCTGGGCGATGGCGAGATAACGCCCATTGCCCGGCTTGCTTCCGACCACTTCCAACGAACCGGCCGCCCGCTGCGCATTGCCGTTGACGAGGCCGGCTGGCGGTTCTGCAATCTTAACCCTCACCAGGTGAAGGCGATCCGCGACAGTACGACCGTATCCCAAACGCTCCCTTCTCCATCTCCATGCTGATCCGCCATCATGACAGAGGAACCGGCCGCCAACCCCGTCGAGAAAGCCATCCTGTACCGAATCCTCAAGCTGTTGAAACTCAACATCCAGCTCCTCTTTGTCTTTGACGGCCCGAGAAGACCCTGGAAAAAGGGTAAGACTGCTGGCATGATCAAGTACCAGGACATCGCCACTCTGCGTCGCCTCCTTGACCTCCTTCGCGTTCCACACCATCGCGCCCCCGCCGAAGCTGAAGCAGAGTGCGTTCGACTACAACAGGAGGGCATCGTGGATGCCGTGTGGTCCGAGGACAGCGACAGTCTTATGTTCGGATGCACTTTGCTCATTCGCAACGTACGTGACAAGGACAAGAAGAGTGACACCCATGTTAGAGTCTACCGCGCGACCGACCTATGGGACAAGAAACAGCTGGATCGCAATGGCCTCGTTCTGATTGCCATGCTGGCTGGTGGCGACTACGACCCTGTTGGCGTCAGGGGATGTGGTGCGAATCTGGCCTACAAAGCCGCAAAGCGTGGCCTGGGAAACACCCTGTGCCAGACCCCGGACAGGGAATTGTTCTACTTCCGCGACCACTTACACCCCCTTTTCCGTGGCAAAGACGTCGAGATCCCCCCTGGCTGGCCCAAGTAAAGACATTTGAACAACTACCGGAACCCAAAGGTATCCAGCCACGAAGAGCTGCACGATTTGAACGCCCTCAGAAACAACGGCTGGGATCGTGAAACCGATCAGTCTAAACTGCGCACCTTTCTTCGCGAACGCTTTCAAATTTGGACCAAGGGCTACATGAAGCACATTTTGCCTGTTCTGCTCGTTCGAGCTCTGTCCAAAAACGTGCTTTCTCCCATGAATTCGAACCCTTACTCGGTCGAACTCGTTCGCTCAAGGAAGCAACAATCTGCTACCGAGTGCGAGGACACGCTCACTAGGAAGATCAAATTCTTACCGCATAATCTGGTCGACTTCAATTTGACAGTGTCCCCAGAAGACGAGGACTGGTCGAAGCTGGCAACGAAGTCTGACGGCGAATTTGACCCCGGATCTAAAATAGACTGCGAGATTTTGGAAATTGTTCTTCGGACTTCTCTCCCTGCGTCGCTTTTTGAAGCGCCTACCCCAGGGACACCCTCTGGAAGGCGAAAAAGGAGGGCCACCGGACATGACAGCGCTGATGTGGAGTCTGCTAACGTTTCAAGTGGCTCACTGACGTCCAGAGTCGAGCTGGACAGCGCACATGAACCAAGAAAACGAACGAAGACAAAAAACACAGGCAGTCATACCGCTGGACGCAGTGAAGTTGACAGAGTAGTTGAGAGGATGATGGGTGTTCGTCGACGTCAGACCGTGGGCAACAGCAATGCCGGTCATACCCTCAACCCAAGCTCCAACGCCACTGCGCGTCCGCGCCCTGTCCTTCAAACGCTACCCGATTTGCCAGACGTCATACAACATCGCACTACTACTGACATTGTTGACCTTGGATCCGAAAGCGAGGACGAGCTTCCTTCACCCTCCAGACTTCTCTCGCCAGCCAGAACTCAGCCATCCGCATCTGACCAGAGACGGCAATATCGACTACATCATACCGGTAGTCCAACGCTCGTGTCAGCTGGGCCCGCTAAGGGGTCCCGACTAGCGCCCAACCCGCAACCTAGCTATGACGCGGAGTCGTTGGCAGCGCCGGCAATTACCGCGGCAACACATCGGTCTGCGCCATGTTTAACACAGCCACTGGTCTCTGGTACGGCATCTGCTCCCCGGCAACAGGTGGTGGCCGAGCCAGTTTCCGTGCGTGATGCAGTGCGTGCCCATTGGTCACGTTTCAATCCAACGGCCTCCAGCCGCGATGGCAAGACGCAGGAACCCTCTAGTATAGGCGTATCTCGAATCCCAAAACCTACAGCAAATGCAATCGAATGCATTGACTTGACCAGTGATTGAGTGTCTCGCAGGGAAACGAGCTTATACCGGGATGCGGAATCTGATCCTCATGGCTATTTCTAGAAAGTTTCACACACTGTTTGCGACATGCCGGTGGACCCCGACGTTGCTTTCCAAAAAAGGTTCCATAATTGAAAGATCGAATGTCCGAACGCATGCCCTCCGAACCTTTACAGTCCAGACCCTCAATCGACGACCATCATAAGACGCGCTTGAGCATATTGGTACTTACTTTGTCATGGAGTTCTCCCTTAATTTTCTTCCACTGGATCTGAAGGAGTCCTATGTTCCTACGCTATGCGAAGGAATGGTGCCTAGGTCCGCGGGCAGTGACATTAGTTAGCGGTCCTACAGATCCGGAACCACACAATTGCTTACCTCGCCCAGCGGACACATGCTTGGCCTCAGTCAACAAACGACTGGGTATGCTTCGCATGCACGGCATTGATTTAATCTCCTATGCCTTGCATTGAGTTTGAGACGCATCACGTCGTTTGGCCTTTGACTTTGCCTCGAGGCCCCTGCGCAATTGCACAGACATATTCCCGGACGGAACGGCCAGCAAACCCAGAAATGTTGCACAGCGATTGGCGGTGTCTAGACTGCAGTTGCAGATCAGGGATGTGAGCGAGTCAAGCAACAATCATGGACCGACTACCGGAGACGCCATCTGGATTGGTTTCCAAGCGTGCACCCAATGCGGACTATTGATCGGTCGGCCAGGTAATGAACCGCTCAAACAAGACTTCAGAAACGAAAGAACCACAGAAAGCAGCTACAATGGCTGGACGACGAGATTACAGATCGACCTAAGGACCTCGTATTGCACTCGGACACAACCGGGGCGGTACCGGTGGGTTTAGCGGTCTGTATCAGAGTCGATATGTGAAAGTCATGTGAAATACACAGCTACTGGCGGACTTGATAGCTTGGCGGATGGCGGATTCGGTCGTGGCGAATGGACTTGAGTGCGGTACATGGAGGGCCGAGATCAGAGGAGCCGCCAAGGCCGGAGACGCGCCCCGCCAAAACGGCCAGCAGCGTCTTACTCAGGATGCGTCAGATGCTGCGGAGCGTCGAGGCTGCGTTCTTGGTATCTATGATCTGACTACGTCGGCGTTTTCGAAGGACTGCGCCGTCTTACTGATCGTCGTGGCTGATGGAGATCGTCAAGGCATTCATGCGCGGCTGACTGCAAATGCTCGGTGTATAGATACTGTGGGTTGTCAGATGCTAAAATCTGACCCGGCGCAGCACAGGATCGATTAAGCTCAAACTTTATTTGCTGGAACACGCCCCGAATTGATTCAGAAACATGTCGGACCAATCACGTCGACTCCCTCGAGGCCAGCACTTGAAACACAGAGTCTATCCGTGGCGACCGCAATGGAGGCCGGGCGGGCGACAGGGATGCTCCCTGATCGGCGCGTGGAGCAGCCGCGTTGGAACAGGTGCAGCGCGCCATGAACTCTTGCATCCATGTGCCGCATCTTGATACTTCCTAATTAAAGCATCTCACGTTGCTGGGCGCCAATTGTAGGCCCGGCAACCCGGTCGTGTTAAATTGAAGCCGTGCTTCTTTATAACTCCAATCGCTGCAGCTGCCCATGTCGAGATCATCGGCCTTCCTCCTTTTTAATCTTGTGGTCTGTCACAATTGAAACAAACCCACAGAGCCGCATCCCCTCACTTCTGTTCCCTTCGTTTCGACATCGACATGTTACGGTCGATATTGCCCTCGCTGCTGCTGGCCGCAGCAGCCTGGGCCAAGGCGCCTTCACTCCAGGTTCACGACGATACCTTCATTCCAGATGCCGTCCTACGAGTGACCGAGGGCCCCACAAGCATAGGATGTATCCAAAGAGACTCGGTCGTCGTCAACGGGACGGTACCGGGCCCGCAGCTATCATTCGTCTCGGGCAGTGTCGTGTGGATCCGTGTCTACAATGACATGCCCAATGAGAATCTCACAATGGTAAGCAGCATGGACAATGCGTGTTGAAGGGTGACTGACAGGTGTTAGCATTGGCACGGTCTGACCATGGCAACTGCCCCATTTTCCGACGGGAGCCCAGCTGCGAGTCAGTGGGCCATTGCGCCTCTGAAGTTCTTCGACTACGAAATCAACCTGGCCGACATCAAGCCGGGAACGTACTTCTACCATTCCCACGTCGGCTTCCAAGCCATCACTGCCACGGGGTCTTTGATCATCACCGACAAGCCGGGCGAGTCACCGCCTTATGAATACGACGACGAGCGAGACCTTGTATTCACCGACCTGTACAACACCACGGACCATGATATGGAAGGTGGGCTTGGCGCGAACCCATTCAAGTGGACCGGCGAGGTCGGCGGCGTTCTCATCAACGGCCACGGCATCTCGTCGTACACCTCGACCAACGACGACGACAGCTGCAGCCTGGCGCGGATTTCGGTCGATCCGGGAAAGACGTACCGCCTACGGCTCATTGGCGCGACCGCTCTCTCTTTCTTTACCATGGCCATTGAGGACCACAACCTAACCATCATCGAGGCCGACGGCGCCTACACGGAGCCTGTAGACGTGTCCTTTGTCCAAGTTGGCAATGGCCAGCGCTATTCGGCACTCCTCAAGACGTGGACTTGCGACCAGCTCGCCGGAAATGCTGCCCGCGGCCGCCACCAATTCTATCTTCAGCTCGAGACGCGCGACCGTCCGAGCAGCCTGACGACCTATGCCGTCCTGGATTATGGTACTGCCTGTGGAGGCCCCCCGTCCTATGCGTCCCGCCAGATTGGTGGCAACTGGCATGGCAACAGCAACAAGTACGGCGGTGGCGGCGGTGGCGGCGGCGACGGCGGCAACAACTACGGAAGCACCAACAGCAGCAACAACTTCGGCCCGCTCTCGACAAAGACGCCGCCGAAGACGCCTCCAATGCAGCTGCCACCGACGGTCCAAGGCTGGCTGGACGACGAGCTCCATCCCCTGACGCCGCGGCCGGACTTCCCCACGGCGGACGAAGTGACGCGGACGGTGGTCATGGACATCTACCAGCTCAACAACGGCGGGCGGATCCAGTGGACGCAGAACGACATCTCGTGGTACGAGGAAACTCCGCGGGTGCCCTACCTCGTCGCGCTCTACACCAACAGCAGCCAATGGCTGCCCGACTACGAGACGGCCGTGGCCAGCGGCACGGGACGCGACGCGCGGGTGGCGGCGTGGCCGGCCAAGATGGGCGAGGTGCTCGAGATCGTCATCCAGAACACGGGCAGCTACTCGGGTGGCGTCGACAGCCATCCAATGCACTTCCACGGCGCCCACTATTTTTACCTGGGCAGCGGGCCCGGCACGTACGACAGAGCGGCCAACGAGGCCAGGCTGGCCGGCCGCACGCCGGTGACGAGGGACACGACGATGCTGTACCGGTACAGCGAGAAGGAGGAGCCGAAGAAGGATCACAGCTGGGTAGCGTGGAGGATCAGGGTGGAGCAACCGGGTGTGTGGATGCTGCATTGCCACATCCTGCAGCATATGATCATGGGTAAGTTGCCCCTAGTCGGCCGAATACGGCAAATGCAAGGAGTAGTTGCGGTCGCTGACGACAATCTCTGCAAACAGGTATGCAAACGGCGTGGGTGTTTGGCAACTCCTCGGACATCCTTACGCTGCCGCTGCCCATGGTCGAAGGATACCTGGTGTACGGCGGCAACGTGCTTGGAGATGACGACAATCCACCTAGCGTGGTTCATTTCTTCGATAACGATAACGAGAATTAAGGGTACCAGATAGAACAGGCGTGATTCCCGGGCGCAACACAAGTCTTTAAGCGATTTCATTATTGCAGGAAAACTAGTTTGTAATTAGCCGCGTAGACGGCTATTGGTAGTCATGGCGGCATATGAAAGATGTCAGCCTCTCAGGTTCTGCAGGAGACATTACGTTCTCGCTACATAGGTACTTGGAGTACATATCTGGAAGTAGATGTAGATTTTAATCTATGAAGATACCGATTTAAAAAAAAATTAATGGGCACTGGAAAAATTGTTATGCGTTGTAGCTGTTCCATCGTAGAGTCAAGATCGAAATAAAAACAAAAATAGGGAGTGCAATAGAGTGCTGCGATTCGGAACCGATTTGGTGGTGTTCTGTAATCCGGTTTGCGGTACGCGTTATTGTGTCAAATAGTAGCATCTCTTGGCAGAGAGAGAGACGACATCATCGATTTTTGAGAAAGAACAGACAGTCTCGTACGAGCTCTTGGCCGCGTGTCGTACGAGCTGGCAACAAGGGATGTCCGGGGAAGACGTTAACACCGCGGGAATAAAGAGACTTATCGATCTGGTACCCAAAGCAGACCCACTGCGGAGAGGGTGACACAAGCAAATGTCTCGTGAGATGGGTGTAGCCCAAAGGGGACCGTTTGACCTCGGCAAAGCGCCAACGAAGGAAGAGGCGGGAACGCAAAGCTTCCATACTTTCCGACTCGTAGCAAAAGCACATACAGCTTTGCAGCTCCTGCTTACCTATCCTTCTTCCTGTTCGCTCCTCAGCGCTCCCCCATGCGCGGACCCACAGTCTCCCAGCAGAGCATCGTGCGATCATGATGCTCTCTCCTTATCGTCGCCGCCAACAGGAGCCCCGATAACCGGGGCTCCTAACGACGCCCCTGCTGCTGCTAAACCACGCATCGCACGCCGCATCCGCCCAAAGCCCGTCCAACGGCGCCGCCGCCCGTCTCGACTCTCCGTCCTGTCGGTGACGCATGCCTGCTACGAAGATGTCTGCTACGAAGCACAACCGGTCTCGGCGGGCGTGTTTGGGCTGCTGGCGGCCGGGTTCGGCGACGGCAGCCCGGCACTTTGGGTCGGGAAGGAAGCGGCTATCGTGATGGAAACAAGATCTAGAGACAAGTTAATACAAGAGGATCTTCCCTGGACCGGATAGGAAGCGCGGCAATGCTTTTGAACTGCGCTCTTTTTTTCGACGACCGAGATCAGACGAGAATTCTCCGGACATTGCATCAGCTGTCTAGTGTCTCAAAAAAACGCACAATCCCCTGCTTGCCCACACCACAGCAATGCCATCTCGTAGCACTACAACACACCAGCGTCGGCCGAGGACAAGACCCACTGAAATCACCGGTCAGTGGACTGACAGCAGCAGAGGATAAAACCCTAATATCTGGCCTGCAAAGCTAACGTCAGACTTTGATTTGAATTTGGTCACACAAGAACATTCTTGCACCACCCGTCCTCGTATCCATCCCAAGCATATATAAATTCGCGCTTCTGCAGACCACCAGAGGAGAAGAAAAAAAAATAAAGCAGCCATGACGGACACCACTCAATCACCACAACCGCGGGCAGCACCCGCCTCATCCACCTCCCTCTTCGACCGCCTGCCCACCGAACTCCGCCTCCAAATCTACGACCTCCTCTTCCCCGACAAGCCCATCCCGGCGCACCCCTGCGACGCCGGCTCCTTCCGGCGGGACGGCCAGCCGGCGTCGACGACCGTCCTGCGCCTGAACCGCGCCATCCACGCCGAGGCCCAGGCCGTGCTCTACTCCAAGGCCCCCTTCGAGGTGCGCATCCACCCGGGCGGCATCGCCCTCTGCGGCGGCCGCCCGCTGACCTACCCGGACTTCGACTTCGGCAAGCGCGGCGGCCCGCGCAAGGTGCATCCCGTCGTCGGCTGGGACGCCGTGCTGGCCCACGCCCGCCGCCTCGACGTCAAGATCGTGGCGTGGGTGCAGTACAGCATCTTCGACCACGTGCGCGAGTACGTGCGCCACTTTGTCGACAGGCTCGTCGAGGCTGCTGGCGGCGCTACGCCGGTGCTGCTGGACCTGCGCATCAGCGTCGAGTGGCACAACGGCACCACCAATTTCCCCGTCACCCACCCCACGCCCCAGATGGCCCGCCAGCTGCTCGAGCCCTTCGAAAAGATCAGGGTCCGCCGTAGCGTCGATGTGGGGAACGTCGGCACCCCGCGGTACTTCTTTGGTGCGCCGGCGCTGGCTGTGGTCGAGGAGGAGGAGTACAAGGCTTTGAAGGACGAGCTGAGGAGCAGTATGTTGTTGAGATGAAGAAGATGAAGAAGAAGAAGAAGATGCCTTTAATGATTTCAAGTAATGCCGTCGACGGTTTAAATTGAGCGGGCGTTTGGAAGAATGGGATCTAGGGACGGAGTTTGGACAGATGGCAAATGGCGTTGGCAAAAGTTTTTTTTTTTTTTTTTTTTGGGTTCGCGTTGATGCCATCCTTGGTCATGACGTTGTAGATATATATACTTGCCTGCTGTCTGTACAGTGCGCACAAATAATGTAATTGGGCCTCTTCCCCAGTATTAAAAAGTACCAAAGTAAGAACGTTCATCCAGTGTCTCTTGTCTCCGATGCCTTCATACTGCATTCCTTATCGAAAGAGCTCGACGTTTAATCGCCGATTTCAATCTCTCGTAGACGTAGAGGAGCAGGGTGGCCGTGGCGCTCCCACCCAATCAGCCGTGACAAGGAACTCGATCAGGGAGATGCTGGTTATGTTAGTTGTCCCGAATTCAGACCATACAGTCGGGTTGTAGCGAAACTACGAAAAATCCGGTCGAAGAGCTCGTTTGGTAGGTGATCGATAAATAGTCGTGCCAGGAGGGCCGCAAGCTGACGGCGTTATTTTCAAGAGTTCGGCGGACCTGTTAATACATCTTAGTGGTATGTTTCCCCATCCCGTTTTATAACATTGACACGCGCCACTGCAATGGTGATCCGGTGCCCAGACTCGGTCGAATTTAGGCAACACCCAGACAGGTCTGGCTTTATACCAACCACCTGGCCTAAGTTTGGCGTCTGCGCAGCCTCTCTTCATGACATTCTGAACAAATTAATAGTAAATGCCATGTTTTCAGCCGACGTATGGAGTCCTGATCCAAAGTCCAAGCAGGGGTCCTCTCGAAACGCGATGCGCTATAGCAAGGCGCACCTCAACCCCTTTGGTTTTTCTGCACCGACTCTCAAAGAGCTTCCGCGAGTATCGAATGCTATATTAGTATCATGCTGACAGATTGTAACTCCGTAGTGTACTTTAGTGAGCTTGGACAAAGGTTCGGATAGTGACCTTTGGCACTAATAGACCCAGGTCTATGGGTACGAAGCCCGAAGGATGAGTGGACAGAATCCTGCCAGTTTCTTTTTTTTTTTTTAAAAAGGACATTACAATAAGCTTTGTTCTTCCAAAGCACGGTAACTCGCTGCAAACAAGTAGGCAAGCAGAAGTAATTCCAGGAAGCAGGCCCTACAAAGCGTGAATAAAGTCAAAGCTAGAGACCAAAAGGGAGGGTGCAATGAAGGAAGTATAGCGCTTGTGAGTCTGGCAGTGGAAGGAAAAGTTCGGCTGAGTAAGTTGTGGAGTAAGCTAAGACCTAGCAGCAATCTTTGCTAATGACAGGCAAAGCATGCCGTGAACCTTCTTGTGGCTAGACGTGGCTGTTGAGTGAACTTGTAGAACACGAGCTGGCTGTGGAGCGTAACAGCTGCATGACCTCATCATCAAACCTCTTCTCTCCACCTCGCGCAACTACTCCCGAAACTGTGCCGATCAGAACCGAAGGGCGCTTTACGCCGCCTAATTCATGAATCAGTGAGTCTGGATCATGGTCTCTTGGCGCCAGGCTGTGAGACTAGACCGTGAGCGTCATGATCCCAGGCCAAGGGAAATTAGGAGAGCATCAAGGAGATGACGTCGACCTAGACAGTTCGGTGTGGAGAGCGCTCCCCTGAAACCATGCTTGCGTCTCCACTCGTGGCATGGAGAAGCGTGCATCTCTGGAACTCTAGGCCGGAATTGCTGCCCAACGGCTAAGCGACGGGACCGGCCCGGTAGCGGCAGGTATAGCGCCGCACGTTCTGTCCAGTGATCAAGTGCAGTGGCGAGCATCGCCAGCACTGTTGACTCGGCGAGCGGTCGGTCCCTATGTCCCCACCTATAGGGCCGGCAACAATGCGTTCTCTTTCCCCTGCGACACGGAGACTCATTTTGCGCTTGGATTCTTACTGTCTAATCCATGAGCCAGATACTCCTATTACATCATCCTTTACCCCAACAGTCACGGAGCACTTCGTCCGTCAGCGCGGCGAAGTCGTTGCTGTGACCGAGTCAGAACCAGCGCGCTTATCACCAGCGGCCCGTTACGTGGCGTATTCCGGGGCTGGGCTGTTTTCCCAGCATGGATCATGAATAAGTTGCCCACGTTGAACTGGCTGGAGGCCGGTGGATCCTTCCCGGCGAGGCGGTTCGTACAGAGCTCTGATGTGTTCATACCATAATCCACAGGGGAGGCTGCGTTGCTCATCAGGGCTGGTCCTGTCCTGCTGCTTCCCCAGCTGTTGCTCGTCGGGCGTGTACTTCGGAGACTGTTCCGACGGCAGGTCAGTAGAAGGCAGCCAGGGCAATCAACACAAACATCCGCTAGACACATTTTTGTGCATGCCCCGCCGAGCAACGAGAAGGGACGTGCCAGCTTAAGTCACTGTAGCTGGCAAGCACCGTCAGATTGAAGACTAGCTTGGACGCACCGTAGGGCACGTGGTGCAAAAGCGATGACTTTTCAAAGAGCGTGCTCCAGAAGTCCAGACGCCAACTCCTTGGATCTGTCCTTCCGTCTGCGGCCGTTGCGGTATCAATATTCCGAGCAAATGGTTCGGAATATCTAGATGAGGTTGCACAGCTGAAAGATGGAATGACCGCTTCCAATTGCCCTCACTTCCACCAAAGGACGGAATATGTTCCGACGCCATTGCTCGTTTCGCGCACGCCCTGGATTTTTGCCTTCAGTCCCAACGAGAACGGGTCTGCAAGCAACTCGGACAGCTTCTTAACGATGGAAATGATCTCCTCGTCGCGAGGCTCTGCGGCTAGGTGGGGCTGAGAGGATACCCCTGGCAACTCGACATGTGACTGAGCAGTTGAGAGAGGAGCTGATGACCTTCGGAATTCTTCGTCGGCTTTTTCATGTTGCAAGCGCTGTTGTTTGTCTACAAGGGCTTCATAGAGGGGTTTGATGACGGCGAGGTATTTCGCAGCTACAGGCTCAGCTGTGCTGCAGGCACCGAGAGTCTCGGCGCAGACTTTGGCGTAGGCAAAATCCTCTTCGATCGTAGCAGGGTGCTGGTCCATCATTTGTAGGCCGATACCGAAAAGGATTACCGTGCAGGTTTGGAAGGCCCAGTGACTACGCAAGGTTTCAGTTGCCAAGCTTGCAGGTTGAAGCGCAGGGGCTCACTCACATCATGACCCAGCAGCGCTTCGTCATAGCGCCGTTCCAGCTTATGAGCTGCATCATGCGTGTCATCTGCTGTGCGGCAATCGAGCAACGTGTTCGATAGCTCTGGATTTGTGAGTAAGGCATGTCCAGATTCCATTTCGAGTGGATTCTGGCTTCGCATGCTTGGAGCAGCAGTTGCCGGTAGAGCGAGATGATGGCACCCAGGTAGAACATGTGTATCATCAGAATGGCTCTTCGTTGATAGGGGGTCAAACACGAGGATTGCTGCTCGTCTGCAAGCGCAGCAAGATGCATCGTGGCAGGCAGTGATCTGTGCCATGTATCGAGCTGCTCGGTGAGCAGCTCAATGTGCTCGGTCCTGACGGCGCTGGCGGCTTTGTGGATAGTTACCTCGGCAATCTCTCTGGACACAAGCCCGATCTTACATCCTTGGATGTAAATTGCGTCGGATATCGAGGTCGACTGCATCAAACGAGGCCATGCACGCTGGGTGGATTAGCGGTTGACAGGGATCAGGGCTGGCCTTAGCAACATACCGTGATATCGTCTGCCCTCACGTCGGCCTTGTAGCCCAAGGTCGTGGACAACCAGCTGCCCTCATCAGTATAATGCTTCGACAGCGGGGCGAGCACAAACCATTCTACAAATATCAAAGTGCATATGAGTCTATGGGCATCTTGCACGGTGATCGCCCCAGATTCGTCGGCTTCCTCGGGCTCCTTGTAACGAGAGATCTGAAGGCCAGCAGCTACAGCGCCATCAGTTAGCGGACGTCAAGTGTTGAAGCATCGGGCGACTTACCGACAACATGCCGCGCAACCATGTGTTTTTCGAGGATAGAATGAATGGAAAGCATGGTGAAGATCCACAGGGACCTGTAGTCGATGACGCCAGCGAGTTCAGACTCAAAGATGAATGCAGCAGAGACAAACAGGCCATGGCGCTCAGTGTCGGTCATGCAATCGACATCATAATGGGCGCCGATGGCAGCCAACAGGAGGACGACCATCAGGGGAAAAGGCTCAATGGTTTCGTGGCTGTAGACATGATCTAGCATCTGTTGCAGGTGCTCCTCTCTAACGAGAAAAAAGAAGGAGCCCGTGCCTACCCTACACGACATTGCGGCTTTGCGGAGCCTGTCCTGGGGCGGAAGGTGGTGAACGTCAAACCTCGGAACACCCTCGGCCATGACCTCGTCCCTCCGCACCGAGAGCTCCTGCATGGCCAGCTCGAAGGCGACGTGACACTCGTCATACTTGCGCGGGCCCAGCTCAGGCCGCGGGGCAGCTTCGCCGGTACCGTTGGACAGGGTCTCGGACGAATTGCTCCTGGATTTGCGGTCGTGGTCGAGGGACGGGCGCTTTGGCTGCGACTGGGCGTGATTAAAGGACTTGAGATAGTTCTGGTAGCGGCGGTAGTTCTCGGTGGTCTTGTATTCGTCCATCTGGGCCTCGTACTCTTGCATGTCGCGGGCGGCCTGGCATTCCCACACATGCTTCTGCTCGGGGGGCAAGGCCTGCCAGCGGCGTCCGACCTCGCGAGCGATCTCAACGAAAGACTGGGAATTAATGGCGGGGTCGGTGCGCAGAGTGTCGGCGAAGTTGACGTAGGCGGTCTTGGGCTTCTTTGGGGCGTTGATGTCGGGGCGAGGCTTGCGGCGGTATCGTCGCTTCTTCCTCTCCTCGGCCTGCGGAGGGCTGGTGGATGCGTCTTCCGGGGTGGTGGTGGTGGTGGTGGTGGTGTGCGGGCTGCGGTCAGTACTGTCGGAGGCCAGAGAGGCGCGGGACTGGGCACCGCGGGAAGCGGCGATCTCGCGCTGCAGAATGCGGCGATGGCCGAGTTTGAAGCCAAGATGGGCCATGTCGTCCTCGGAGATGTCGCACACTATGTCCCACTAGAACGCGGGTTAGCTTCGTCCGGGGGGTTGCGGGGAAACGGACAGTGTCGAAGCCATTCTGCTGCAGAACAGGCAGGTAGTCGTGCAGGCGGATGCGATGGAGGATGCCGCTCAGCTCAGCAGCCATGGCGGGAGCTTGGGCAGGAGAGGAGGCGAACGAACGAAGCAGCGCTTAAGCGAGCGGAGTCGAGAGCGGGAGGGCGCGCAATGACATGGCGGGGGCTCCGCTCGTTGGGCGGCGTGGGCGTGCCTGGGCTGAGGTGGAGACGAAGGGGAGGCCAGCTCTTGGGGCGGGCGTGCACGCGATTATACTGAAGGGCTGGCCGGCGCTGATTCGCGCGGCTCGCGCTCGCGGGATTCGAGCGAACAGCCCAGGCGGCTGGAAGTCGATCGTGCAGCGGATCGTTGCTGCGAGAGAAGGCCGTCGCGCCCCGCTTTGACGTCAGCCACAACCAGCTGCTTGCACCTTGGCCAGGACCCTCCCTGTCGCGTGCTGGCTGCAGGGTCGTCTGCGGCCGGGCGAGAACGCAGGGTCTGCCAGTGGCGACCAGGCACACTCCGCGCCACCTCACGCTGCTTGGGAGTGGCTGCAGCTGTACCGCCAGGAGATCGACGCCCAGGATGATTGCGCGCAGAACCACCTCCAGCCAACTCGGCGCGCTTCCCGCTCCAGACGCACCTGCCCTCCCGCTCGCCGCGCCTTCCTAGCGCCGCGCCAGTGCTCCCGTTCGCGCACATGTCTCGCCGCTATGTCACCAACAGCTCCGGGATGCATTCTTTGTCGCCAGCTCTTGGCCATTCCTCCCGCACCGCTGCCAGCTCCGGCCGCTGCGTGAATGCCTCCCGGAGATGAGGCCCTCGAGCTGCCCCGACGAGGCCTGCGACGGCTTGTGCCTGCTGACATCCTTCCTGGACCACGACGACCGCCCGACCTTGATTCTCGACGCCCACAATCATTCCCGCTCCGAGATTTTCTACCAGAACAAGGCCCTGCGCGATTTTCTTGGCCGTCTCTCATCTGCCGACACCACCCAGGATATTGGCGAGCACTTTCGTGACTGGGCCTCCAGCTTTGATGCCACCGCCGAGCCTGCTGACCGCACTGGCGCTGCCGCCAACATTAGCTTCGGCAGCCGCAACTGGACCAGCCGCCTGCTGCGCTGCCGCTGGAGGGTCATCTCCGCCGTCGCCATTGACGACGAGTCCAGCCATGCCACCAAGCGGGACCGCTCGCACGACGGCGCCGGCAATTTGGGCCGTGAATCCGCCTCGGTTTTTCCAGGCACCTCCGCCGAAGAGCTGAAGGAGAAAGCTGGCTTAAGTGCACGAGACTCCTTCAGTCCCTCGTCGCTACGTCGTCTGGACTGGATCAAGGACCCGCCAAATGACCTTCCGCCTTACCATCACTTTCTGCTCCATCATGACTGGGCTTCGACCCCTCTTGGTCCCATCACCGACTGGCCTGATCTCCTCAGACAGACCGCCGTGACTATCCTGTCGAGTCCAGATCCACGCTTGCTGCTCTGGGGCCACGACATGTGTCTACTTTACAACGAAGCTTGCCTTGCCCTGATTGGCCACAAGCATCCAGACGCTCTGGGACGGGGCCCAGCCCATGTCTTCTCCGAACTTTGGAGGCCACTCAAAAGTATCGTCGAGCTCGCAATGCACCAAGGAAAGGCCACTCGTGTTCAGGACCTGCAGTTGAGCATCAACAGAAACAAGAGTCTCGAGCTAGAGGAGACGTACTGTAAGTATCGTGCTTTCCTTCAATCCCCTCACTTGCTCATCCCATGGTCGCAATCCCCTCACGTCAGATGTCCTGGCGCTCCAAACCACCGTGGTCTCTTCCCACCTGTTGTTGATCTAGCCTTTTCTGTTTCTTCGGCCAGTGCCACTTGATCACGGGGCCGCCTTACACAGCCCCGTAGCGCAACTGTCACCGCACATTCTCGAATGCTCCGTCAAGTGATGCGGCGTGTACTTGATTAACCACCCATGCAGGGAGCTTTACTATGTTGCCAATCATTGATTCAGACGGGGCAGCAATTGGCGCCTTGGAGGAGTTCGTCGAGACCACAAACCAAGTGATCGGAGAGAGGCGCATGAACACCCTTATTACTCTTGGCGAGAAGGCCAGCTCTGCAAAAGGCATCGAGGAGCTTTGGAGCTTGATACTCACGAGCCTTGAGCCCAACTCGCATGACGTGACTTATGCGCTTCTCTATTCGGTCAGCGAGGATGGCGTAAGAGTTGATGAGGAGCCCGACACTTCGAAGCCCAAAAGCTGTTTCCTGGAAGGCACAATCGGGATCCCTAAAGATCACCCTGCTGCTATACCATCTTTCGTCCTGACTGAAGGCAATGAGGGCTTCTCAGTTCATTTCAGGCGAGCATGGACATCATCTCAACCTGCTCTTCTTCGTACTGACGACGGATCCCTCACTGATCCCATATCCGACTTATGTGTTGAGGGTCGCGGATTCGACCAACCAAGCACGACAGCTATCGTTCTACCAATACCTCCGCTCAGTGGCACTAGCATTCGCGGATTTCTTATAATGGGACTTAATCCGCGTCGAAACTACGACGAAGATTATCAGGTTTTCATCCGCCTTTTGAATGACCGTCTCGTCAAAGCAGTCGCGTCAATATTCCTCCCAGAAGAACAACGGCGCAGTCGCCAGATTATAGAGGAAACCAACTCTCGCCATGACAAATTTTCCAGAGAGCTTGAGCGTCGGAGGCAGGAAGCCGAATCTGCAGAAGCAACTTTCACAGCGCTGGCCGAATGCGCTCCTGTCGGGTGTGTTGTCTTCCAGCTCAATGGGCAGCCGCGGTGGATGAACCAGGCTTATCTCGACTTGAGCGGTCTGAAGCGCGAGGATTTTGGTGGAGACCCTCATCTATGGTCAAGTACTGTGATCCCTGAGGATCGCAAATATGTTGAGGAACAGTGGGAAAAACTTGTCCAGGGCCATGATATCCAACCATTCGAGTTCCGCGTTAGGAAAGCGTGGCATCTTCAGGGCTCAACGGACGAGAGTGATCGAATGGAGTCTTCTTGGGTGCTTGCAAACGCATTCTTGAAGTACAATGAAGCGGGTGATCCCCAGCGGATCTTAGCCTGGCTCACCGACATTTCTCATCAGAAGTGGAGCCAACAGTTGCAGGCCCAGAGATTAGAAGACGTCTTGGAAACCAAACGACAGAGCGAAAACTTCATCGACATGGTAAGCGTCCTTTCAATCCCATTTTCCTATCTTACTTTCGCACTCTTTCTTCTAACGTCTCGCGAACTCTACTGGGGGACACTGTACTTCAAGCGGGACAGAGAGAGAAATTACACGTACCATATCTGGTCTGATTCCGAGAATACTGACTATTTTGCAGACGTCACACGAGATGCGGAACCCACTTTCTGCGATACTCCAGTCAGCAGATGGCATCCTTGGCGCCTTGGGATATGAGAAAACCGGTATCGAGTCACACTTCCCGGAAGCCTGGGTAGTTCGTGAGGCTGACACAACCTAGATGTTAGGTCCCTGCAACAGATTCGCGACCCCCTCCTGTTGGATGCTGATACCCAGGAAATCATTATTGACAGCGCCCAAACCGTTGTGCTGTGCGCACAGCATCAAAAACGAATTGTAGATGATATCGTATGTTTTTGTGGTATCCAGTAAATGATCGTACACTGACAAATATCTAGCTGGTCAGTGAAATTTTTGAAACCCAGGCGCAAATGCATGCCGTGTACAATATCAAACATCACAGCTTTCCTTTTTACATGGGCCAACCGTGGGGAACAGGGGACTATTGGCTGACACGTATTGCAGACTCTGTCCAAACTCGATTCAAAGCTCCTTGTCATATGCCCCGACATTGTCCAACCAGTGACTCTTGTTGAAAGAGCAATTAAGATGTATGAGGCAGAGCTTACCAATGCCGAAATCAGACTCAGCCTCTCAATACACCAATCTTACGACGATTTGGCTATTGATATGGTATTCCTCGACCCCTCACGTTTCCTCCAAGTCCTTATCAACCTTCTAACCAACGCCATCAAATTCACTCGGGACCGGGATAAAAGGGCGATTACAATTTTCTTGTCGGCTTCACTCAGACAACCTTCCTCTGGCCATGAGAATCTTGCCTACATACCTCGCCGCTCGTCGAGATCTGAGCACACCCACTCAGATGATGGAGGGCAGGGGGAAGACATTTTTCTGCAGCTGGCCGTTGAGGATACAGGAAAGGGTCTCAGTGAGGACGAGATGAAACTTCTCTTCCACAGATTCTCGCAGGCATCTCCTAAGACATATGGAGAGTACGGTGGCTCCGGCTTGGGCCTTTTCATCTCTCGAGAGCTCACAGAACTCCAAGATGGACAGATTGGCGTTGCTTCTCAGGCTGGAAAAGGAAGTACTTTTGCATTCTATATCAAGGCGAGAAGGGGTCCATCGGAATCAAGCCCGGAGATAACGACACCCTCATCTATCGATGCACTACGCATCCCGCCTCTCCGCCGGCCGAGTTCATCCAAGCGAGCAGCGTCAGATGCCAGCAATCAACCTGAAATGATGCCACTAACAAGTCCCTCGGATCCAAGCTGGAGCTATAGTCAAGTTGAAATGAAGGACGTTGCACCTTCACAGCCTATAGAAGCTAATTCGAAGACTCGCTTCCCTCACCTGAGAGTACTTATCGTCGAGGTGATTCTCAACCCCCTCCCCCCTTTGTTTCTCCGTTCTCAACGCATAATATAGTGTGCACGAATACGGAACATCATTACTGATATGCTTGATTCAGGACAATCTTATCAACCAAAAGGTTCTTTCCAAGCAACTTCGCCATGCAGGCTGCACAACGCACCTTGCCAACCACGGCCTGGAAGCGCTCGATATACTCGCTCGCAGCACCTTCGCAGCATCGCCCACATCGGAGACGCTTGTAGACATTTCCGTCTGCCTCATGGTTTGTTGCTTTCTTCTCCCCCCTCACTCCTTCTCTTCCCTGCATCACCACCAGTCCACACTATTCAACACTGCCTCTACCGATCGAATAATTACCTCTGTAATTCTACGTCCTTTTTCTTACCTCCACCCTATCCAAAATAGGACCTCGAGATGCCCATAATGGATGGGCTTAGCTGCGTCAAGCGCATCCGCACGCTCGAGGCCGAGGGGACGCTCGCCCAACACGTGCCCGTAATCGCCGTCACTGCCAATGCCCGCAGCGAGCAGATCAGTGCAGCCATGGACGCCGGCATGGACCTTGTTATCACCAAGCCCTTCCGCATCCCAGAGCTCTTGCCGCAGATGGATTCTTTGCTGAGAAGGATGGCGGAGCAGTTGAGAGAGGAAGATGAGGTGGAAGAGAAAGAGGAAGAGGAGGAGGACCAGAAGGGTGAAGAGCCGAAGGGTGAAGAGCAGAAGGGAGAGGGACGGGGCGAATAGCCAGTAGGCTTAACGAAGGGGAAGGTTATGTGAACCGGGGGGTAGAGAAGTCCTAGGTTGAAAAATCAGTGGGCCGGCCGCATGCTTTAAGTAAGTTGTTCCCCTTAGTATCCGTTCGTAAACGTTCCTAACTCCTCTTTATTCCTCGGTTCTTGCTTTTCCTCCCCGTAAATGCGGCAATTTGCACACGCGAAGAGAAACTCGTCACTACTGGGGTATCGGAGACATGAATACAGAAGCAACAGCATGTCTATGGTGTATACATTGCATTTGATTTTATCTTCCATTTTGTGCTTGAATGCATTTGGCGGCATGAGCAACACAAGCCAGCATAGCGGTTATCTTTAGTTGTGCGTTCGTACGGCCGTATTTTCAATATTAAATATCCAAAGCCACGTAGCTACAAGGACAAAGGTTCATCTAGAGGCACTGGTCGCGAGCTGCCTGTTTTTCATCGTCAGTTCAGTTGTGTAGGAACCGAAGAACTTCTTTTTCTTTTTTCGTCTATCTGCGACCCCCCTTTAACGAAACATGCAGGGCATAAAACAAGGTTGCTACTACTATGGGAATTTGGTATTATTGGAGAACTGGAAGCCAATGAATAGAAAATAACAATAAGACGCAGACTACTCAGGATATAGTATGGAATGAAAGCAGCCCCGTCACCTAACGTGAGAAACTCCAACAAGTGCAAGCCAAAAAAGGAGATATCCACATGTTGCCTCGCCAACTGTCTTTACTCACTGAACTTCTTCTGCCGCCCTCTTTCATCTCATCTTGCATGCTCGATCAATTCAAGGATGGCCCATGATTGCATGCGGCAAAAGGACATACAACTGCCGTGTACATCTCATTTCCTGTCTTTGGGCTTGCGACGTTGTATCATGATACTGCAAATCGAGGTTAGCGTGGGCCATGATAATCTTCTGTCACGCAGCGCAACTTACGGCAAACTATCAAACACCACCTCGTTCTTCTCGTAGTGCGTAGCAAAGCCACCCTGAAGGCTTCTGCGCAACGCATTCAGCCTGAACAGCTTCCACCACTTGTCAATCTTCATCTCGCCGTACTGGCTGATCTTGACAAACATCCTGCTGCCATAGATTCGGTTGTCTAAGTCTATGGCTGTGCTGTAGTGCGGGCCGCGGGTAGGGTGCTCGACGCTGTTCAGGATGTCGCTGAAATTGGAGCGCATGCGACTGCGGTCCTTCTTAGAAACGCGGCCTGACTCTGGCCTCAGCGATGCAAGTGCCGAGAGCTTGTGCTTGAGTTGGTCTTCGCGGCGATATACAGTGTAACGCTTGATCATTCTCGTGGAACCAGGGGCGGCGTGCGGATCGTCGGCTTCATCTTCGGAAGAAGGCTCCTCATCCTCTTCTATTTCGGTGCAAGACTTCTCATACAGCAAAGCGATATTTTCGCCTGCAGCAATTTGGACACTGACATCTGCCGAGTCCAACTGGTCCACGAAAGCCTCCATAGCTGGTTCGGTGCTGTCTTCGAGATCGTCCATCTGAGTGGCGAGGAAGCCCCATTCTGTAAGAGCGGCAACTACAGGTGCGGCTTGGTCTCCCGCATCAATGGAATGGCCGTCTGATTCGACAATCTCCAAGAAGTAGTCCATGGTCTCTTGGGTTTCTTCAAGCGATGCACCGCCATAGAAAGTGGCGGTGCCGAGGGCATGGATTGCGGCGACCTTGCAGATGAGAGATTCGGAGTCGCTTATGATGGCCTTGACCGGGCGAACCACGGCGTCGTAGATATGGTCAGAGGGGCAGGTTATTACGGTCAGCTCGATGGCTATGAAGAAGGGTTAGCGAGCGAGAAGGATGTGCAATCAAGATACTTACCCTTAAGGGCCATGACGGTCTCGCGCTCGCTGGAGCCAGATCTGATGCTCTTGGTAATGGCGGGGATGAGCTCGCCGAGTTTTCTCTCAACATCCTCTGCTGCATAGTGTGCCTTCAGCTGGTAGGCGTATGCAGCGAGAGCATCGGCACGGCCTTCGGCGCTGCTGCGCTTGCGGTCGATGATTTCGGCCATACGGTCGCCCAGATGGGCCTTCCAGACGTCAGGGGGCGCATCGATGTCTTCGGAAGAGAGGATATCGTCGATAGAGTTGGTGCTATGCAATGCACCGTCAGCCGTCGCACGTTGGGTGCGCGAGCGCGCAAAAGTTTGCGACCGGGACGACTCACCTCCAGTTAGTATCGTCGCTCAAGTTGCCCTCTTCGTCGTCAGAAGCGCTTCTACTGACTGTGCGACTGGCATTCCTGGACTCTGCGCGCGAGTTGGCGGCGGAGGCGGCCTTGGAGCTGGCGCCCGAGGCGACGCGCGAGCGGGCTTTGCGCGATATGGTCTTGGTGCTGCCGAGGACCTGGCGACGGAGGTCCTTGTCTGGCATGGTGGGCGGGTTGGGAGCAGTAGCTGCGGAATGCGGGAGCGGTGGCTGGCAAAGATGAGGGAGTTGGGAGTGGCGTTATGCGAGGGGCGAGTCCGTCGTGGTGCAGGCTGCTAACTGTTTAATGACGTCGGGGGCAGATGGAGATTTGACTGCCTGTGCGGGTGAAAGTGGAACTCGTGGGATCTGTGGGATGCGCGGTGGGCCATATGGAAGGGTGGGTCGGGTTGAGGCGGGCGTCGGGCGTCTGGAGAGAGCAGGCAGTGGGCAAAAGGCGAAGGTGAGGCGCGAATATTCGCTGGGAGCTGCAGCTGACCGCGCGCAGGCAGGTGCTCTCGACCCCAGCGCTTATTCGTGCGTCTAGCGATTGGACGCCGGCCTCCGCAACTGCGCCTTCCGGCATCGTCCGACTGCAGCGCTGGACGCGCTCTCCTCTGCCACAGACAACTCGCAGCGCCCACGCCGCCGCGTCCCGCGTCGCCGGTGGTGTTCGGGATGGATGAGGTCATCGACACGTGATGTCAGCGAGCTTGGATCGCCCAGAGCACAGTGGCACTCTCAACTCACCTCCTCCCTAAAAGTACAATATTCCGTACATACATGACTTCGTGTCTCATGCGCAGCTGTTTCAAATTGTGTGCCTGTCGCCACGCTGCCTCTTCACGCTCTGCTCGAGGAGCATTGCTGCGTCCCGTCGTGCTTCGACGTCCTCCAAGCTGCCGTACTTGACCGGCATGTCTTCCATTGCCTGCTTTCCGTACAGCGGGAACGGGTCTTCTCCTGGGCCGATGGTTACGTATCGACGGAACGGTGTTTCAACCGAAACCCGTGGCCGCTTTGGTATCTTGAATTCCTCGATCCCGCTCTCGTGATTCTGCACTGTGTCGTCCGCACTGAACGCGAGCCCGCTGTCCCTTTTCCGCGCCTGCTCTTGGTTCCGCCACATCTCCTGGTAGGCCATCATCTGCCCTTCAGCGCTAACGACATTCTCAGCATAGTGCGTGTCCGACTGCACGTCTATCAGCAATGGCCTCTGTCCAATACATCTGCTGGCCTACCTCGTAATGCGACGCCTCCAGCGCCCGCAGGTTCTCTTGCGACAGCCTTGCCGCGTCACGGTTTGACTTGACTGCCCTCGACCTTGACGAGCAGTCCGAGACCATGTCGATTGCGATGCGCTTGAAGTTTCTGCTGAAGGCAATGAGTGCTCGTTCTCTTTCCAGGAATTCCAGTACTCACTGAACACGACACTTGTGGTTGGTTTGAAGACGGTCGGAGCTGAGCAAGATTGCTAAGAAGACCGATCACCAGGAAAAAGAAAAGGGCGCAAGCCCTAATGGGATTTTATCAAGTAAAAGGCAGTTCTCTCGGCCCTCCCGTCCTCTGAAAACAAGAGTCTCCTGCGGGGGTGTTTTAAGATATCATACATGCAACTAGCACCTTGTTTTTGGCGAATCTGGCAGCATCCCATGTCTGATAAGAGAAAGGGTCCGGGAACTGTGCTATACACCACCAGGGACCGCCCAAAATATCTCCAACGAGCCTCATCGCCCGAGCGATGGACAACCGCCCCCAACAGCACGGACGCTCGAGCAGCACCGTTTCAGGGTAACCGGGTGCGGTGCCACTCGGCTTTACCGCAGTGCTAAAAGCTGACATTCCACGTGGGAGCCGAGCCGTTCCCGCATCCAGAGAGATGCGCCCCGGACACGCCGGTAAACGCACGCCGACCCTTTCGGCATCACCGTGATGCAGGCTCGCGGTATGCGCGGCCTGGGGGGCCAGGGATCTGGCACCGCCGCAGCGGAACAAGGCTGAAGGAGTGAAGGAAAAGATCGCATCGAGCGCATGATCGGCCAGATTGGCTGCGCAATCGGGGCGGTACCTTAATTCCAGCGTCGAATGACCTTTTCCTGGAAGCGCTGCGGCGGCTGACCTCAGACGCTAGAAGCTCCTGCGCAGGAATTTTTGGAAGCCAACTGTTGTACGCAGCTGCAGCTCCCAGACAGCAGACGTCAGCAGCTTCTAGGTACACTCAATCTCGTCACCGATCGATGTATTTTTGGAGCGGTGGGTACCTCTCGCTTCTGCCTTGGGGGCCAGAATCGCCGGCCACTCAGCTGCGCTGCAGGGGCCCCTTGCCGGATCGCCCGTTCGATATGACGACGCAAACCGAGTCTCAAATGGGATCGTCGACGGGCTTGCGCGACGGTTCGCCCATGCCGAAGCACAGGCTGCCCCGCCAAACGTTTTCCCTGCTTCTCCTGTCTGCGTCTGGCCTGGGCCCGCAACATGGACCCGTCTTCTGCACGCTCGTCACAACGCCTGCTCGCATTATTCCTCCACCTATGGTGCCGGCCGGCGAGTTCCCGCGCGCGCGGGCACTGACGTCGTCGTCCTGCCTTATCCGCCGCACTGGCGCCCGGGCCTACCCATGAAGCCGGGTCCGGGTCTGGGGAAGAAACCACTCGTATCGCTGCCTTTCTGCGACGGGCACTAAACTGACTGCGCCGCACACAGTCCAGACCTCGCATTGTCCATGCTCTTTTATTTCCGTCCGGCTCAAGCGGGGTCTCCACTTTCCATCGGGATTGATATGGGACGAACTGTTTCACACCACTCTTTGTTTGCTTTTTCAACCCCCTGTCCGTTGTGGAACGCGTCCTCGCCATTTTGCCGATGCATGCGGCTCTCGTCACGTTGGACCCCCCTTTTCACCCGATCAACCATGGCCTCGCTGTGAGACATGCTGCTCTGCAAGGTACCCAGGCCCGCGGCCGCGGACTGAAGCAGCTGCATTATGCACACAACGCCATGCTTTTTCCGCCGCCCCTCCAAACACATGTCGGGCTCCTATAGTGGCATGATCTAGTAGGGCACCAACTCATGGATGCGTAGCTGTGATGCACCTAGTCCGCGCCCCTCTTTCTCCTCCGACTTGCAAGTCATGCCCACACTTGCATTGGCCATTATCTCTAGGCTTCCATCGGAGACGCCGGCATATCCAACCATTTACCGCTGATGCACTGGAAAGCCTTGCTGAAAATCACAGATCGCCAATGATCAACCACCTCATCGCGCGCGCGAAAGACACCTACGAGGCTCATACACCATGAACGAGTCAGCAAATACGACCAGTCGCACTGAACGCCCTTTTTGCAGCCTTGTGCCTCTGGTTTACAGCGGCACATAGCAACGGGAGTCATGATCAGTGTCAACCGCCACAAAAATCGAGTGTCCCAACCACCGGGTCGTGCACAAAGGCACACCGCTTTTCTTCAACACTTTGTCGCTTCCCCGCGGAAGAAAAAACAATTCAGCGTCTACATCGAGCAGAGATCATGCTTTGTTCTTCCAAACCGTCGTCTCACCATAACCAGCAGTCATGCAAGGTATCGCAAAATGAGAGCTATCAACTCTCCCGCCTACGACCGAGACAAACATACCACATGCACAAGCCCTTCCCGAACTAACCGTCATCGCAATGTACCCGGCACCATGGCTGTGGGCTCAGCTCGCCGTTCCTTCGACGGACCCAGTGCCACGGCTTTGGAGCAAACGAGATATGAGAGATAGTGAGGGGGGATCGAGATTTCTGGGGCACGTACGGACGTAATGTGCGTGCGACTGAATCAAGCAGGCTGGTTGCTGCGTCTTTTCCCGCCCGAACTCAGACCTTGCCCGTACATCATTGAACTATCCACCTCTTTTCCGCCTGCGGATCACTTCCTGTATGCATTGCGCCTGAAAGCATGCAAAGGCTTTGGTGGACCCATCATCCCTGATCGGGCTAGGCCATGGCACTGACTAGCTACAGCATCGACTCATGCTGTCGTAGAAGACCGAATATGCAATTTCCCTTTTCGTGCTTTTTCTTCGTTGATATGCCTGCAATACCACTGCTTCCATCAACCATCTGATTGGGCCACAGGTCCGGTGGGCGATCTGCACGCGCAGAACAAAGGAAAGGTCGAGGAAGAGCAAGCACCCGTGCATGCGCGTGTGATTGCTCGCATGCGTGCAACTGTGATACAACATCTCCGCCTCTATCGCTGCGGGGAAGGGAGTGAGACCGAAAAAGAGCAGCATTGTGATTCTCGGGTTTTCAGAATGAGGCGCTTAGATGCAGCAGCGCGTCTGCACCCTGGTCGTTCCGAAGGTTGCAACAATTTCAGCAGAGCGGCTACGATATTGTAGACAGATCCAGCACCATACTGAGTATTTCAAATCATGGAAGTCATTGCCCACGCTTGTGCAGATGGAGATTTATTATATGCGTATAATATTTTTTTTGTTGAGTTATAGTATAGTTTCCATATGCTACCGTGATCTCATACTCTGCATGCCAAACAGAAGACCGGGGCGCTCTTTCTGTCTCATCTCTACAGCCCCGTCCCAGTAATGCAACCCATCGACCATGCAATGCTATGTGTCAAGGTATATAGTATTTGCGAAGAGCGAACGTGAGGGGTATCGTTATAAAAGAAAAAACACCAAAACCGTGCAAAAGCGACAGTGAACATGAGGCTATGCAGGCGAAACAAAAATCGAGAACAAAATGCTGTTATGAACGCTTTGCTCTGTCCAACTGCGCATGAAACTTCGTGAAAAATTGAGTCGTAAATGAAACAAAGGAAATAACCCCCTACCACCAAAAGACTCGACTCCATGAGTGTGGAGCGAGCGTTAGCAGAAACGGAAAAAGAGACAATTGAGAAGCAAAGAAGAGACGGGGCTCTTCTTTACACTCAGAACCAAGCGACTGCCCACCCCTTCCGCTTCAAACCTTCAATCACCCGGACACACCCACCAACCAGCTCACCGGGCGCCTCGGAGCCACTCAGAGCCTCGCAGACCCAATGAAGGACAGACTCGGCGCCTTTGCACCAAGTTTGCAACAGCGACTTGTCGATTGTATCGGCAAAGCACGCCGCCTCATTGGAGAGGAAGGCCTGGGCAGCACGCACGGCGTCGTGGGCATCTTGGTGCTGGTGGTTGGAAGGGATGGGAGAAGTAAGGCTGAAAGGAATGCGTGGGGCAGACGCTGCAGCCACAGCGGCCCAAAGGACCAGTGAGGCATAGAAGAGGACAAGCTCGGCGCCAAATGACAGGGCTGAACTTGCGTCGACGATGCTAGTATCGGCGGCAAGGCGAAGAGCCATAAGCGCTTCCCGCAAGGCATTGCGCGCTTGCTGCGGGCGGTCGACAACTGGGGAATTGTCGAGGCTACTGGTCCATTGCTTGACCGTATCCTTAGCTGCAGCATGCTCGTCGCTCCGGACCTTTTCGCTGAATACCCATGTTTCACCTGCGACGGCAAGGAGGGCGCGAAGAGGGGTTGATGATGCGATACGAATACCGTGGATGCTCAAACGTACTGCCATGCTGCACGTGTTGCAAGAGTCCAAGCGCCCGAGTGCGCCATCACGGCTGGTGTGTGTCCAAACCGCTTGAGCGGCCTGGAACTCGTCATGGCATTTTCCGTCAGTAGGGCCGGCGGCAGACGGTGCGCCTGCCTTTTTAGGAAATAAGCTGCTAAGTTGCGGCAGCATCTTTCGCCAAGCCCACTGAGTGGCGTCCCAAGCGGACAGGGGTGCTGGAGTAGGAAGTCGGAGGCCCGGCACCGTGGAGTCGGCGACTTGGCGAATGAGCAGGGTTGCCGCTTGTGCTTCGAGGATGGCGCATGCTGTCAGCAGGCGCGTCTTTTCTGAAGCGCCGATCCAGGCGGTCCATTGGCGGGACAGGGTCAAGTCGTCTGAATGCGGTGGAAGCGGCACGAGGCTATCGACTGAGGCGGTCGGGTGAGAAGCGTGATCGGCAGCAAGCTGAAAATTGATAAGCACGAGCCTTACAAAGCAGCGAAGCGAGGTCCATTGGTGGGATTTTCTGGGTGTATGGGAGGTGGGGGCCGAGATTACTCACCTTGCGGAACATGCCTTGGAAAGTAGCGGAGAGGCTGTTCGATGCGCGTTTGCCGCGGAACTGAGAAAGCAGCTCGACAAGGAACACGGCTTGCATGTCGCAAATGCGAGCGTCTGTTGGCAGACGTACGTGTTCGCGCTGTTGCGGTCAGCTTTTGGTCGCCTGATGTTACATTTGGAGTGGATGCTACCTTCGCCAAGGCTTTCAGGCATTTCTCGTGCAACGCCCTGCTCTCCGCCCTTGCGCCAACGACACTGGAATACTGGGCGCCAACCGCGATCATGGCAGCCAGACACAGCGGTTTTTCCGTGGCGAGGTCAAAGGTCGGGCGGTGCTTTATCGGGAAGTGCGGGTGGAAAGCCTGCCAGTAATTGTCGAGGTGTTCAGTCATCTGCTGACGGTCAATAGACGGAATACCGAGCGGTTGTGGTGGGAACAACAGACGGTACTCTTCGCTGTCGAGGTCGTCAAAAGACCGGTAAGACGCGGTTGTGCTCGTGGAGAAGTATGACGGATGCATTTGGTGGTGGTCGGCTGCGTAGTTGTAGATGGACGTATCGGAGGTGGCATAAGAAGCGACGCCAGAACTGCCCGAGAAAGACGTGTGCTGCTGGTCGGCACGGTCCACGTCAAGCCAGTAAAAGGGCTGCGTCGACGCGGTAGACGCCGGAGAGCGCGGCGCCGTTGGCTGCGCCCAAGAGTCGATGAAAGATGCGTTCGAGAGCGTGCGAGGGCGATAGGCGGGGTACGGGTGTGGGACGTATCCGAAGTCGGCAGGATATTGGGTGGTGATGTGGCCGGGAGAAGCGTAGTCACTGCTGGGCACAGGATACTCCGGAGGGGGGCTCCACCTGTAGTTGTCGAACATGGAGCCTGTGCCAATCACGTCCTCGACGCCGATGGGGGCTCTCGCGTAGGGAGCATTGTGGTGGAACTGCTTCATGTTTTGCGCACTGTGGAGTCGTCAGCACGTCTGGTCGGAACAAGACGGAAACGAACAGCGGAAAAGGAAGAGAGAGATAGAGAGAGAGAGGAAAGAAAAGGAAAAGGAAAATGATAGAAAAACAAAAAAGACGCGGTCGACCCAAAATCCCCCAAAACATACTTAAAGACCTGTCTAAGAAAACCGCCTGACGGAACCGTATTACGACGAAATCGAAATTGAGAATACCTTGAAGTTGAAGGGGGCACAGCCGAGTCCGAGGCCACCGGGTAGATGGGCGCCTCGACGCGAGCGACGGACTGCGGTGCAGACGGGTTCGCGGCGACGATGCCGGCAGAGGCGGTCGAGTTGTGGCTCGTGACGGAGCTGCGGCGGGTTTCGTCATCCTGGGTCGGATCCTGGCTGTGGTTCGCATTCGCATCAGCAAGGGCGCGGCGGCAGGGGCTGCATTGACTTACTGTCGCTCGCGGTGGCGCTCGAGCAGGTCGGTTCTGTGGAATGTCTTTCCGCAGCCGGGCCAGTCGCACTGCAGGGTGGACTCGCTGTGGTTCTGCTGGTGTCTCCTGGGCAGGCAGTCAGCATCTAGGCAGCCGCAGGCAGCAACGCGGGTGGGGCACTAACCTCAAGTGCTCGGCCCGAGTGTACGACTGTGGGAAAAAGATCGTCAGTCGCAGAACTCAACGTGCCAGAACCAGCAAAGCGCACCGCGCCTAGACTGCGCAGGCAGAAAGCGTGATGCTGCCTCAGCAGGCGGAGGGGCACATGACTCGGGAGGGCAGGGATCAACTTACCTTTCCGCACGATTCACACAGGTGGACCTTGAGGCCCTTCTTTGCTTTGGAGATGCGACCAGTCTTGGTGTACTTGGTCGGCAGCTCCGACGGGCTGGCTGAGCGTTGCATGGCGGCGGCAGTGGACGAGGAAGCTTCAACGTTGTCGCGGGACGAGCCGTCGCGGTGGGGGCTGGGAGCCTTGATGCTGGAACGGCGGGGGCCAGAGATGCTAGACGACGACTTCAGGGAACGGCGGCCTTCATCCGACGATTGCGAGGCGCGGCGGCGGCTGGGTGGCTGGTGCTGGGGCGGGGCGGCGGGCGAGGCGTAGCTGTGGTGGAGAGGTTGGCTGGAGGTCGACGCCGACGATGACGATGGCTGAGGTCTGCTGTGGTCTGCCATGGGCCGCGGTGGTGGTCCAGAAGGATATATATGCGGAAGAGGGATATTACTCGCGGAGATCGCCAGGCCCACCTCAGGTGCTGGTGGATTGGCGGGGCCCTGTAAGGCAGATGAGATGGACGAAGCTTGTGCCAGGTCGCCAAAGCAGGGCTGCGGTAGGCTGTGAGCGGCCCAACTGCACGCCGGGAGATAATTAAAGGTTGGCCCTAGGGGAGGGGCCCAGATCTGGAGATCACAAGTGGTACGGGCACTGGAGGCGGGAAATTTTTAGCACCGGGTGCCGCTTGGGGAAGGTCGAGGGGGGATCGAGAATAGTAGCAGCCAGAGGTTCAAGCGAGCCTTAGTCTGAGGGCATAGAAGACTGAGCGGACGGGTGGTGTGTGCTAACCTTGGTCCTGGAGCGGAGGGCTGGCGCGTCACATCATCATCCTGCTGCGGCAGGCATATAAGGATGGCGCTGTGCTTTCGGCGAGGATGTACGGGTCCAGAGCGGTGGGTCCCTAAAGACACAGTTCGGCTGTGCTCATGCCGGGAAGATTATTATAGAGCGATTGGCAGCAGCCCTGTTGGTCCCTGCCGAGCGTGTGTGGGACCTCTGGCTCCGTCAGATAGACGCAGGTACTCCAATGGCGGAGCGCATGGGGCGTCGCAGCGTGAGGAACCGGCGCTCCATTGGTGCGCGCGGACCGTTCCCGTGCGACGGCGACGCCCAAATTCAGGATGTTGGAAGGCGTCGAGGCTTGGACGTGAGTGGTGAGAGCACATGCCGCTATTTTCGGCACACACATGCTGCGTCTCTCCCAGCCCTCCGCTGCGCCCTCAAGGACCCTCCGCGCCGTGTCGCAGCTCCACCGCACGGCAGGACAAGGCTGCGACACCGCTGCCCCGTGGCGGTCACCCAGGGCCAAACGTCGACATCGTTGACATCGGCGGCGGATGCGTGAAGGATCAGCTAGCGGGCTTAGCGCGGCAGCGACCGGGGTGTGCACATGCTGTTTTCGGGCATTGCTCAGGGCTGGCAGCTGCTGCCACCGGTGCCCCGTGGCCCGCGATATCAAAAAAACGTGTGCGCCCTGCCGTTTTGGCACCGACCGCCTGCTGGCTGCTGGCCCTAGGGCGCCGCAACGGGCTATGCGCGCGCTGCTCCAATACACCACCGGCGCGAGAAGGGCAGCGAGCAGCGCGGCGGGCAGAGCTTACCGCAGCACCACCCCGGCCGTCAGCCTCGGGGCAACGTCTGCCCTGCCCCAGCTATTTTCGGCGCCAGGGCCCAGCGTGCCGTTAAGCCTGCGGCGGCCCGGCTCTTGCCATTCGCGCCGCGGGCGTGGGCTTTCAGCGCTCGACTGCCTGCGTCTCCACACCCATTGGCCGGCGCGCCGGTACTAGCGGAAAGCTTGGAGCGCGCACATCCCGCCCGCCGCCTCCTGGGGGTGCCGGCCGTCTCATGAAACGCATGCGCGTGGTGTTGAGGGCGCGCGTAGCTGCGCGCGCTGGTTGGCATGTCGGGCGTGGCAAGCTCCGTCGCCGCGGCACACAGCGCACACGTGGAGGCGCCGTGCCAGGTGAGATCTCGAGAACCACGCAGACGGTGGGGAAGCCGGGCTCCCCGTCTAGCGGGTGGAGCACTGACTCGATACGGGTATCGCAACTTCCAATTTCGCGGGCGTTGGTGTTGATGGACCCGACGCTGCTGCGTTGCTCCTGATCGCCGCCGGCTGCCGCAGTCCACGCGCCCACAGAGTTAGATCGCGCGAGCTCCCCCCAGCCGCCCTGCCAATTCTCAAAAACAACCCTGCGCGGATATCGCCATCCCCTCACTGTCCCCTCCACCCCTCCGCCTGCACGCTCCCGACTCGTCAATCCCAATCTCGGCCACGGCCGCGCGCGACCCGACCGCGCCAGCTCCCCGGCCTGCCTGCCTGCGAGCGCATTCCCATTCCCGGCGCGTTGGAAGCGCCCCCCGGCCGAGCAGCATGACGCGACCGGCCGCCTGGCCAATGTGCGCTGCTGCTCGGTTTGAGCCGCAATGTCGCACTGAGTCGCGGCGACAAGGCACGTCCGCCGGGGCAATAATAAAGTAGAGCAGCATCTTCGCAATCGCTTTCGCACTTCGGCCCTACCAACTCAACGCTGCTGTCGCAGCTCGTCCTCCCGTCCCCTACTCATCAACCGCAATCTAGCCGTTGCAGGCAACACGTCGCGGATCGTTCGCTACCCACGGACCCGGGCGTTGGCCTGCGCGTGCGCATCGCCGGCCGGCCTCCTCGCGCCTGCCTCCTGCGCGCTGCCCGGCGGAGGGCGCGCTGCGGGCGGCCGACGACGGCCGGTGTGACGGCGACACAGAACCGCGCGGAGAAGTCCTTGTGCGAGGGTCTTGGAGGCCGCAGAGCTCACCAACGACGGCTTGGCGCGAGGTGCAGGGATTCGCATCCTTCGGCGACGGATTCGGGAAAGGCGTTGGAACCGCCGTGGGCGCATGATGGCTGCTGCGGCCAAAAATAGGCAACAGCGGCGGAACCAGATCCGCGTAAAAAGCAATGACGGGTCTGAGGCGGGCGCTCGGCGCTCAGAAGATATGAAGAAGAGCAGCAGGCGAGGTCGAGAGAAGCGTGTGGCCCGCGCAGGCCATCTCGGGAACTTAGCCTGTTGCGTCACGCCGGCACGTGCAGCTCGCTCCCCAGACCCGACCCTTTGCCCTCATTTCGAGCGCGCACTAGGACCCTCATTCCCGGAGTTAAGGTCCAGACTATGCCCCGGAAATTCGCGAGCGCAATCAGATCTCGTCTCGACCTCATGCGCGCGTCTTCGCAATCGCTTTCTCGCCTTCACCACACGCGACTCATTTCGCCAGGCACCCCGTGGAGAACGCCACCGAAACTTTGTTGCAGAATCCGCACCATGCAGCACTACTCCCAGCACTACCCGTGTTTGGCCGTCTTCTCCCTGAATTTCCTTTTTGGATCGTATGATTGATGCGTGCAGAAAACACCGGGCCCGAGATGATTGTGTCCAGCCATGCCGGTTTCACACAAAGCCACTGTTGATGCCCAGTCGAACTCCACCAGCCCCCCTCTATTGAGTGTCTCCATCACCGGAAAACCGCGTGACGTGATGTTTTTTTTTTTCTTTTTTGTTTTTGGCGACTGCCGTGGCTAACGTTTGCCGGGAACAGCTTGCACATGAACCCCACTTTCTATCAACTAATTTTGCTTCTACACCGCATCGGCCCGGCTTTGTTGAGCCCACAAGTTGCAAACGTTCGAGAACATGGAGCCTTAACCTGTATTTTCTTCTTCTGTTGCTCTCCTACATCGGCACCCAACCAACGTCACTTCACCGACCTAAGATAGCTCCGAGATACAACCTGTAGACCCACTTTGCTTGAAAGCCCCGGATTCACAAGCCCTGAGACATTCCAGTATTGGAGCTGAAAGACGCGCGTTATACGAACCAATGAACGCTCAGACGTCGCTGATCAGCGCTCAACTCTCTGCATCCAACCTCAACCGCAAACAACACAATCGAGATTATACAAGGTCTCCCCTACATTGCTCGCACAGACTTTGAATGCCCGTCGTCTGAACGAAATTCTCACTCCCGCTCTCCTATGCTCCAGACACAGTAAGAAGCATGAGTGGCGAACCCAAGCGCAACGCAGCACAGGTGTGCAACTGCTCCGCCGCAATCCCTGCCACTCCACGCCCAACGTCAGATCCTTTTTCATCCTCGCGCCGGAAACCGCACAACGTGTGCACATGGCCGTCAGCCTCCCCGCTGCTTCTTGCGCCTACCCCTTTACCTTGATGTCAGCATCTATCGTAGCTTCTTGATCCTTCTCGCCCCCCGCCTTTGGGTACGGCTTGATGTGTCATCCCTCCGGCAACCGCAAAGCTTCCAGAAGGCCGAGTGACACCGCCTTCCCCGTGTTCCGGCTTATGTTATCGCAGGGCAATGCAGATGGCAAACCACTACTGTATCACCGCTCCTTCTCCCATCCCGCCGCCACCACCACCACCACACTGCTACACTCTGTTTGCCGCCCCTTTGCAAGCCTTTACCGCCATTGATCGTCTCCGTTGATCCCGCGCACGAAAAGGGACGGAGGTCGAAATGACCAAAAACTCTCCGCGATAGTCTCCGAATGAGATTGCCCCTTCGGCCGAAATGAGGCTAAACCAACTCTATCCAGCCAGCGGCGCAACGTTCAACCGCCCTTGCCACCAATCATCCAACCAGCTGTGCAGGCGGGGAGATGCAAGTATCGCACTCCTGCAGCGGAGGGCGTGACCCCGGTCCTATTTTACGCCATTCCAATAATTTTCTTCTAGCGCGCCTGTCAGGATTGAGAGAAGGCCATCTGCACACGATGCACAACGGGTCAGGAGTGCGACGCTGGGACGACGCAACGGCCGCAGCCAATGAGAATCCGCCTTGGCGCCGGAGGAGGGCAAGTGGCTCTGTCTGCCATAAGCAAGGCGGAGTGGGCTGCATGCAGAAAGACATCGCAAACGCCCATTCGCTCCGACCGGCGACGGTAACGGTGATGACATTCTGCATACTTCTGCTCGCTAGACGCGCGGCAAACCACCACACTCCTGCGTCAACGGTCTGCCTGTCCAGTTTCTAATTTTACACCGGGGCCGGGCGCGCTGGGACGCTGTCTTTGTCTTTGCTGCCGCTAAGAGTCGATGGCGCAATCCGTGCGGGTGTTTGAGGCGGGATTCCTAGCGGCGGTGTCAGCCTCGTTTCATGTGCGGGTGATTGATTGTGTGTGGGACCGAAGGAGGCGCTGCCGCGCAGCATAGGACCTCAAAAAAAAATTTCGCCTCAAGCATGTAGGAATGAAATTTGGTTCACGAAAAGGCTGAACGGCGGACTGTGTTTACATGCTTTAGGTAAGTGATAGGCATGATCTTCTTCGGCGGTGTAAGCTTAGAATAGGAATAGGCTCTTGAATGTAGATCACAAGTAGTGGCGAAAGTGGAAGCGATCTTTGTATGTTCGTTATTTTGATGCTGACATCTCATTCTCAGCACGTGCAGATCACTTATGGAAGCATTACTGACTACTACTACGTGTACAAACCGTGTGGATGCAAGGGAGCAGTAGCGCACGTCTGGTCCGCCGTGCAAATATGCACTCACCGTAAGGACTTCAGCAGCAGAGACGCACTCACTGAACAAACATCACTATTGCCAGTCGGTGTCACTTCGTCAACAGAAGCCTAATAATAATATCACATGTACTCTCCTGCTCCTCTCTAATCTTAGGTTGACCGTACAGCAGGCTGCATGTTGTGCACACTTGTTCTGCACCTAACAGCCGCGGTGTTACGATGCCATCCCCCTTGTCTTCCATTTGACACTTGTCTCGCACGGATGTGCATGAAAATAGATTGATAACGCGTACACCTGATAGACCTTGCGACGAAAAAGACTTTGAACAAAGTAAGGTTCGATTCATTGCTATATACAACATGGCACAGTCCTTCCGGAACATAATCTCACTTGGCCAAAAAGCCCTGGAAAGCTTTCTGGTCAATGATGACGTTTCCAACAGCCCGCATCTTCTTCTTTCCCTCCTTCTGCTTCTCGAGCAGTTTCTTCCTCCTTGTGATGTCGCTGGCATGCAGCTTAGCCAGGACATCTTTCCTGAACGGCTTGATTGTCTCTCTTGCCACGACGCGCTTGCCGACAGCAGCCTGGATGACGACCTCAAACATCTGACGATCAACATGCTCCTTGAAGCGTTTGACCCAGTCCCTTCCGATGCGCTCGGCCTGAGAGCTATGGACGATGCGTGCAACGGCATCGACGGGCACTTTGTTGACGAGCAGCTGAAGCTTCTGAATGTTGGAGCGGCGGAAGCCAGCATCTTCATAGTCCAGCGTAGCGTATCCCTTGGTTGCACCCTTGAGCTTTCCGAAGAAGTCATCGACCAGTTGTGCCAGCGGCAGGTCGTATTTCAGGATTACTTGGGTAGCCGTAAAGAAGGTAAGTGATTTCTGCTCGCCACGATTTGCCTCACAAAGCTCGACAACACGGCCGATGTACTCCTCGGGGAGCGTGATGGTTGCCTCGACGTAGGGCTCCTGCACTTCTGCCACTTTGGTATGACGGTCCTGCTCGTCGGGGAATGCGTTGGGGTTAGAGAGGACTGTTTCGGTGCCGTCTTTGTAAATGAGCTTGGTAGGAACCGATGGAGGGGTGATGATAATGCTCGCGCCGTGCTCCTGGCGGAGACGGTCCTCGAAGACAGAGCAGTGGAGAGTACCGAGGAAACCAAGACGCCAGCCAGCCCCTAGAGCCTCGGAAGATTCCTTGCTGACAGTAACGGCACGATCGTTTAGAACAATCTGGTTGATGCTTTCTTCGAGATGCTCATAGCTCCCCTGGTCCACGGGAAATGCAGCGACGAAGACCATGGACTTGGGCTCTTCAAAGCCTGGATAAGGCTCGACCAATTTTTCCGAACCAACCGTCGTGTACGTGTCGCCAACCTTGGCTTCCTGCGAGCGCTTCATGCCGGGGTTGAAATAGATATAACCAACCTGACCGGCACGCAGCTTCGTCATGGGTGTCTGGTCGGGATACATCATTCCAACCTCGCCGACCGTGTACTTGAGCCCGGTGGCAAACGAGGTGATGACATCGCCAGCTTTGACCTCCCCATCGAAGATACGCACCAGGAGGATGACACCTTTGTAATGGTTGTACCAGGAATCCACGAGAAGAAGGCGAAGCGGCTTTGTATTGTCGCCAACGGGAGCCGGGATCTGCTCGATGACTTTCGGAAGGATCTCTTGCACGTTCAAGCCCGTCTTCGCGGAAACCAGCACAGCTTTGCTGGAGTCCAGCTCAAAAGACTCCTCCAGCTGATCCAGCGCGCGCTCGGTATCCGCGGAAGGGAGGTCAATCTTATTGACGACGGGTAGTAGCGTCAGGCCCTGGGCGAAAGCAAGATAGAAGTTCGCGACAGTCTGGGCTTGCACGCCTTGACTGGCATCGACCAAAAGGAGAGCTGGCACACAGTGAGCACAAACACACGGCAGCACTGGGACACGACGTACCGCCTCCGCAACTAGCATAACTGCGTGACACCTCGGCGCGGAAGTCGACATGACCGGGCGTGTCAACCAAATGCAGCAGATAGTCTTCCCCCTTGTGATTGTAAATCATGCTGCACGTCTGCGCCTTGACGGTGATGCCACGTTCGCGCTCGACGTCTAGCTTGTCCAGGATTTGCTTGTTGCCGCCAGGTTCGATGGTGCCGGTGAGCTCGAGCAGGCGATCGCTAAGGGTGCTTTTGCCATGGTCCACGTGGGCGACGATGCAGAAGTTGCGGAAGCGGTCAATTGGGATGGCGGCGACGCGCTTCTCGAGGTCGGACGCGGCTCTATAGGGCACGGCGTAGCGGGCGGCGGTGGTGCGAAACTGGCGCAGCCATGTCGTAGGCTTCGCGGGCAAGAACTTGGAGGGACAGCGAGTGAACGAGCCCTGCAATGGCCGCCCCAGGCGCTCAGCGGCTCGGAAGCATGGTCGCATGAGTGTCAAATGAACGGTGGCATCAGCGAAGCTGCGGTCGTGATGATGCGGGCGCTCGAAAATTGCGGCGAACGTCGGAGGTCGGCGCGGAGCCCCAGAAACCCGCCCGCAACTTACCTATCCACCGCCTAGCCCGAACAGCAAACACGGGCAATCAATCGGTGCGAGATCCACCTCCTGTGTTCTTCAGCCTGCTGCCATCTAGGTACCCTAAAATATTCTCCTGCCGGGCTTCGTTTGGATTCCCGGCATAGTGGTTGCCGCGCCAACTAGCGTACACAGTCTTGGCGGCGGCTCTGACCCGATCTCCGTCTCCAACGACCTCGCTCGAGCACACAACGCATCACTCGGTCCCATCCCCTGCACCATCGCACCGCGCTAGCCAGGGCAAGCGGATATCAAAGGACGCTCTGCGCAAAGACCCACTGCCGACTGAATCGACTGCTCCTGATCTGAGCCAATCCGTCAAAGCTTTCTCACCTGCAGCTCCATCGCCCCGCCACCGACCACGTGCAATCATGTCGGCCGAAGAGGAGAAGCCAAAGACCAAGTCGTCGACCAAGTCTGCATCAAAGTCCACCTCCAAGACCACCGCCGGCGAAAAGAAGAAGGTTAAGAAGAGCTCGTCGTCGAAAGATGACGCCGGAGCCAAGACGCACAAGCTGGCTCTGAAGGGCTCTTCCAAGGTCATTTCCGAATTCGTAAGATCTGCCGCCGTGATGCCACATACCCTGTGCTAACCCGGCCCAGTTCGAATACTCGATCCACACCATTCTCTTTCAGCGGGGCGTCTATCCTGCCGAAGACTTCACGGCTGTCAAGAAGTACGGTCTGACCATGATGGTGTCGTCCGATGACCAGGTGAAAGCCTACATCAAGAAGATCATGTCCCAGTTGAGCAAGTGGATGCTCGGCTCCAAAATCAACAAGCTCGTCATCGTCATCACTAGCCGCGAGACGGGCGAGCACGTCGAGCGCTGGCAGTTCGACGTGCAAATCTTCAACAAGAACGCCAAGCGTACCGCCTCCGAAGCACCTGCGGCGGGCGAAGCAGACAGCGAGAATGCCGCCGCAGAGCCGCAGCCACCATCCAAGGAAACCCCAGAGAAAACCGAAGCTGAGATCCAGTCCGAGATCCAATCGCTGTTCCGCCAGATCACCGCGTCCGTAACCTTTTTGCCCATGCTGGACGGGAATTGCACCTTCAACGTTCTGGTGTATGCCGATGCCGATTCCGACGTCCCCGTCGAGTGGGGCGATTCCGATGCCAAGGAAATCGAGAACGGCGAGAAGGTCCAGCTGAGAAGTTTTTCGACAAGCAATCACCGTGTCGATACCTTAGTCAGCTACAGGTGAGCCGCCTCTGTCATCTACAATTTTGCAAGGGCCGTAGACGTTGCTGACATACATGACAGGCTTGCCGACTGATTGGCTTCGCATGCATGCACCTGATGCTGAACTTCTCAGCTTTGTACGATATTTGAAGATCCTCACACAAGACTCTTCAAACAGGACGTCTAACTGGATGTCCGTCTGGCTGGATAATTGGACATGGAAAATTGAAATGAAACGTGGCGTTCGCAGGATGGCAAGGACTGGGATGCAAAGCGCAGCGCAATGCTGCTGCACGAGATCTAGCTTTTATGACACCCCCACCCCCTTTCCTTTTATTATTGTGCAGACTGGATTTCGAATTGCTTTCTAGGGAAGGAGAATTCCAGCTGAACCGCTGAGTCAAGCGCGAGAGAGTCACTTCATCGCACATGAACACTGGGTGTTTTGTAATCCGATTTCCTGCGTCCTCCAGTCAGCAGATTGCAGCATTGCAACATTTTACACTTTGCCTCCGAAAGCTTCAAATGCGATGATGCATCGATGTTTGATAATAGATGGATGCTAGATACTTCACTTTTTTTTTTTTACACTCGTCGAGATGTTGGATCGATGGTCTGTCTTTATTTGTGTTGTCGTAATGACTGTTAGTGTAGCTTCGCAGCCAACAGGATTCTTTGCAAGAGCATTTGTCCTATGACTCGTCTTACTGGGATAGATGTGCTTGATGCTGTGTTGCATTTTTGGTCAATCTCTAGTGTAATGACAACACCCAACTACACGATTACATACTAGGAAGGCGTAGAAACTAAAGCACCAATAATCAAGAAAAAGCAATAGGACGATTGCACACACTCCGACTCCTGAGGGGGGGAAATGCAAGAAAGTATAATAGATATTATCAAACCTGTATACAACTCGGCTCTTCTCTTGTATTTTGATTAGCTGGATTTATTCCGTACCAGCTGGGGAAGAAAGAAAAAATTTGCCCCTCCGACCTTCCGATGATCTCTCTCCAATAATTCAAACTGCACCAATATTTACATTAAGCAGACGAGATCAGGGTCTTCCGGCCGAGGGGAGGGTATACCGCCATCATAACGAACCATAACGCCATTGTTGCTGTTCCCGTAGCCAGCTTCTTCCATCATATTTTCTTTCTCGTCCTCATTCCGCCGAGAGTAGGAAGAGGAAGGAGTCATGCCTAGCTTTCTGCGAAACACAGGCGGTAGCAACCATGCCCACCTTATCCTCCCCTCATCGTCTCTCAGCTCCAGGAGTCAGCCACGTCTCCGCCACCGTCCCCTCGTGCTTGCAGGCGTAGCGCCGATGTCGATGCCTTTCAGCTCTTCGCTCAAAGCGGACAAGTCCTCGGCACCCATGCCGTCGTTCAACGGGACCTTTGCCGGAATCGGTGGTCCGCTGTGGGCAGCATACCCACCCGGTGAGCTACCGTACCCGCCGAAATTCTCGCGCTCACGCAGAGGCTGCATGTTGCGCTTCTGGAGGCGGCGAGTACCGGAGGTAGGGGATGGCGAGTTTTCCATTCCACCGCCAAAGGTGCCTGCCACGGCATCCCTGATGGCGCGATCCGCGTGGCGACTGCCAATCTCACGAGCACCGTTGAGGCGGTCACGCTCACGGGTTGGAGGCTTCCTGTCGCGATCCCTACCCTTGGGTTCTGGCTCCGGGGCCCACGAATCAATTGGGAGGTGATCCGATGGATCAATCTTGCGACCATCAGGAGTCACAATGTTGCCGTGCTCATCACGGCCGTTGATGTCCATGTCGCGGGCTTGGGTTGGGTTCCGCGGGCTCGCACGTGGATTGTACGATTCGAAACTGTCAGGGCCATATGGTGCCCGGGACCCGTCCGACGTTGGCGGGCGAGGTGACACGGACTTACGGCCAGGTGTACTGCGGTTGGCCATGCGCGACTGGCGAACATCGTAGTGTGACGAAACAGGGCTCACGGCATGGGGCTTCACGAGAGCAACACTGTCCTGCGGGGTGCCGCTGTAGGACTGGGGGTGAGACGTCGGCGACCCGCGAGGCGGAGTGTGGTACTCAAGCTGGTACTGCTGCCTCGGGGGCGTCCCATAAGTTGTGGGATATGCCTGCTGTGCTCCGTACCCATTAGCTGAGGGAGGATAGGCGCTGACGCTCATGCGATGCTGGTGGATTGACATGCGCGGGTCTGCCGAAGCTCCCCCTGGCACAAGCGCTGAGGGAACGGCGAAAGGGTCATCATGGCTGGACGGGCGGGCGGAGGCCTCGCCAGAATACGGGGGGGCAGCCGGAGAGCTGGGGGCGTGGGGATGGGTGTGTCGGCGCTCTCCAACGTTAAGCGGCGGAGGGGTCATGTCAGAGTACTCTGGGACCTGAGGCACGCTGGCCGGAGCACTGCTCCTGTGCATAGGCGGGGGCGGCGGAGCTGCGTCGTCTTCATCCTCGACGGTAGGCTGCATAGCGCTCCGTGACATGCGATAAGCAGCTCCATACGCCGGGTAGCTCTGCTGATCTTGCTCTGGATAAAAGTCGCCAAGGCTCGAATCCGGGTGATAATCGTTCAAGGGCGGGATTTCAGGAGGGTACTGAGTGCGCCTGTCGAGCAGTGCTTCAGGAGAACCGTGGGAGGTGGGAACGACAGGAGCGGAGTGAGAGTGGGGCACATCCATGTAGCTCAGTGGTCTGGCCCGCGAGTCGTGTCCAGGGCCCCGCTGCGGGACCATTGACAGATGGCGTGCATGGGTGGACGTCTGCTGAGGTGGAGCTATAGGCTGGACGGGATAATGCTGTGCGTACAGTTCGTCGGGCTGCGCAGCGTCGGCCGGGCGGTGGTGGAAGACGTCGTAGTCGTCGGGCGAGAAGGGCAAGCCGGACTGGGCGCTGTCGGTCGACCTGCTGGGGCGCAGCGTGTGCTGCTGGTACGGAGGGGTGTGGAAGACGCGGGTGTTCTTCGAAGGCGGTGGGATCTCAGCAGCGACAATGGGCGACTCGGCCGCTGGGTTGGTGGGGAGTGGCCTGCGCTTGACGGGCGCGTGCTCTCTCCTCTTTTCGGCAACGGGACGCTCGACGGGCAGGCGAGTGTCGTAGTAGGTGAGCTCGAGTCTGACCTCGCCGGCGTACTTGCCCTTGCACAGCAAGCCGTGCCAGGTGTCGCTCTGGCCGCCGCCGGGCACGATGACTTCGTCGAGGCGGATGAAGGTCTCGCCAATGAGCTCCGTCTTCTTGTCGTCGTTGAAGACGGAGACCTTCATCTGGTAGTAGTCGGGCGAGTCGCGGACGGTGAAGCGCAGCTCCTGGTCCCTTTGCTCAAGTTAGGCCGGGTGGAGGATCAGAGGCGTGGCTGGCTTACCATCTGGGCGTCTGGCCGCCGCGCTTGTCCGTCTCCGTCTTCTTCGCTTCCTTGCCGAGGCGGGCGGCGCAGTAGGGGTCCTGCTTGCCCATGGTCTTGCGGTTGGGCAGGTTCTTGGCGCGGTCGACGACGGCCACGAGGGTGCCGATCTCCGGGCCGTCGACGGTCATGTCCGAGTAGATGCCATTGGTGTGCGGCGTGCTGGTGAGCTGAGCAAGCGAGGCCGCCATGGTGTCGGGTGCTCAACGAAGGACAGGCTCTGGCGGGGGATTTTTATCAATGGCGGCTCTCAGCACAGCGAGTCAGGCGTGCTTGGGGTCGCAGGCAGGAGAGAGCGAAAAGAGAGCGTGGGCGGGTCGGCCGGGCCAGTGCTGGCAGTGCTGGCAAATGGGGGTTGAACCTGGGGCGGGCGAGCTCGTCATAGACCGTCCTCCGGGCTGTGTTGCGGGGGGCACTCTCGAATGAGCGACACTGCTGGCAGGGTGGAGTTTTGGGCAATCTTCTGCAGGTGCAGCAGGTCAGTGTTTTTGATGTGGGCCTCGCGGCGGGCGGGTATTTGTGGCTGCGGTAAAGCAGGAGGCTGGTGATTGCCCGCACCCCGGCGCCCTTCGAACTGGCGCGCGCCTGAAACCCGACCGCTGCAAAAGCGTGAAAGGCGGCAGAGCCGAGCAGCCGCTAGGGCCCAAGGTGCTATGGGGAGCTGTGCTGGCGAACGCGTTGCTGCGGAGCCTGCGCGCGAGGGGCCGCCCGCGGTCTCTGACTGCGCGTCATGATCTCCGGGTGGCCCGTCGAGCCTGCGCGGGTCACCCGGCGCTGCGCGTCATCCCCGCTGGAAAAGCCTCTGCCGCTCTGCCTTCGACCACGATTTGCCGGACCGTTGAGCGTCGGAGCTGCGAATGGTACGATGCTCAGCAGCGACTCCTGCAGCGCTGCATAACGTCACCGCGCCCGGATGCCGCTGACTCGCCCGCGTCGGCCCGGTCGTCGCCCTACTTTTTGCCCACGCGCCTGCCCGCCTCCCGGCTGGGCTCGAGGAATGCGGCTGTGGCAGGCTTCAGGCCCCAAACCCGCAGTCTCGCCCTTGACGTAGCGCCCGCCCGCCGCCCTCGTGCTCCACCCACCTCGTGTCGCCGAGGTTTCCAGAAGGTCATTCTGTCACCTGCCAGCCCGATCACGTCACTCGTCGCGGCGAAGCCGGGTGCCTTGAAAACAACATCCAAACCCCAACGCCGGCGTGACGCATGCGCAGTCAGCGCTGCATGTCTCAACCCGACGCCGCCTCCCAACTGCAGCCTCCAACCTCGCCGCTTTTGGACCGCATCCTGGTCACCTGCAATGAACCCTCCGGAAACGGCTATGGAACGGGAACTAATGCCCTTGACGGCGACTATCCCTCGAAGCCTCGTCTCATTCGCCGTCCGTCCCTGATGCATCCCGTTGCGGTTAAGCATGATTTTAACCTTCCAGCCTCCCCAATTATTCCTCCTCGCCTTCGACCAGACCAGACCGCCATGTCGGTCACGTGGACTTCCTCCATCTTTCAGGGTCTGCTCAACAAGGAACACAGCGTTGAGCCGTCGATCACGGATCGTCCCCTCCAAGTCTTGCCAAATTTAGCGCCAGACAATCGTTCTTTCACATCAATGCAGATCACCCATGCTTCTATTTTTGAAAGGCGCCGCCGTCTCATCAAAGACATTGTCACTTATTAGACAAAGACTTGGCGTCCAAGGAAATTATAATAGACCTTCACGCCCCACTCGTACCTCCAGACTGTTCGCTGCGAGTACTTTCATTACCTTTTTCATAGGCTTACCACTCCGCAGGCGGACTTCTCTTGCTTCCACCACATTATTCTCTTTCTATTTATCCCTACATCTACCTTCTTAAGAGCGCTAGGGCAGGTCCCTTGTAGTGTCTGTTACCAATAGACAAGATAATATTCGATATGGCAAGATCCAGGGGCCAGAACCATCGCAATGGTGGCCACCACAACAACAATAGAAACAACAACAACAATAACAACAACAACAGCAACAATAACAACAACAACAACGGCAACGGCAACGGTAGAAGCAACAGAAACAACAACAGAAACACAAATAACACGAGGCAGGAGTGCATGCTTTGTGGCTCAACCCGTCATCATCAGAATCAATGCATCGCTACCGGAGAAGAGAAGCAAGCATATGGTACCTATAAGATGTCAGGGCAGCATGGCATTTGCATTCACTGTGGCAAACAAGGCAGCCATCTGCCTTCCAGCTGTTTCAAACGTCAGAACAACAACAGGAACAATACTGGAGGCTTGTCTTGTGGATTCTGTAAGAAGAAGACGAACCACGAACTTGCAGACTGCCCAGAAGTGAGAAAATGGACCGAACGAGCCGACCAGATGATTGAAGCTGCATTGGATGCGGCCCCGTACTGCCTTTTATGTGGCAACGCGCACGAGTGGAAAAAGTGCAACTACAGCAGTAAAGGGCGGCGCGTGACGGAATTTCGCAACCAGGCCACAGCGGTGCTGACAAATTGGCTAGTACGTTCTCCTGTTAATACAGATTCCTCGCTGCAAAACGTATCGTTTTGCGGCTACTGTGAAAGCTTCTGCGACCACAATACCGCGACCTGCACCGAATCAGTCAAGGAATATCAAGAAGACAAGCAGAGTTTTCTGTTGGCTCGTTTTGGCAAGGTTCTCGGTTCTGATAACTACGACAAGTTTGGCCAAAATCCCATGAGGCCCTTGGTGGAGAGGAAATGCCAACTATGCCACACCGTGCTCCCTAAGGTGATAAATCTCGGAGGTCATCAAGACAACATGATCGTCCACTGCACCAATCCAAGATGCGGAAAGCAAACCGTTCTTCTGGCCGACAACAGAGAAGACGGTCGCAGCAGGAACAACAATACTTCGGGCCGCAAAAATAGTTATTGGAGCGATTTCAACCCCAAAGGGTATTTCGCCCGCGCACTTGGGTATGACTGGTGGCCGTTTTTCACGGGCCACACCGTAACGTGCACAGCCAAAGGCCAGCCCTACTATGATGGCGGCCCAATGACAACCGCGCTTGCCCGCCTACGTCCCAGTGTGTACCCTAACAACGGTCTTTGGACTTTCAACGATCCAGGAAACTTCCAACCTTTCTTTCCTCCCGCGTCGTGCCAGTTTACGCGCCAGGACATTAATGCCAGGAACCAGTCGAATAATCCTGTCAAAAACACACGTAACGGCCTCATTCCCATGTGCGCCGGTTGCGGTCTCTGGGGCGCCGTCGTTGACGAGGATTATGATATCGTGATGATACAGAGCGGCTCAGATATGGAAGGAAACCTAGCCGGCGCCGGCACCGGCATTATCGTCTTCGAAAACCCGCTTTACAAACTCGGCGGGCGCAATAGCCCCGGGGAGACACATTATATCGCCAGAGCCCAGTGCGACTGCACGATCAAGTTTGGTGTAGCACCTAACGTTGTGTGGTGGCCTAGTGAAAGGTAAAAGACACTGCCGCCTGTGCAACCATCTCCGGCAAGATTTTAGCCACTACGAACGTAGCCGTGTGGGGTGGCTGCATGCTTCTTTGTCTCTTTGAGAGCGCATCCGTTTATGGTACTTAACAGGTTCTTTGTTCCACGATACTATCAATAAGAGGCATGACTGGGATGATTTGCCACCCATTCCATAACCTGCATGCATTATCCATGCTAACGCACAAAGGAGAAGTACTCCGTCACAGGTTCTAAGGGCAGCGGGGCGAGCTGATAGTGACGCCAAGGAACGAACCCTAGCGTGTTCGCATGTTTACTAGACAGGAGCCTTCACATGAATTCAAGCTTACAGCATCCAGGGAGAGGAAAAACTTTTGTCTACGCGCGGTTGAGTCGCACCTGATCTAAGCGCAGTCCCTGATATGTCTCTCTCTTCGCTCTCTTTTACCACATCATCTACTGGACCCTGGTCATAAGATAGTCACTTCTTCTCAGCCTCCTTCTTCGCGGGCTTCTTAGGGTTCGGGTTGAGGCCCCATTCTAGCTTCCTTGGCTTCATGAAACTCTGCATGACCTCGTCCGTGACCTTCGATCTGCGTTCCTGGAAGCCCTTGACGTACTCCTGCATGAGCTTGACGCACTCCTTCTTCATCTCACCCGTTAGAATCTCTCCCTTCTTGTATCCGTCGTAGAGTGTCTTCAACTTCTCATCGTCATCCTCGAAGTACGTGATGTATTGATACGCAACATCGATGTCCGGGTTACCACCCAGCTCACGGTGAAGCTCAAGGGTTTCCTGGCCACCGGAGAAGGCGTGGCTGTTGATCTTCTTCTGGATTTGCTTGGGGGTATCCGACATGAAAATAGCACTGTTGGGGTTGCTGGCGCTCATCTTGCCGCCAGCGCCCTGAAGGGCAGTCAGGAACTTGGAGTGGATAAGCGCCGGCTTCGGAACGGGGTGCTTCATGCGGTGTGAGTTTTCGCGCACGAGACGGAAGTAAGGATCCTGATCAATGCCGCAGGGGATCAGGCAAGGGATTTGAGCGGTCTTCTTGCTCCGGAAGTCGGAGTTCGGGTCATCGCCCCAGATTTCGGGGTAGGAGGTAGCAAAGGCGGCGACGCACTGGAACATGGGGAAGAATATGCGGCCGGTGTTGGTGCTGAGGGGTAAGTAGATTGGTATGCATACGCGGTAAAAATGCAGAAGTGTCAAGGGCTTACCTGCCGTCAAAGCCGAAAGCGCCGCGGACCTGGTTGAAGGTAACAAGCTTGGAGAACTCCCAGGCATTGATCATCATGTGGCCACCAGCGTATCCGATGTGCTTCAGATCGCTGTAAATGAAAGTCTTCTTCTGGTCGAAGCCGAGGGCAATGATATCCTTGGCATTGTCGCGGGCGCACTGCATGGTCTCCTCAAAGGTCAGGTTATCCTTGAACAAGGCTTTCTCGTCGTCCGTCAACATGATGACGAGCGGGCAGTCGAAAGCCTCCTGCAACCATCTGGTGAACTCGAAGGGGATCGTGTGGCCAATGTGCATGCTGTCCGACGAGGGACCGCGGCCGGTGTAGAGGAAGAAGGGACGGCCTTGCTCGTAGTAGTTGAGGATCAGGTCGAAGTCGCGGTGCGAGAAGAAGAGGCCGCGCCTCAGCCAGCGGTGAGGCTTCTTGCCGGTGACGCGCTCGAAGCGCTCGAGCAGCGCCTCGTCGATCAGCTTGGTGTTCCACTTGCTGGGGCAATGTCAGCGCGAGGCAGTCGGAAAAGACAAGGAAGGAGGGCAGTACCGCGAGATTGCCTCATAGTCGAAGGCCAGAGTGTTGCCCTGCTCGTCGACGGCGGCAGAGACGTCCCAAGGGTTGATTTCCTGCTCGGCGGCCTTCTTAACAGGCTCGGTGGCCGTCTCGGCGAGCGAGAGGGCGGCAACGGACGGAGGCTCGCCGGGCTCGTTGGTGGGCTGCTTTTCGGCCATGGCTGCGATTGAAGATGGGGAGGTGGGCACGGTGGGGAGAAAGCGGCAGATTTGGGCGCGGAAGAGTCACAGCCGCCGCGGGGTGTTCTGTTTTCGAAAGCCACCACGTCGGGCGCCACATGTGGCTGGTGCGTTCCCCGCTCGGAGGTTCGGCGTGATCTGCCCGTGTCTGGAGACCATCACCAGAGCGTGACGAGCCATTGGAAAGCGAGCGCCAGCCCTTTGCCGCCTGGTCCCCGCGCTCCATCCATCGCCTTTTATCCCGCTGCGCGTCCCTCTCCATCTCAATCCCACCCCAGCCCGAGAATGCGAAGACGTTCACGATGGTGAAGTTCTACGACAGCTCCTACAGCTACGACTACTCTTTTCCCGCCGTCACCCTCGCCTACTTCCTCCGCTACCCGAACCCTTACTCGACCCATGTGCTCTCCACCGATGTCATCGAGCGCCGCTTCGATCCCGACACCCAGGAGCTGCACACGGTGCGCCTGCATCTGAAGCGTTCCAAGCTGCCGGCCGCCGTGCTGAAAATCCTGCCGCGGTCGCTGCTGGGCGCCTCCAGCGCCGGCGACACCCAGAGCTACATCCTCGAGCACAGCGTTGTCAACATCCGGGAGGGGTGGATGGACACTGTCAGCCAGAATCTTGAGTGGACTGGGGTGCTCAGTGTCGTCGAGCGACAGCTCTTCCGCCGCCCAACCGACATCTTCCGCAGCAACAAGTGCGAGAAGAGTGCCGCTGCCCATGGCCTGCTGGACTCTGGTCTCAATGAGACCACGGAAGTCAAAACATCCGTCACTCTGCACTCGAAGATCGGCGAGAACATCCGGAAGAGGCGTGCCGCCAAGGCTGCTGCCGATGCAAAGGCTGCCGAGCTCGACGAAGAGCAACCGCCCAAGGTTGGCTTCTTCAAGTCTTGGTCCACCGCCTCAATCCAGCGGTCCATCGAGCTCATTGGGCTCAAGCGTGCCGAAAAGAGCCAGCCGAATGCCAAAGAAGGCATGAAGATTGTGTTGCAGCGGATGCGCCAAGGCGGACTCGTCGCCGTGTTGGAGGGCATGCGCCAGGACCGCGAGAAGATCCTCATGGGACGCAACGCCAACGACGTCAACGATCGTTCATAACGTGTATAAAAGAAAAACCGGAAAAGGGGCCCATGGACAGGAGTTGATTTTCAGCGTCGGCGCTCAGGCAAATCGGGCTTCTCTTATTACTCTTCTTGACTAAGCTCAGTCAGTGTATTTCTCATTGATCACTATTTTGGCATGTACAGTACTCGGAATTTGGGGCGCAGAATAGGCGGCCCCAACTGGCAACGAAAAGCATCTCCATTTCTCGCACTGCTCTTTTTCCATTCTCCCCCATCCCGCCCTTTTAGTGTTACTAGGCCTGTATTGGGTCACGTGCTCTTTTCGTCAGACTTTTGTGGCGCGTGCTTTTTCCACCCCCTGCGGTGCGCAAGGGTGTACCGTTGTTGACTGCTCCTCCGTTTCTCCTGCCTCTGAGGTGTCAGCGGTAGCTTCCCCCTCAGCCACGCCCCAGGCTCGGTTCCCCGCCAGCGTTCCGTTCCGGTAGGAGGTCCGGACTATCACTGACTCCCCTTTCCCCAACAACCGCTCCTCCCCTCGTCACACCCCCAGATTCCTCGGTGCTGTCGTTTTTCTTCCACGTTTACGCACAATAAATTTTGATTGCGCATTGCTTTTGCTTCCTTCATCCTAAAAATGTCTTCCATCGTTAGAGGCGTTCCTAGGTTATTTCTCAATACTTCTCGGAACGACAGGCATGCCCGGGCATTTTGGACTACATACTGTGCAGGCACGTCAGTCCTGGGTGCCTCGGCATTTCTTCACGATTTGAGCAAAGATGTCTCCACGTCACCAACTTTAACGTCGCCCTTATCTTACGCCCACTCTCGACCACACAACAGTCGCCCACTCGATAAACGCGAGCCATTCGTGGTTCATCCGAGCTTCATGCTTCATCTTTGATCATCGGCTCTCCAAAGGGGGGTGCAGATGTCGCAACGGAGCAACCGTGAAGAGCCGAAATCTTCCAGGTGCCTGTCTGCTGGAGTTGGTGTACTTATTAAGCTTTTCGTCCGTGGGAGCTCATTTCGAAACGTCACTCGACCATTGACCATGAGGACTTCAGCGGTATTCTGGGTGCGCCCGATCAGCAAGCGAAACCCCTTATGACCTTTCCGCCCTGTAGTTCAACGCTACAAATATGTTTTCTGCACCAGTCTAGCGGATGATTCATCCACGAAACCTTCAGCTTTGTCTGCTTCGACTGCATTACATCACCTCCGCACGCCGCCATCCGCCATGCATCGCGGTAAGTCATGACTGCATCTGCCCAATTTCCCTGTGATTATCACCTACCGTCAAGGTAATTCATGGTTTGTCCTAATAATCTTTGCGGACAACTTCACATATCTTCTGAAGGGATCTCTCATCATGGGCGCAGTTTTTCATATTCGGAGCAAACGAAAGATGACTGACCGAAACATCAGAGTGCACACATCAAATTACAGGAAAGGTTGTTTGGTGAGACCTTGTCCAAAGATCGAAAGACAACTATACCGTACACGAGCGTCAGACGACCCGCTTCATGAGTTCTATTTTTTTTTCCTTCTTGCTCGATATTGAGCGTGGGTTTTCTCTCTTGGCTGGGGCTGCTTCAATTAGATCGAGGTGTTTGTATTCACTCATCAACACAAGCCTGTCAACTTCACCTGGATTGCATTGCTAGTTTTCACTTCAACATTTCCACACCGCGTTGTCTAGTAAATATATACTCTCACGAACCCCATGTCTCCTCCCGACAGCGTCCAGTCTTTCAAGCACCATCAGATGTGAGCCTTCCCGTCGGAATTCAGTCCCGGTTCCGATATTCCATCTCCAATGTTGCCTTCTCTGCTTCTGAACCGACTGCCTCAGAGTACTTTGGAGGCGGCGCCATCGCAGTGACCGGAGGTGGCAGTATCGCGTCAGCATCATCGGCCCGGGGCCGATAGACCGGTGGCGGCGGCAAAGCATTTGGCGAGGGGGCACGCACTGTGCTGGTATTGACCGTTGGGAGTCTCACCCTGCTGTGCTTCCTCGCTGATGCCAGCGCCACCTTCAACCTACTCCTTCGCCGGTATTCGAATACAAAGATGGCGACGAGGATTGCGCCAACGATCATGCAGATGATCAGGAGCGCCCACCATTCCAAACGGTCGTTGGAACGGCCGCGCGGCGTCGGAGTGGGAGTAGGAGTGGGCGTGGTCCAGGAAAGAGCGATTTTGGCCGTGCTGCAGGACTCAGACGCAGATTTGCAGTAGTAGCCGCCTTGGTAGTCGATTGTCGACCCGTAGTGGCGGCAACAGCTGAAATCATTATCAGTCTCGTAGCTGACCATGCCGATGGTGTGCCGGACCTGACCGGACAGTCTGTTGGTGGTGAGACATTTGTTAGCGATGGAATGGAGCAGTACATATGAAGTTTGCACGAAAAACGCTACACTATTCTTACGTGGCCAGTAAAAGCAAATACCCAGACGTAAATGTGAGTTTCAAGAATACACAAATACATCCAGACATTTGATTCGGCCACCCACCTAAGGACGATGCTGGGTCCTTCATGGGTAAGATTCGGAAAAGACTTACGCGGAAAAGCTCCCGTTGTATACTAAATCACCGTCCACGCTATAGAGATTTTCGAACGGCATCGTCTGTAACCCGGCATTGTTCACGACCTTGAGGTTACCATGGACACGCATGAGCGACGGCGCAATAACGGAATCGAGGCCGTGGCTGTCGCTGATGATCAAGTCCCCCTTGACCTCAACCAGCTTGGGCAGGTCCAGAGAGGACGGCAAGATCGTAGCCCCACCCCAACCAGGGCGTTTTCCGACCCCACTGACCAGAAGGTCATTCACCCACTTGAGCTCCGGGAAGGATATCGCGACCGATGGGGCGTTGCCGAAGATCTCGAGCGCGATGCTGACGCTCTTCAGGTCCGGTAAGGTAATGTTCTTCATATTAGCGTTGTCGCCGATGTAGATGTACTTGCCCGCCTCAACCTCGAAGACATCACTGGGGTCGTTGATTTTGGTGTCGTACAGATAGAGGTCTTCCACGCCCTTGAGCTTGGGATTGCTGCCACTACTATTGAAGAGGACATGGGCCCAGTGGACCTCTTTGACCGTGTGCAGGTTTGGCCAGCTTATCCCATCCCACTCAACTGAGCTGGAGCTGATGAAGAGCCCGTCGAGCTTCTTCAAGTCGCCCAGGTCGATACGATCGAGCTTTTCGGCACCGTTGATCGTGAGGCTACCTTGTATCTCTTCGATACCGTTTAGTTGGAAGGTGCCTTCCATGTCTTCTGCCACGGCGAAGTGGCCGGTGACGGTAGGGCATGGCGCTGAAGTATAGGTAGCCGCTGTCGCTGCGATCGTCGAGGTCGTGGTCCAGCTACAAGGGCCTATGCGAATGTCAGAGCTTTAACTTTAGTTAAGACGAATACGTGAGATAGACGTCTTGCTTCGAATACAGCTACTAAACAGAGCTTTCCTTATAAAATGGCACACCCCCCTTTCCCCCTCACACCTACTGCATTACTTTGCGACACAGGGTCGGATCAATTGTGACTCACCAACACTGGTATATGCGGCAACCGCGGGGGCCAAAAGTGCTATCTGAGTGGGCGCTTGCAACTGCATCGTGGAACTACTAGTGAGCTGGAGAAATTTGAAATGGCTGTAAGCCAATTATCCGTAGTCCATAGAGAGGTTGGTTGGTGTAAAGCTGACTCGGGTGCGAATGTCAATGTTTATGGGGGTACCGGTTCTTTTAAGTTGTGTTCTATGGTGGACTTTCAGCCTCGTGGGACAGGCATGTCAATCCTTCCCCGTATTCCTGATCTTGGGAGGCGATAAACAGCCTTGCCGTACATGCCGCTTACCGGATGGGCAGGATTGCTGCCCATGCACAGTACGGGTGGTGTCCCAATATTATCCATCCAGTGTGCCTTCATCCGGTTGGTCTACGCATCGGACTTGGCAGTTGCTGTTCTAAGTGTCCTTGGCTGCTTTTACCAGAATGTGTGATGTGAGCAATATTGTGCGGCGAGATATGCAGGTCAAAAGAAGGTGGTGTCTTCTCTGAGGCTTTGGTAGAGCTTGACCTTTGCTTGAATGAGGAGCTCACATGACTTGCTGAGCCGCTTTACCCGACTTGGCAAGTGAAATGGCCAGGTGCGAGACAGTCATGTGGCGATGTACTTGCGCCAAGAGACAGGCAGCCATGTACAGCCCCCTCTCGCAGCCGATGGCTAGCGCGAAGAATAGCAGGGCTTTAGAACATAGTGTAACTGTGCCCCAGCTCTGCCTTAGAAAAATAACATATGGGGGTAGCTAAAGCTATCGTCCGGAGGTATATGTAGAATTAAAAATTCGACATTCTCGTCCGGACGATAGCTTTAACTACCCATGACATGAGCAAAAAACAAATCCACGCTAGCAATCGGCTGCAAGAGGGGACTGTATGTCAAGCCTGTTTCTCAGTGGCGCAGGGGCCAATCGCTACAGAGCCTCACACCACAATACCGATACGACCGCCGAAGGCTGCAAGCAGTTGCGTTTGGCGTCTTGGAGCCTGTTCCTTTCAATATTTTCTCTTGGCGTGCATGCAAATGAAAGTTCGCCCCCACGTAGCTAATGACGACGGTGTGCATAGGATAGCATTATGGACGGAAGGGACGAGGCTTTTGTTTGGACGTCACTGTTCGGACTTGCTCTTATCACAGCGACTAGCGGAGTATTTGAACCTTTGGAATACGAAGGATGTTGAGCTATTTGACTAGAAAATTAGCAGCCTTCTGCGCTTTTGCCTGCAACAATTGCAAGCCTTGCGGGTCGCATTACTCCGATGTATTCAGTAGTCTCGACGACAGACCCCGATGTCTCTGCTCTTTCTACATGCTGACCGCAACCTTGTCTGTCATGTATTTCTTGATGTTGCCAAGGAAAAGGCTGCAGATGATTGAAATACCGCCAAACGCTATGGAAACATAGTACACATACGGATACTAAGGTGGTCAGTTTGAGTGGATATCAAAAGAGAATAGTCGATATTACGTACCGCGTAAGCATACGTCTCTTGCCCAGCATGAACCAAAGTTTGAACCTGCGCGTCCGTAATGTTGGGGAACTCGTAGAACAAGTCCAGTAACCCGGCAACCGTAATCTCGACGACCTTCTTCAAAACCTCCGGATCCTTGGTCTGTAGTGTTACAGCTGCGGTTGGAACGAGGATGAGATCTGCCGCGGCGTGTGCAAACTTCTGGGCAAAGACGTTATAGTATATGCAGTAACCAATGGCACCTCCAAGCACGCGGATGGCCAAAGTCAAGGCCGTCACTGTTGCGATCAACTCATCCGGACAGATGATGTTGGTAATGATGCTTGCTGGAACAACGATTCCTCCGATTCCCAGGCCGGCGATGGTGAGGACAACGTAGACGAGCCAGATGTTGTCGGTGCGCAGAGCAGCCATAGCACCGCCGCCCGCCGTCATGAAGATGCAGGATCCGAGCATCAGGAGGCGGATGTGGCCGCGCGTGTAGGTAAGTAGGGCGAGAACGATGCACGCGCCAGCCAAGATTGAGAACCCGAGGGTGATGTTGCGGACCCCAACGGCGGTTGGCTCATGCCCATACTCATTGTAAGATTGCGTGGGCCAGAATAGCAGGACGGAGAAGAAGTTCGCGCCGGAGATGAACGTAATGACTGGAAATGTCAGTAAGAAAACACGACGAATTTGTCCGTGAACTTACTCAGGGTCAACAACAGGATTCTCGGCTCTCGCTTGATACTTGATGGAAACATCGGATAAGCCGCGAACTTGGCCTCCCACACAACGAATGCAGCGACAAGTGCAGCACCTATGAGTAGAGGCGCCAAGGTATGAGCCGAAGTCCAAGGGTAGTTGTAACCTCCCCATTGCAAGCCAGCCATGAATAGTAAAAGCCCGGAAATAGACAGGAAACCGCCAACGTAGTCAATTCGCTTCAGAACCTCTCTCCGGGAGAGCCCAGATGTGTTCGAACGCGGAGGAGGATGGTAGAAGACGAAAGTCAGAGCCAAGCCGATGAAGGCCCATACGGCGCACCAGAGGCCTATGTAGCGCCAGCTACCATAGTGAGCCACCCACTGTGCCCAAAGCACAGATGGGCAAAAGGGCACAATGGTACTAACACAGTCAGGCGCCCTGCAACACCAGCATCGAGCGAAGCCACTTACAAAATCATCCAAGCGTTGTATTTGCCTCGTTTCCTGGTTGGAGCAATTTCGGAGGTCACAGCAAGAGCAGTCAGTTCCAGGATACCAGCTCCAATTCCAGCTAATGCCATGCCGCAAATAAAAATGTTCATGGTGTGGGATGTCGATGTGATAATGTTGCCGATGATCAGGAAGATAGCTCCCATGATAGCGGTGTATCGTCGTCCGAATAGGTCGGAGAGGGATCCAACGAAAGGGCAAACGGAGGCCAATGCCAGCAAATTTGCCAGGACGAACCAGATCCACCTATCAACACCACCAATGTCGCCATATATGTAAGGCGGAATGGCACCATAGAGGTAAAGTGGAATCTGCGAGCCAGTCCAGAGGAAGGCCATGGCAACCAACGGCATGAAGCGACGAACCGTCATCTGCTCTGGGACTTAGTTCGACGGGCCAAAGCACCAATGCTGGGACCAACCTTGGGATCATCATCGGAATCGAGTGGTGGCGATGCGCTCTCTACCTTGGCAACATCTTCAAAATAGCACGTGTCGTTCTTCTCGGGTGTATCTTTGTTATCCATGGTCAGGGAGACTGTTGAAAGAAGGCTGCTGGCGATAAGTCGATGAGCGGCGTCTACTTATGTACATGTCAGGGCAGCTGAAGTGCGTCGTTGTTACCCCGCAGGCGCCTTGTGTACGACCAGCCACGAGGCGGTCAGACGTCGGACGACGAGCTTGGGTTGTGCAAGCTCCGTCGCAATGGCAAATGCGCGTGTACGGATCGCGTCGACAACCGAAACCCCACAATCTGCACGCCGCCCCAGCTTTCCAACCCCGCAGATGGCGGAAATGGGGCGGCCTAAAAGCCCGGCGATACGGAAATATAGCCAGATAAGGCAATTCGGGTGTCCTGTGGCTGCGTCCAGGCCGAGAAGGAAAGGCTTAAGCCCATCAAGACTACGCAAGAGTCTTCGTTGCATGACAAAGTGCCGAGGCTGGAACGGCATCTTCCACTGCAGGCCTACCAGCAGTAACCGCCGGGGCCACAACGAAACTCAGGAAGGCTAGTTAGGTGAACCAGCCTGCCAGTTGAGCTAAGCGCCAGACACGCTCGCGTTGTCGAGCCTAAGTGGACAACGCTGACTCTGCGCATCCAGGATCCGCGGAGTGCAGCGACAGTGGGTGCTGAAGATTCGAGCCATCACAAGCGCGTTGGATCACTGTCCGGACGTAAATGTAGAAGGGAGGGAAAAGGTCCAGACGACATATCCCACTGGCCGCATAATTCGACTACTGTTTCTCGCAAAGATGATCGCGGCGGATGGTTTCCTGCGGGTCCAAGGTCCGACAACACGCGTGCTGTCAGCGAAGAGCCGAGACGACCTTGAACGTGAGAGAAACAGTCGTACGGAAAGTTGGATAATGCAAGGGCGGGCGTTGGCGGAGTGGAGTGTGGCAGCGGCGGGCAGGTGCCAAGGAGATCGCCCCGGCGCAGATCCGGGCAGTCGGTCTCCGAATGCGGCCCCGAAATTGTTTGACCACTTTTCTAGACAGCTAAGTTGACTCACAACCCCGCGGCGCACTCCCGCAGATTGCCTCAGCGCTCACCCTCTCCTCCGTCGCAGCAACTCTCCACGCCTCTCTCTGCTGTGACTGAGCCATTGACCCTGTTCCGTCCGGCTGCGCGCCGCAGATCCGTCGCCCTCGCCCTTCTGTCGGCGACTTTACCCCCGCCATGAGCGGCTCACTTGACGCGGCCACTGGCCCCACGACCGTCCCCATTCTGGGCAAGGACTCAATCGTGGTCGAGTACGGCCTGTGGAACAGTTATGTTGCTCAGGACCTGCTTCAAAACATCCGCTCCTCGACCTATGTCCTGATCACCGACACCAACATCGGCGACATCTACACCCCCGCATTCGAGAAGAGCTTCAAGGAACACGCCGCCCAGCATGCGCCCTCCGCCCGCCTGCTCTCCTACACCATCCCTCCCGGCGAGACGTCCAAGTCGCGCTCCACCAAGGCCACCGTCGAGGACTGGCTGCTGCGCCAAGGATGCACCCGCGATACTGTCATAATTGCTCTGGGCGGTGGTGTGATTGGTGACATGATTGGCTTTGTTGCTGCCACCTACATGAGAGGCGTGCGCTTCGTCCAGGTGCCCACGACGCTCCTGGCCATGGTCGACTCGTCCATTGGCGGCAAGACGGCCATCGACACGCCCGCTGGTAAGAACCTTGTCGGCGCCTTCTGGCAGCCCGAGCGCATCTACATTGACTTGCAGTTCCTCGAGACGCTGCCGAGGAGAGAGGTCATTAACGGCATGGCTGAGGTTGTCAAGGTGAGTGTGTCCCAACTTCCGCATCTCGCGCAACTGCGGCTGACAGTTGCACAAGACTGCTGCCATCTGGAACGAGGAAGAATTCGCCGCTCTGGAGGACAATGCCTCCCTGATCATGAAGACCATCAACCGCAAGCCAGTCCAGGGCCAGCGCCGCCTGGCTGATATTGCCCCCATACTCAAGCGGATAGTCTTGGGCTCTGTCCGCGTGAAGGCCCACGTGGTGTCTGCCGACGAGAGGGAGGGCGGTTTGCGCAACCTCCTCAACTTCGGTCACTCGATCGGCCATGCTATGGAGGCCATCCTCACCCCGCAAATTCTGCACGGCGAGTGCGTTGCCATTGGAATGGTCAAGGAGGCTGAGCTTGCCCGCTATCTGGGTGTGCTCGCACCGGGCGCAGTCGCCCGCTTGACCAAGTGCATTGCAAGCTACGACTTGCCCACCTCTCTCAACGACAAGCTCGTGCGCAAGCGCACCGCCAACAAGCATTGCGCAGTGGATGAGCTAATCTCCATCATGGCCGTGGACAAGAAGAACGATGGCCAGAAGAAGAAAATTGTCTTGCTGGCGGGTATTGGCAGGACCTACGAGAAGAAGGCCAGTGTTGTTGCTGACCGCGACATCCGCATCATTCTGTCTCCTAGCGTCGTTGTCCACCCTGGCGTAGCCTCCGGCTTGAACGTCTCCTGCACTCCTCCTGGGTCCAAGAGTGTCTCCAACAGAGTTTTGGTGCTGGCTGCCCTCGGCTCGGGTACCTGCCGTATCACCAACCTGCTTCACTCGGACGATACGCAGTTCATGCTCACTGCTGTCTCCAAGCTCGGTGGTGCCTCGTTCTCGTGGGAAGACGACGGCCGTGTCCTGGTCGTCAATGGAAACGGCGGCGCGCTCTCCGCTAGCCCTGATGAGATCTACATCGGAAATGCCGGCACTGCTTCTCGTTTCCTGACTTCGGTCGTCACTCTTGCCAAGCAGTCATCTGTTGCGTCTACTGTCTTGACTGGAAACGCTAGAATGAAGGAGAGACCCATTGGACCGCTTGTGACTTCTCTGAGGGCCAACGGTGCGCAAGTCGAGTATCTTGAGAAGGAGGGATGCCTGCCCCTGCGCATTGGTGCATCTGGCGGTTTCGAAGGCGGAGACATCGAGCTGACCGCTAATGTCTCCTCTCAATACGTTTCTTCCATCCTGATGGCCGCCCCGTACGCCAAGAACCCGGTCACTCTTCGTCTGGTGGGCGGCAAGGTTATCTCGCAGCCTTACATTGATATGACGATCGCAATGATGGCCTCTTTCGGTGTTCAGGTCGAGCGCTCTGCAACTGAGGAGAACACCTACCACATCCCTCGCCAGAGCTACGTTAACCCGGGCAACTACGAGGTCGAGAGTGACGCAAGCTCGGCTACTTACCCTCTTGCCATTGCTGCGATCACCGGAACCACTTGCACCGTTCCTAACATCGGCTCCAAGTCTCTTCAGGGGGACGCCCGCTTTGCGGTCGATGTTCTCCGGCCAATGGGCTGCACTGTGGAGCAGACCGAGACATCTACCACGGTCACCGGTCCTCCTAGAGGTCAACTGAAGGCTCTGACCGAGGTCGATATGGAGCCTATGACAGACGCTTTCTTGACCGCTTCCGTTCTAGCTGCCGTTGCGACCAACAATGGCACTACCGCTACCACCCGCATCAACGGCATTGCCAACCAGCGTGTGAAAGAATGCAACCGCATTGCAGCCATGAAGGACCAACTGGCGAAATATGGTGTTGTCTGCCGCGAGCATGACGATGGCCTCGAGATTGATGGTTGTACCTACGAGCTCGACACGCCACAGGAGGGCATTGATTGCTATGATGATCACCGCGTGGCCATGAGCTTCGGCGTTCTTTCCCTTGTTGCTCCTGATCCCGTTATTATCCTCGAGAAGGACTGCACAGCCAAGACCTGGCCAGGTTTCTGGGACATTCTCCATCAGCTTTTTGGTGCTAGTTTGGAGGGTCATGAGCCGGACCCATCTGTTCACCATAGTGCCTCCAAGAAGCCAACCAAGTCGATGTTCATCATCGGCATGAGGGGTGCTGGCAAGACGACTATGGGTGGTTGGGCATCCAAGATCCTCGGCTGGCCTTTGATTGACCTCGACAATGCTCTTGAAGAGCAAGTCGGCCTTCCAATTCCAGACATTGTGAGAAACCACGGCTGGGAATACTTCCGCGAAGAAGAACTCAAGCTTGTCAAGCGTATATTGAAGGAAAAGCCTACCGGTCACATTCTCGCTTGTGGGGGTGGTGTCGTAGAAATCCCCGAGGCTCGGGAGCTCCTCAAGAACTGGGCAAAGGATGCCCATGTCCTCCTCATCACTCGGGATATTTCAAAGGTCATGGAATTCCTCAACCTCGACAAGACGCGCCCCGCGTACGTCGATCCGATGATGAGCGTCTGGGAGCGTAGAAAAGATTGGTACCAGGAGTGCAGCAACTACCAATTCCACAGTCAGACCGTCGAGGACAGTGGCCTTGCCAGGACTCTGGATGATTTTGCTCGCTTCCTTTCTCTTATCACCGGAAAGAATTCTGCCCTGGAGGATTTGAAGCGCAAGAAGCAATCGTTCTTCGTTTGTTTGACTGCTCCTCAGATCAATTTCCTCTCCGACAAATTGGAGCATGTCGTCGTAGGCTCTGATGCGGTCGAGGTCCGCGTGGATCTTCTCGAGGACCCTAATGCGGAGAATGGCATTCCGACCGCAGACTTCCTCATTGATCAGATTACCCTGCTGCGGTCAAAAGTCTCTCATCCTTTGATCTTTACTATCCGCAGCAAGAGCCAAGGAGGGAAATTCCCCGATGGCGCTAATGAAGCGGCGCTGCGCTTGTACAAGCTAGCTGTCCGCATGGGTTTCGAGTTCATCGATCTCGAGATCACTTATCCCGAGGAGCTCCTCCAGGAGATTTCCTCGAATAAGGGATGCAGCAAAATTATTGCCTCGCATCATGACCCGAAGGCAGAGCTCTCTTGGAGTAATGGCTCCTGGATTCCGTTTTACAATAGGGCACTGCAGTTTGGCGATGTGATCAAGCTCGTTGGTGTTGCTAAGACGCTCCAGGACAACTTTGAGCTCGCGGAGTTCAAGTCGTGGGCTGAGCAGACCCACCCTACTCCTGTCATTGGCATCAACATGGGCACGGTCGGCAAACTAAGCCGCATCATCAACGGCTTCATGACGCCCGTTAGCCACCCTGAACTTCCTGGGGCTGCGGCGCCCGGTCAGCTTTCGGCGGCGGACATCCGCCGTGGTCTTTCCCTGATGGGACAGATTGAACCGAAGAGGTTTTTCGTTGCCGGCAGCCCTGTCTCACAGTCCCGCTCTCCTCCTATGCACAACACCCTGTTCAAGGAGACTGGCCTCCCTCACTACTACGACCGCATTGAGACCACAAGTGCCCATGACCTCAAGGACATCATCCGCCAGCCCAACTTTGGCGGTGCTTCCGTCACCATTCCTCTAAAGCAGGAGATACGCCCTTACATTGATGGCGTTGGCCCTGAGGTCGAGGTCATCGGTGCTATCAACACCATCGTGCCCGAGGAGGTCACTGATGAAGCTGGCAACTCCCAGGTCCGCCTGATCGGTCGCAACACGGATTGGCAGGGCATGGTTTTGGTTCTGCGCAACTCCGGCTCAATGGGGGGGAGCAACAAGCAGAGCGGTCTCGTCATCGGTGGAGGTGGCACAGCTCGCGCCGCCATTTACGCACTCGCCTCAATGCACTACAGCCCTATCTATCTACTCGGCCGTACGTCTTACAAGATGGAAGCGCTGAAGGCATCCTTCCCGGCGGAGTTCAACTTGCGTATTTTGTCTTCTGTCGAAGAAGTCGAGGCGCTCGACGCCGAGAAGGGCATCCCCCATGTCGCGATCGGCACGATTCCCGCGACCGAGCCCATAGAAAGCAACATGCGCGAGGTGCTCTGCAAGGTCTTTGAGAAGAGCGGCGCCGACAGCATTCCTGGCGCGAGCGGTGGCATGGAGGAGCCGAAGAGGACATTGCTGGAGATGGCCTACAAGCCTTCCGTTACAGCACTCATGCAGCTGGCAACAGATGCTGGATGGAAGACAGTCAACGGTCTTGAGGTTCTGGTTGGGCAGGGCGTCTACCAGGTAAGCATTTGAAAATCTGACCATTCTTTCCGAGCGTTCGAAGACTAAATCAAGATGTAGTTCAAGAACTGGACCGGCATCGAGCCGCTTTACAACGTCGCCAGGGTAGGATTTCCTCGAAGACACCCTTCACTAGAGTACCAGACTAATTTTGCAATCCAGGACGCTGTGATGAATGCCGATATCTAGACGCGCGTAAGGGCTCAGTTTTCACTTGTTCATTAGATCTTCTATTTCTTTCTTGTTGGTGGAGGGACTGAAAAGTACTTCAGAAAAGTGTGCTTCGTTCCGTCGCCTTGTTCAACCAAGGATTTGAAGTTTCAATCTACATCTTTTTACTTCGGTCTGTGTCCCACATGGTTTTAGCTTCTGGTCACGCCACGGTCGACATCGTTAACAACCGCCTTCCTCTCCCTCTATCAAGAGGTGTCTCTGGGCGGCAAAGTCATGTTTGCTCTTTTTGTTAAAAATAGAGCCTCGAAGCCCGACTGTTCCACCTCTAGTTTGCAGCTTCCAAGCTGCTCGTATTCTGGGTACATCGTATGCACCGACATTTGTTGCTATTTAGGGTAAGGGAGGACAAAATGGCTCGAAAGGAATGCCGAACATGCGACAGAGAACATCTCCGTATTCATTTTTTTTTCATTATCGTTCCCGTCTCAAGCTGATTGGCTGGTCTTTCAATCTAAATCCCCGTCCCCCCCTCTTTTTTTCTTTCTTCAGCCTCAATCCCCCCTCCTTCCGCCCTGCTCCCAAGAGACGAGTGACGGGCACACCGGAGGGCTTGGCTTCAATTCGCTGCTCGGCTCCATGAATTGCCGGTCACCGGAGAAGTCACCGTCGCTGCTCACCGCCCATTCCACGCACACGCACACACGCGGAAGCAAACCGAATCAGGAAACGGCCGCTCGATAGTGTGGATGCGTATGCGAGTCACACATTTCATCGCACGTGGCGAAGAGGAACGCATGTTCGTGCGGCACACACATTCCTTAATTCACAAAATCGAGTAGGTTGGAGCGATCGAATTGCAAGTCGTCGTTGTGTGGGAGGCCTTATCACAGATCTGATCTGCGTCTAGGAGAAGAGAAGTTTTCTCGCGATAGGAACATGTAAGACGACGGCCAGATGGGGCTATCCTGTATGTCATGCTGATATGCAGGAATTATGCTCAGTGTTTTGTCGGAAGAGAGCTTATTCGGTAGATACTCTGCGGCTGGGTTTTATGCTCTGATGCATAACGCGACTCGGCCCGAGATGGATTGCTTACAACGAGCCAGGTTCGGAAGGTAGTATGGGAGTGGCTGACTTGCTGAGACCTTTTCACTCTCGGGGTTCTCACATGGCAGTGTTTCATTGCAGCGGAAAACCATGGCGAGGAAGCTAGGCTCGTACATACGAGAAGGAGGCGCTAGACACGTAGGAGAAAGAAAAAGAAGGTTGGGACAGCCACGCTCGGAAGCTGATGGCAAGATGCACCATAGTCAAGAACGAACTAGCTTGGAAACCGACGCCTCGGCAACGGTGCTGTATGGGATGGTAGGCTATTTTTGCAACGAATCTGGAGCGCAAGATTGGTGGGAAAGTAGCTCAAAACACGAATCATGTTGACCGCCAGCCTCTTGTCAGGCCAGCCGGAAACCCGTAGGTGGAGTGTTGGGCATGCGGATGTTACTTGCATGGCATCTGATCAACACAGCAGCAGGATGTGTGCTGCGGCGATTGCCATGTTTGATCCGATCATCCATCAGGACCACCATGACCGCTAACGTCAAGACTTGTGGGACCTGAAGACTGAAGAGGTAACCCGAGAAAATGTCTGAGGAGGTCATGAAACAACAAGCAGATGTTTCTATTTTTAAGTTGCACGACAGACGGGCTAGCGATTAGTGCAATCCATGGTGCGTTGTGACCAGTTTGTTTGTCCAAAACACCAACGCCAGTCGGTGGGCATGCTGATATTAAGTGAAGCGTCTTCCCAGGGCCACGAAGCGGTAGCTGGAACGTGCTTCCAGAGTCCGGCAATGGCTCCCTCCAGCTATCCTCACATGTGTGGCTGGTGTAGCGCTTGGTTGCTTCTTGTGGTCGCATCTCGCTTGGTCCAGCTCTTTGGCTACAGCTTTCTCGCTACATCTGATTACTCAATTGTGATCGAAAAGTTGTGTGCGCGCTCTTCGAGCCGGAAATCCATGTCCGCACGCCGCATGAGCGGGACGGCAGAAGGCGGACTGGTTGCTGGATGTTTGGGCAAATGGGTATAGTAGAATTGCGAGCCGTGCTGCTGTGCTGTGTGTCTAAGGTTCTGTGTCACATTAGATTGCTGTGAGATTGGTGTTCCTGGAGCAGGTTGCACTCGACGAAGCTGTCTTGCGGAGCAGGCAGGTATATGTGCTGTTGAGCTTGTGTCACGCGCGGTTGCTTTGCAGAGACACAAACGTCACTGCCTTTCCGGATGTTAGCTGCATGGCGGGCAGAGGCGGCAGGGACGACGCCGCTTTCTGCAGGCGGGTGAGTCAAAGTCACGGGCAGTCTGGGCCCTAGGCGAGAAAGCGCGCAATACGAGCCTCAAAGCGGCGCGGTGCAGGCGTTGCTGCCCCGCCGGCGCGGCAGCAAACGGCGCGCGGCGGCCGTTTTGTGAGTCGGGCTCTCAGGCGGCCAGCGGACCCCAGCAGCGGCTAAGGCCGCATGTGCATCCAAAGAGCCACAGCTGGTCTTTCGGGGCCGAGACCTCCTGTGCTGCTTGTCAACTGCGTCCAACGCCCTCCAGCACACCCGTCTCACCCCATTCTTTGCCGCCGTCCCTGCCCAAAGTCGCTGTCTTTCCGCCGTGCCGCCAGGCCGCCAGCCGCTCTTTCGCGCTCCCTCAGCGCCGTGGTTGCACCCGCTCTCAGCACCACCGCTCTTGTTTCGCTCCGCTCTTGGCCGCTCAGGCCTCACACCTTCGTTCCCTCTTAGGTAATCCGTCCCATGGACCACCATCGGCCGGCTGGCCTTTCTGATCTGTTGGATCTGCGCCAAACCTTACCGAGTGACTTCGACCACAAGCGCCGCTTCACCTCACCCTCACCTCCGCCCGCCCATGGGCGCGTCGACCTAGCTGGGTCCTCGGGCGAGCTGCCTGCCCCATCTCCATCTCTCTTGCCCGCCTTGCTTCCCGACCCTGCTCCCGTGCCCGGCTTCGCAACAGCCACGCCGACGCCGACTCACGACCAGCCCCGGCCCGACTTGGCCATCGCTGGAGCCCTTCCATGCTCCAGTGTGTCTCTGCCCTCGTCGCCGCGCCTGCTCAAGTCGGCCCCCAGCCTGCGCCTGCCCTCATTTGACCTGCTGGGAATTGCCGCCCCGCATCCCGACCGCTTCCAGCCCGACGCCGCCCGCTTCTTCGAGCCCGTAGGCGCCGGCCCTCTCTCCAAGCCAGACGATCCGCTTCATGCACGGAGCCCTACGGCCACGCGGAGCTCGGAGATAGTCGACAAGCTCCCGCTGCCTAGTCCGCGCCTGGCGAAAAAAGACCAGCCCGCGACGACGCTGCCCACGCCGCCACCCGACCTGGGCGCCAATTATTGGGGCAACATTTCCCATGTCCGCACTACCGCCATGGAATCTCCAGCGAGGTCGGACCCGGAGAGGACGTCCCCTGGCATTGTTCCCCAGCCCGTCGTCGTGCCTGCACCGCAACATCCACCCGCCGAGACCGCTCCGCGGGAGAGCGACCGCGCCTTTGGCTGGCTCGACGACGGCCTGCAGACCATCAGTAAGACGGACGACCACCTGTTCGACGAGGCGCTGACATGTTCACAGTCGCTGATCTGGGCGCCGTCACTGGATCCAGCAATTTCGTCAGAATCCTCTCACATGCTCTGCCCTGCCCCTCGCCCAAAGGGCAGGCTTTCCCGCAAATAATCCAAGCCCTGCACCAAGCAATACCCCCCGCCTCGACAGTATGGATCAACGTCTTCCACGCCGTCCCCGGCCGCTTCAGCATGGCCGATCTGCCCACCTCACCACCAAGCACGCCAGGCCCGCCGGTAGGAGGGGAGGACTACTTCACCACCAAAGTGTTCGATAGCGCTGTCCAGGTCACGGACTACGAGGGCGAGGTGAAAGCTGCGCGATCGCCGCGACCCGTCGTTCCGCCGGGCTCGGTCGATGTCTCCATCGTCGAGCGCTACATCCCGCCAACGAGCCCCTCGGAATTCGCCGGACTCTACTCGACGAGCGGGTCGCGATCGCTACTGCTGGACCGGCTAGCCGAAATATCAATCGATCATGGCCACTTGCTGTTCATCTATCCAACCAGAACCGGCGGCCGCGCTTTCATGAACAGCTACCTGGGGCCCGTCTTGGACCCCATTCTCCGCTCCATGCACGTCGTTCATGATCTGTCTGCCGATCTGGGCTCGTCATTGGGCCACATGGCCGCGGTGGAGCACCTTCACGAATTCGAGGACATGTATCGGCGACTGGGGACCTTTTTGCATCACCTGAACAACGGGAGAACGTCAGACCGCTTCAAGCTGGCTGGGTCCCACTTTTCCATCGTATACGCGAAAAAACAAGAGGCGCGTCTTTCAAGAGAGGTGTGGGCAAGCGATTGGTGGATCAAGCAGGAAAAGCCCAGAGTTCGGGACGCTGTGAGCAAATATTTCCGTCTTGCCCACAAGCTACCACCGGAAGACCGGGTGATGCCCACGGCTTTGATCCAAGAGCTTCTGGACGGCGTTGCGGCGAAGCCCTACGAATTCGGGGAGCCAAAGAAAGGAGTTGAAGTCGGAGTCTTCGTAATCAGGAGGTCAAGGTAACACGCGCAAGCACTTGAGGGGTGATGGGTAAGGAAATGACTCGGAGCACTCGCGGAGCCTTGGAGGCTGGCCGTCGCCTGGGCATAGCGCAGCTCGACGCCGCCGGTGTTTTGCGGATGAAGAAGTCGGTAATGACGATTGACGGTCATCCATGACGGAGGTACAATGCACGAATCCACGAGGCAGGCCGCAGGCAGTTTCCCCCGCAGAAGGAATGAGGTTAGGGACGGGATGGACTGAAAGCCGGTTTGATGTCTACTCAAGGAACAGTTTGCTTGGAGGCCTTGACGTGCATTTTGGAGCAGGATAAGGGGAAGTGGGCGACCACAGGGCTGCTGGCTCGACACACTTCCCCCGACTGTTTTCAAGAAGGGCCATGGGAACGGTGTTTAGGAGCGAACTACTTTTATTCGTGGGATTGCGCGACGGTAGAGAAAATACCCTTGCAATGGTTTGCCAACCTCGATTTTACACTTTGGTTTTGCGGAGACTAATCTAGGATTTTCATCTTTGGCGCAGTCCAGGGTGGAGGGGAGATCCGCCCGTACCCAGTCACGCCACACGTGGATTACAGACGTCGCGACGGAAGATCGGCGGAGCACGACGGCTGAACGGAGCGCCTCTTCACGCCAGGTCCAACGCATGTATCCTTGGGACGATTATAGCCAGCCTTCTTGCCGGGGCGCTCGCGGAGGCAGAAGGCAAGCTGCGGAAACGGATCCGGCGGCGCAGTGTGGCCTCGAATGAGATTCGAGGAGAGCCGCACGCCCGGGTAGATCTATCCGTAAAGAGAGGATTCGCGGCCGGGGGACAGCTGCAAAAATGGGCTGATGGCTGGCTCCCAGGAGAGCGGGCCAACGCTTGCTCGCGCGGCTGGAGTTGGGGGAGGGTCTGGCATGGCCAATTTCGGCTCAGCTTACAGGGAGACTGTGCGACGTATCGCACAACTCGCCCATGCTCACTGCCGGCGACCCGCAGCGAGGGTCCGTCCATTTTGCGTTCTGCTCTTCAAGCGGGCCATGCAAAGCGAGATGTTTCGGAGAGTTTAAGGGCTTGCGCGTAGATCTGAGATGCAGGTAAAGGCAGCGGTCGCGCTCCTGGCACGCGAGGCACAGACCTGAAACGGGGTCCAGCAACGAGTGGAACCTGCACTGCAGCGGACAGTGACGTTCAGTGTTGAAGCCGTGGCGTATCTCGGATCAGCGACTGCGCCGAGCCATCTCCAGACGCCCCCCGTCCCCCGCACTGCCGTGGCGCCAGGGTCCGGCAAGGAATTTTCGGGAAGCCGCAGGTAGTAAGCGCACAGCCTATCGGCACGCCGCAGAACACGCCCTTTTGACTTTCGCTCAAGAAGCGGAGTTTAGGACAGCGACACGCGCTCAGCTGATCTGCCGCAAGAGCACGCAATCGAGGTGTTTGGGTAAGCACACGCGTGCCCATTCGCTGGCGCTGCTGACAAACTGTGCCTGGGATGGCATCATCGCCACGGAACCGCTGTTTTGCGGGGATCGCATCATGCTGGCGATGACTTTATACCACCTCGATTAGCAATCCAGGCCGCTAGCTGCCGACTCCGCTGAGCCTATATAAACGTCCAGATAGAGCGCCTTTAGCATCACTATCACATCTCAAGACACTGATCTACAGCCAGCTCCAATTGCCTCGGCTTTTGTTTACTCAACTTCCCAGAAGACGATTTCCAGTAGAGCATTCTCCATTGCCAGAAAGCCAGCACTCAGACTGAGACATTTGAATCACCCAAAAACCGCCAGAATGACGACCACTGCCACCCAGCCAACGCCAGCGCACCAGCTGCACTCTGCGCCCATCAACTCCTCCTCGCTTGACACCAGCATCAAGAACAAGGGATTTGCCGTCCCTCGCGGCCCCGTCACCACTGAGCTCAATTTCTTCAACCCTCCTTCCGATGGCTCTGCCCCATACAACTTCGTCGAGAAGCAGCCCGAAGGCGTGCCTCAAAGCAACTTCGGCGCCACGCCACACGACGTAACCATCCAGGATGCCCGCGGCCGGGAGCAAGATTTTGATCTCGACAAGAACTCCTTCGCCTTCATCCAGGGCGTCGAGTCGGAAGAGAAGGACTTCGTCGACGACGACTCCATCAAGCAAAAGTACTACCCGGAGGTCGAGAAGATCATTCTCGACAACGTGCCCGGTGCGAACCGCGTCCTCATCTTCGACCACACCATCCGCCGTGCGGGGCCCAACGCCAACCGCGCTCCCGTCACGCGCACGCACATCGACCAGACGCCCGTCTCGGCCAAGATGCGCGTCGAGTACCACCTGCCGGACGAGGCCGAGAAGCTGGTCCAGGGGCGCTATCGCATCATCAACGTGTGGCGGCCGCTGAACGGGCCCGTCGTCGCCCACCCGCTGGCCTTCGCCGACGGCAGCACCTTCCGCGACGAGGACCTCGTGCCTGTCGAGCACCGCTACCCGCACCGCACCGGCTACACCGCCGCCATCAAGTACAACCCCGACCAGCAGTGGTATTACCTGTCCGGCATGCGCAACGACGAGCGCCTGCTGCTCAAGTGTTCTGACAGCTTCCGCGCCGACGGCCGTGTTCCCCACACTGCCTTTGTCGACCCTAGGACCCCCGAGGGTGCCCCCGGCAGGGAGAGCATCGAGGTGAGGGCTTTGGTTTTCGGCTGAGAGCTGCGGATGAGATATCAGCCTTTCTGTGGCTGCATCCGAGGAAGGACAAAGCAAGATTACTCATAATGAGTAAACGTGACTACGATTATTGCATACTTAGCCTGAATTTTGCGAGAATAGTTTGATCTTCTCCCTACTTTACAAATTTGATTAATTAAGATATTACCTTTTTTTCTACTAAGCCTGATCGTCATGGGTATCTCTGCTTCACTGTGAAGAAGAACGCCATCGCCAAGTCCCCAAAAGTCGCTATTTGATCACACCGCCACAAAGACGATTGTACTGGACGCGAGAAGCAACAAGCATTAGTAGTGAAACGCTGATCTGCGCTTAGTTGTCTTCGGGAAGTTCATTAAGCATTCTGAACATCCCTCGTCTCAGCCTTGTTACGTTTGGGTGATCCGCAGATAAAAGCCTTTGCTCTGATTGATGAACACGCCGTTGCCTCATCTACCAAGTCGTCGACCCGCAGGGCGCCACTTGCGCATACCTTGGAATTCGGAAAATGGTAAGCAAGCTTCGACTTTCTTCGTCCCGAAAAACCGACTAGCTGGTATTCCAAACTTATCGACGTAAGTGGATGGTGTCCCTACGGAAGTTTGAAGTGTTCGTACAGATTTTACAATTGATCACATCATGCAGCCCGTATTGCGCATTCCTGCTTTTCCCCCATGCTATTCGCTCGCCTTACAAGCTGATCTCGCCCTTCCACGTACCCTCGGTCAAACCCAACTTCTCAATCAGGTTTTGCCACCTAGGTCCGCCTCTCTCCTTCTTCCTCAGGTATTTAAGCAGCTTCTGTCGCTTGTGCACTAGCAACCTCAAGTTCCGCTTATTGACCTTGTCGTTCTTGCCCCGAGTTTCGAGGAAGTCGGCCAGGGTGCGGATCCTGGCCGTCAGGATGGCCGCTTGAACTTCGCTGCTGCCAGTATCAGGGCCACCGCGAGAGTCTGCCTGTGGCGCCCTGGCCGCCGCCGTCACACCCGCCGCCGTCGCTCTTGGCGGCAGAGCCTTATCTGTTTGGTGGCGACCGAACGTGTCGATACACCTTTGGATGTTCACGCGAGTCCGGTCCTTTGAGTTGGCGTTTGACAAGCTTACGATGCGCTGAATCGCAATCGCGGCGTTCGCGCTCTGTTGATCAACTTCGGCCTTCGTCTTGAGTCGCTTATGGCTTGTCTGGTCACGCGCGTCTGGTGACAGATCATCGGCGACCTGCGATGGAGCAGCCATCCTTTCCGAAACCCCCAGCTGTTCCATCACTTCGTCGCGCTTGAGAAAATGGTTCAAGTAGCTCTCAGAGGTGGCCGCCGGACCGTCGGGGGTCTTCTTGGGGCCGGCAGTCTTCTTCGATAGGTCGGCATCGGTTGTCTTGGCCTGCTCGGGAAGGCCGGTGTCGAATGACTTTACGAACGGCGTCGTGATGCCGCGAACGGGATCGCCCAGCTCTTGCTTGCGCTGCTCCCGCAAGACGGCCTGGCGAGAAATGTTGGCATCTTTCCGCGCCCGTGCCTGGGCCTGCGCGTATGGGTCCTGCTGTCTGCGTCGTTGCTCCTTCGTGGTTGCATAATTGGCGGGCGTCGTGCTAAAAGCGCGCAGAGCAGAACACGCGCTAGACGGAGCTGTTACGAGCCATTGTCAGGCGAAAATCAGACATAATCGAAATTTCCAAGCAGCACATACCAGATTGGGCGCGCAGGCGCACGGGCAGCGATATCCGGGGCGGCATGGTGGCGATGCGGTGGTGGTGTCGTGCCGTCCGCAACTTTGCAGCGGAGGTCGGCCGTCCAGAGCCCGCGAGCGTCGCCGGCCAAACGGCCAAACGATCGGCCGACGCGCCAAGACACGCAGCCCGCGGCACGAAGCGCCATACCAGAAGAAGGCGGTTTAGCGAAAGGTGATATGCCCACCACCATTTCGAACCGCAACACATTTGTTCGACCGCCAGCGACCGCCGTTCGACTCACGACCTCACCCGCCGCCTCTCGCGCAACCTCAAATCAATCAGGATGGCTCCCAACAACCTCCCCGCGGCCTTCGCGCCCACCAGCCAGGACATTGAGATGCTTCTGGCTGCTCAGTGCCACCTCGGCTCCAAGAACCTCCAGGTTCACATGGAGCCTTACCTCTGGAAGACCCGCCCGGATGGTATCAACGTCCTCAACATTGGCAAGACCTGGTAAGCCTCGAAACCGATGCTGTGTGAGCTTTGTTCGCGGCATTTGTGGCTATGAAAAGGATGTGGCAATTTGCCCGCGATATTCCTCTGAAAGCTCCAAATTTTCCGCCCACGGGCGCGCAGGAAGCCGCTCCACGCGCGAAAACTTTGTGTCTAACGCGCGCTGCAGGGAGAAGATCGTCCTCGCTGCCCGCATCATCGTCGCCATTGACAACCCGGCCGACATTTGCGTCATCTCCGCTCGTCCCTATGGCCAGCGTGCCGTCCTGAAGTTCGCCGCCCACACCGGTGCTGTCGCCATTGCTGGCCGCTTCACCCCCGGTAACTTCACCAACTACATCACCCGCTCCTTCAAGGAGCCCCGCCTGATCATCGTCACCGACCCCCGCACCGATGCCCAGGCCATCAAGGAGGCCTCGTACGTCAACATCCCCGTCATCGCCCTCTGCGACACCGACTCTCCCACCGAGTTCGTCGACGTTGCTATCCCCACCAACAACAAGGGCCGTCACGCCATTGGTCTTGTCTGGTGGCTCCTTGCCCGTGAGGTCCTCCGCCTCCGTGGCACCCTCGCCAGCCGTGAGACCGAGTGGGACGTCATGACCGACCTGTACTTCTACCGCGACCCTGAGGCCGAGGAGAACAAGGACTCTGCCGGCGTTGAGGAGGCCAAGGTCCCCGGCGCTGACGAGGTCGGCACTGCCCCCGTTGAGGGTGGCTTCACCAACGAGTGGGAGGTCTCTGGCGCTGGTGCCGGCGCCTTCGCCGCCGCTTCCGGCACCGCTGGCGTCGCTGCCGGTGCCTCCTGGGACCAGGATGGTGCTGACTGGGCTGCCTCCACCGCCGCCCCTGAGGGCGCCGCCGCTGGCTGGTCCGCTGACGCCGCCGCTGCCCCCAACACTGAGGGTCAGTGGTAAGCGGTTGAGGAGGAAAAGCGCGATACCAGGAAGGGATGAGGACAAAAAGATAAACAGGAGTCAGTCAACTTGCGCCTCGGTGGAGTGTGTATTCAAAAAAATTCAAAGAATGGTCCCTGAGTCGAACAAACAAAAGTATTTCCTCACAAAGGCCATCGCATGGAACCCTTGTCATCGCGGCTGGTTTGGCATCTTCGACTTCACGTTTTCTTTTCTTTGTTCAATGCAGGGAAGAACAGTCGTCCGGTGCTTATGAGGGAAAGATATCCAACGTGTGTTCTATGCGTTGGGGGAAAGCCCTGTGCTGGCGATTTTGGGATGTACTTGAACGTTGCCCACTTCCTCTGCATAAAGGAAAAAGAAATCCGATATCCATTTCATGCCGAACCTTGTGTGCCTTCACCTCGTTGCCCTTCTCTCTGATGTGTTCATTGCACCCGTGACTGTTGTGCCCATCCATGTGCCTTTTCGTCCTTAGACCAGGATCATTTGCCAACGCCTGACCTGGTCACCGCACGCTATAAGGAAAATGGTTGTCCTGTTGAGTTTGAAGTGCCATGCCATTTAGTTACCAAATAAGATGCCCGCGTTTCTCAACACGTCGCAAGCAAAATTACAGCATTCGGGTTATTTGCTTTCTCCCTATCCGGGTGGTTGACGTCTACATCTCGACTTAGAGAACGATTTCTGAGCAATAAACATACGGACGGAATTAGGATTCAACTATTCCCGCAAGTAACAGCGTATATCACGGGACAAATTTCAAAGGGTAAAATTTATTCATGGTGAAATCCGACAGTCCTCGTGTCATGTGTGTGGACGTTTCGCTATATTTGAACCACTGGAGTATTTCCGTCAACCAGTTCTATGCAAGATCTACTCATGTTCTACGGCAGCGGTGGCAGCAGCAGCTGCTGCTGCTGTTGCTACGAGTTGCTGGTCCCGTGCTCTGAACATCCTGAAAAAACGCCGCATTTTGTCTATCCTACTCCTAAGAGACGACGAGGGAGAAGAGTGGAAAAACAGAAGATGAAAAGCCCCTCCTTAGCAAAAACACGTCTGAGCTACTTACTCTTCCTCACTCTCCTCCTCGCTTTCCTCATGCACCACGCGTCCACCGTCCTCCTCCCCTTCCTCTGCCGCGCTTGCCAGCGCCTGTGCCATCTCAGCCTCGAAGTCATCTTCGAAGTCGCCGGCACCGTCATCGTCATCACCATCGACCATTTGATGTTGCTGTTCGTCGTCGAGGTCCACTTCATGGTGATCCCGTTGCTGTTGCTGCAACGTGTCCGCCGCAGGACTCCCCAAGGTCAGAGGATCGACGTCGCCATCTGCGTCCTCGTCGTCCTCAGCGTAGCCGTCGTCATCGTCGTCGTCTTCCTGTTCCTCTTCCTGCTCTTGGTCCGCCTCACGCTGGTGATGACGACCACCCGCCTCGTCATCATCCTCATTCTCGTCCTCGTCGCCGCTGCCGCCGAAGTCGATGATATCAGGCGCATTTTTGCTGGTGATGGCGGTGGTGGCGCGCATATTAGGCGTGTGCAAACGGCTGTTAGGCGATGCGCTGTCGGCGGCGCTGCGCAGCGATACGGGCCCGTCTCCTGTGACGCCTTGCTCGAAAGCGAGTGCGATACTGCGACGGGCCGGGTGCCGGCCGCCGTGGCGCGACCCCGACTTGCCGCCCGACCCGCCCCAGTCAATCTCAAGGCCGCCAAATTGGTCATCGTCGTCGTCGTCGTCATCATCTTCGTCGGGCGTTGGTTCGCGAGACGTGCGGCTCGACGATTTGGTGGACGAGGCGGACGATTGTTGTGACGGGATGGTTGCTGAGGCCGAGAGACTTGCTGCTGTTGTTGCCGCCGCCGTCGAGTCGGTCGGGCGCGTCGATGCGCGGCGATCCAGACGGATAGACGGAGTGGGCTGCTGTTTCGTCTTCGTTGTAGCGGCCGGGGAGGTGGCTTTGGGCTTGGCGGCGGGCTGTTCGGGCTCCGGGCTCTTGCGCTTGCGCGACAATGCGGCATTGGTCTGCTTAGCATTTGCATTCTTTGGTGCTGCCTTTGGCGCCGGTTTCGTCTTAGAGCGCTCCGTCTGTGGGAGTGGCGTGGAGCGAGCCGGTGCGGCTGTAGTAGCGGTGGTAGATGCCGTCGGAGCATTCGTGGTGGTGCGAAGCGGGGTTCCCGACTGGCTGTATGGCGACGCGAAGCCCTCGGTCTGCTCGGCGTCTTTCAGGAAATGCCTGAAGTCGAAGGGGTTGCTCTCGTCGGGCTCGTCGTCCTCGCTCAAGCTCCCGCCTCCGAACATGCTCTCGGCCATGCTCCTAGGCGTAGCGGAGCCGTCGGAGAAGAGGTCGTCGGCATCGTCGTTCGCCGCGGCGCCGCGGTCCGGCTTCTCATTGCGCGGCCTTACCTGTTGGTATTGGTCGGCCAACTTTGCTGGATCCTGCTCCCACGGTGCGCTCGTCAGGTTGAAGGCGTACGTCTCGTCGAGCGGCTCGAGCGTCGCCGTCTGGGTATCCTTGTCGAAGACCACCACGTACGTCTTCTTGAGTTCCTTGCGCTGGCCGGCGTATTCATAGGTGCTCGCCTTCGCAGAGGCCTCTTTATCTTTGTCGCGAATGCACAGCGTGAACTGGTCGTCGCCCGTCGAGGCGGGCTTGAGGGTCGTCGTGCGTGCAGTGCCGGCGGCTTGCGTCGGCTTGTGGTTGAATTTGACGGTCCTGAAGCGGGACTGGTCCTGGGACGGGTTTGTGATGCGCTCGCTCAGCTTCAGCGTGTATCGGGCGTTCTGGTGCGGATTGATGGCGACAGGCGCCTCGGCGGGATGGGGCGAGGCCATAACGGGGTCCCGGAGCGAGCGGTGCAGCTGAGAGCGGCGGGGGAGCTCAGGCTACCGCAGGACGAGCCGGTTTGGAGGCGTCGAGGTTGAGGACCGAAGGCGGCGAGGTGATCGGCAGAAGTTTTGAGGGCAGGCCCAGGCGGCAGGGCGGGTGTGCAGGGTGAGAAACGCAGGTGAGCTTTGTTCACACAGCCGGCGGTCCAGGTCGGGCGCCCTCTCGCACGCCGATCACGCTTCAGCGCCAGCGGCTGGCGGGTGCGCCCGCCGCTAGCTGCCCCACTCAGCTGGCGGATGACCAGGGGAGCCCGCCATTCTCGATCCGCGGATCACTTGCAGCTGTCAATCGCCCTGCCACACCCGCTCGATCCGCAGCAAGGGTCCAAACGTGTGCAAGCATTCTCTCTTCTCTATTGATATACAAACGAAACCCAGCTCCCGCTAAATGATTCCGCGCTGCCGGGGCCCAATGCCTTTGTACCTGAACTCCAACCACGAACATCCCAAACACTTTTAGGCTTTCGCGTCCTTCTGCTTCAGTCTCTCCAGCCCTGCCAGCTGGCGCTTGAGAGGTATTATGGCTCCGGCGCTGATGTTTCTCAGCCCGTCCCTTTTCTCTCCATTGCCTCCTTCACTCCTCTCAATGATGCCCGTGGCAGCTTCGATTGCCTTCTCCAGCAGCTTCGGACCGCTGTCCTTACGATAGAGCCATTGCACATCCTCTTCAAACGGCGCCGGGGGGTGTGTGAGGCCATGCATGATAAATCCGCGGGCCCTGAAATACGCCTTCTCGGAGTACAATGCTGACGACAGGCTCGTCTCCTCAGTCCCTTGACGCACTTCGTATCCAGCTTCGTCTAAAGCTTGCAGTCAGCTTCCGATTCCTTCCAAGACAGTTCCGCAGGCAAACTTACTGTAGTAGGGCTCCCTCACTAGGACCAAGCCCATCAACGAAACCAGCACCTGCAGAATCGTGCTCTTGGCCTGGCTCCAGTTCTCGTTCCTTTCGTCCGCGTGCCACGTTCCCAGCAGGCTCAAGCAGATCTTGCCATCCTCGTACAAGTTGGGGTTTACAGGCCCCATGCCACCGGTCCAGCTGTGGAAGAACGCTTCTGGGGGCGATGAAGGAAAATTTGGGCCGAGATGGAAATCCACAAGGAACGGCGCATACTCGTAAGGCGTGTCTTCCGGTCCCACAATCAGCACGCGCAGGAGATCGAGTCTAGACTCCCAAGTTCGCACCAAAATCCCGGGTGGGAGAGACGACCCAAGGATCTTGTGCTCCTTCTGGATCCGGCGAAGCCGTTGCTGCGTTGGCTCGCCCTGAGCAGCCCTAATGAAGTGGTGGTCTTGCGGTGGCGCATCCTCCAGGATCTCAAACGCTGCAGGCGCGTCTGGATAGTTGGAAAACGAGAATGGCTCTGAAGTCTTGCTGTCTGATGTACCGTCCACTGCAACGGTCGATTGCTCTTGCTGGCTTGAAGCGGCCTTTTCAATGGGAACAGCTGACGGTTGGGCTTCGGGTGTCGTTTTCGAGGTATCAACGGCTGCCGCGTCCTCCATGGATACGTCGTTGTCTTCTGCCGACGACTCATCGACATCGTCCTCGTCCTCAGTTGCCCATCCCTCCTCGTCGTCGTCATTGTCATCCTCAACCCTTATTCTTCGCCCATCCGGACCGGTGTATTCGTACCACATGTTGAGGTAGTTATCCGCATCATCGAGGATGCTTTCGTCGTCCATATCATCGTCGTACGCCTCGTCCTCGGACATACTGTCCCCTAGATGGTCATGGGGGCCGTTATCGGCATCGAGGTCGGTACTATATGCGAGAATGACACCCTCGACCGGAACTTTGATGTCCCGCACTGGGGTTGCAGCACCAAGCCGCACGGTGAGCTGCCCATCAAGACCGAGGTCGACAACCTCTCCAAACCAGTCAACATCATCCGATAGACTCTGCCCTCCTGCTAATGAGCTCTCGACAACGATGACATAGTCACCTCGCCTCCGGTTCAGAGATGCCGTTGTCCGTATGTCGTACAAGCTGACCTTCTCCTCTGGGCCCGCCGCAGTACCGGTCTTCGACCCGGGGAGAAGATCGTTTTCCACGAACTTGACGGTCGCATGTGGGAACCACTTCACCATTGCCATGCGATCCTTGCCCTCGACCGCCTGGACTACACCAACCTTTGCAGGTTCTATGTACCATTCACCCTGTTCCTCCGAAGAAGCGGTCGAGGATTCTTTCGGTTTTCTTTCGTTGGTGCAGACGACCTCTCCAGGCCAGACCTCATCCTCGTCATCGACGTTAGGGTCAGGAAGTAGCCCGATAGACTCGTCTTCCGTAATCGACAAATCCTGCCACTGGGTGACGACTGTCGTCTTGGTCGTCTGTACTGTGTAAATGTTTGTATCATAGCCTAGAGTCTCTGTCCTCGGTCGTTTCTTGACGTACGGTGCGTACTTTACGCAGGCACCGGTAAGATCCTTGAATCGAACCCGTTGGCCAGGGGTCAGTTCCGGCGATGCTCTGATGGCGACGGTGGTCGACGAGGCAGTCGTTGGCGTCGGCGGCTTTTTCATGTTGTCGTAGATGACCACCTTTCCGCTCTCAAGGTCGTCCAGGCCTAGCTCGATCGGAGGCTCCGATGGGAAGGAACCGGGCATTGTCGGAGGGCCGCCTAGTCTCCGGCTAAGCCACTGAACAGTGACAGAAGTGGTCCGCACATCGATGACGACGCCGCCGGGCTCAACATTGGCATTAAAGGCTCCAAAAATCCACCGACCCCTGCGCAAATTGCCCTTTTTGGTCTTCACGTAATCGCCGACTTCATGCCGCTCCAGCCTTGGGTCTACCGGGGTAAGTTCATCGCTATTCTCAGGCACCACAACAGTGCCGTTGCTAAGTCGAAGCGCGATCTCGTCATATGCATCGTCTATTCTTCCAACCCAGTTGTCGTAGATAATGAGAGCTCCCTCTGGATACTGCCGAATGGTCTCGAGTTCTTCGGCGGGGATCATGGAACGGGGAGCATGGGTGGTATCATCGCCAATGAGTTTCTCGTAGCTGTGAGCCCGGATAACGTCGACTTCGGGCCACATGCGAATGGGTGCTATGGTGACCGCAAGCTTCGTCCCGATGACCGTGCCGCTCATGGGGCTGTTCGCGTCCCGCTTCACCACGTCTCCCACAAAGAAGTTCCGGTCCACAAGCTCCAGTTCTGATTCAGGAACCAGCTCGGTGGTGAAATCGGTTTGCCACGAGACCAGGACCGTTCCGCGCGGAGGCTGTCCAAATGTCAGCACACCGTTCTCCCGTGCTCCTTGGCGGCCAGCCTTACAATTCCATTCCTCAAGAATGCCTCGAATTTTCCCGAAGGCACGGCGCGGTGCTTTACGATCTGCAGGTTGTAGTCGCGCTGGGGATCAGGCTCGTGGGTGTCGACCTGCGAAGCGTTAGCATGGGGGCAAGCACGCGGAGAGGCTGCGGCCAAAGGGGCGCGTGCGCATGCGCAGAGGCGGGGTCGAGTCGCAGGCGCAAACATACATCGTGGTTTGTTCTCTGTTTGCTGTCAGCTAGCCGGCGCAAGAGGGACTGCCCGGGAGTGAGAACTCACATCGACCACCCCGATCAGCCACTGCTTGGCTTTCAGGTGCACAGTGTCCTCGACGCAGATCTGTCTCTTCTCAGCCATGCCTGCGTCGCGTGCTGGGTGCGCAACGTCGTTTACCGTGTGAGCCGGCATGTTGGGAGGCAGGCGCGCGGCGCGGGCCTATGGGATCTGGTGGGCTGCGGCAAACGGCGAGGATGGTGGGGTATCCGGAGGCGAGTCCAGCGCGCCCGAGCACAAGGGACGATAGCGGCGTCGGACGTGGGCGCGACTGGCGAAGTTGACGCGGAGCGCAAAGGGAGCGGCGACGGCGAGGTGAGGCACTGGGCAAAAGTGCAGTGCTTTGAGCCTGCAGCACAAATTCCAATCACATGTAGATCTGGCCGCTCCGCGCTCCGGCACCCCCAATCGCGAACCACCTCACCACTGCATTCGCCGGCTACCATGGCTGATCCGCTCTATGATCTGCTCGCGCCGTACTTCGACGCCCAAGATGCCCCCGCGAGGCCCGTTCCGTCGCCGACCGATCCAGCCGCCCAGGCCTACCTGAACCGTCTGGCCACCCTCTCCCTGTCCTCGCTGAGCTCCTCCGAGCCGCAGTCGCTCGCCTCGTCGTCCGCCTCGACCGTCCGCAGCCTTCAGGCCCTCTCCAAACGCTCCCACAAGTCCATCATCGCCTCTTCTGCCAGTCTCAGCAGCCTCTCGTCGTCCCTTCCCGAGCTCGCCAAGCAGGCCGCCCAGCTCCAAGATGCTCTGCCCGAGCTCGAATCCGCCAGCGCAAACTTCGAGAAGACGTACAGTCGCTCCGGCGAGAATGCAATTCTCGATCGGCGGCGTAAGGCCATGCTCCTGGCCCGCAATGTAGATCGCGTGGCCGACGTCCTGGAGCTGCCTACTCTGTTGTCGTCCGCTATATCGTCTTCTGGCGGTGCTGCTCAAGGCGCCGGCAGTGCCGCTGCATCGGGGCTGAGCAATGCCAATTACGCATCTGCGCTAGACCTCCATGCCCACATCAAGCGGCTACACGCCCTCTATCCCAATGTCGGCTTGGTGACCGAGATCTCGACGCAGGCGGAGCAGGAGATGAAGGGCATGGCGACCAACCTGATCACCAGCCTACAGGGCCACGGCATCAAGCTTGCTGGAGCGATGCGGACAATTGGCTGGCTAAGGCGTATAGCCCCCGAGCTTGATCAGGCGTGGGCCTATAGTCAGAAAAGCACCGGCATAGGCAGCAATGAGGGAGCCCTGGGCGCGCTGTTCCTCGTCTGCCGGTTAGCCAATCTCCTCAGCACCCTCGAGGCACTGGACCCGCTACGGGAATTGGCAGACCAGGAGGCGGCTCGGCGGTCAGATGGTGAGAAGGCCAGGGATAGCTGGGCTGGGGGGCAGCAGACGGAGCGCTACTTGAAGCGGTACATTGAAATATTCCGCGAACAGAGCTTTGCCATCATTTCTATGTACAAGAGCATATTCCCGTCAGCACTGCCAGGGCCGGGTTCGGCTGGCGACGACAATGCTGAGCTCGGCCAAGGTCTCAAATCTCCTACCCGTATAGGAGAAGATGATAGCCTACAGCCGTTACCCTCTGCGTTGGCTACGTTCCCTCAGCATCTCGTGGAGCTCCTGGCCGAGACATTACGAAAATATCTTCCAAACGTACAGGATCGCGCCTCGAGAGACAGTCTGTTGACACAGGTGCTGTATTGCGCAGGAAGTCTCGGTCGGTTAGGTGGAGATTTTGGCATGCTACTTGCATTGCTGGAAGACGAGCTAGGCGAGGATGATGAAGACGGTGAAGAAGAATGGGTGGAGGTAATGAGGAAGCATCGTATTCAAGCTAGCAGGCTGGAACTGCTTGCAAGCGGTGTTGGCGCAGGCAGGACGGCCACTGCTTCGAGTTGAGAAACCGTCGCTGCATACTGCCATAAATATGAAACATATTAATTGACCAAACTCAATAAACGCCTTCTTATGCAAGCACAGCCCATCATGCCCTACGCGCCATTTTCTCCCAAGCTCATATCCGCCATCGGCTTATCAAGCTTCTCCCCCTTCAGTCCGACCTCCGCGCCGCCCCGGCGGTGCGTGTCGTGCCTCCAGTCCGTGCTCTTCGCATCCTGCGCCGGCTCCGCTTCTCCGTCGTCCAGCGGACCCAGGCACTCCCTGACGATAGCCAGCAGCTCCTCCTGCTTCGTCTCGTCGTAACGGCCGTCGAGCTCCTCCATGATCGTGTCAAGCTCGGCGAGCGATTTGGGCCGCAGGTTGAAGATCATGAGCATCTCGGCCTTCTCGATCTCGAAGCCTGCCTCCTTGGTTTTGACAAAGAGCGTGCGGATGGCGCTTTCGCGGTACTTGTGGCTGCCTGCGAGCGGGGAGGAAGCCTCGATGAGCTGTGCCTCAACCTGAGCATCGAAGTTTAGTCAAATGAGCATTGTTAGAAAAGGAAGAAGACGGACGTCGGTGAGGATGCGGTTCAGATTGCTGGGCATGGGCCGTGTGCGGCCGGCGCCGTCGCTGCCTTCATACTCCGCTTTTTGCTCGCGGACGATGTTGAGAACTTCCCAGTTGGTGAGGACGGACGATTGCTTCTCGAGGACCTTCATGATGGCAGCGGTGGGCGGCTATTCACTACAACGAAGGTTTGCAGCCTTGCAGGTTTCCTATAGCGACAGCCTTTGGGGCCGTGAAGTCAGGCGACGGTCGTGGGGGTGGTGATCAAAGGAGGATATAGCTTTGAGACGGCTAGGTTAGTGCGCTTGCTCAGCCCGTGATGGATATGCAAAGCGTGAAGATGAAGTAGCAGGAAAACATGTGACTGTATGACTTGAATGAAATGGAAAGGACGACGGGGGTACATCCGCCATTAGAGCTGGAAAGAGCGCTAAAATATGAAATGGTGAAGAGAGAGCGGTCATATGAAATACGTGCGAAAGCTAGAAAAATGTGTCCGATGGGGATCATGGGGATGGCAATGAAGTCTCCCTCGCAACCCATCCACAACTCGCACATCCCGTTTGCTTACTTTAGAATCTCCGGCCCATCGGTCACTCCTCAGGAATGTGGATTTAGAAACGTACATATGTGTGCAGGGATTGTTCTAGCTCAGGTTGGAGTAACCTAAAAATCTCTCCTCGGGACAACTTCGGACAATGTAACTCAGCTGCTTGATGCGCTAGGATGGGAACCAGAGCTTGCCCTGCAAGTCTCTAACTACCTCTCCCCATACTAACATGGGCTATGCTCACGTATAGAAGGCTTGATGTCTAGGAATGACAATCGTATATACATAACTGACGCGTAGCACATAACAAAAACATGTTCATCGTACATCGTATCGATACCACTAGGCCCAAACGCCGAGTGTCCAGCTACCTCTATCACCGGCAGCCCTTCCTCCACTACCCAGGGTACTCTGTCTCTTCTGCTCGACTACGGTTGTATGCCCTGCATCCTTGGTTGCGCCGGCAAGGCCATGCTGCATGAACCGATCCTTGTCGACCTCCACAATTCCGCGTATACGCATTTGCGCCACGATGCTAGCACCTGCCCATGCACCTAGCGTCTCAACCCCACGCACAACGCCTTCGGGTCCTGGTTGGCGATGCTTCATTCCCAATTCTTGCAGCTTGGCCGTGATAGGGTCGATTTCCTGTGGCAATTCTGACGCGGGGAATGGTGTGACGGTGCCAGAGGAGCGTGAAGAGGCGCGTTGCGAAGTAGGCGTTTGTGATCCAGGAGTCTGTTGCGCGCTGTGATCTTCGTCCTCTTCCTGCTGCGCCATCGTTTCGGAAATGCTGCCATCACCCGAGGGTTGCAGCGGAAGCGGCGAGAGCGTGTCGACAGTGTTACTGCGAACGTGATGGCTCCGCATCTTCAGCTCTTCCCGTTTCTGAGTCGCACTACCGTAGCTACGCACAGGGTCCCAACCGCGCTTCTTGACCAAGTGTTCGATCTCTGAGAGGATACGCCGCTTTACTCCGGGCAGCTTTGAGGCACCACCGGTAACGATTATCCGCGGCATACAGAGCTTCCGTGCATCAATGGGTATCGAAAGGAGAACGTTGTAAGCAAGCAGTGGAATTGGAAGGTCATGGTCGTCGATATCGTGTGCGGAACAGTTGCTGGCGAATAAGGCGTTTTCAGACGGCTCAGCAAACCGACTGAAAGGAACGGATACCGTGATAGGCGGGTCTGCAGCGGGGAATGGCACTGTAACGGAAGGATCGCTCGCGGAGCTGTCTGGGTTCGCGCCATTCTTCCTTTTTAGGGCTTCTTCGCGGTTCAAGCACCAGGCCATCCGCGTCAATACTTCTTCCGCTTCCTCAAATGTGATGTCCTCTTGGATTTCCGGTGGGGGATCCTTTTTGGATTTGTGGCATTCCTCGTTCAAGACTTTGGCAATTTCCTCCGTGAGGTACTTTCCGGCTCTTATGCTGTTTCGGTGGTGGATTTCACGGTACTCGTACACTGCAGTAACTGTCGTCTCAGCCCATCCGAGATCGATGACCAGGCCCGATCTGAGCCCCGCCGAGACGATGTTCAAGACGGGAATAGAGAGGACCGTGATGCTGACGGCCTGAAGCGTGGTGAAGACTGAGGATAACAGAGCGGTCATCAAGGGGCGGGGAAGTTGAGGAGGGACCGCCACGGTAGCACGGCGTGGCCGGTGGTCGAGGAGTAGATACTGGGCTACAATTTCTCTGACGGCTCGCTCGATCTTGTCTTCAACCAACCCGAGGTCTGCAGTGCGTAGGTCCATTTTCCACAGCTCATACTCCTCTCCCCAATCCTGGCCTCGCTTTCGCTTCCGACGCACGTTCTCGTAGCCGGGCATCCAACGGCGAAAATCGCCAACCCGGCGCTGCTCATCAGGGCCGAAGGCTCTGGTGCATCGCGGTTTGCTCTCCCCAGCAAATCCAGCACGAAGGAAACGAGAGCCAAATTCGAAAATCAAATGCTCCTCATCGGAGCGAAAACTTGCTGCCGTCGAGGAGCCATAGATGCCTGACAGCGCTCGCGCAGAAGGAGTGGTTGGTGAGAGCTTCCGGCCTGTATCAAACTGCAATGACTGGGGCCGCGAACGTCCGGCAGAAAGCTTCGGGTTGAGAAAATCCTGGGAGCTCATATTGACACGGCCGGATCTGCTGGTTTGCCGTGGTCAAGGCAGGTCGGGGCGGTCGAATACCGAAATTTGGCTTTCTTCAACCCCGTGGCGTTGTGCCGCGCGAGAACGGGCGGGACAGCGCGAAAGATGTGAGGTTGATGCTGGGGCAAGAAACAAACATTTGGGTAGCGGGCACGCGCGCTGGGAGACGCGCTGGCGGTAGGTAGGGCTTGGCGCGGGCGGACAAGGCGCCGGAACAACGATGGGCCGCGCCCGTTAGCGCGAGAAAAAGTGCGAGCTGCCGTCGAAAACTGCAGCGCCCGCCAGAGAAAAAGCTGCGACGCGACCAGCAGCACCCGCCTCCGACCTTGCGCCTACGACGGGCTATTTACTCCCCCGCGCTATCCGCTATGACACTCTTCATCCTCACCGAAACGAGCGCCGGCTATGCTCTCCTCAAGGCCAAGGACAAGAAGCTGCTGAAGCGCGATGATCTCGTAACTGAGACTGAGACGGCCGAGGGCGTCTGCGGACTGTCAGTACTCCATACGCTCTCTCTGCCAATTGGCCTTGGACTGCCTAGAGATGTTCTGTGCTAACACTTTTGCGCACAGGCTCAAGCTGAAGAAGTTCGAGAAGTTCGACAGCGCTGCCACCGCTCTCAACGAGGCCGCTGCCTTGACCGACGGCAAGGTCACGCCCATGCTCAGCAGCCTCCTCGATGAGATCAAGGACGAGAAGAAGGCCTCTCTCGCCGTTGCCGACCCTAAGCTGGGCAACGCTATCAACAAGCTCCCTGGCCTGTCTATCACGCCCATCTCGGACTCTTCAACCCAGGACGTTTTCCGCGCCATTCGCCTCCACCTTACGTCTTTGATCCCCGCACTCAAGCCCGATGATGTTTCGACCATGTCACTTGGTCTCTCTCATTCGCTGTCTCGTCACAAGCTCAAGTTCTCTACGGACAAGGTCGACACTATGATCATTCAGGCCATCTCTCTTCTCGACGACCTAGACAAGGAGCTCAACATCTACGCCATGAGAGTGAAGGAGTGGTATGGCTGGCATTTCCCTGAGATGGCCAAGATCATCAACGACAATGTGGCATATTCGCGTGTTATTCTGGCCATGGGGATGAGATCAAACTGCGTCAACACCGATCTGTCAGACGTACTGCCCGAGGAGATCGAAGCCTCGCTGAAGGTTGCCGCCGAGGTTTCCATGGGTACCGAGATCACGGATGAGGATCTCGAAAACATCAAGGCTCTGGCTGAGCAGGTTGTTGGCTTCACCGAGTATCGCCAGACCCTCTCCAACTACCTTTCTACTCGCATGCAGGCTATCGCCCCCAACCTCACTGCCTTGGTCGGTGACCTCGTCGGTGCTCGTCTGATTGCCCATGCCGGTAGCTTGATAAGCCTGGCCAAGTCGCCCGGTTCCACCATTCAGATCCTCGGTGCCGAGAAGGCTCTTTTCAGAGCTCTGAAGACCAAGCACGACACTCCCAAGTACGGTCTGATCTACCACGCCTCTCTCATTGGCCAGGCATCCGGCAAGAACAAGGGCAAGATTGCCCGCATGCTCGCCTCCAAGGCTGCCCTTGGTCTGCGTGTGGACTCTCTGGCCGACTGGGGTGCCAACAGCGAGGGCACTGAAGAGGAGCCCACTGAGGAGGAGAAGGCTGCCCTCGGTAACACCGCTCGTCTTGCCATCGAGCGCAGGCTGCGCGCCCTTGAAGGCAAGCCCATTCAGTCCAAGGGCACTGCGATTGCCCCCTCCGGCCAGAACAAGGCACCCAAGTTCGACATCAAGGAGGCTAAGAAGTACAACGCCGACGCCGATGGCCTCACTGGCAATGAGCCGGCCGCAAACGACAAGTCCAACGGCATTGAGGAGGTTGACGGCGCATCGGAGTCGGAGAGTGAATCTGAGGACGACGCGCCCAAGAAGTCGAAGGGTGGTGACAAGGCCGCGAAGAAGGCGGAGAAGGAGGCGAAGAAAGCAAGAAAGGCTGAGCGTGCCGCGAAGCGTGAGGCGAAGGAAGCGAAGAAGGCTGCCAAGGAGGCGAAGAAGGCGTCCAAGGACGCCACTGAAGGCGCAACCGACCCCAAGAAGAGGAAGCGTGACGATGAAGGAGAGAAGTCGGAGAAAAAGAAGAAGAAGAAGAGCAAGGATTAAGCGTTTCGCCCTTTCCTCTGTTTTCTACCGCAAAAAGTCAACAAGCGTCTTCTCTTCTGGGTCCGAAGCGACGACTCGACGACACATCTTCTGAAAGACTTAATGGTTTCTGTTTTTCCAGTCTCGCGTTCCCTCGAGGGGGTTACCGACATTCGAGTCTGTCAGGCGTTCTTGGGGTTTGGGATTGTAAAGTATGGGCGCACGTGAGGTTGGCGGACGTCGAGATAGTCTTTTTTGGCGTAGGGATTTTTTGCTTTCTCATCCCCACACGTCCACTGTGCATAGCATTGGCTAGGATACGCGTGATCAATGGCCGCACAAAAAAGTATTTCAACTGCATCATACGATAGTGACGATAACGTGCGTGAAATGAACGAAGATGCCAACTGTGACATCCTCTCAAAGAAGCATGACACGTTATGTAATGACTGTGCCGCCTGCCTGATAACGCTGGGTAGTAACTAACGTACAGGCCGGGGCCAGGAGCACTGGTGGGTATCATAGGTGTGCAAATCTGTGGTTTCCGCTCGAAGTGATGGTAGGTGGAAGGCACTCGGGGACAAAAGCCGCTCATATGCGCTTGCGGTAGCTTGACCCGTATTTGCCTGGTGCGGTTCGGCCAGCGCCTTCCGCTCGCTTTTCCTAGCTCGGAAAGAAAGTTGCTATACCTTATTTAACTATGGTCGCTACGTAAGTCAGGCACAGTAGTGTATAGCTTCCGCGATTTGTGATGCGGCAACCGCCAATGGCCTGGAAATGTGTAGAGCTTATTTTCGTACCTAGACGCATCAAGATGTATTTTGAAACTATATGTTGAAGTTCGATATCCATGTCATTGCGTCTTTTTCACCCCCTGTGCCCCATTTATCAATGTTCCACGGATCTTGCCAGCATGCAGCCACAACACCCCCTTCCTCGAGCTGTACCATCTCTGTCCCACCAATCAAGCCATCCTCCTTCGGCATGCCTGGAAGAAGCCTTCATTCGCCACGCCATCAGAGTCCGCCCTCCATCAAGAATCCAGCAACTGCATAGAAAAGGTTTGCAACAAGGACAGCTGGAAAACATGGTGGAACCTTGACATGGCGGTGTTTCATTCATGAGAAAGGTATGAGGAACTCAACAATACCCCGCACCGCCGTCATTTCTCTCATGCCATTCTCCCCTTCCCATCGTCGTCAATCAACCTTGTATCTCTGAAATGTCCTAGAAACGCAGACCTCAGAACCTCTCGGTGCCTTGTCATCATCGGCCATGCTCCCATTTCCTTCGTTCATACGAAAAGAAAGCGACCACGCCTCAGAACAAGATGCCATTACTTCGAGGGACAACATTCTCATCATCGATCTGGTGCTCTGCTGCGAAACCCCACATTTGCAAAGCGGTGCGTTTTTCATAACCCGTCCCCATTCCCAATGATGATAATAGTAAACCTTGTTATAACTTTCAGAGCGGCGGATGGTCATTCACGTCGAAGAAGCCGCCTTTTATTTCGCTCCGGACAGGGTCTCAGGATCTTCATCATCGTACCGTGGTTTCATTTTGCAGTGCTTCCCCAAAACTACCCTTTAGGACGCACATCCGGTGGCAAATGCGTGCACACAGGCCCTGGGCAGCAATAAAGCCACGAATTAGAAAAATTTGCCTTATCTGACCATTAAAAAAACAAAAAGTCAAGACGGGCGGAGGCTCTGGCTGAGTTTGAAACGCAACCGAAGGTCCAGTCGGCAAAAAGCAAAACGTACAACAGCCGGGATTCCCCAATGGTCACCCACTTGAGTACTAATCGGCCGGTTCGCAGCTTAAGTACGGCTGAGCGGACGGGAAGCCCTGCATTCTGCGACCTATGGTCGTACGTGAGAGTGATGGTTGCGTATTACAATTATGTTCCCCAGTTACCAGACAGTCGCCAGGCTGTCGACTGGCAACTCGCAATGGACTGGTTAGTATGTGCAAGAATGCAATCCAAGAGTTTCTCCCCAACGAAAGCACGTGGAAAATAGCCGAGGCGAGGCGGAAGAGCGCAGAAGTCACGATGGGTGACAGTTTCTGCTCTATGCAAGTAGGCCGGTTAGTAATCGTTGAGAGGTCTTTATCTGCACGCAGCCTCTGTACTGAAGCCAGCACCTAAATTTTCTACCACTTCCCGCAACAGCCGAAGCAAAGCACTGCAAACGAGCGTCTCAACAGGCGCCAAAGCAGCATTAGTCGTAGCGTCTCCAGGAATCGTCGAACAAAATCCCCTAGCCGCCGTTTTCGGGGCGCTTTTTTTTTTTTTTTTTCAATAGTCTCAATGGCCATCCGCCACGCTGAACGCTAGCTAAGCGCGTGGTACACAATTCTACGTACCTCTTCTGCTCACTGCAGCCACTCAATTACCACAAATCCGTCAAGCTGAAAGCGTTTCGCAGCCAATTCTTCTTTTGCTCGTCTTCCGAATGGTAGTTCGGAAGGCGCAACTGCAGGGTAGACTATTTATCGGGTAAAACTCGTACTAACGCTTCTTAACTGTTCCGAGGTCATTCTACTCAATACTTCAACAAGCTCTGCATGCTTGAGGATCTTTTTGTACACGTGTGTGTTGCATTCATGTCCGGAAAGACGTTTGACATACCGTCGTCTGAGCGAATGATAGTAGTAACGCTTTTTCTGGCGAAGTGAAATGAGTAAGCTGACTGGAGGCCCTTACGCGTCTGCCGAGCCCCCACCTCACTCCACGCGTCTGGACCCTGAGCGGCTGTTCCTCTCGTATTGGCGGTGGTTTCGTTGCCGCATGGCTGTACAGCGCATGCATACGACTGGACGCCCTGGTACCGGAGCTGGTCGGTCAAACGGCGACGTTTTGTGTCGGGGGATTTATCTGCTTTTCGCCACGGGAGCTAGCCGCCAAACAGTAAAGCCACGATACTTAGATAGCGCCGGTGTCTAGGACTCCGGAGCCCAGACCCCGGCAAAATAATCCCATGTGCCGGTGGCGAAACGCAAAAACGCCATTGCGACCTCGGTGAAGCTGAACATTGCGGGTATCTAGAGGGGGGATTCCAGCCGATAGCTAGCGTGAATTTACTTTTCGCTCACACCATGGGTAGTTGAAGCTACAATCTGGACGTGAATGTATAATCATTAATTCCACATTTACATCCGGATGATAGCTTCAACTACCCGTACATGTTCTTTTTTTTTTATTATTAAAAGACAAAAGAACTGACTTACGCTATACTCTAGAATCCTGCTATTCTTCGCGCTAGCCATCGGCTGCAGTACCCCTCTATATTTCAGTTCATTTGCGCGCCACGTGTTTGATATGGAGTCTTCGAGAACATGGCGTACAGAACTGGCTCGAACTTAGCTTGTTCCGCCCGGTTTGCCGAAATGTCCAAATGGTGGGAACGTGCGTGAATCAGTCAGCACGAAGGTTCGCGAAAGTCCTCCGTTACTTTCCGACTGCGTGCTGGAGCAAGCCCTCGCGAAGGATGACTTACGTCAGAGAACACTTCATTTAGGCCACCTGCAACAAGTTTCAGCATACAACCGAAACAAAGCAGAAAAGGGCTGTGGGGAAATTTAGCCACTGGAACGCGTGTTGGTGTTTGAATCATTACCGAATCTAGCAAACAAATTCATGCAAAATATTGGCTGTGGGGTTCACGGATTTGCATGCTGTAGGAACGGAAATACGAGGTCTTGAAGAAAAGCGTTAGGAACGCCAAGTATATTTCTTCTCCGCAATCTAAAAAGACGAAGGAAGGTCTTTGAGGTATCAACCAGTGCCAGTGAAGCCAGAACGCCGGGCCTCAGTAAACGCCGTGAAAATGTATCCTTTTTCCCAATCCCATGCCAATTACCCAGCCCATTTTCTTTCCAAACCCCCTAATGTATGTAGAAGAAGGTGCAAGCTCTGTCTCTTAGGTTTCTGCATGCAAGGGTGATCAAGGACAAGTCAAACTCCGCCTTCTCTTCTCGCCGAAGCTCGTCGAGCTGCCAGTGCCAAGCAAGAAGCTGGTCACACTGTCTGCGCCTCGCATCAGCGCCTTGACGTGAGCGCGATCCCGCGCGCCCGGGACTGCACCGGCGAGCGCAACTTGGCCCCAGCACTGTGCCACCAACTGCTGCAGCAACATTTGCTCCTCTTGACGCATACGTTGCTGACGCCTGGCCATGCGGCTGGGCTTAACAGCGGGGCATTTGCTTTCGGCACCAATCCTGAGGAATCCGGAGGGCGCGCGCACCGGCTGGGCGCGTTGCTGAAACTTGACAAGCTGGCTGGACGTCTGAGAATCGGTGGGCGTAGCATCGTAGTCTGAAACAAGGGCTTCGATCTCGCCGCACTGGTCCATGAGAGCATGGATGTGGGCAGTGAGTTTCTGAGCAGAAGCTTCAAAGGTGGAGGAGGCGCCAGGGTAGGATTCCCAGAAGGGGTCGGTGTCGATGGCGTAGCGGAGAGCATCGGCGAAGAAGGGAAGCGAAGGGAGGCTCTGTGAGGGGCCGCTGGCATAGCTGGACTCCTCGGCAAGGTTGAGGGCGGTAAAGGTTATCCGCAGGTGCTGTTCGGTTGAGAGAGTAGAGGTGACAATGCAAGCTGTGGGTTTGTTAGACGGGCATTGATTGGCAGAACAGGGTGGAGCATACCAGGACAGCCAATTGACTGGCACCAGTCTTCCTCGTCAGCAAGGAAGCATTGCAGCCAGAGGAAACCGCTGCGCGCATCGCCAGTGAAGGCCATCTCGAGGTCCTCGGCCTTGGAGCTGCACAGAGCCGCCTCGGCCAGGCGAGAGGCACGGTGGAAGAGCTGGACCACGGGCATGATCAGGGCATGCAGGATGTCGCGGTGGAGCAACCATGGCTCGGGGGAGCAGCATGCATGCTCAGGGCACATTCTAGAATCACATGCGGTCAGTGGTGAAGTCGCAACGGGCGGGGCATGCTTACTCGTTGGTGGCATTGACGGCAAGATAGCTGCGGAGGACGTTGAAGGGCTGAGAGGATTCCAGGCGCTGCACATCCTCAGGGCGGATGGAGAAGGGGGATTGGTCGGCAGTCGACATTGTGCGAGGTCAGCGTGTGGATGGAGAAGCGGGCATCCGAGTCAGGCGCGGGCGACCAGAGCATTGAACAACAGCGAGGGCGACTAAACGGGCGATATATCTGCGCAGCTCAGCGAGGGCAGGGCGGATTGGAGCAGTCCAGGCACGGCGGCCTGTGGTTTTGTCTGGCGTGAAATTATCACGGTTGCTCCTCTCATTTCGTCATCGGGGCCTTAAATAGCGCAGGGCCACCAGGTAGCGTGCAGGGGAGGGGCCAGGAGGGGCGCGCACGCGGAAGCCAACTCGATGCCCAGGGGCTCCTTCCAGCCCCAGGCACGGCGGACAGCTCCGCCAGCGCTGCGCTCAGCAAGCCACCAGCCCGGGCGAATTGCGGTCGGCCACCTGGACCTTGACTCGCCTTGTAAGGGGCGCGGGTGATCTCCTCGCGCCTGCCCACCGCTTGCGGGCGCCGCGGGGAGACTGCCCTGCGCGGCTGCGCGTCAACAGCGCGCCCCGGAGGCTGCCCGACCTCGCGGGTGCCGGGCGAAAAGAGACGTCGAGTACGAGTCTGGACCGCAACCTTGTTGCGCATGCCCACATCGCGCGCTTTCTAGAATCCCTCCCGCTGTTGCATTTCCTGCTTTGCGCTGTAGATCGAGTGCATCTGAGCGCCCTCTTGTCCAATCGCCGCCGGCGTTACGTTGGAAAAGAGCCATCGATGCCCAGTCCCGCCTGGCACTGGCGCATGGCGGTCTGGTTGAGGATAGGCACCTCCTCACCGGTTTTCTTCCCCACGGGTCGCCCTCACCGAGCCGCAGTGCTCAAATGCGTCTTCTCCGCCCGCCACAGTCACGCTCGAGATAAGCCAGACCGCGACTCACCTTATCTAGCGTGAACGGTGCATTCGCAGCTCTCATGATAAGCGCCCGTCTGCTCAAATGGCCAAGCTGAGTCTGCATTTTGCGCCTGCTGATCAACCCCGATAAGAGTACCGCCAGCACCAGAAGCCACCACGTGCGGCGACAAAAGGGCGGTCCGCATCCCGCAGAGCCGTTCAGTCGGACGATGCCGGCATGCAGCAAGCGCGCCTGGAAGAACAGGTGCCCGCCGCAGCACTCACGCCCTAGACAGACCGACAGAAACCTCCTCTCCCAGAACAGCCCACGACAATGTGACGCTGACGCGCTCTCTAATCTCCTCCCAACGATCGCTGCGCCGCAGGGATCCTGCAGTGCTCACACGACGCCGCCAGGGGATTCCGATGTACGAGTGTGTATTTCGACCTCTTCGCACGCCGCCAAAGGATCAGGAGATTGGAGCTTCGCGCCTCGTGACGGAAATACAACTGTAGGCGGACACGACTATACGAAGCGCCCACGCATTACGCGGAGCGTTGAGGCCGTAAGCCGCACAGGCGGTTCGTCCAAAATAGCACCTTTGGAATCTCCACTGTCGGCCTGTGCCGTGGGTATCAGGTCGTGCTTGATTGTCCGTCGTGATCGACTCCTGTCTCACTCCTCGCAATCAATCTGATGAAATTGTCCAATACGGTGACGCATGTCAAAGCAGCAATAAATCTTTTTTTTCATTCATATCGCACCTACGTCGGCTGCTGGTGCTGGCTGTGCTTTGTCGCTTACTGTTTTTTTTCCAAGGAGCCATGGCGGAGTCAACCCACTGGACGAAGGCCACTGCAACGCCGGAAGTTGCGCCATAGGGATGCGCGAGGATCTAAAAGTACATGCATGCGCGTAGTCAATGTTTTGGGAAAAAGGGCACCAAAAGAGAATCAAGGGAAGCATCGAGCAAAATCAAGAACGGATCCAAAGTACGCCCCCACCACCATTCGCTTTAGCCAACCGCAGAAACGCCGTGGGGACAAAGCAGGAAAAGCACCTTCGAAGAGAGATGCCAGCGGAAAGAAGACCCATGCAAGAAATTCGGAATCGGGTTGGAGAGGTGTGCAAACGAGGAAATGATGCCGACCGTCAGCACGGTGGGTTACATCTCCATGGCGGTGTCGGCCGCTTGGAGCGTAGGCGCGTCGATGCTCATCTCGGTGTCGTTGCTTGCCGGCATCGCGACTGGAGACGTGTCGCGCGCTTGGACCACGTCGCTCTCGTAGGCGATTGGATGTTGAGTAAGGTTGCGGACGACACCGTCGAGCGTCGTGCTGACCAACCTGCAGGTGCGCAGATCTTGGCTGAACATGAAGAACTTCTCCTTGTCGTCGGCAACGTCGCGCGCGTGCACGAGGAAGGCGTCGTGGGCCTCGCTCTCGTGGAGGACCTGCGGGCATGCGAGAGGGTAGTGCCTGCTGATGAACTTGGCCCAACCGCGCGCGCCGTCCTTCTTCTCCGGGTTGAACACAATCTCCTTCCAACCAATTCCGAGAGCCATGGTCAGGTCTTGGATGGTGTGGCCGAAGTCGTCGATGGGCATCGTGGTGGCCTTGTAGGCAAGGGAGGACGAATCCACGCCCATGGTAGACGAAGGGACGACGGGCTTGACCGCAGCAGGAGGGCTGCCAGAGGCACGGTCCACATGAGCGGTACGCTGCGACTTGCGCGACACAGCGATTGGTTTCTCCTTCGGCTTGTTGGCTTCCTCAACCTCGTGCTTGGTCTCAGCCCAGGTGCCGGTCTGGGATTCGGCAGCGATGGCGAAGCCCGGCTCGCCGGGATAGATGAGAGTCATGCCAGGACCCATGATGGGCTCAGGCTTCGGCTTCGTGATGATCTTCGAGCCGTCCGCGGGTGCTTCATCAACGTCGGCATCATCCAACGAGCGCTTGCGGCCCGCAATGGCGTTTGAGGGAGCGGCTTGGTAGTTCAGCGACGGCGGCGTGGGGTACTTTGGAACCCGTCCGGGCATAGCGGATGAAGTGGGTGCGTGGGCAGAGTAGCGCGGCGCGTTGAGGCGCTGCTCGAAGTTGTACTGCTGGGGCGGCAGCACAACGGTAGGCGACGAGGCGTAGTAGTTGAGACCCATGATGCTGTTTGTTTAGTAGGACAAGCAAGAGAGAAGAGAAATTGAGATACGATAGATGACGAGTGTTCAGACACGCGACGTCAGCCTGGCGCGCGCAGAGCGGGTGACGCGATAGCGTGGGCGCGCGGGATGATGGTTGTAGGCGGCGACGATGAGCTAGCTAAGCTCGGCGCGATGGGGGTGATGATGGAGGATGGAGGATGGAGTAGAGGAGGGAGAGGGTAGGTGGTATGAGGAAGAAAGACGAAGAGCGCGCGAATATGAGGAGCGCGTCGTGGGCGTGCAAGCTGAGGAGTGAGATGCGAAAGAAATGGACTGAGACGGGGACCAGAGTGCCTTTTGAACATGCAGCAAGAGCAACCAGATGATCGCGAATCAGAATGCATGGAGAGAGGAGGCTGGCGTCACGTGAAATGCCGAGAGGGCTTCCGTGGGGAGCAGCAAATCAGGCGAGCCGTTTTTGCCAAGAGGAGCTCTTTTTCCTAGCCGCATTAGGTGGGCTATACCGTTTCTGTAACGTCGGCGCTTGCGCCGTTACCGAGGGCGCGCCAATGAAACGCATCAAAACATACAATACGGGCGGGCTTTTGTCCTGGGATCGGTGGTCAGAGTTGCCGGAAAGGCCTCATGCGGGGCCTGGCGCTCATGCGGATGCATATCCGGGCCAGGGGAAACGGTCCAGCAGTGCATATTTTCGTGGGCGGCCCGAGGGCGACGCAGCCAGGAGCGACGGCACAGCGTTACGTGCCTGGTTTACGGCTGACGCAAAGGGTGGGGCGTCCGGTAAAGGGGCCACTTTCAAAACAGGTTCAGCGTCTCGAAATTTGCGTTATGCATCCGGCGGCGCCGGTCGGAGGGCCCTTGCGCAGGCGCCGATTGCGGCCTAGCTGTGTCTCAGTGCTGGACCAGGGTCGCTGCTGCAAGGATCCGACATTGATCCGCTCACGTGCGCATTCGGCGAGAAAAGCGGTCTGAGCGCCCGTCTCTCCGCTCGGAACATCGGCCTTGTGCCGCCGCCTTTCCTTGGCGTGTTTGCCGCAGTTTGACGCGTAGCTGTCGGAAAGGAAAATCGTCGCGCCAGGACGCGCTTTGGGCATTTTGGTGGAAGGCCCGCGAAAGCCAGCAGCAGCGCGCTGTAGCCCCTCATTCTCCGCCGGACGCATCCACAACCCAAACAGCCTCGACACAGCACTTCAAGATGCAGGCTCCCGTGGTGGTTATGAGTACGTTTGCTCCCCAAATCCCCCTTGACTGCAGCTAATCCCCCGCTTCCCCAGATACCCAGACCGGGGGAGAGAGGCAGTTTGGCCGCAAGGCACAGCTCTCCAACATCACGGCCGCAAAGACGTGAGTACGCGCCAGTCCATGCACCGATGCTCTCCGCTTACCACCACTCAGTGTTGCCGACATCATTCGGTCATGTCTGGGCCCCAAGGCCATGCTCAAGATGCTGCTCGACCCCATGGGCGGTATTGTCCTGACCAACGACGGCCACGCTATCCTGAGAGAGATTGAGGTCGCTCACCCTGCCGCGAAGAGCATGATCGAGCTCAGCAGAACACAAGACGAGGAGGTCGGCGACGGTACCACCAGCGTCATCATTCTTGGTTCGTCCCACGCCAGCTAAGCTGCGGAGCTGTGATTGACATGTAGTGCAGCGGGCGAGATGCTGGCTCAATCCCTGCCCCAGCTCGAGCGCAACATCCACCCTGTCACCATAATATCCGCTTTCAAGCGCGCCCTTACGGATGCCATCTCCATCATCGAAGAAATCTCGATACCCGTCGACATCAACGATGACAAGGCTATGTACTCCCTGATCTCCTCCTCGATCGGCACCAAGTTCGTCTCGCGGTGGTCTGAGTTGATGTGCAACCTTGCCCTGAAGGCGGTGCGGACGGTTTCTCTTGAGGTCGGAGGCGGCAAGAGGGAGGTTGATATCAAGCGGTACGCCAGAGTGGAGAAAATACCCGGTGGAGAAATCGAGGATTGCAAGGTTCTGGACGGTGTCATGCTCAACAAGGACATCACCCACCCCAAGATGAGGAGGCGCATCGAGAAGCCCAGGGTCATTCTGCTCGACTGCTCTCTCGAGTACAAGAAGGGCGAGTCCCAAACCAACATCGAAATCAGCAAGGAGGAGGACTGGAACAGGATACTGCAGATCGAGGAGGAGCAGGTCAAGGCCATGTGCGATGCCATCGTCGCTCTCAAGCCTGACTTGGTCATCACCGAGAAGGGTGTTTCTGGTAAGCATTGCCGAGTAATGCTCTCAGTGATTAATTCTAACTTTCCCAGACCTTGCCCAGCACTACCTTGTCAAGGCCAACGTCACCGCTCTGCGCCGCGTCCGTAAGACGGACAACAACCGTATTGCTCGCGCTACCGGAGCTACCATTGTCAACTCCCCCCAGGCTCTCACCGAGGCGGATGTTGGCACCAAGTGCGGTCTCTTTGAGATCTCTAAGATTGGTGATGAATATTTCACCTTCCTCACTCAATGCGAGGACCCCAAGGCCTGCACTGTTCTGCTTCGCGGCCCGTCGAAGGATATCCTGAACGAGATTGAGAGAAACCTCCAGGATGCTATGGGTGTCGCACGTAACGTCATCTGGAACCCTCGTCTCTGCCCTGGCGGTGGTGCTACGGAAATGGCGATTGCCGTTGGACTTGACAAGAAGGCCAAGTCCATTGAGGGTGTTGCTCAGTGGCCGTACCGCGCCGTTGCCGAGGCCATGGAAGTCATTCCCCGCACGCTCATTCAGAACTCTGGCTCCTCTCCGATCAGGGTTCTCACCCAGCTGCGTGCTAAGCACGCTGACGCTGCCACCGGTAGCAGTTGGGGTATTGATGGCGATGCCGGTAAGCTGGTCGACATGAAGGAGTATGGCGTCTGGGAGCCCATGGCTGTCAAGGAGCAGAGCATCAAGACTGCCATTGAGAGCGCTTGCCTCTTGCTCCGTGTAGATGACATTGTTGCTGCCAAGGCCGCGAAGATGCCGGGTGGCCCCATTGGTGGCGGCGGCGATGAGTAAATGGAGAAGATTACGTAAGATCCAATGTACAAAAATTAGAGGCGGCTGGTTAAGAATTGGATGAAACGAGAAAACAAAAGAAACTAATGTAGCATAGAGACTCGAAGCATCCTATCAAAGTTTGCGCGTCTCTAGAGCGAAGCTATAGCAGAGCAATGCAACCAATAGCACAAACCCCGCGCCTACCTATGCCAGGCTGGTCGATCCTGCTTTAGAAATACAACCCATTTCTGCGACTGCCAGACGTGACCCTATGTTCGTGTGAATTCCTTCCAGATATCCTCCAAACTGCGTACGTCCCCCTGTGTACTCCTGCTTCCAATCATGTATAAAATTTGTGACGTCTGGGATCACCTGGAATGAGAAACTTGCTACGTGTAAACATTGAGGTTTCGCTTCAAGTTGACTTCTTCACTGGATGTATCGTTGGCTGAAGAGAGGTTATACCAAAGGTACAGGCAATGGCAATCTTGGATGTTCAGAACATTATCATTAAAGACTGACATGTACATATCGTCTACTCTAATCGCATGCAAAAATGGTACTTTTTGGCGAATGGTAGCCATTTGGCCATACAGCGTTTCATCCCGACCGGCTGAGGGCATATCTTATACATGTGGTGGTGATTCAAAAGACTTCCATGAAGCCTTCGTTGATTACGGATATGTTGATTACCTTTTTTTTTTAACCCTCCTTGGTCGGGGTGACGGAGCCCTGCTCAGCAGCACCCTCGGTCGTGCTACTACCGGAGACGGAGCCGGCATGGTGGAGTTGCTTGGCGGCGGCGGTATTCTCCAGCCTCTCGGACATGAAGATCAAATCGACCTCCTCGAGCGTGCGTCCGCGGGTCTCGGGGCAGCAGAAATAGACTAACACACCATATTATCAGCATGAGGCTGAACGGACTCATGCGAGTGTTCGAAAAGGGAAGAAGGAGGGTTGTGGGATGCAAGGCTTACCGTAGGGACCAGCGATGGCATTGAACACCAAAAACCAGATCCACGTCTTCCAACCCACGTTCACGTCGGCAATGGCAATGGGCCCGGCGAATGTGGTCAGAAATGCCGAGAGCCATTGCGCACTGACAGACAAAGAGAAACCGATGTGGCGGTAGCGAAGCGGCATGATCTCTGAACTGTACACGTACGGAACGGGACCTGGACGTTACGAGTCAGCTTGTTGAGATCTGAAAGACTCTATGCAGGTGCATTCATTGCTTACCCCAGGTGGGTCCGAAGACGGCGATCCAGCAGAACAGCATGGCCGCTGCAGCAGCTCCCGTCTTTGCACCGGGGCTCGACATTAAGCCCGTGAATGTAGCAAAGAAAATCGTCTGTCCAATCGCTCCGGCGATGAGCCATGTGCGGCGGCCCAGCTTCTCCATGAATGTCACGCCCATGAAGTTGGTGATGGTGAGAACAGTGGTGGCGACGGCGGAAAGTGCGGACGCGGTCACGGCGGGGAGACCAATGTAACTGTAGGATGTTAGGACACCAGCCTTATTGGAACAAGATAACTAGACTTACGTTTGGAAGATAGTTGTCATGTAGTAGTAGACCATGTCAGTACCGATCAAGTAGCCAATGCCGACGAGGATGACGCCGGTGCGGATACGGCGTGCAGCCTGCAGATCCGAAGTGTCCCAGAAGAAGTCTTTGAGGCGCAGAGAGGCAGTGGCAACCTTCTCGAGCTCGATAGAGGCCAGAATGTCTTTCCTGGATTGCTCAACCTCAGGATCGGTCAAAGTCTTTCCGTACAGACGCTCGAGGGTGCTATCACCCTGCTCGTTACGGCCTCTGGCGTAGTAGTAACGAGGTGTGTCTGGCGTGGGATAGAGGAACGCCATTGTCAGGAGGGACCACATAATTTGGAGGGCAACGGGGAACCTCCAGACGACCTGACCGGTGGTGAATGTCATGCCGAAATCACTACAGTCATGTCAGATCCCGCTGAATCAATTTTAAGCGAGTATTAAAGAGGCTTACACCCAATAAGCAAGCGCGATGCCAGCAGCTGCCGAGCAGATCATGAAGTTGACGGACGCTCCGCGAACTTTGACATTGACTGCCATTTCCGCAACATAGACGGGGATCATAGACGTGCAGAATCCATTTCCAACTCCCTAGGATGGTGTGAGCTCACGCTACGATGTCTGGATGGCTGTATACTAACAATCAATACACGACCAGCAATCAGCTGGCCGTAGCTGTAGCTGGTTGCACTGATGATTGAGCCGATGATCTGTACGACTTCGCCGGCAAGGACCCAGCTTCGTCTACCCATGCGCATTCCGAAGATGGAAATAATGACACATCCCAGCCATGATGCTAGGAGGAATACGGATGTGACCATGGAGATGATGGTCGTGTTGGGGTACTGTTCTCTGTCAGCGAAGCGCAATTGGCTGCAAGAGGAGACATACGCCAATGGCGGCCTGAAAGTCTGGCGTGAGAAGGACACCTCCAAGAACACCAGCGTCCCATCCGAAGGTGATGAAGCCGAGACTGCCGGCAGCGACGGCAGTCCGGTAGAGAGAATTGCCTTGCAGCACCATGACGACGAGTCTGGAGAGAGAAAGCAAAGGCAAGGAAGAGCGAACACAGAATTGAGCAGCAGGGAGAGCGAGGGATCTAGATATCAGCTACGGAAATGCATGGCTAGGCTCGAAGAGGCGAGCGGCAGCAGGCATCATGAGGAATTTTCCACTTCACACATGTATCCCGCTATTCTATTCACTGATCCCCGGCGTTCCTGCCAGGGAGGACGAATAGAGGCAGGCTAGCTCTATCACAAAATCTGGATGCAGCAGTGCTCGCCGCGGAACAAAGCGTGGGCCAAGCTTTGCATGCCCACGAAGCAAGCCGCGTGCTAGACCCTGGCGGGCGGCATGCAGTGGATTCCAGATCAGCCCACGGTGGCTGCATGACGCCAATCGCCATTTGTCGTTCGGAATCGCGATGGGCGGGCAGTGTGGTGTGGCGGGTCGAGTCTCCTGGAGGGCACACGGGGGCGGAAGGGAGCCGCAGCTCCCCGTTGGCCCGGCCGGGGATGCATGGTGATGGTGGTGGTGGTCGGGACAAGCGAGCCTTGGCCGTCTGAAGTAGGCAGCGCCGATCGCTGCTGCCCGCCCATGCCCTGCCCGGCTCCTGCTCCTCGGGACGCAGCCGGCGCCGACTACTCTTCGCGGGCTGCCCGCCGCGGAGATCCTGCGGCACAGCAATTCCACGCCATGCACGCCCCCATCTGCCGCCTGAATCGTGCGCCAGCGATCCACTTCTTCTTCAGGCCCCGTTTCTGCATCCTTCGCAATCCGCATCTCTCTTGGCCGCCGCTCCAATGCCGCGTGGCATGGCCTCGGAGCTATGGGCTTCAGTCGCCCGACACTGGCGTGGATAAGCTCCAGTTTTATCTTGCTAAACCGAGCATCGTCATTCGCCAGGAGGGCTCTCTACCTGGGTTCCGCGCTCTTTTTATGTGCTGCGGCGCCCAGGACTCGTGCCGTGCCACAACGAAGGCTTCACAATGGCGATCCTCTCGAAGTTGATTCTCGCTGCCATTGCGTACATCACCTTCAAGGTGCTGTACCAGATAGTCTACTATCGCTTTTTGCACCCTCTCGCCAAGTTCCCCGGCAACTTCTGGGGAAGTGTTACCCGCCTATGGATCACCTACCACAACGTCAAGGAGGATGAGTGCCAGACATTCAGAGAGCTCCACAAGGAGCACGGTAAGCTCTTCCAGTTGAATTCCCAGCCAAAGCTAACGGCTTGACCCCAGGACCCGTCATTCGCATCACCCCCACCATGCTCCTCGTGAGCGATGCCACCAAGCTCCCCGAGATCTACCACCGCAATGCAAACAAGTCGCAGCACTACATCACCGGCAGCTTCGGCAAGACCGAATCTCTGTTCAACATGCAGGACCACAAGCAGCACTCGTACTTCCGCAAGATTGCCGCGTCCCCGTACAGCTTCAGCAACATCAAGAAGATGGAGCCGCTAATCGATGCGCGCATGAAGGAGTGGGTGAAGAAGATTGACCACAGCTTTGCTAGGACGGGCGATAAGTTCGACTTCGCGCCCTGGGCTGTCTACATGGCGTACGACATCATTTCCGAGGTCGGCTTTGGTGCTCCCTTTGGTTTCATCGAGCAAGGCAAGGACGTCGAGGGCCTGATTCAAGGCTTCCACGACGGTCTTGTTCCTTTCGGCATCATGGCGCGCTGCTATCCCTTTACCAACTGGGTCAAGAGCACGTGGTTTGGCGACAAGTACTTGGTTGCGAGGCCCGAGCAGGACTCTGGTATTGGCACGTTGATGAGGTTCCGCGACAAGCTCATTGCCCAGCGCTTCAAGGACATTGAGGCAGGAAACACTAGCGGTAGGATCGATCTGCTTCAGACGTGAGTGCCCCTCGTTGGTGTTGGATTGGTACTCTTTCTGACGGATTTTAGTTTCATCGACGCTCGCGACGACGAAGGCAAGCCGCTGGACCTCGACTACATCAAGGCCGAGATTCTCCTGGTTCTTCTTGCGGGTGCGGATACGACGGGGACTGCTTTCCAGGCCATGATGGTGCACATTATGTCGAACCCGGAGGTGTACGACAAGCTCATGGCTGAGCTGGACTCTGTCACGCGTGCTGGAAAGCTGTCGGAGATGCCTCAGTACATGGAGGTTCTCGAGCACTGCCCGTACTACGTTGCGTGCGTCAAGGAAAGCATGCGTCTCAACCCGTCGGCACCGAACATCTTCCCGCGCCTCGCACCCAAGGGCGGAATGGAGCTTTACGGCAAGTACGTTCCAGAGGGCACGGAGGTTACGTGCAACCCGTGGCTCGTCCACCGCGACCCGAAGATCTACGGCGAGGATGCGGACGTGTTCCGGCCGGAGCGGTGGTTGGAGAGCGAAGAGAAGGCGAAGGAGTTCAACAAGTACAACATGGCTTTCGGATATGGTGCGCGCGTGTGCCTCGGCAGGGAGATTGCGAACATGGAGCTGTTCAAGGCGCCGCTGCAGTTCTTCCGTACGTTTAAGCCGAACATCCTCAACCCAAAGGAGCCGGGCAAGTACCTGGTCAAGGGCGGTGTCAGCTTCTTCAGCGACATGTGGATCACAATTGACCGGAGGGCACCGGTTGTTTGAGAGATTGACTTCTTCTGATATACATATTGTAACTGTTTTATTAAGCCAATACCAGATCTTGTTCTATTCGGTTCAATAGGTGTGCCTTCGCGGGCCGATTGTGCTGCACATGTGTTTCGTCAGGCCGTTGGTGTATGGTGTTGACACGGACATTTCACCATGATGTTGCTCAAGCTGGAGTGGAAGAGTCAGGAGAGGGTGCCAAAGAGGCAGGTGCAGGCAGGCTCTAAAATCCAATAGAGCCCGAGCTCCTATACAACAGAGGTTCTATATAGTCGGCTTCTTGGCCTCAGCGCTGGCCAGCATGTCAGCTGAGACATGCATGCCGATTGCTCGCGAATCTGCCAAGGTTGAATAATCTCTCCGGAAGGCTGGGTCCAGACGGGGCGTATGTATCTTGACACGAGTTGCATGACAGCTTCAGATGAGACCGATGAAGCTCGCAATGTCAATGCAGGTGGAATTCATGCCGAAGAAGCCCCACAGAATCTGCAGGCTGAATGGGACATGTACATATTTCGCGCACTGATGGCTGGTGGGGGGGCTTCGTCCAGCCGAGGGACGAGCGACAGTTTTTGCAACCACGACTGACTCGGCCGTTGGCACCCCACCGTTTGAGATTTGCTTTTTGCCTTCTGAGCGTGGCCCCCTGAACGGCGCAGCACTGTGATTCCACCTGCCGATTGCCGAACGGCACAGTTCTGCGCCGCAATGGGGAACAGTTCACAGCTGGCCGACGACCAGGGGCGCGCGCGCGAGTCGGGGCATCATCACACGCATTGCCCGGCTTGCACATCAATGGACTGCGATCATCATGAAGGTCGGCGCGACTTGCTCTGTTCGCTTAAAATAGTCGGCGTGGAGGGTGTACAAGCTCAATCATCCGCAAATCCATAGCGCCACCGCCGCCCGAGGGAGCGGCAGTGCGAGTCAAGTCAACCCCAGAACAAGCCACCCGCCCGCCGTTGAAACACATCTGCTCCTGGGCCGATCACAAGTGCGACTCGACGCAGGCACAACCACGCGGCCTGCAATTCAATTGCAGATCCCATAAGACAGCGCCTTTGCCAACTGCCTGCAGGCCGGCGATTCACGCACCAACAACGCCTGGCCCATGCCATGGACCATTTTTCTGCCGAAGGGCATGGAAACCGCCCGCGCACAGGCCGCACGCCCTCTCCTTTGCTCGAGCCTCACTCCGAGCCTCTTCCGCCGCCGCCCGCCCAAGCTCCCGCCCCCTCAACCCGCAGCGCACACGCCTTCTGCTCAGCAGTGGTTCTCTCCCTTGCCCCTCCGCCGCGCATCCTCGCTTTCGCCATCGCTTAGCCGAGCGTCTGTGCCAACCTTCTGCCAATGTTGACGTCGGTCCTCTTCGGTCCAAGCGGCGGACCAGCAGCACGATACAGTAAAGACGTGCAAGTCGGATTAAGAGAAGAGATCAGTGGGGACATCAATCAATCCAAAACAATCACCTCCCGCAATAGGGCAAGCCGTGATCTACAGCACGACACGGTTAAACACGCGTCACCCGCCCGCCGGCAGACCGTCAGAAACGTTCAGACGATCAGTGACCATTGCGGCCGACACCAGCCGGATTGGTAAACAGGAACACAATTTCGACATCTTTCCCTTGGCAGGAGGAATCCCGGTGGCCACATCTTGCGCCTCGCTCAATCCTCTGCCCCCTCTTCCTTCGTTCCTCGACGACAATGATGCTCCTCGAGGACTGCGCCCGTAGGATCCGATTGAAGCCTACCTAGATCCTGCCCGGCCAATCGATCGACAAGGCCGAAAGGAAGGTAAAGGCGCCGAGTCACTCTTTGCGTTTGCGATGTACAGTATAGCGTGAAAATGCTCTGTTATTTTTGCTTCCACCCTTCCATCGCGTCTTCCTTCCCGTTTCTCACCCCTTCCCGCCACGCGACTTCGTTGTGGCTAGTCGGACGTGACAAAGCAACGGTGTTGTCGGACTTATGTATGACTACAGGAGTGCGGAGTTGTGTCCGCACGGATTAAGAAGAGTCAAGGAAAGGCAAAGAAACGTCCGATCCGAAGTTGGGGGCCTACCAGCTACACTCCGGGAGTTGCTGGTGCCTTCAGACTCCGCTATTACTCTAAGCCACCTAGCAGAAGGCCCATCATCGCACTGAGACAGGATCGCTCGCTTAATTATGATGAGTGACTGCGAAACGGCTATCGTGAAGGATAGAAGTAGAAAAAAAAAAGGCAACGGATGGCAAAAAGGAACACAAACACTTTGTAGCCGCCCGTTTACCTGCCCCGCGGAGAATCTGCGGGGAACAGGGGGAGGATCACAGAGAAACGTCCGTCGTCGGTCCGTCCCATCACTTCATTACGCGCCCACTCGTTCCTTTCACTTTTCGAGGCAGGCAAATCAAGGAAACCCCCGAGACCATTGCCTGTCACTCGCGTGGGCCCTTCCTTTCTTTTTCTTTCCGAAGGATGGTGACCCTTGTCTTCACCATACGTAATCCAACGCGAAAGCTTTACCTACTCTGCAAAGTCTCGCTCTCTGCCTGAGGCCCTCCCGGTGTCCGATCCGTTGCCGCCGAACGCCATCGCCCTCGCTCGTCATCCCCTTCCCTCCCGCGTACCCCCGCCAGCCACCCGGTGCTTCTTCGTCGCGTGATTCTCGGTGTCCATGGCGGCTGCGGCGGTGCTGCTGGGCGCCTTACTGGTGCAGGTAGTCAGAATAGGGGACTAATCTCTGACTAGCACGAGACAGCCAGCGTTTTTTCTTTCTCAATAGTTAGAATTCTCGCACGGTGTGCATTAAGTGTATCAGGAGTAGCAGCACAGCCTATTCGCTGCTTGCTATTACTATGTGTTTATGCTATGCTTTGCCCTTGATTATTAGGAGCCCTTTTTCTTAGAATACTGTTCCGTCGCGCCCTTGACGCCGTGCAAGGCCTGGAAGGCAAACCTTAGGTTTTTGTCCGCGCACTCCGAAATGAAGTGTTCGAGGAAAGAGTGAGAGAAACGAGACTTGGAAAATAAGAAGAGACAAGGAGAGGAAGAGAGACTTTTCCACCACCAGCAGATAAACCCGTGGTATCTTGTAAATTTTTGGCATTTGGAAAAGAGAGAGAGAGAGAACGCAAAGGGGAATCATACAAAAGAGAGAATGAAGAAGCAGATAAAAATAACCAACCCTTGTCCGTAATCCAATTCCTTCGGACTGCCTGGCCCTTTCCCTTCGCTTATTGAAATGCGCCACAAATCCCCACCTCCTACTGCCCCTTTGAACTATTCCAGATATAAAATGACAATGCTCACACTCGTCCCTGACCCTGAACCGGCGCCGTCTCGTACAGACTATCATGGCTGCTTGCCCGGGTGGCGGAGCCGTTCTCGTACTGGGTGACGATCTGGGTGCGGACGCCGATGCGGCCGTCCGGCAGGGTGAGAGCCTCCTCGGAGCTGTTGGACGCAGCGTCCTGCTCGATGCGCGTCTGGATCACGTTGCTCTTCTCCTTGGGGCCAAGGTCGTCGCGGTTGAGGCTGCGCAAGTGGACCGAGGTGTTGTTGCTGGTCCCGCCGCCGCTGGCAGCGCTCATTTTGTGAAAGGCACCGTGCGAGGCCTTGGAGCCGTGCTTGGCGCCGGACGGGTAGCGCTGCGACTCGTAGTAGCTGCCGAGCAGGCGCGGGGCGTACTTCTTGGCGATGACCTTGAATGACGGGATGGAAGCGGCGGCGATGCCCACGTTGGTCTCAATGACGGACCAGTACATGGCGCCCGAAATGGCCCAGGTCGGGTCGGTGGACGTGAGCATCTGCGGGATGTAGGTAATGCGGATGATGGAGGAGATGCAAGCACTGGAACAATGTTAGATAGAGCTCTTGATACGGCGCTCCCAAAAGCCACTTACAATAGACCCAGGCTGAGCATGACGCCGAGGCCGATCTTCTGGTTCTTAGGGACTTGCAAGTGCAGGACGGTCTTTATAGGCAGAGTGTATGTCAGGAGATCCGTGGAGATGTTGACGGCGGCATTTGCGAGATAGAAGGCGTTGATGTCGACGCATTTCTTATCCGTGATGGCGAGGTCGTAGGCTGCGGAGACCGGAGAACACTGGAAGATGCAGACAATGACGTGGGCGCTGGCCTGAGCAGCAACGACGCAGGTCATGATGATTGCTAGTCTCCTAAGCAAGCGGTCTCCAAGACGCATGTACAAGGCGAGCACTGAAGTCTTGATGAAACCCAGGCATGCGTTGTAGAAGATGGAAGAGAGCCACACGATCTGAGTTCAGTTAGCGATGATCAGTGACGGTGGTCGTGTCGAACGTACCTGAGAGTAGGTGATCATGTTCTGCAGGCCGCGAGGCTCGACATCCACATAGTGGTCTCCAAGGCCGTGCTGAACAGAGAGGATGGTTGCTGCGACGAAAGCCCAAGCCAGAAGCTGCAGCACACGTTAGAGCAGTTCGCCTGATCCTGGTCCACAGGAACTTACGGCTCCGACTGATATCAACATGTCATCGTATCCAACCTTCTGAACGATGAAGATGCGTGCCCAAAGACGTAGGGACATGATTATGAAAGTTATGACGGCAAAGATGACCGAGATGGTCACGACCGTCGGGCCTTGGGACTCAGCCATGGTGAAAGATGGAGCAACCCAACGAAGGGTTCAAGCAGGCTGGATGGGATGCGACGGATGTGGCCTAGAGGGAGAGCTTCCAAAGAACGGGGCTGGGGCTTCAAAGAGTGGAAGAGACAGTGCCAGGGTATTTATGAGAGAGTGACAGGGTGTTGTTGAAGGAGAGACCAGTCTCTTTTCACTATGCCAGTAGCGTACAGTGACCCGGGTTGCAGCAATAGAAAGGACAAAAGAAGAATCACGAGAGTGAAGTGAAGGTAGCCGGGCGCATTAACGGCGAGGATATCCTCCACAGCAGGCAGAGGATCTTCACGTTCCTGGGAGGAAACCCGATACACCGGATCGGAGCGGGCTTGTCACAGTCCATCACAGCGATAAGAGCCGGGATTGTGCATGCAGGCATGACCAGGGCAGCTGGTTGGTCGTTCTGGTGGTCGGGCCCACGGCAGGGAGATGACCTTGCAGTGCGAGTCCGACGCCATGGCTGCGACTGCAGCAAAGGATCTGACAGTGGTCCGCATTGGGCGCAGGCTGCAGGAACGGTGCATCTGGGTGAGACGTTCTTCATTCATAATGCGAGCATGGATGCTGCGGGGCACTGAAGTAGAGGCGAGATGAAAAAAAGAAACCAATGGCCAATTGCAGAGCGGAGAGGGTCGACGACGCCGCTTCCGCAGTTCCGCGCTGCGAGCTCAGGGCAACCCTGTAGCCGACGCTGCCACAGGCCAAGAGGGAGCGCTCCACCAGGCGTTTCATGCCCTCGCCGTGGCCAGCGACGGGGAGGAGCCCGGCTAGCCCAGCGACGGCGGCACTTAGGCCCGGTGCGGGCGTGGAGAGAAGCCAGAACGTCAGGTTCGGTCGCACCATCGCCCGTTGCCAAGCCTGCGCAGCGGGTCGGCAAGAGGTGTTGGGTGTTCCAGCCCGATGACGTCCAATGTTGTTTTTCGACGGGCGGGCGGGCAGCTCAGCTGAGGCGCGCGGGACGTCCTCCGGTTCGAGGACAGTTGACTCGACGGGAGCGATCAGTCGTTTGGACGCCGTTTACCGAGCGTGGGGTAGTGAGGCAGCAAGGCCTGCAGCAATTGCCCGAGTGCGCGAATTCTCCGGCGTAATTCATAATTGACGATCTTGCGGCGAGGCGCGAGGAAGAAGGTGGCGCAGATCGCAGCCGCAAGAAGGCGCGGATCGACAGCTGTCGTCCGCTTCGGGATAGCGCGTCTTGGACCCTCGTGCCAGGGTGCCCAGGATACGAGCCCCAATCAACCTCTCGCCATGCCGCGGCCATCATTGCCTCTGCCGCTCTGCCTCTCCTGACTGCCATCGTTGCGCATAGAGACCCAGAGCACTCATCGACTCACGTTGCGTCCTTTCGCTTGCAATACACGACTCGTACCCCGTGCGTCTGTTCTCCGGATCGTCGCCGCCGACGTCTCACTACCATTGCCGAATAGAGCTATTTCGGTCCAGACGCTGAATTGCTTCCTGCCGGAGTCGCTCCGGAGGTGCCTCTGGCCAGCCTATGCCCGCTTGCCGCATTTACTTTTTCCGTCTTCGTCGCTGTCTCTTTCGAGTATAAGCTTGTCTAAATCCAGTTGCATGACAAAATCCTTTCATTCTACCGTCCCTCCTCGTAACCGATGGCTAGCGTGAAGAATTGCAAGGCTCTGAGCGTAACTATGCCTCAGCTCGTTCTCAGAAAAATAACATATCTGGGTAGCTGAGGCTATTGTCTGGACGTGTATGTAGAGCTGTTAATTCCACATTCTTGTCCGGACGATAGCTTCATCTGCCCATGACATGAGCAAAAAAAAAAAAAAAAACGAATTCACGCTAGTCATCGGCTACGAGAGGGACTGTAAAGCCGCTAGGTTTCTTATCTCAAACGTCACACGTTCAACGGGACGACCCCGCTCTTCACTTCGCAACTAGCAATGCGGGCGGGCCAAGTCTTACCATAGTTGCCTTTTACCCCCGCCCATCGAGAACTAACTCTTCCCTCCCGTCGCTTACCGTGACTTCCTCAACATCCTTTAATATACAGGTAGCAGACTTCCCTCTTTCTTTTCCCCAAGTCGAGACCCTTTATAGTGTAGCCACTACTGCCGGTTGCTATAACCGGAAGAGTTGGGCTCGACGTGTTTTAAATAGGCGATCTTTCACTGTCATCAATTTTGCAGAACTCATCAATACCTTAGCTTTATACCAAGCGAATCCAGCCGAACGTCCGTAACGCAGACTTGTTACTTTTCTCCAAGATCAAGTGCGATCGTCAACCTGTATGCTACACTTCGTTTCAACGCCCCCAAATTCCGACATGCGTTTAAGATAAGCATCCACGTAAAATCGTACTGCTGGATCAATCGGGTGATGCATCCAAGAACAAAAAAAAAGTAATGAAATATATCGCCTACCCATCCCCCTTGCTTTTTGATTCACATCCAAACCTACGATCATTACCGGAGGCGGTCAGCAAAAAGCTCTCGAGCAGCGGCAAATATAGAGAGATACTGTAGCGGATAGCTAGCACGAAGAAAAGCAGGACTATAGAACATAGGGTAAGTATGCTTTAGTTCTTTTTATTTTAAGAAAAAAAAAAAGAAGAGAAACATTTGTGGGTACTCCAAGCTATTATCCGGATGTTGATGTGGAATTGATAATTATACATTTATGTTTGGACGATAGCTTCAAGTACCTATGCTATGAGCGAAAAATAAATTCATGCTAGCCGTCGGCTGAAATACCCCCTTATAGGTCACTCTCATCCGCTAATCTATTACCATTCCCCAGATGGCCACCAATTTCTAGTCGTTTGGATTGCTCGATGATCCGCAGGGAATAACACCTACCAAGTCGTCTAGCAGCGCAAAAACTGTTGGACATGTTTTACTTCAGCAGTGATAAACAGGCGGACGGCTAATAAACTCCACAGAACGATGTTGCACTCTCTCTGATAGCTGCCCGGGGTATCCACATAAGTGAACCATCTCCATTTCCCCCCGTAAAACATCGAGGTTCCATTGTGCAAAAGCTACCTAGGTGATTCTGAGAGCAAATTTTCGAATGTTATTTCAAAAGAACTCGCCTCGTACAAATGCCGCCGCCCGTACGTCACCAAGTGAGAAGTAGTGCTACCGTTGACGTCGAATTACTGCCAGGAGAGACGCCGTGTTTCTTTTTGATTTTCTCCCCTCCCACGGAAAGCAAAATCCATACTCTGAACGCCATTGACAACGAAAACTTTCCATGGTATACAGCTCGATGAGAAGTCATCCTTCATATCCTTCATCTGCCCATCAAGCGGCCTAATACCTATGATTCTCATAGATCACCTAGGCTTCCTATACCTCCCTTGTCTCATCTGCTCATTCAAGCTCTCCTTCTGACTAGGTAGAGGTTCTCTCTTCCTCACACCATTATTTCCGAATGCCCCATTGCCATCCCCACCAGCACCGGGGACACCTTGCGGAGCCTGTCCCGGCTGCATCGGGGGCGGGGGAAAGCCTGCAAAGCCCGGAGGAAAAGGCGGCGGCGGAAATCCTGGAAACCCAGGAGGCGGCGGGGGGAACGCGCCGGCCTGGCCACCGTTCGGCGGCGGAACGGGAGGTAATGGGATCTGGCCGCTGCGAATCATCTCGGCGAGCTTGGTCGGATCCATGCCAGGAGGCAGAGCTGGGATGCCACCCGGGCCAGGGAATGGTGGAGCACCCGATCCGGGTGGAGGAGGTGGAGGAATGTTGATGGGGACCACCGGACCGTTTGTGACGGGCCCACCGAGACCGGGGAGCTGGGCGCCGCCGGTACTTGAGCCGTCGGCGAAGCCCAGGCCAGGAAGACCGGGCAGTGTGGGCTGTTTCGCGGGCATCTTCTGATCCACAAGGCCTTCGGCTTCGTCCTCGGCTTCCTGTTCTTCCTCCTCCTGCTGTCTTCTCCGAGCGTCACGTCTATCGTAAATACCTTGTGCCTCAGCGGCAGCTTGGCCGATGTGATAACGATCGTTGAATGGGATGGTCTCTCCAGGGCGGGCTCGTGTCCAGAAGCGAGTGATTCGATCGTTGGAGCCAGAGGCGAGGATGTGTCCGAGAGGATGCCAGTCCAGAGTCCAAATGGCAAAGTCGTGGGCTTGTGGCACGCGGTGTGCGGGGTAGATAGTCTGTGCAGGGGCATTCGAGGGATCCGGGCTATCATACGGAGACATGGTCGCCTCGACGCCCGGCGGGGCGTTCTGTTCGTCAAGAAGATAATGGAAAAGGCTTCCGTCAACTCCTCCTGTAGACAGAAGGTTGCGATGGATTGGATGCCATGCTAAGGTGGTGATGTCCTTCTCGTGGCCACGGAGAAGGAGGACGTCACGCATCATGCGCAGATCGAATACCCGTGCAGTGTGGTCTCTTGCGCACGTAGCAAGGAGCTGGCCTTGAGTGCGCTCGAAGGAAGTCTTGGAGATGGTGTTCTTGTGGCCTCTGAGTGTAGTGAGCGATCGACCGGTTCGAGGATCCCACAGCTTTATTTGGTGGTCCTTGGAGCCTGAGACCAGCAAGCCTTTGGTGGGGTGCCAGTCAACAGTCTTGGCCTCCCAGCCGTGGCCGGTCAGCGTCGATTCTTCAATTCCACCAGCAAAGTCGAAGATTTTCAAAGTCGCATCGTCGGAGGCAGTCACGAATTTTGAATCGGTAGGGGAAAAAGCCAGATCACGGATGGGCTCGTTGTGGGCTTGGAGGGCTTTGACGTTGTTGAAGTTGGTTTGCCAGTATTTCACCACGCCATCCTGGTCCGCCGACACCAGCCAGTCATCGCTATGCGAGTACTGGGCAGCACGGATGGCGGAGTCGTGGGCCTGCATGATGGTCTCGAAATTGAAGCCCATACCATTCCATAACGTAAACTCTCCACTTGTCGAGCCTGTGAGCAGACGCCGGCCCTCTGGGGTCCATCGCACAACGTTAATAGGATGCTTGACCTTGTTCAGCGACGCGTGGAGGTGCTTTGCAGGGATTGTCTCGGCGGCGGAGCCCAGGCGGGCGAGCGGCGGGATCATCTACAACGGTCAGCTTTGTGCAGGTAGCTGGGTTTCCGGACGTACGTCGACCATGTAGCTGATGCTGGGCCGCTCGGCCTCAACAGGCGGCAGGCCTTTGTAGCGCGGGCGGCGCACACGCGCCCACTGGACCATTGTCGAGCCATAATCGGTGGCAGCGCCTGGTGCATGTCAGCGGAGGTGTCGCAGCTCGAGGCAAGAACAGCATACGGCGAGCTCTGGTGCGCGGGATGCCGTCGTGGCCGCCGGTCTGGTAGTGGAACTCGCGGTCCATGGTTCAGCGGGGGTCAGGCTGTCACCGGGCGGAGAGCAGGGGGCGGCATGGAGCTGGCGCAGGATGGTCGCGGTCGCGGTTGCGGAGAGCTCGAGTTGACGCGACAGTGGAACTTCGGCACCAGCCACGCCTGCGCCACGGCGGGCAGACGCGGAGGGGCGGCGGATCCTGGGCTGCAGCACGCCAAAAAAGCTCAACGAGCACTCCGCATAGCCGCTGATTGGGGCCCGCTGCTGGAATGCTGCTCGCGATAGCCACGCCCAGCGCTGTCCGGCCGTCTCCACGACTTCCTCCGTGACCCGACGACCAATGCGCCGCGCTGGCCTTCTTCGCTGTCCCTGAGCCCTCACCCCACTCCGCCCGTCCTTCTCCGCGTCCGCCCACCTGCCCCAATGGCCTCCAGCGTTGAGACCGCCGTGTCGACGAGCACCGACATACCCATCGCGCGCCCGGAGAAGCAGTACACTGCTCCTGCCACGCCCCCGCCCGACCCAAGCCCGCCCCCTGCTGCCAATGGCGCCGCGAAGGGCTCCAGCTCCGGCTCTGGCGCGAAGTCAGTTGGGAAATACAGACACGTTGTTGCCGTCCACCACCAGACGCGCCCATCGTGCCTGAGCCAAGATGCGGAGAAGCCGCCGAGCTTCGTGGGCTTCAGGAACCTCATGATCCTGGTGCTGAGTATGCCTTCCCCCTGGGCTTCAGGAGGCAGTCCGTGGCTAACCACCTCGCTTTGAAGTCGTCTCGAACCTGCGTCTGATGATTGAGAACTTCCGGAAGGTACTTGCTGATGTCTCGCCTCCATCATTCTCCGCTGACCGTGACAGTACGGAGTCCTGATATGCATCCGCTGCCACGACTATCGCCGCCAGGACGTCGTCTACGGCTCCATCCTCTACTTCCTGGTCCCATGCCATCTCTTCGTCGCATACGTCATCGAGCTTGCCGCAGCTCAACAGGCCAAGGGTGCCGTCGCACGGATCAAGAAAGCCGAGTCGCCGGCAGACGTGCAGGCGAGACGCGACGAGTTCCGCGGCACGTGGGGCCTCATTGCCTTTGCTCACGGCGTTAATGCTACTCTGAATCTCCTGGTGGCCTCGACCGTCGTCTATTACTGGATCCATCACCCCGGCATCGGCACCCTCTGTGAGCTGCACGCCATTATTGTCTGGCTGAAAACGTGCTCCTATGCCTTTACCAACCGTGATCTCCGCCATGCCCTGCTCGACGACTTCGGTGCTGCTCCGCTTCCGGATATCTACAGGGACTGCCCGTACCCGAAGAACATTTCACTCAAAAATTTGACGTATTTCTGGTGGGCTCCTACGCTGGTCTATCAGCCCATCTACCCCCGCACTGATAAGATCCGCTGGCCTTTTGTCTTCAAACGCTGCGGCGAAATGCTCGGTCTCGGCATCGTCATCTGGATTGCTTCCGCTCAGTACGCCTCGCCGTTGTTGAAGAACTCGCTGGACAAGATCGCGACGCTTGACTTCGTCTCCATTGTCGAGCGCATGTTGAAACTCTCCACCATTTCCCTCTTTTGCTGGCTGGCCGGCTTTATGGCTTTCTTCCACTCCTTCTTGAATGCCCTTGCTGAAGTCATGCGCTTCGGAGACCGCGAGTTCTACACCGAATGGTGGAACGCCCCAAGCATCCGTATCTACTGGGTTACATGGAACAAGCCTGTCGCTAGCTTTATGCGCAGGCACATTTACAGCCCTTTGTGCGGACGCGGCATTCCCCCTGTCATTGCGCAGATCTTGGTTTTCTTGTTCTCTGGTGCCCTGCATGAGCTCGCCGTCGGCGTGCCAACCCATAACATCATTGGTATGTTGATCTTTGCTTCTGCTCATCTGCCTGTGCGGCCATTGACTCAGCAACAGGTGTCGCATTTGCTGGAATGATCTTCCAAATACCCCTCATCCTGATCACAGACCCAATCAATCGCATGAAGGGTCTGCAGAGCAAGGTGATTGGCAACATGATCTTTTGGATTAGTTTCTGTCTTGTCGGACAGCCTCTCGCCGCTCTGCTGTACTTTTTCGCCTGGCAAGCCAAGTATGGCACTGTAAGCAAGCCACAGCTGTGGAGCTAGTCGTTCCCACCTTTCTTATGTTCTTGTACTCTCTTCGCTTCGTCTGTTCCTATAGATCCGTTCAATTAGGGTCCCCGGGTGTTTCTGACTTTTTTGACTTTTCATTCTCATAAAATTCATCATTTGGCTTTGACCGACGCAAGCTTGTAACCAAAAATACGAGAATCGCGACCAATAATCTCCTGGAGGTTCTGTAAGGTCCGAATTTTTTTTCGTAATAGACTGTTAAAATCCTCTCCCGTATAAGTTGCCGAAATGCCAGCGATATCTACGTGATTATGCCTCAGCTCTTTCCACAATGAAAAGAACATACGTAGGCAGTTGAAGCTATCGTCCGGATGTGAATGTATAATTATTATTTGTACATTTATATCCGGATAATAACTTTAACTACCCATGGTACATATGAGAGAAAAATAAATTCACGCTAGCCGTCGGCTGCAATACCCCTGTATATCAATGCCGGTGAAGAACATCCACTAAACGTGCGAGAATTCCTGTTTCTAATCTGCTAGGCTTGAGCCGCCTCGTTTTTTGCAATTTTCCCACTCCTCAATGGCTCCGTCGCTTTCGAGCCAAGAGTGACCACGTGTCGGGGAGGGGGGATCTTATAGCCTGAATATCTGTTTTTAATGAAGCGTCACCAGCTTCCCGTAGATCCGTTTAACCAATCTCCAACCTCCCGCTGGTCTTGCTGTGATTTAGAATTTCACTATCATTCTTTCAGGACGTTTATTCTCCATTTCACCTGGTGCAATCATCGATTTCTAGGTGACTACTCCTGCGGCGCACAGCTGTGCAATACAATCTGCGGACACTGCCACAACATTGAGCCGGGTGCGCCACACAAATTCAGCCCCATGCTCGCCGGTGTCGTCGGCACGCGGGCCGACGGCGTGCCCGAGTCGTAGCCGGGTGAGGCGATGCGCACTAAGGCTAAGTGTGAGCACCAAGGCGCAGCAATACGGACGCCGCAGAAGCTGGCCGAGTTCCCTGATGACTACAGGGGCTGCGTTTCCGGGAGTAAAAAGCCGGTTAAGAACGAGGGGAGTAGAAACGATATCGTCACATGTGTATATGCCTCTCTTCCTCCTCCTCTCTCTTTTTAACAAATAGAATATAAGCTAACTTTATTTAGATTATTCCAGGACACAACGCCCTGGATGAAAGATATACGAAGCTTCACATGGAATGAGGGCGTGAGCGTAGTCAAGATAACATACTTTTGACTTGTTTCACGGTCATACAGGGGGTATCGCAGCCGACGCCTAGCATGAAGAATAGTAAAGCCCCAAGGTGTAGCTATGTCTCAACTCTTCCTGAAAAAAAATAACATATGTGGGTAGATGAAGCTATCATCCGGATAAGAAGGTGGAATTAAAAACTCTACATACACGTCCGGATGATAGCTTCATTTACCCATGACATGAGCAAAAAACAAATCCACGCTAGCCATCGGCTGCGAGAGGGGACTGTATTTCATCTATATTATTTTTGATTATAGTCGACCATTTTGGGGAGGAAAAAAAGAAAGCCCTTTCTGAAGAAAAACAAGTCCATACATCCCGAAATCCGGAATGAACCCACAAGAGATAACACAATCCCGCCCTTGTTCACAGTTCGATCCAATGCTTTGCAAGATCTGCGTGCACATCCCAAAGATACCGCATGAGCACCAGAAAGAGAATAACGGCACCCAAGATGTCACATTCTCATTTTCGTACACGTTCCAACCTGACATTCCGTCTGGAGTCATTCTTGCTCTCTCTTCCCGCATAAGTCTCGCCCTTTTCCGATCAATGATGTCGGTGACGGAAAGGATTTGCTGGTCGTGTTGCTCCAGTTGGCCCAAGAAGGCGAGGATCTCTTTTTCGTGTATTCATCCCTCATTTCGTCTTTCCTATCTGTCGCTCCGCTGCGTCCCGGGAGAATGTCCGACCGGTCTATCTGTACAATGTATGCCATGCTTCCAATTCAACGCAAAACATGAAATCCAAGAAAGAGCCCACCCATGATGACGGAAGAAAAACCGAAAACGACAAGATCAGAAACTCTCGAACCCACCCGAAGAAAGACCTGAGTCTGATATGACAAAACAAGACCAAAAACCCCGATCGCTATGTGCTGTACGGTTATGCGTAGCTTGTGCTGCCCCTGCCGATGATGGTAGTGGTAAATTCAATCTCCTTTCTCCTTGCCCACAGTTCCTGTTTCCCATACCGTGTTGAAACAATGAAGATCGCGCCCTAATATTATGCAGGAGTAATGCATGCATCCAGGATAGGAAAAGAAGCAGGAGAAACTACGATAAAGAAGTGGAAGAAACCAAATAACCCTGGTATCAGTCTTTTCATGGTTTCTGCTGTTTTATTTCGCTCTTGAAATGCTGGAGCGGTTATGACGCACTCGGAGGGGTGATCGTGACTTCTCCATGGCTGACCAGTAAGACTCCCAACTGCTTATGAAGAAGCAAGGCAAACAAGCGGAAGAAGCGAGCTTCTCGTTCCCGTCCATCAGCCCGAGAGGTGCCATGGTTGCCGGTATGCGCGTCTTCGAAATTCGATGTCTTCATTTCTGCTTTCTGCTGACTTCCAAAAGAGCTTCTTTTTTCGTTGCCATAACGTTCAAGTACTTCCAATCCATTTCGTGACCTCACCTATTGCTGCATCTTTGTCATTCTCATCATATAATTTCCAACGCCTGTTGCCTGGCCGGATGACTTCGAACAGGACAAGTCGATATGCTTTTCCAGGGATCAAGCACCCCCAAGCTCCTGGAACCGATCCCGCGAAGCACCTATGAGCCTTTCCATGGCCACATTCTGGAAGGAAAGGGTTGCAGTCCAAGGCAGAATTTTCTTCTTTTGCAAGACCGTACGAACGACAGTCGTCGGTCGATAGCACATGGCCTTGTTTGTTCTGACACTCCTCCGTGCGCCATCTCCAAGTGATGCAGTCTGTTGGTAAAAGTGAGGTTTAATTGGCTGAATGCGGCAGATCAGTCGGGTACTGCCCGTCCTGACGGGCTAACCTCCTTTGCGGTCAGCTTCGTTGGCTGGAAGAGGCTCGCCTCCCTTGTGCTCGCCGTTCTTGCTGGAGTTGGACTTGGCGCGCTTGCGGCCGCCCTTTTTGCCCCCACCGGATTTCTGCCAGCCGCCATTCGAGGGTGAGTTCCCACATCCAGCTCCCTTGCTGCCGGTCTTTTCGTGCACGATTGGACTCTCCTTCTTCGGCTGAGGAGTTTGCTTCGCATTCTGCGCATTGCCAGGTCGCGACGGAGTTACATGGCTCTCCTTCTCTGACAAGCCGACACCGCTGGACAAGGTACCATTCGTTGGCTGGAGGCCAGCAGATAGTGCACCACGACTAGCTGTTGGTGAAGGAGTCCTAGTCTCCTGGACCGGGGAAAGTATAGGCAAGACTGCCGACTTAACCGTCTGCGCAGGCGCGGCAGATGTTCTTGATATGTCAAGATGCGACATGCCGTTAGGAGCCGACTTGACGCGCCATGGCGGGATATTTTGAGTCTTCGAGGTAGCGGCACTTGATGTGGCGTAATCAACATCATTGTTGACAGCATAGCCGTTCACAACGCCGGTTCCAGCCGCTGTGTAATTTGGCATGGCCATTTGAGATGTCGTACCGTACACGTCAATGCCATTTGATTTCTCAGGCTCAGATGAAGCGAAATGGCGACGCAACACCTCGTTCGCGTACAACTGATGTTGTTGCTGTTGCTCCGGCATTTCCATAGGGAACGGCTCATCTGATCGCGTTGGACCGGGGATCGATGAGACGGAATCTCTGTCGGCATACCCATTTACATCGGCATTTTCAGTTACGCTTTTTTGTTCCCTCGTTTGCGGCGCACGGTAAGAGCCATTCACAATCACAGGACCTGACTCAGCCGGCGGTACTGGTTGTGTCGGCCTCTCAGATACTTGTAGTGGTGCAGAAGTCACGGATGTGGTGTGAACCCCGGTGGAATAACTCCTATTGTGGCTCTGTCCGAGCGGAGATGGGGACCGCGAAACATGCTGCTGTGCTTGACTTTGTTGAGGAGGTGCCAAATCCGGCGAAACCCTTCTACGTCTTGAAGCCAGCTCCTGGAAAGAAGGAATCTGCTGCACGGTGTAATCTTGGAGATGTGAACGGAATTGCTGTGGGGATTCGATGAAGTAGCCGAGATACTCCTTTGGTGAGCCGTTCTCACGAACAATCTGAAGGCCCTGGGCATGGTGCTGGGGAACATCCACTGGTTGCTGCTGGGGCGTCTGAGTGTCCTGTGCCGATCGCGCGATGGGGTAGGCCATAAGGTTGGGAGGGTAGCTGGGAATCGGCGGATAACCCGGAAGAAAAAGAGCATTCTGGTCAGCTCTCGCTGGCTGGGAATGAGACCTAACGGAGCTATTTGCCTGACCTTCAGCCACTGTAGCCCGGTGAGCGCCGCGCCTCTGCGTTGGTATACTCAAGGGTAATGATGGCGAGCTAGGATTTGTCCGAACTCCGTCCTGAGAGTGGGACTGAGACATCGGCTGAGGCTGCTCAAACCCAGCATACGGATACAGGTAGTGCGGCATTAGTGGTGCAGTGGCGGGCGGCTCGTTTGGATCTCTTGATACCGATTGGGCCGTCGCATACTGCGTCTTTGGTGGAGACCCATGGTTCGAACCGTTTCTGGCTTGAGCCTGAGCCTGAGCAATAGCTTGCGCTTGTGCTGCACGAGCTTGGGCCTGGGCGAAGAGTTGCGCTTTCAGGCTGTGTTGCTGCATCTCTAGCATCTGATACTGTTTGTACAGTTGTTCGTGTAAGGACGCTCCGGTGGTAGCGGCGAAGTAATCGGGCCCAGCTCCCGCAAGAGGAGGACTCAAGAACGGGAGCCCATTTGGGTAGTTTGCACCACTCGAGGACCTACTGCGGTCGCCTTGGTTGTTCCTCTGGTTGTAATGGCTTCTGCCTCCACGGTTGCCGCCACGCCCACCTCGCCGGGATGGCGAGGTGCTGTGAGTCAGGGTCGGTTTCGGAGCGGGCGGTGGTTTCTGGAAAGTGGGCCGCTCCTCCTTGGGGAAGACAAATTGTTCGCACACCTTGCCCAGCTGCCCGCCATCCGCTAGAAAATCGAAAGCCTGCCGGACTTCCAAATGTATCCCACGGAAAGCGTAATCATCAGCGGAATTACCCAGGTTCCGAGAAACGTTGAAAGGCTCCTCCACACATAAACGGAACCGACCCTCCTTGTTGCCGCTGTCAACCTCCCATCCCTTCTCTTTCCGGGTCAAAAACCTGCCGTTCCGGACGGAGACAACATCACGTTCGTAATCAAAATCGTGGCCATATAATCGAAAGAACTGAAAGAGCAGCTGCCCTAAGGACTCCTTGTTGTCCTTCCCAAAATCACGAATCTGCTCCAAGTCATCAAAGAAACTTGACTCCTCTCCGGTGTCGGTTAGATGTTTCTCGAAGGGCATCTGATGCAACGCAGGTAATACCGGCGGAGATCTAGTTTGCAAGAAGTTCAAGACCATGCAAATCCAGGTATAGGAGCTCAGCGTCCCACCCATTGCTACACACGTCAGTGCCTACAATGCAATTCGAAACGTGAAACGTACCAGCATCGTTCAGGATCCGCTGTTTCGTCCAGTGCTTGACGATCATCGTTAAGGGCCGTACGCGAGGATCTATCTGGACATACGTCTTGATCATCCTCGTGTTCTCCAGCGCAAGGGTGTTGTTCACGTTCATGTCGCAAGCGAGCTCGAGCTCGGGGTCCCAGACCTTGACAATGGGGACCTTTGCCGAGGCCACGCACACGACCTTGCTCATGCCGTCTGCGCCTGTTTCAGCGAAAATGTTTCAACGTTGTGGACTTTTAAACGTACGTTTTGCCAGTGCTTCAGCCAGCATATGCACGCTTTCCAGCTTCCTCATTGGGGTCTGAATGCACACGTCGACTGCCAAGAGGGTTAATGCGGTCCAAGTGCAGCAGTAAGCGGTCGGCACATACCATCAGACTCGGCGGTGCAGAGCATGTTGCCCGACGACCCAAAGACGTGGACTTTGAAATCGTTCCCGGGCCACTCGGTACGCAGGATCCGGCCCAGCTTCTCTACCAAGAGCGTTCTTCTCTTCTGGCTCTCCTCGGACGGCAATAACCGGTCGTACAGTTCTCTCATGTCGCCACTGAGCTTCTTCTCTTCTTCGGGGTTTAGGGATGCCTTTGGCGGCACGGCCGCCTTCTCCAACATGTCGGCGTTGTCGTAACCCATCCGACGCCTACCAAAAGCAATTCCCGACTCGTATTTGCACTTGTACGGCTGCTTCCGCAGCGACGGCAGCGTCCCATTTGCCTCGGAGGAGACGGATCTCGGAGAATGGTTGCCAAGCGCGCCGTTGGGCGACGGCGTCCTCGAGCGAAACGCAACGTCCCGAGCATGCTGGTGGGGTGTCGATGGGACGGAGTTTGAGTGATGGGAAGTCATTGGCGGGCGTGCGGGAAGGGAATGCTTGACCCCCTCCGACCCCCTACCCGACATGGTTGCAGAGTCCGTCACCTGCGATTTGCCGCTCGTAGCTCTAGTCGGCACGCCGTTATTCCCATCGATGTGCTGTGGCGCAGGGTGCGGCTTGGGTTGCGCTTTCTTTGTGGTCTCTTGTGCCGGCCTCGACGCCAAGGGCCTCGGGTGCTGTTCCTGAGACACGGTGGTGGCGGGGGGCGACTGCGCGAGGATGTTTTTCTGCAGCAGGTTGTTGATGTGCACGGATCGGAGGAGCGGGTGATAGCTCAGGAGCGGCTGTTGCGCCGCGTGGGGTGTAACGAGGAGCGGATGGGGAGCGGAGGTGTACTGGTCGAGGGCCAGCGGGCGTGCTGCCGAGACGCGGCGCGAGAAGAGGGTGTCTGGGGAATCCAGGGCGCGATTGAGACAGCCTGCGTGTGCTTCAGTACTGCTGTATTCGCCCATCAACTGCGGCGGGCGGGGGTGTCGAGGGACTTCCGGGGAGCGGTGGAGTCGGCGGCGGCGAGGGCGAGGGAATTGCGTACCGGTCGCGAAGCGCGGCGGAGCGAGGCACGACGAGCAATAAGTAGGCGCGAGGGCGCGGGCGAGCGTGAATGGAGCTGCGAAGACCGGCGCGGACACGCGCTGGGAGAGGCGTCGAAGCGGTTGCCCCTGCTAGACGGCGGTGCTGGAGACAGGGCAGGACCAACAGCTACGCCACGGCTGGAGAGGGGCGCGGGCAGGCGGCACGGCGAGGAGGGTTGGCGGATGGGATGGGCGGGATCGCAGCGGGCGTGCGGCGGGCTGTGGTGGGAATGGGAAAAAGGAAGGTTGTGTGGTGAGGGATGTGCTTGATAGCAGGTTGCGCTCGCTGCTCGCTAAGTTGCGCTCCAGTGCTATTGCAAGGCGGAATTACGGAGGAGCAGCAGTTACAGAATAATACGCTCCGTCACCGCTCATCAAACAAATCACGCAGAGGCCAGGCGCGCGCGCATTTGTTCCGGCTGCTATAAACCTCAGTACGCAGCGCCGGCGGCACAGCCAATGAGGACGGCTGTCACGCCCGTCAAAGGCCCTGGGGGCCCGCCAAGGCACCCGAGGCTGACGGCCATTGTACCCGTGGCACAAAGAGGAGTGGAAATAGCAAGCGGCTGACGGACGCTCACGGCCCACCGTCGCAGCTGAATGCCTTACTCAGGCTGACGGTGCGGAGGGTGCTCGACGACGACGCTGGGCTGCAGCTGGGTGGGCCGATGCCTTGGTCCCCGCGCATGCCCGATCGAGAAGAGCACGGAGCGGGCGCTGCGTTTCACCAGCAGTTTACGGAAGCCGACCACCACGACGCCCTGCACTCCCGTCTTTCCGCAGCCGCCTCCGCACCCGACCGCACGTGAGGGCAGCGACGCAGCAGACTTAGGGTGCGTTATGTATTGTGTTGGGCCCGCGTAACGGCAAGGTACGGCGGACCCAACGGCCGGTCCCCCCACTGCGTCATCTTTGCTCCGCCCGAGGCTGCTGGCGCGCGCGCCTCCTGCATGACCGCACGTCCACCCACAGCCCTGCCCGACACCACAGTGCTGCCCTCGCCGTGCCTGTAAATTTCCCAGCCTTCATTGGCCTCAATTCCGCCATCATGGCTGCCGCCGCCGCCCGCAGACTCAGTGAGTAGACCAGACAGCCCCGGCGCGCCACGTGCTGACCCGCCGCAGCGAGCCCCGCGCTCTTGTACGCCGCCTGCCACCGCTGTTGCGCCGCGAGCTGACGAGCACCGCAGCATTTGCGACCTGCAAGAGAAGTTCCGCCCGGCCATCTGGGAGTTCTCGAAGGTCATCCAGACCAGCCAGAAGATGCTCAGAGCCAGTACGACCTCCGTCAGCCCGTGCCCCGTCTTGGCGTCAATTCCTGGCGCACGCTGTGGACCATCGCGCTCCAGGAACAAGGCGTCCTGGGGAGTGAGATGGCTGCAGCTGGGCCGATCCCGTGCGATCGTGCATCAGAACAGGCGGGCCTGCGTGCTGCGCGCCCGCCAGCATCTGCATTCTTCACGCCCGCCTTGACCCTCATGCCCACTCTGTTCTATAGTTAGCACTCGAGGTCGAAGCCGCCCGCTCTCTGCGCTTGCTGCACGGGGTGCGCCGCTACCCCTCATTTTCCTTTGTCGCCTGTGGCTTTTTGATTTGCCCTCGTGAAACTGTGGCCATCTCCTAGCTTCCGATGCTCTCCTACCCCTTTGTTGCGAAGAATCCGCGCATCTCGAGCTGAATCGCGTCTAGGCCAGATCATGAAATTTCCCGTCCTCGCCACCACCCAAAACCGCGCTCGCCTGGGAGAAACATGCCCGGAGCTTGGCCTCGATGCCCCTGGCGGAATCCAGACCAAGGTGCATGCCGACAAGACGCTGTTCTCCATGATCACGCCCGAGGTGCGCGCCGCCCTCACCCAGAAGCACGAGTGCATCATCGTCGGTATCGAGTCGCACATCTGCGTCACCCAGACGGCGCTCGACTTGTTGCGCGATGGCCACAAGGTCTATGTCCTGGCCGACGGCGTGTCCAGCTGCAACAAGGAAGAAGTCCCCATTGCACTGGCCCGCCTCAGGCACGAAGGCGTCGTCGTCACTACCAGTGAAAGCATGCTCTATGAGCTGATGAATGATGCTGCTATCCCAGAGTACGTGCCCCTTGCTCTTTTGTTGACGTGTCTTGCTTATGGCGGCTTCAGATTCAAGGAGATGGCGAAGCTGGTCAAAGAGACGAAAGAAAGCACGTCTCAGGTCCTGCAAACGCTTTGTAGGATATGAGCTGTAGACTCTGACACGTAGACTTCCGGATATGAGATAGGATTTACTTAGACTGTAGGTAATCGTCACTTTCCCGGCCATGCAGCCGTGCGACTCGACTGTGCTACTATGGCGGGAACGAGCCATGCGGTGAGAAGCTTTTTGAGGAAAGCCAAGACATAGAGTGACCATCTGATACGAACGCCGAAAGTCCAGACAGCGTGATTGTGAAACAATTCTTGGACCTGCCAAAAAATGATGTAGCCTCTCTGCTTGCATGCGCAGTCATACAGACATTATGATCCATGGAGGCTTTGGAGACGACGTATGTAAAGTTCGTCAGCAACCACGTCGTCATCAATTCGAAACAGCATTCGTATCCGAAGTTAGGGGGCTTCAGCCCGGATGCTCCATCTTATCTCACATACAGCTTACAGCGGACTGCACAAGACTTTGTTCTTTTGCGTCCTACACAGGATGCTGCACTCTTTAATTTCAAGGACTACTTGGGGCATAGAATTCAACGACGGGCGTAATTAAAGTGCAATGTCAGTTATTTTTGCCTCCAGCTGTAAGCGATGCTGAGAGGCCTTTATTTTCTGCGGACGGTCGCTGACAAAGTCCCCCCTCCGCACGAATCATCGGAGGGTTAAATGGCGCGAGATGGCTTCAGCCAATGGGGGCATGCAATTGGCGGCGGACCCGATCCGATCCGCAAAGCTTATATTTATTTTGTTCGACACTCCATTTTTAACTCTCGTAACTGCTTTGGCAAACTTCTTTGCTGCCTCAAATTGTTTCCCTCTGAGAGTTGGGCGAAAAGGTTCGACCATGCATCCAGCATGCGGGGATCTTGAGATCCCGCCCGCAAGGGCCAAGCCAACCGGATAGATCAGTTCCGCCGACCGAGCTTGCTTGATCAGCAACGCGTCGTGTAGCAGCCTACCACAACGCCCCCAGCTCTACAGGGAAATATTTAGAATGACGAGGAAAGGGGTTCGCTGAAACTTTAAAAGCGCGCCAGGACCGCCTCTCGGAGACACTGAATCTCTACAAACAACAACAAGCCCACGGATCATCCAACCCATCAATCAACGTCCTTCTCTACGAATCATCTATCACGACATCATGTCTTTCGCCACTCTTCAGGTTCCTCAGGAGTACGGGTAAGTCTGCCTCGATTACGACGATGCCGCTCGGTATCGTCATCCTCCTGCGACCCGAGTCCACTCCTCCTCGGGCATCCCCCAGTCCGCCTCATTGTTCAGGCATTGACGGCCAGTTCGACCCCACTGCTGACCAGTAACGTCACTGTACAACAGCTTCGTCGTCCTCGCCGCGACCGGTTCGCTCTTCGTCTCGACCTGGCTGGGCATACGGATTGGCTCGTTCCGCAAGGCGGCCGGCGTGCCGTACCCGCACCAGTACGCGTCGCAGGAGCAGATTGCCGCCGCCAGCGGCGACGAGAAGAAGCAGCAGGCGCTGCACCTGTTCAACTGCGCCCAGCGCGGCCACTACAACTTCCTCGAGAACCACACCAACTTCCTCTTCGCCCTGCTGGTCGCCGGCCTGCGCAGGCCCGTCCCCGCCGCCGTCATGGGCGCCGCCTGGTCCGTCGGCCGCATCATGTACGCCATCGGCTACACTCGCCCCGACAAGAAGAATGGCATGGGAAGGCTTATCGGCAGCTGGGCCTCGTTGATCCAGTTGGTTCTGATGGGCATGGCTGGCTGGGATGGCTACAAGATGCTGGCGTAGAGAAGAGAAGCTGGGACACGGATGGATTGGAGGAACAAGGAATACAAAATCATGGGAGGCTCGCGAGAGCTTGTATATGGGCTTCGAATTGGGCGAACGGTGCTTATTTGCTACGATGAATATATCCATTTCAAACACCAATAAATCGATGGGTGCATCGGGGATAATTGATCAATACACAGGGTTCCCTTTGATATCCTATTCGACGAATATCTGCAAAAGGTGCTATTACAGAGAGGTGGGTGCTGCAGCCGATGGCTCGTGCGAAGAATGGCAGGGCCTTAAAACATAGTGTAAGCATGCCTCAGGTTTTTTTTAAAAAAAAAATATTTACGGGTAGTTGAAGCTATCGTCAGGACGTAAATGTTTAATTATTATTTCTACATTTGCATCAGGATGATAGCTTCAACTACCTATGGCACGAGAGAATAAATTCACGCTAACCATCGGTTGCAGTACCCCTCTGTGATAGGCTACGCGATACAGGCTTTGGCAAAACGTCACAAATTCTTGATCCGAAAGCATGTTGCAGTATTGGCTTCTATTTCTTTATTCATCTACCTGTTGTACAGACGGCCGTGTCGTCGTTCGTGGGAATCTTCTTGGGTATTTGCCCACTCTATTCCTTCACCCTGAGCCTGTCCTAACGCCTGAGGAAAATCTCGCTAACTGTCTTTAGCGCGGCTTCTGGCATTCTGGAGAATGCTCTTGTGCCAAAAATCGACCTTTCACACCTCGGCGCGCACTCCTGATAGGAGAGCATGGATCTTGGAGGCTTCTTTCTGGGTTCCGTTCTGAACAAATGAAAGGATGACTTTCTTTCAGCGTTGTTCAGCCGGCAAGGCCCATACGCCTCTTCAGCTCATTCCAGAAGATACCCCTCGAATCCCTAGCGCTAGCGACGGCGTCACGGTTCTCTTCGGCGCGGCGCACCAGGTACAGGATGCACTCCTGCATGGTACCCCAGGTGACGTACTTGTAGACGTCGCAGTCGCCCTCCTTGAGACCGTTCTCCTTGTCGGCCGTGGTCAGCGAGAGGGAAAGCTCATCAGCCATGCCCATGAGCTGGCTGTAGACGACGTCGGCCACAGGCTGGCCGGCAAGGGCCTGCTGGTGGCGGATGGCGCGGATCTTGCGCAGCGAGACGGCGTTGTGCGAGCCCAAGACGATGCCGACCTTGATGGTGGGGCGCGGCTGCGCCAAGTGGTACGTTGCCAGCTTCTCGGTTGCGGCGTCGTAGGCAGCATCGGTTGCAGCCTTGGTGTCGTGGATGAGGTGGCGCGGGTCGCTGCCTAGGTACGCGCCGCGCACGAGCTTGGCGCCGAAGTTGAAGCCTTCGGAGGCGGCGCGGGTGAGGTGACCGTCGAGGACGGCGGTCGAGGCCTTGAGGTACATCTGGTAGGTGTTGTAGATGACCATGTTGTCGCCGCCGTTGTAGCGCTGCATCAGGTCCATGGTCCAGCGGTCGATGGCGGCCTGCTGGCACTGGTGCTCGGCGTCGACGAGGATCTTGACGCCCTTGTCGCGCGCCAAATCGCAGACCTTGGCGAGCGCGGAGCCGAAGAGCTCGTCGGGCTTCTCCTGGTTGTGCTCGAGCATCTCGACGACCTTGGAGCCAGCACCGGAGAACTTGATGGCAACGTAGTCACCAGCGGGCGCGTATTCGATGGTCTTCAGGGTGCCATCGAGCCACTGGTCCACTTGTTGCTCGTGGAGTTGCTGTACCTCGGCAGCCTTCTCCTGGCCCTCGCCGGCAACACCGGGTGTGTCAACCTCCTTGGCGTAGTTCAAGATGACGCCCTTAATGCCGATTTGCCTCAGGCTCTGAACAGTGCGCGAGATCTCAGGGCCGGTAGCACCGGCACAGTAGTGGGCGTAGAAAAAGTATTGGATGACATGGCGGAAGATGGGGGCCTTGACAAAGAAGTCGGAGTGGCGTTTGAGGATGGTGAGGAAAAAGGAGAGGATGACGGGATATGCGGAGATGTTCTGAATCAACAAGTTGCGGAGGAGCGAGGCGGTCGGGAGCTTCGCGATGGCATTTTGGGCATCATCGAGGGTCCGCGAGGGCGATGCTGGTGCGGCCGAAGTGGGCGAGACGGCGACGGCGGACAGCTGTTGAACTGATTCCCGCACGGATGCGCCGGGCTTCATGGCCAGGCTCGCTGTGCGCGAAGGCGACTTTGTCGAAAAGGCAGCATTGTGGTGGACTGTCCGGACTGACACCAGCGCGGCGCGCTGGGTGAGGAGCGGAGACTTGAGCAGCAGAGGGCGGGTGTGGCGGAGGGTGGTGAGCATGTCGTTTTGGGAAATGGACGCTTTCGGAAAGCTACGGCGGGCAGGGAGGCGGAAGCTGGCGAATTATGTGTCTGGGCGGGTACAACGCGGCAGTTGGACGGCGGGAAAGTTGCACAGCGGGTCGTTGCATGGTGTTGGGAAGTAGATGTGTAGCTGATTTATAGGGAAGATGGTAGCTTGTCTGGTTCAGATGCGGCTCGCCCACGGGCCCTGAGCGCATGCCCCAGCCGCCCGCACCCCGGCTCGGCTACCCGCGGATGTGCCTCGCCACGGCTGCAATTAAGGTTGCCGGTGTCGGCGCCCTCTGCTTCTCCACCCCGCCGTCAACACCACGCGCCTGCCCTGCCAATCTACCAGTTTCTGAATGTCAGATATTCGGCCGAATGTGGGGTTTGGCTCCAAATTGCGCCGTCGTTGGCCGGCGCCGCCTGCTCACGCGAAGATTTGCCTCTACTCCCTCCGCCGAGTCCGCAGCACGCCTTGACCGCGGCCAGCCCCTGCCAGTCATCGATTACACGATCCGTTCTGCGGCGGTCCAGCTGCTGCTCGGGCGAGGTCACGTTGGCCTCGGCTTAACGTGCAAATGTTGGCGCACGTAGACGTGCTCCGGCCAAGCCACACCATTATTGAATGTCATGGCAGCCCCTTGCGCGGCGCCGCGGGCCAGTTGCCGTCGTGGCTTGCCCCAAGGAGTAATTCATGTGATGCTTCGGGAGGATGCCCCTCCTGAAGGCTGCGCCCTCGTTGGCTAAGATGGTGGTAATCTCTTTGGCAAGCCTCACGCGGGCGCGTCCCGCACACCGCAGGAATAATTATGTCATCTCCAGCAGCAGCAAGGGCGCCTTCCGCAATAGGGAGCGAGCACGTCAATGTGATATCCATTAGATAATATGGTGTTGCGTGTCAATGCACGTCTAATCCTTTGCGACACTTCCGTTTGAGGTCAGATCGCATCTTCAGAACGACTTCTGAATGGCTCGATTGCGCGCCACAAAAACAGGCATTGGCGAATGAGAGGGCCCAATATATTTACTGACGCCAGGGTTGTCGATAAGGTTGTGTCACGCAGTTGGACAGTCCAAGCCCGAAACTCGGCCTTTGAACCCTTCCGCTGCAAAGCGAGAACCACCAGGGATCTGAAGCGCAGAGAGATAAGGACCCTCACACCATGTACTTTCGATATTCGAAAGACGACTATCTGGACTGGTCCTGAGGCTGGAGGGTCGGAAGGGTGTCTAGGGGGAGGGGGGCTGGCGCAGGACCAAAGAAACGCACTACACAAGCCATCTTATTCAAACCTCATCTCAGATCTCAAGCACCAGAAGCCGAACTATCGGTTCTATAATGTGGCAGCTAGTGATCGTAAATCTATTAGAACATTCCCGCAACCTGGATCAAAAATGCGCTTTACTGAGTTGAGAGTTGGTAAGCGAGGGCGGCTGAGAGAAACCGTTGAGAGGGAGAAGGATAGCGACGGTCGCTTTGTCGTTAATGAGAAGATGAGCGTGGCGCGGATAGTGTCGCGTATACGTGCGACAAGCCGCGCGTCAGCGCGGGAGAGCCGGATGCTCACCTCCCTCCCATCCTACTCGACCGCCGTCATTCTACGGATGCGAAGGACTGTGCAACTCGTGCAAGGCCACGAAATTGCAGTATATAAGTTGTGCAATGTCTTCTCCTTTCAGGTACTAGACATAACAGTCACCACTTCGATTCGGTTCTATAGTGTAGTGGCTAGCACTCAGGATTCTGATCAATCAGAACATTCCTGCAACCCCGGTTCGATCCCGGGTAGGACCTACTTCTTTTTGCTTGCGTTGGAGAGCTAATTAAGGGTATTTGTTTTGCCCAGGGGGGCGTGGAGACGCTGGCCGGTGCACGCCAAGAGGCCGACGCCAGCCGCCAGGACAAGTAGAAATGCGAACTGCGGTTCCAGCAGCGTGCTAGTGCCACCAAAGACTCTGGTGGGTGACGCTCTTTTGGCTGGTACGCTGGGGCTGCGCCTGGCGGGATGCCCGGGTGGATCGAGGACCACGTAGCAGCGGCTGGGCTTCTGACCAACGCACGCTTCTCCAGCATGGAAATGTGAGATGCGGGGTATTTGCTTCAGCCGAGACTGGCTGAAGTCGGTGAAGCAAGGCGAAGACTACTGTATGTACAACAACGAGGCCGCCTGATCTCCACCGCATCACTTTCAAGTCCCGCATGACCCTCTTGTGGAGAGCGAGAACACGGCACAGAGACGTAAAAGAGCCTAGCAGAAGGAAACAAAGACAAGAGGACAAGAGCGACAGAAAAGATGGGTGAAAGCAGCCAATACGAATGCAGCATTGACTTCTGACCAATCATGTCTACCCGCACGCCAGGGCTGCAGTCCCCGCCGATCAGTGGCCAGTTCACACACTGCCACGGAGTACAGACCGCTCACAGAGTCATCGATCAGATCAAAAATTGATTCATGGAAGCTGAAAGACAAGTTGAGGTCACGTGCGCACGCGCTGCTGCCTGGCGCGCGCTGCGTGAGTGACGTGCACCGGGCGTCAAGCTACTCCGCACTCTGCAACAACATCAAAATGGCCAACCCGGCAGAGCGCTACAATCGCGAGGAAGAGGCAGAGGACGATGAAGAAGAGGCGCTCGATGAGACCGTGCGTTCCACTGATTTCCACAGCATCGAATGCGCGCTGACAGCCAGTGAAGGGCTACAAGACCGTCAAAGACGCGGTGCTCTTCGCCATCGACGTGAGCCACTCGATGCTGAAGAGGCCGCCGCCCTCAGACTCGAAGAAAGCCGACCGCGATTCGCCCACATCTGCCGCCCTCAAATGCGCCTACCAGCTCATGCAGCAGCGCATCATCTCGCACCCCAATGACATGATGGGCGTCTTGCTTTTCGGCACTGAGCAGTCAAAGTTTCAGGACGGAACGCCAGGCGCGCGCGGAGCACTGCAATATCCACACTGTTATCTCCTGACCGATCTGGATGTCCCCGCCGCTGGCGATGTGAAACGCTTGCGCGGCCTCGTCGAGGACGAGGAAGAGGCCAAGAAGCTGCTTGTGCCGTCCGAGGAGCCCGTATCCATGGCCAACGTGCTGTTCTGCGCGAACCAGATCTTCACTACCAAGGCGCCCAACTTCACGTCAAGACGACTGTTCCTGGTCACGGATAACGACAATCCGCATGCCAATGACAAGAGCCTCAGACAAGCTGCAGCTGTGCGCGCAAAGGACTTGTACGACCTAGGAGTTCTAATCGAGCTCTTTCCTATCGCGCATCCCGACCATGGCTTCGACCGCGCGAAATTCTTCGATGTAGGCAATTCCAATTGGTTCAGAGTGTGCCAATCCTGACGCGTTGTAGGACATTGTCTACCGCCCTTCTCTTACCGACCCCGAAGCCCCCGCACCAATCACTGAAGTCGCTCAGACCGCTGAACGGGGCGACGGAATCAGCCTCCTTCAATCGCTCATCTCGAACATCAATTCCAAAGCTGCTCCACGTCGCGCCCTGTTTTCATTGCCCTTCGAGATTGGCCCGGGATTGAAGATTGGCATCAAGGGATACATTCTGATCAAGCGCCAGGAGAAGGTCCGAAGCTGCTATGTCTGGATGAATGGAGAAAAGCCTCAGATTGCTATCGGTTCCTCGACCAAGATTGCTGAAGACACAGCTCGGGAGGTGCAAAAGACGGAAATAAGAAAGGCATACAAATTCGGTGGGGAGACCGTCTCCTTCTCCGAGGACGAGACCAAGGCTATCCGCTACTTTGGCGACCCTGTCGTCCGCATCATTGGCTTCAAACCTCTATCAATGCTTCCCGAGTGGGCCAATATGCGCTGCCCGATGTTCATTTACCCCACCGAGGCTGATTTCATCGGCTCCACACGCGTCTTCTCGGCATTGCAGCAGAACTTGCTGAAGAAAGAGAAGATGGCGATTGCTTGGTTTGTACCACGTCGGAATGCAGTTCCTACCCTCGCGGCTATTATTCCCGGCAAGGAGAGGCTCGGTGAACGCAACGAACAGATCAGACCGCCCGGATTGTGGGTTATCCCACTGCCCTATGTAGACGACATTCGTCAGAACCCAGAAACACCACTAGTCCGGGCCTCTGACAATCTGACGGACGTCATGCGCGACATTGTCCAGAACCTGACTCTTCCCAAGGGCGAGTATGACCCCAGCAGATATCCGAACCCAGCGCTCCAATGGTTCTACCGAATCCTTCAAGCCATAGCTTTGGAAGATGAGCTCCCGGAAAAGCCTGATGATAAGACCGTCCCGAAGTACCGGCAGATCGACAAGCGGGTCGGCGACAAAGTCGTCGAGTGGGGTCAGACCTTGGAAGAGGAATTCCGTAACTGGGCCCAATCGTCTCGAAAGCGCCAGCCGGAAGAAGACTCGAAGCCAACTGTTAAGAAGCAAAAAACGAGCACCGGAGCTGTACCGGCGAAGACTTCGGATGCGATTGATGATGGCGAGATGAAGTCACGGTATGAGAAGGGAACGATCGCGAAGGTACGTATTCTCGATGGATGAACGTTGAACGACACGCTAATAAACTGGCAGCTTACGGTGTCTGTCTTGAAAGACTGGGCGCATAGTAAACACATTTCTGTCGCAGGAAAGAAGGCTGATATCGTGGAGAAAATCGAGGAATACTTTGAGAAGAAGTAAGGACGCAATTGATTGACCACGACGGCGAGCACAACGACATCGTGCAGGAACGGAGAGAGTTCCACAAAGGCACGACTTCAAATGTGATTGAAAAGTGCACAATTAACAGGCATCATAAGCTATGCAGAAATAGCTGATACAGCTCGCGATGCTGAAGCTCGAAATTCTCTCATCAGTACCGCACAGGTCGAAGACGAATTTAAGCACTATAGGCGTAAAGGTTACCTGCGTCAAATTATTTGCTGTTCCGGGCGACCCAGTGTAGGAAGTCAGGCTTGATGGCGATGAATATCAGGGAGCTTTGATTTTAGTTATGTCAGAGTCGGGACTCAACCGCGGTCATGACTAAACGCAGGTAATTTAGCTGTACTACGTATCCATACGCGTCGCCTGGAAAGCCGCTTTGAGAAACTCTAGACGCTCTCTGTATCAGGATCTGGTAAATATTCCGGGGCGCCAGACTAAGACGAAACAAAATAATACAAGATAACATCCAATCACGCAATAAAAGAACGCTGCTGGCTCCCGCCGCCCTGATCGCTGACACCGCCCCGCTCTGGTTTTGAAGGCATAGACGTGGGCACCCACATATGAGAAATTGGTTTTGTATTTTTTCCCTCTTCCAACGTTCCTGCGTAAACGTGGCTCAGTGGCGTTGGTGAATCTGAATGTTCTGTTTTCCTAGCCCATCGGCGTTTTTGAGAAGATGAGCTCGTAGGTAGCTAACGAAAGCCACTGCTGTACTGATGTACTCTTCGGAATAGTCCCAACCGCGGTCGTAAGGTTGCCCCAAGTCATCGTAAGAAATTCGCAAACGCTTGACCTTTCGAAGTTCGAGAAGTACCCCGAGCCACTTCCGCGGATCGCTGTGTTGGTTATTTGTCAGATGCCTCTTCCAGATCGCTCGGCGGACGTCTGGACATTTCGCAGACTCAACCTTTCGAAACTCGAGAAGCATGCTTCACCCGCCGCCTTTAGCTTCTCGGCGCCCTCCATCACTGCCAAACCAAAAACTAGAAAACATCTGGGGGGCGCCTCGCCCCCGCCGTCACTTCTGCGTTCTACATAAAAAAAACGTATGCACCCCTAGGCGCTAAGCACACAACAAGCACTAGGTCCCCGCTCCCTGCGGCGTCACGGACACACAACTGCCGCCCGGTGGACAGATAGAAGACGAAATGAGGGATGATTGCACGAAGAAGACAGTCTGGATTTCTCAGCTATTTACAGGCCCTTGTCCACCTCCATGTCATCCTCCGAAGGGGGGAGGGGAACCTTGGCGGCGTCGGCGGCGGGCTCGGCGGGCTTCTCGCCCTTCTTGTTCTTCTTGCCCTTCTTGCCCTCCTTGGCGGGCTTGGCGGCCCTTGTTCTTGGCCTTCTCGGCCTCCTTCTCCTCCTTGGTCTTTTTCTAAATAGACAGTCAGTCATCATTGACATCCAGTTTGGGAAAGATCAAATCGAGCGAAAATGGGACGTTTTGGGGTGGGGTATGACTTGAATGATCATGTGACTTACCCCGGGGGGGGGGGGAGCGAGCTCCTCATCGTCTTGGTGGCCCAAAGGCCGCTTCTTGTTCGGCGGCTTGTCGCCGCCGCCGCCGGCACCGGCGGCCTGCAGAGCCTGCTGCACGGTCTGCAGGATGAGCGCATTCTACAAGATTATTAGCGTTCCATATTACCACATTTGGATTTCCCAAAAGCAGCGAATAAATCGCAACACGACAAGACAAGATGTATGAATAGTGACATGGGATTGTGGAAGGTATGTGGGAAGGAAATAAAAGGGTTGTAAAAAGAAAACAAAAGGTTTGTAAAAAGGAGACAAGATGAACGTGGTTCTCGTAAGGGTCTTGGGAGCCACAATTACAAGATTGTACCGATGTGACATCTTTCGGGGAGGGGGGTATTGTGTGTTTTGCCATCAGAGAAAAGGAAGTAAAGTCAGAGATGACTTACGGAGCCATAAACGACGACGGTGCCGTCACGCCTGGTCTCTACTTTGGGCACTATATATATGTTAGCTACTATTACTTTCCTAATTGGGTAATCGCTCGATGGGGATCAACGGAGGTAGTGTGCAGGTGAATGACACGACAAGCCACGGTCAAAAAGCAGAAATCGACAAGGTCAAATCAAAGAAGCAGGATGCGAGTGAAGAATGTGAAGAGGCATGGTAGGGGTCATGGTGTGCTCAGTGAAGCTCGCAGGAATTTGAACAGCTGGGTAATGGGTTTGAAAACTTACTTGTGGCGGTGGGCGGTGGTGGAGGCGGCGGTGCTGCTGTTGCTGTTGTTGCGGCTGCTGTTGCTGTTGCTGCTGCGGCGGCGGAGGAGGACTGCGTGAAGAAGAGGAAAAGGAGAAAAGGATGGAAACGTACCTCTCTTATACTATCGCCCGGCCACCGGCTGGCAGCTACCATCCTTAGGGCGTATCGGCCAAGTCCGAGTGCATCGAGGGAGGTAGTAGCTGACCGCTGCTCCAAAGCAGCGGCGCGGCTGTGCTGGAGCAGCGGCCTCCCACCCTTCATCGAGGATGGCAGTTGCCAACTGCACCACCCGCCTGATATCTATGAGCTGCTACAGTCGGATGAGGACAGATGCTGAGGGACGCGGCCAGAGCCAGGGCACCTGGATGCGTGAGGGACCAGCAATACCCTTGGGACAGTAGACAAAGGACCAACCTACGTTTAGAACCTCCTGTCCCTCGTCACGGTGCGGCTGGAGCTCGCCCCAGGTTGGCGTTGAGCCGCTGTCACCATTGCTGTTGCCGTCGTGGTAATGAGGGAAGCTGGGTTCAACACCAAGAAGCAACGATTCTGCAGCACAGGTGGCGTATGAGGGGCCTGGCGCCTGGCAGGTGCAGCACAGGCGTCATGGTGCAGGCGGTCGTCGCATAGATCGCACTCGGTGGTTCGGGACGTGTCCAGGGATAGAAGCCGCACGGGACGTCCGCCTGCTCCCACCTTCAGGCCAGGTACGCCTTCCGCGTAGTAGCAGCAGTACCAGAGGCAGCCGCGCTCAACCTCTCGGAGAAGGAAGTAGACTACATGGTGACATACTGCTTGAGCCGCATCGCCAAGAAAAACGGGATCTTGTGGGACCTAGCCAGACTACAAACACACCAAACTACTTCTGCGGATGGCCGTGTTCATCATTTGGCGGGTACCAATTTCAGGACGTGCAGCGGGTTTCTGGACATGCGCCACAGATGTAAGAACAAGCTGTTCAAATGCAGGTAGGTCGACGTTCAGGGTTCTGGAGGGCGGCTTCTTTCAGTCAGGCTCCTCGCAAACCGTCACTGGGCTCTTTTTCTCCAGCTGGACCTTCGAGATGGCAACATCTTTTCAAGATCTTGTCGTCGTCCAAGAAATTGTCCCCTTCGAGAAATCTTCCCATCACCTCGAGCTTCTCCAACTCGCTCTCAGCGTCATGTAGCTGCTCCTTTTCCTCGCCACGCTTTTGTTCAATGTTGGCGATATGGGCCTTCTGCCTTTCAACCTTTTGGTTCGCATCTCTAAGAGCTTGTTGCAGGTCGTTGCACTTCGAGCGTAACTCTTGGATTCCGCAATGCTGTTCTGCTGTAGGTTTGAAGCCATCTCCTTGCATTGTAGCGCCGCTGCCTTGTCCGCCTCTAACTTCCTCTCTCTTCGAATGTAGTCTTGAATCCCTTCCTGGTAATCTTTCTTCGGGGTTTTAATCTCGTAATCGCGAAGCGTCCCAGCTGCGCCTCTGCGATGGCAGCTTCCTTTTTCTAAACGTCTCCTTTCAAGCCAATCACCAGCTCAAGATGGTCGATACGAGCCAACGTGGTTTGATGATCGTGTTCTGCCTCAATCTTGTTGACCTCAGCTTTGTGCTTAGCTTTTAGCTGCCGACACCGGCCTTCAGCGTCTGCGGGGCGTTGTGAGGGACTTCATTCCAGGGCTCATCGAGAAGGGCAGCCTCGTGGTCGGTGTTGGTGGTGCCTGTAGGTGCCTCCTGGTGTGGGGGTACTTTGCCGGTGTATGGTCGCGGGGTGAGTTCCTGACATGCTAGGCATCTTCGTGAAGCCGCGCCGGTTCTCGATCTTGACGTGGGACTTGACCTCGTGCGAGAGGGCCGTGCTGATCAGCTCCGACATGCGCATCGTAGACGTGCTCAGTCTGCAGCGGATTGTAATCTCGCGATTGTGCAGAACCGAGGCCGAACCCGATGATGACCCAGGTCAGGTACATCGCGGTAATTTTGGACGCGGTTGTCATGATGAACAGCCCGGATTCGAGGATGTCGATGAGGTACTCCACCCGGACATAATGGGCTCTCCCCATGATCTCGCTTCTGTCTCGCCCACCATCGACCACAAGTTGGCATCGCGATCTTGACCATGTTCATGGCGAGGATCGATGCCTTTGTTTGTGCCAGCCAGCATGCGTACGATCCGACCTGGAAGGACATGACCATGACGTCGACCAACAGAAAGTCCGATTCATAGCATACACACCCACTTCGTATATACCTGAGACCGTCGGACCTCTGGCAGACATCCTGCAGAGCAGGCCTGTGCGTGCAGCCATCCATCGGAGCAGCCAACGACGATGTTTCCACGCCACCACCGTTGGAAACGCATTCGGAGGTGTGGATTTCGCGGAGGATGAACACAAGCGATGCGGACGCCAATTGCTCGGTATGGTTGCAGATGTGCAGTCGTGCGAGTCCTAGTACTGATGGATGTGTTTGAGGGATGGAGGGTTGGTGTAGGAATAGGCAGGTGTCAACATGCGCTAGCCCTGTCGGGGAGGAGCTGCGTTGACGGGACCTTCGGCACGAGCTAATGCGACCGACCCCAGCTGCAAGCCGAAACATGCGCCTTCGGCCCCAGCCTAATGGCATGCCACCCCGTCAAGCATGCGGGCATCACCTGCTGCACACTGGAGCACATCTCGATCGACGAGCCACTACACGACTCCTTGCGATCTGTCGTGTCGGAGCCACCGCTCTCACGCCGCAGCAACCACGACCTCCCGCATGCCGACGCGAAATACCTCAGGCATCGTACCTGAAGATATGCTGGAAGTTGAGCTGAGGCCATAACAAAGATTATCCCCAAGGTTTGCGCACATTTGCTGACGGCTACTCGCATCCGGATTAGAGCAGTTCTGCTACCACCGGCCCGCCATATAGGTAAGAAACTCTTACTTTAACACATGACACCATCGCAAAACCTTTTATCTGCAACTCACTCTCCAGTACGGTTGACCTCACCATGTTTATCGGTTTCTCAGCATACATGGCGAATCCAATCACAAGATCGAGTCCCGCAGCCAAGGCGCCGGCCAAGCCACCTGTTAAGCAAGCTGTTTTAAAGCCTGCTGCTAGAATGCCAGCCCACTACGGGTGAAACTCATCGTCCTCGACCTCGCGACAACCTCAACGAGAACTCCGAGTGTCAACATGGCCACGCCTTCCGCGGACGAGGGCGCGGTCACCGGGGTGCTTAGCGACAAAGTCGCTAACGTCATCGATGACACCGGCCACGGTGATCCACGCACGCCTACGCGTGCGTTCCCGCAAGATCTCACCCATTTTCCTTTCCTTGAGCTCCCGGCAGAAACCAGGCTTATCATCCATAAACACCTACTGGTGTTCCTGGATAACCATGGCAATAGCTTAAGGATTGGGCTCTACGGCCGAGTTAGTGTTTTTTTTTCTTTTTTGTTGTTTACGAACAGCTGCACTGACCCGTACAAGAGTAGGTCCACCCTGTACCCCTTGCCCGTAACCTCGTCCACGAAGGCAAGCAACTCCGAGAGGGGGATGATACCCCGACCGTGGACTTCAGCTGGTGCAAAGGCACAATCATATCGCCAATCTCAATGCCATTCGAGTCTACGGAGACGATTAGGTTCATCAGCTCATTCTACGCATCTATTTTACCTCGCCTCGCTGTGTTAACGCATCCGCTCGCGCATTTTGTAGTAGGCTCTTGGGTGATTATTTCCTTCCTTACCACATCTGTATTATACGCTTTGCTGACTCGTAAGATAGCGCCGAAATCTATTCTACGCTTGTCTTACATCCATTGCCTTTAGTGCGGCTTTACGAAGATTCTTAGCATGCTAGGAACTCACCCCGCAACCATGTCCACCGACAAAGGACCTCAGAAACAGGAGGCACCTATAGACACGACTAACACCAACCAAGAGGCTGCCTTCTTGACAAGCTTTAGAACGAAGTCCCGCATAATGACCCGCAGGCGATAAAAGACGACGTCCTTGCGATCATCCGGCAGCTGAAAGCTGAACACAAAGCCGAGGTCAACAAGATTGAGGCAGAAAACGATCATCAAATCACGTTGGCTCGTATCGACAATCTTCAGGTTGTCGTGGACTTGATGGACGATATTCAGAAAAAGGAGAAGGAACACCAGGAAGCAATCCTGGGCTATGTTCAAAAAGAGAAGAAGCTGGAGACGGAAAAGGAAATGGCACTGCGTGACAATCAAATTGCGTCAGGCCTACAGCACAACAGCCTTGAGGAATCCAAGACGCTCGCGAAAGGGGCCAAAGAATTACGCTTGAAGTGCAGCAACCTGCAACACAGCAAGTTCCCGGCATTCCGCTTGCTTTCGAGATGCGGATTTGTGAGTGGCTTTCGTCAGCAGTCATCGGCTGGATCTGGCTAGGAATTGACTAACACCCCTTCGGGAAGCATGTCTAGTGCTGGTGGAGGACATTCCACATCAATCAACTCTCAGCCGAAGATGGTGGTCCAACTATGGGCCGTCTGACTTTGAGAAACCCCAACTTTTTCGGTCGCGATTCGGTCGACGCCATCCGCACTCCGAAGGAACAGTCCGATGCAACCGCTGGTAATGTATGCCGCGCAGATGGTTCGATGTCTACTCTGGATTCTCACATTCTGCAAGGGCCGCGCTCACTCTCATGTCCACCCCAAGCAACTCGCCACATCGTGCCTCCGCCAATGCCACATCAATGGACAGCATCGCCGCCATCACCCTCGGACCACACGCCGCTGCAGTACTTTGTTCCAAACTGCACCAGCCTCATGTACACAAAAGAATGGGCATTTGCTGTTGTCAAATAGACCCACCTAATTATAGTACAAAAAAAGATATTTGTCGTTGCAGGAGCCGCCACCTCCATTGCATTTGAGCGGAACAGTGATACTTCTGTCGCTATCGATACGATCATCTCGGTCTCTACACTTGTGTCATGGCAAAGTTTTTCCCCGTTACCGACAAAAATAGTACTTGACCAACCACAGCTGATTTAGAAATTTGATGCCAACCTGTCCGGGGGCACTTCAAGGGACTATACAGTCCGACCGGGTTATCTCGATCAACAGGATCAGATGTCAATCTACCACACCACGAGAAGACCAACACAGAGTCAAGCACCTCCCCATCCACCAGCACAACCCAAGGGAACAAATGAACGATGGGTGTACTCCTTTAAACTCGCAGCTCAGGATACAGAGCTGCATATGGGCAAGTGTGAAGAAGAGTGAGCAGACGGGCTTCGTATTAGTAGATAGGAGATAGCGTCTTATAGATTGTATCAATCTTACTGTAAAATCAAACCGAACACAAGCAAGTGAACTGCGTGAAGTAAACAACAGCAAGGTCTACGAAAGACCACTCGATGGCTGAAAACAATCATGATGGCGATATTTCAACATCATCAACACGTAAAGAGTGCATTGGCGGCAGATTCAGTAGCAACGGCCGTGTCAAAAGCTAAGAAGCAGATCCAACTCAATTTTTTTTCTCGCTCATCTTTTCTTTCCGACCGTAAAGGATGCGTACATGGATAGAAGAGCAGCCAAAAGACTCCAAGCCCGAACTTCGTGAGAAAGCAGCACACATGATGAGCAGCTTCCCGAAAGCAACGTATACAGAGTGCCTCATGTGCAACGAAATATAGAAGAGCCATTTCGAAATCAAAAACATTGCCTTTTTGTGAGATTTTCTTGGGTGTGAGCAAAGCCAGAAGGTGATGTGTGATCTACATGCCCATTTCTCTCCTCCTTGATGTTCATGAAAGGAAAAGAGAAAAGATCAAAGAACAAAAAGCTTGCCACCACGCAAATGGATGGTGATCTAGGATTGTGCAGTTGTATGAAGCAGATTTGAAGAGAGGGGGAATTTCTGAAAGGAGTAAGGCAGTACATCGAGACGGCGCTCGGACCAGGCACTCCAAAGTCGAGTCATAGTCCACAATCATGTCCCATCTTTCCTGCATCACTCGTAACTTCATCCCCCACCGTATTCCGAATTCATCCGGCCCCGGTCATGAAGTGAAGTTTGATACATGAAGGAGAAAAGAGCAGAAATAAAACAATAGGAAAAAAAGTGGGAAGGAAATATATCCAACTCCACAGCACCGAATGAACACCGTAGCTCCGCATTCCTCCGACAGTCGTAAACGAGCGACGAATTCCGTAGAAGAGCCCCGTAGTCAAGGCCCAAGTAGAGTGTGCATATTGAGAGAACATCCAGTGCATCCCAACAGCTTTTGATTCGGCGTCAGCTCTCAAAAGAAGGGCGATCGTCGTAAGACCGTGATTCCGCGCATGTCCGTAACGCGGCACGCGTTCTACTGATACAGGGATTGGGCCCAGTTAACCCACACTGGTGAGGCAGGCGGAACTCATCTCTAGACTTTTGTTAAAATCAATCGAATCCTCCGGCGGAAAGGTTTATGCACTTACCCTGTTCCTGCGACCGCCTGCTGCGGCTTGTTGCTGCTGTACCCCTTGCTGACCCATCGGGGGAACGCCGTAGCCCATTGGTGGGTAACCGAAAGGAGCCTGCGGCGCAACCACGGGTGATCCCTGGAAACCCATCATTGGAGCGGGACCCGGCTGGCCGAAGCCAGGTGCCATACCAAGCCCTGGCGCACCGCCGAGAGGGCTGCTGCGGAACGCATCTGCAGGGCTACCGGTGGCTGCCGGGAAACCATTCATGCCAGGCAATCCACCCATACCGTTCATAGGCGGGTAGCCGAAAGCAGCCGGACCGCCACGCGATTGCTGCTGAGCAGCAGCTAGCATCGCTTGCTGGTACTGTGCAGCAAGGGCGAGATTAGGGTTGGCACCGTAGCCCCCGAGGCCATTAGGAAGGAAGGCCGGTTGGTCGAAGCCTTGGCTGTCCATGCTAGCGGTGCGCTGAAGGCTTAGGGTAGGGTCGAACTGTGGCTGCGGCATCCCGGGTGGGAAGAAGGGCCGGTTCATCTGACTATCGGGAGTGCCAGCTGATTGCTGGTGCATGCCGCCATTGGACAAGTTGGCCTGCTTGGAGCCAGGGCGCGAAGCAGGCGACATGTCCCGCACGTGGTTGTCGCGCGCATTGGGACCGCCGCTGCGCGTAGAGAGACCGACTTCGTCCATCAAACGCTTGTAGCCCTGGGCAGGTTGGGCTTTGATGCGGATCAGGACGTTGCGAACATTCTGCACGACCTCGGGGCGGATCTTCTCGTCGAAGAACGGAGTAGTCAGAACCTTGAAGATGAGCGTAGCACCGCAGGACTGATCGCGCAGGATAGCTTCCAAGGTTTCGTCATTTTGAGAGAAGAATAGTGCCTTCAGGATAGTGTCGCGGGCCTCGGGCTCATTCCGCTGGTTGATAATCTTGAGGACCGTGAGATAGGCAAGCTTGTGCGAGGAAAGGGCTATCAGGTGAGGCACAAGACGTGGCGCAAGAACAGTGCGGCGGCGAGGGAAAGTGCAGGTGTCCAAAAACCAGGTCAGGAGAAGAGCTCCGTTGGCGTTTGTGGCGAGGTGAACGCTGTGCAGCGCAATCGCAGCGGCGACCATTCTCTGCTGGTCTTTGGTAGCGAAGTGACTTTCCAGGCAAGCCCTCATGGCCCTGGCGCCGAACCTGCCCTGAGCGAGATCCCAGAGGCGGGCCAGCATGACCTCGAAAATGAAGTTGTTGAGGGGGCACTGGTAGCGCAAGCAGCCCTGCATGACATAGTTGCCGAATTGATCAAGGAACAGGGCCATCGAGTACGGGCGAAGGCTGTCAACAACCATCTTCATGAGCACAGGCGTCCTGGCTACATCGATGATCTTCTGTGCGGCCCAGGTGCCATTTTTGTGGATGCCAATTTCAGAGAGGTGGGGGGCGATTTCGTTGAGCATGGCTTCCTTGACACTCTCAGAGCAGTATTCAAACAGCTTCTGCACCACGGTGTTACCAAGGTAGTCCGAGGACAATTCCGCAACTTCGGGAAGCATGGCCATGGCGACATCCTCAATCTCCGATTGAGTGCAAGAGTTGTTGTCGATCCTCTTGCGTATCTCACGGAGCCTCGGAGCATCGTGCACCCTGTTGTGCGATGGCTCCGGAATCGACGGAATTTCAGGCTCGTAATGGTCGTTTTCAAACGCGTACTTAACGTTCGCTGCGATGTTCATTGCTTCTTCGTCGGTCGCACCTAGATCCTTCACAATCTGGATGATTTCGCCTTGCATTTCCCGGAGATTGGGAATGGCCGGAGGGGCGGAGGTGGTGTCAACACGCACGTCCTTGGCCTGGCGGCCAGCAGCATTACCAGCTGCCTGGGACGATCCATCTCCCTGGGTCTTCGAGTTCGGGTCAGGGCTCGGCGATGGGTACAGTCCGTTGTGGCCCGGAGTACCAGAAGCACTAGGGACCTTAGCGTAACCGATGCGGACTGGGCCGGCGCCCGGAAAAATTTCTTTGCCGTTCAACTGCTGTTTGGCACGAACAGCGCTCTCCAAGTTTTCAAAGTTAACAAACCCGCAGTTCTTATGAGTTAGTACCCTGGTGGAATGAATTGGGCCGAAGACGTTGAAGATAACGTTCAAAGAAGAGACGGTGGTGGAGGAGGGAATGTTGCCAAGCCATAGGGCTCTGGTGGGACCCTCGAGAGCGCCTTCCTCACCCGTTGAATCGGGCATCGGCTTGCCATTAAGATTCAAGCTCTGAACTGCTTCGGTCAGACCGCTGTACTCGGCTTCCTCGCTCAGCTGGAGGTCAGCGGCGCTGATGCTGCTGTCCAGCCTGGAAGCGGTGGGAAGATAGTTGCGGAGGAGACGAGTGGACGGAGACTCGAGAACACCTGCAGTCCGGGCTCTCGGACGGCTCGCGCTGGCGAAGTTGGCGAAAGCCTGCACTTCTAGATTGTGCTGGCGAACGGCTTCGTGAATGTTGGCATAGGCGGCAGCGCTGGCCTCAGGCGTGGGCGTCAGAGTTCCGCTGTATTGACCGTACTGGCCCATGTGCTCCATCTCCTCCTCTTCCTCGTCAGCGTATTTCTCCTTCGCATTGACAGAGTATGATCTGAAGCGGTTCGCGGCGTTCTGCTTGTTCATGGCGGCAAGATTGGCAATCATGTTCGGCTGAAGCGCGTTCCTTTGGTTTTCTAGCATGATCTCAATGTCGGAAGGAGCCAACGTCGCACGTGACTGCTGCGGCGTATCGACGAGCCCGAGGTAATCCAGGGTCTTGACGTCGTTGTCGGCGAGCGACTGGCTCGAAAAGTGGGACTGCGCAGGAGACGAGGGGCCCTCGGAGGAGCGGATGCTGGCGAGCGTGTTACCACGCTCGCGGCCGCTCGCCCAGTTCGACGAGAAAACCGACGAACCAAAGGGATTGGAATTGGAGAGGTAGCCTGGGCGCTGGGGCATCGAGCCGGCCCTCATGCGCGAAAGCATGGCGGACGACTTTGTGGTGGAGCCGCCCGAGCCAAATCCTCCCAGATCAGTCGGAGTGTGTGAGCCTGGCTTGAAGGGGCTAGTAGATGGAGTCGGCCGGGAAGTCTGCGGGAGAAGAGATGCCTGAGGCTTGAGGCTGTTGAGGACGCCTGCGGTCGAAAACCTGGAGGGCAGAGTTCCAGCCCTAGTCCTCCGGGTCGACGCGGTCTGCTGTGCAGCCTGCTCCATGCCGGTGGCGGCGTTGAAGTCGGGGAAGCTCTCGCCGTTTGGCGACTCGGGGATCGTCTCTCGCAGAGGCGTCGAGTTGCCGCTGGTGGGAGGACCCCAAACTTGAGGGTTGAGACCCTCTTGCGCCTGGATTTCTCTGGCCCTAGTGATGGATTTCGGTCAGACGGTGACGCGCCAAAATGGCGTGGGGATGCACATACCTCTTTGAAAAGAGCCTGCCGCCGTAGTCGTGCGACGGGGAGCCAGCACCCATGCGAGCGGTTGCGGTCGCGTTGCCAATCGCAGCCATGCTGCTCCCATTACCCAGCGGATACCTCACATTGTTGGCCGCAGTGGGCGGCTCGATGGGCGAAGTGGCGGCGGTCGAGGAACCGGAGCGCGGCTGGTTCGGGGTGAGCTGGGGGAGGTAGTTGAGGTTGATGTGATGCTCGGGCCTCGAGGTCGGAGGAGCCATTATGAATTAAAGCGAATCCTGTATGGCCCTTGAGATTTTTCAAAGCTTCGAAAGGACGAAAAGCGGGCGCGCTCAATTACCAAAACCAGGGCTGAGGCGAAAACGTGCTTGGTGCCGGCCAAAGGAATGTAGCGGCGACTGGAGTCACCGTGGTGGACCGAGTCGAAGGATTGGCGCTCGACGTTTGCTGTCTCGCGGCCACTGTACAAATCGCGCCCTGAGCTCGCAGGCCGGCTGACGTAGGGAGCAGCGGTGTCGGGCAGAAGACGGCGAGTGCGGAGCGCGGCGCGGACGAGATGCAGCGGAGCCGAGGAGTCGCGCGCGTCGAGGACTGTCGCAGACGGGGGCAATTAGGGCGGCAGGGTCTCGGTGCCAACGTCAAGGGGAAGCTCTTGTGGCCACAGTGACGGGCTCTGGAGGCCCAGGTGACAGGGTAGGGGTCTTTCCGGGCGACGGGCCGCCAGAATGCACAGCGGCGCGGTCAAGGAGCGACGGGCGGTGATGCAGCGAGCGCGAGCGCGGCAGAGGGGCCTGTGTGCGAGCGGACAGGACTGCGTACGGCGGCGGTTGGACGAAGGCGCGGATTATACACAGACGCAGCCGGTGCAATAGACAGGCCGGGCTCGGGCCTGGAGAAGGGAGGTACGAATTACGACAGGGCTGATTAAAATGACGGCCGCAACGCTCGGGACGGGACGAAGGGAGAGGGAGAAGGTGGTGGTGTGGTGGAGGGTGCGAGGTTGGTTGTAGTTTCGGCGGAACAAATGGAGGCGAAGTGCCCTGTGCCTGACGAAGATGCGCCCCGACTAGACAGAGCAGAAACAGAGCACAGGACAGCGGGCGCAAGGGTGCACGCGTGGGCTGCCAGAGGCGTCGTGGCTTCAGCGCGAGAGACAGAAGCCAGCCCACTGGCCGCCGCGGGGCGCAATCCCATTTCTGAAACGAACTATCTACATAGGTACGTGGTATGGCGCGTCCAGAGCGGTGCGGGCGCCCCTCGTTATGCTGCATCCTTCGACGCTCGAGTGCCCGCCAGCCTGTTTCCCCTGCATGCAGTGCCCGCGCCCGCGAGCAGCAGCACACACGCGATCTCCAGCGCTCAAGGGCCTGGAGAAGCGCGGGCGGCCGCTTCTCCAACTGAACGGGCCAGCACCCGGCCGTGCTGCCGGCGATCTGAGCGAGCAATGGCCCCAGGGCAGCCGCTGTTGATTTGGCCTCTGTGAAGCCAATCATTGTTTCAAGTTCCACGCCGCTAGCACCGCCAGGGCCTGTTTCGCCTTCGCGCTCAACAACGACTCAGTCCGCTCCAGTCCGCCCAAATTGAAGGCTGCCGCGAGCCGAGGCCTGCCCCTCCCCGCGCTCCTGCAAAGCTCCGTCGCATGACGCGCATGGTGCCATTTGTTTAGCCGCCGCCGCGACCGTTTCCTGCCAGGCGCGCCCGGCATAACTTTCGACGTCACCCACCACCTCCAGCCCATGTCTCAGGACGAGATGGAGCGCGCGTCGCCCGGAGCCGCCAATGGCAGCGGCAGCAGCTCCTCCGATGCCGAGCCCGCCATGGTGGTCACCCGCTCCCGTCGCTCCAATGCCGGCAACTGGATGCGGAAGCTGCTCGACCAAGAGGAGCGCCCAGACGAGCACCAGGACGCACAGGACTTCTACAACAACGAGCACTGGGCCGAGGATGCCGACGACGACGAGTTCGGCGGCGCCGACGCCGTCGCGCCCGAAGACGTCGCCCTGGAGTCGTCTGGCGACGAGGACGAGGACGAAGGCGAGCAGGACGACGATGACGCCGGCGAGAAGGTCCTACGCAAAGAGGAGCGCCAGCAGAAGCTGCTGCAGAAGCGCAAACGAAAAGACCCCTTCGCGCAAGCCGCTTTGCGCCAGAAGAAGGCGAAGACGACGACCCCAACCGAATCGATGCCTCCACCTCCACGCCCGAAGAAGAAATCCGAGCGCGTCTCCTGGTTGCCCGAGGCCACCGAGGGGCCTGTTCGATCCTCGTCGCGACGCCTCACGGTTCAGAACAAGCAGGTTCTCACACAAGGGCTGGAGGAGAAGGAACGCCATCGCCTGCATGTCCTCGAGGTGATGAAGAGAGCGGAGCGGCGAAAGGAGAAGGATCAACCCAAGCCCATGACACAACAGGAACGGCTAGTCGAGGCGGCACGGGTCGAGAAGCGTAACAGTAAGACGCTAAGCCGGTGGGAGGAGTCAGAGAGACTGAAGGCCGAGGAAAACAAGGCTCGCCTGGAGGCTCTGAAAAACCGGAAGCTGGATGGACCTTTCGTCCGCTACTACAGCGGCCCGTCGCTATGGGTCAACGACAAGCTAAAGCACGTGGGGAAGGACAGCTGCAAGATCGAGGAGCTTGATGATGAGCCGCCCCTGGCAAACGACACCGAAACGAGCATCGTAGATGCCCAGCCCAGCGCCTCGGCCGAACAGGGTGGACAACAGGCAAGCGGTGCATCACAAATGCAGTCTGCTGTGGATGTCAAACCTGAAGTGTCTGCAACTAACGCCGAACAAGTCGAGCGAGCCGAGAAGCCTGCTGGCAGCTTGGAACAAACTCAAAGCTTGCCAAGCGAGGTTGGTCAAACCTCGCAACCGCAGCCGAGCGAGCCCCAGGCTTCCGGGTTAGATGGCTCCCAAACAGAGCCGGCAGAAACGCAACAAATTCGGTCGCAGCAAGATTCATTGCAACCTGCACCAGCCCAACCAACAGCGACCCAGGCTTCTCAGCCCCACCTTTCTCAAACACAACCGTCTGAAACCCAGCCAGCCAATCCCACGGCGGCATCAGCGGAGATGGCACCTGGGCAAGGCCACAGCATTATGTTTGCTCCGCCACAGTCAGCTGGAGGTTTCCTCGACGGCATCTTTGACTGGGCATCTATGGACGCCCATCAGACGAATGGTGCTCCCGCCCAGCGCCCGCCCTCTGCGCAATCTCAATTGCCTCTGGCGGCCACAGGTCCTGTGTCAGCCCAAGAATCATCGAAGCCTATCAATGCGGATGGCCATGCAGAAACGTCGCAGCAGGTGCAATCAGCCGTTCCTGTCCCGCCACCACCACCACGGGTCGTTCTGCGGGCAGTCCGCAATCTCATAACGCTCCAAAATTTCGACTCCCTTCGCCCGCGAGACAAAGATGCGCTTTCTCGCGCTCTTTTCAAGTGGCCGGCCGGCATGCCCATCGCTCTTCCCACACGTCCTCCCCCTGGCCGTGGTGCTCGGAACGCTCATCTGCCTCACCGCGAGCTTTGCTGCATCACAGCTCAGCCTGCGCGCTACCGCGATCCTCTCACTGGACTGCCGTATGCGGATGCATTCGCATTTAGAAGCATCCGCAGGTTCGTTAGTGGGCTTGGAGGAGGGATGGGCACGGCGAGATGGAGCAATCTCTTAGGGTGTTTTGTTGGCCCACGAAGTGAGGGGAGATTCGCTGTGGCGAAAGGCGTACCCGAGAGGTTTACAGGCAAGAAGAAAGAAGTGGAGCCGGAGAAGACGGCTGAGGCGGTGCAAGAAGAGCAGCCGAATGGCCAAGATGTCAAGATGGAGGGAACGTAGCGCACAACTCCAAGAATTGTATGGTAAGGACGAGAAATTGTCGGAAAAGTATGTTCAGATGGGTATTGCAGCCGATGGCTAGCGTGAAGCTGTTTTTCACTTATGTCATGGGCAGCTGAAGGAACTAACTGGACGTAAATGTGGAATTCACATTTACGTCCGAACAATAGCTTCTACTGCCCATGTACATTACTCTTCGTAACAAAGGTACTGACGCAGACTTAGCGCTGTTCTTCACGCTCGCCTTCGGCTGCAGTACCCCTCTATACGCTCCCGCATGCATTAATGGCCCATTTCATGATACCCGAAGTTAGATCTTTTCTCGAACGGCCTTTGTGCCAAATCTATTCTTTTGCAACTATTAGGAATTTATTCTATCTCGTACACCGAGTGTATCTCGTTTATAGTGGTATGTCCTGGGCATTCTCTCTCCAGAAGGCACACCGAGTCTTCAGTCTGTCAATGTCCGTCTTTTCAAAAGTTTCGGTTTTCACCACCCATTCCTTCCCCTCGTCGAGCTCGGGAACAGCGGCTTGTGAATCGTCAGTCAGCTTATGAGCATTGGGATCACCTGTCTGGAAGAAGCTGGCCATTGCACCCGCCAATCCGTTGTAGGTGACGGGCTGCGACTTCTGGACCGCGTTCACTTGATTCCACTGTATACCGAGAAGGGAAGATATCAGTAAGCGAAAAATGGCAGAAGAAGGGAAAATCACTCACGAATTGCGTATCACTCCCGTGCTTGGCGGGGCTGATGGTGTACTCGCTCAAATACCCCTTCTTCTCCCCAGCAGCAGCCTCAGCGAGCCACAGGCCCGGGCAGGCCAGGACGGAATCCCTAAACACCATGCCGGCCCTGACGGTCGTCGTATTCCACGCCGCCTCTTCCGCATCGCCCTGGGCCGGGTACAGGCGCTTCGCCTCTGCGATCTGGGCGTCCGAGAAGCGCGGCAGGTAGCCCCTGAGCCAGAAGTCGAAGCCGGCCTCGGAGTTGTTGAAGCCGTTGGAGCCGCTCGGCTGGCCCAGGCCGCCCGGGACGAAGTTCTCGCCCTCGTGCGTGTTGAACGTCGACCACGCCACCGCGTCGGCGTTCAATGAGTCAACGGCGGACAGCGGGGTGCGGAGGAAGTCGCCGTCGATGACGGGGCCCCAGTTGAAGGAAGAGGTGGTGTAGGTGTTGAGGGCGCTGATGGCCAGGCTGGCGTCCCTGATGGCCTGCGCGTCGGCGGCCTTCAGGCACGCCAGCGGGTCGGCCTGGTCCGCGCACCCCACGCGCTCGACGAGCTCGGCGTAGAGGGCCTCGGCCTCGGGGGCGTCGTAGGCGTACGTCTTGGGCCAGAAGGGCGAGCCGGGCAGGGCGCGGGAAAACAGCTTCTCGTCGCTGTCATGGGCGGCGATGGCCTGGGCGATGACGGAGCCGCCGCCGGCCGACTGGCCCTGGATGGTCACGGCGGTCGGGTCGCCGCCAAAGGCCGCGATGTTGGCTTGCACCCAGCGCAGGGCGGCGCGCTGGTCGAGCAGGCCGGCGTTGAGGTCGGCCGTGGGCGAGTCCTTGACGGCGCGGCCGGGGAGGAAGCCGAAGGCGTTGGTGCGGTAGTTCGGGTAGACGACGACGAAGTCGTTGGCCGAGGTGGCGTTGAGCACCGGGTACATGGGTGGCGGGATCGAAAAGCTGGCCGAGCCCTGGATGAAGCCGCCGCCGTAGAAGACGACGAGAACCGGGCGGAGCGGCGAGTCGGCGGTCCAGGGCCGCGAGTACAGGCCCAGGTAGAGGCAGTCTTCTGAGCCGTTGACGGTCCGCTGCGGGCACATGTCGAAGGACTGGTCGGTGTTGTACGTGCCATTGGTTATTGTTGGAGGCGGTTGCGGTGCTCGGAAGCGGTTCTCGCCCGCGGTCGAGGCGCCGAAGGGGATTTTGCGGAAGTAGGAGATGTTGTACTGGGCATTGTAGCGGCCTTGGAAGGTGCCGTAGTCGAGCTCGACAACCGGGTCATCTTGAGCTGCTACGGAGACTCCGAACAGGGAGCAGAGAAGGGGTAGAAGGAGGACGATGCTCCTCTTACCGAAGCCGGCCATGATGTGCGAACAGCGGAAACTCTGCCCAGCTCCATTGCGAAAACGGCACTTATGTGGGATTAACAATTATACAGGTTTCAATTGCCCACGACATGAGCATGCGGGGTAAATTAATGTCGTCGGTTTTTCCGCCTATGGCGAACCCTCCGCAATCCTTCGGTTCGGCCATGAATAACAACGAAGGCGAGCAGTTGCACGGTCTGATATTGCCAAGCCTCTCGGGCCAGATATGTTTTGCATCAAAACAGGGCATGACTGGACCCAGAGCAGTTAAAGGCTGTTGGGATCATGAGTCGGTAATATTTCGTGACGACGGATGGTGCGGCCTTGGCCCTTTGGAAGCGAGCTGAAGATGTCAAGTCGGTGAACAAGGTCGGTTCATGATTAGTCCGACTGGTTGTCTTCGGCACGTGGCCTGGCTTGGTTGTGGCGTACCACCCTCGTACTTAAAGTGCAGGTCCCCTCGGTCAAGAAATAGACTTGTTTCATTTTCTATTTTCTCTCACAGAATACGCACAGCCTCGCGCGTTGGCCAGGGGGACATGTCACGAACCCAGGCATCCGGATAGCTCCTGGCGATATCGGCGACGAAGCTCTTGAAAATAGTGGAAGTCATGATGATTTCAGGTCACTTGGCTCCGCCGGAGACACAGGGTGGCACTACCTCCACAGATGGAAGGTGCCGGCGTACTCGGCTTGCCTCCCCGCAATCTCCCCCGCATGGCCGAAGCTCAGCCCCACCGCTCCGCTCCAACGGCGACGAGTTCCGGTGGGAGTTTTGAGGCATCACGCCGGAGTGGCCTGGTCGGGGTAAAAGTGGGCGACAAATGCTCTAA